>NW_022900915.1:38409095-38409352 GCF_012274545.1 Fukomys damarensis
CCGCTCTGCAGCCGGCGGCCGGGCCAGTGGGGACAGAGCTTTAAAAACTGTCGAGGATCGACTCGATTCCGGGAAACAGGGACTTCTGAGCCATATTTGTTCCAAGAGAAGCCCATCCCCGAGCTTGGCGGTCTGACTCGGTGTTAGCTTAGCTCGGGCACTAGACGGTCGGGGGATCTAAAAATAGCCCGGCGCGGGCGGCCCCTGTGCCTAGCTGCAGATGCGCGGAGTCCGGCAGCGGCGGAGGCGCAGGGTCC
>NW_022900915.1:38409819-38459327 GCF_012274545.1 Fukomys damarensis
CCCCGGACGGGATGCGCAGACCGCGTGGCGTCGAGGCTGTCGCTGGACGTGCGTCCCCGGCGCCACCTCCCGGGGCTGCTTCCCTGGGTGTCACCCGAGTGGCTGTGAAGACCCCCCCAACCTAGGGATATGATGCTCGTGGAGGGAGGAGCTCGGAGCAGGGTGGGGTGTTGGGGCCAGGGAGCCGCGCACCCCGATCTGTGCCCTTACAGGTCAGCACCCGCCTCCACCCCCACTGCCCAGCAGGAGCTCAGGGCGCATCTCCTCTCCCATCAGATTTGCTGGAAATATTAATCTCCTAGTTGGATGGATACAGTAGAACTTGTTCGGAGATTACTTTAAAAAGAGAGCTGGGTCTTAAGCACTTTACTAAAGCCAGTTAATAACATCATGCATGGACATTTAAACTTGTTGTAAGTTGCAGAGAGGATTAGCGGGGAGTCACGCTGTGCGCAGCTAATGATACCATCTTAACTCTACCCCGGCTAAATCCACCTCGCCAGCGCAGGTCCGGCTCCTCGGCCCTCGGGTGAGGCTAGGAAGGAGGAGAGTCGTGGAAGAGAGGAAAGAGGGCGGACCCAGGAGAAGTCACCCTGGGCCTCGCTTCTGGGGACTGTCCGTCTTCCTGGAAGGTCACGGGCGGCGTGCTTCTGGGTGGGCCCAGGCAGCCTGGTGGGCACGCACCCTAATCCGCTGGCTGTGCTTTAGTGGCACGGAAGGGCCTCTGCCAACTCGTCTAAACAGTTCTGATTTTATTAACCTAAGGGTGGGCTAGGTCTCTGGGAAGCTCAGGTGAGGTTTTGGGATACCTTGACCTTGGCTTTCTTGCTGCTGGTCTGTTTGCATTACAAAGACTTGACTTTCACTTCTACTCACAAAAGAAGCCAGGCTCAGAATTTCACAGGTAGATTTCCGAGCATGTTATTAACAACTTCCTGTCACTAGTTTCAAACTGATCACTGTTTTAAAGCAGTTTGCGACTACTTTATGACAAGGCCAATTAGAAATAATCCTGGGAAAATGCTACAAAAATGCTGCGTTATTAAAACACTTACCTAACAACATTCATCTAACTCTGTTGCTAAGTAGTTATCTGACAGGTTTCTTGTGTTCTGAGTTTCTTTTAATAGTCACTTGATCTGGGAAAACAAGCTATCAGGAGGATTTGACTGCATTTTGGCTCATGGCATTATTTTCTTTGATTTTCAAATTTAAATTTGACAAAGCTGAAGTGTTTTATGTCTTATATCATTAATAGCTTGTGTGGATTGAAAATGACTAGATGCTGATCACTTTAATAATTGGTTAAAAACCTGTAAATAGATAGTAAAGGAACTACCTGAGATAAAGATTGTGTGTAACAAGAAGAAGTAGCAAACCAACAATAAACACTTTGTACGATTTAGGCCACAAGAGCAATTTACATGTTACCCAGAATGTCTCTGTGTCTCTTAGATCTTTGTCTTTTAGGGGCAAGAAATGTTTCTACACACACACACACACACACACACACACACACACAGAGCAAATTTACTGGGTACACACACACACACACACACACACACACACACACAGAGCAAATTTACTGGGGTGGAAGAGCTTCTAACGTATAATTATGACATTTTCACTGAATAAGTATCTCAAATAATGTATATATTTATCAATCCTGGTTTAATAAAAAACTCATAATTTACTTGGAGATAATACCTTCATGAAGACAATAATAGATTTAATATCATTAAATCCATAGGCTTGCTTCCTGTCAAGAGTACCTCTCTTGTATAGTCATAAGAGAAGTGTACTTAGTCCTTATTTTTAATTCAGTGAATATTATGAAGGTACTTTGAACTGTTGGATGAATGTATCAGTCTTTGGGAAGAACTCAAATAATGGATTTTGGGCCTTATTTTTACAAAACACATGGGTTTCTACTGTAGCTGCGCAATACATTATTTTAATGTATGAAATTACTCTGAGCTATATTTCTGTTTTGAAGCTGATGGAGCTGACGATGTTGAATGACCTGTGGAGTAGCTTGAAATCTGTTTAGAAGCTTTTAAATATGAAGCTTCCACCATGGCTAATTCATGGCATGTGGGTTGAAAAGGGGAGAAGGAGAAGAATTCTATAGGTTTCATTTTCAGGGTTTGTAGTGTAACCACCAGTAGTTCTAAGAGGTGAACATCCTGAAGGAGCAAGAAAACAGGAATTAACTAATAGACTTACAATTGTGGCTTAGTAAAGTGACTCATCACTATTTGTATGTTCTTAGATTAATATAGGCAGTGAAAAGTTCAACAGTTCCCAAATAGAGTTAGAAATTGCAGAGTTTCATGGTGTCGACTTCACCCTCAGTCATAGCCTGAAGTCTCTGCAGATCTGACTTAGGGTTCCAGTGATTCCAACAGTGCAGAACAAATACTGCATGTATTTCTTCCAAATTTGCCTCGGATGTACTGGCTGCTAAGGATGGGCCCGCTGCAGTGTGAAGTCTCTGCATTTCCATGTTGGCCTCACTGCCAGGGCAGGTGACTTGAATTTTTGTCCTTTTTTCTGGACTTTAGCCTTAAGGTCCATATCATCACTTCAAAATCTCTGAGGAGAACTGTACTTTGATTAGTCAATAACTATTACTAAGACGGACTTATTTTCTTATCCTCTGGAAATAGAAATGTGGCTTTAGTTCTTAAAAGTTAAACTTAACTAGCTTGATTTTATTAGAGATCGTCTAATTCAATTTTGATTTTTCAAATTGCATTTTATCCTATGAAGAGCGCTTCTGCCAAAGATGCGATTGGAAAAGAGAAAAATATTTATACTTTTATCACTTTAGTGATCAAATAGTGCAGTGCTAGACATTAGAATATCCTTGCGTCACCGCATTGCTAGCTTAATCTAATGCTCAGAGTCATTACCACATTCATGGTGTCTTTCTGATATCCCTCCAGTCCATTGGATTTTGAAGTGTGATTATGTAAATTTTCTACTGATAAATAAATGACTATAATTGTACTTGAAATACTACTCAAATTCTTAAGACCATGGCATCTAAATAATATATTATTCATTCCTTAATTATTTATCAAGACTAATTCAAAATAACTGTAGGGCAAACCATACATTTATTTTTAAATAGCTATCCCCTTCCCCATTTTTTTAGGTTAAAAAATATACCAGATGTTGAAAAAATGGGGGATAAGAAAAAGGTTGATGGATGGAAAAAATAAGCAGCAAGTTTATTCTTCAAGCAGGGATCTCTGGTTTGCCCAATAATATTGCAAAATTCAAATAGGGGTTACACCACTCCATTTTGGCGGGGGTGGGGTGGGGCTTGTGACCTTAATGCCAGTTCAGTAAGAGTATTTTGGTGATTGCAAGAAACATGTCTAAATGTTAAACACTGGTGCAGGAAATGCCCCACCATTATTTGACAAGGAAAAAGGGGAAAGTTAGGAAAGAAAATATTTCATGCATGGTTATTTTTAAAAGCTCTTCTGTAATCATGGTAAGGAAATTGCAAAATTCTAGCCCAGGTTCCGCCAATCAAAGGATGCTACCTTCCAAGTATGGCTTTCCTACATTTAATTGTGGATGTAGAGAGTCACGATAATTGAATGGCGCCTTGTCATTGTTTCTCGTTGAAAAGGCTGTATTCAGAACTCTTGCACTGTGCCTTTAAAGGAAGCATGTGTGTGTGTGTGCTTTACCTACATAAATTCTAATTGCAGAATCCACTCTAATCACCACATAGAAATCATCTGAAGCCTCACAAGTTCATGAGCTGCACACTTTTCTTTTTTATTCTGCAAACCACACCTTATCTGGTTGCTAATGAAATACAGGAGATTGATTGCAGAAAATCTTCCAGGGAATATTTGCTGTCCCACGTATAGTAAGCTCCATTTGGCGCATTAGCATTTAGCCATTTTATGCAAATTTAGAGAAAATGACTCATGTATATGATTTAATATGCATCAGCGATAACTCATACCACCCTTATAAGAAAAAAGAAATTAAAAATTCATTAGAAAACTAGACTACTGTCACGACATGGTTAAAACATTATTAAAGCATATTTCAATGTTTTGCTTACACTAGTGTTCTCATCATGGTGCCACCATTTCATGACAAAGGCCGTAGAGGAGAAAACATTCAACTTAAAATGTCTGCTGGCACACATCGCTGGATTTGTGTGTCACTAAACAATGAGCCAGCGTAGCCTTGAATACCAACTATTTAATTAGCACTTTTGGAAGCCATGCATAGAAAATAGCTCATTTACATGCATCTGCTTAGCGATTAGTCCCATAAAAAGCTACCATTTTTTTGTTGTTGTTTAATATAGCGAGCATTTTATCATTCAGCCATGAAAAAAAAATCAAAACATATGTTATTATTTTCGAATCCTGAAATCTAGAGATTTAATTAAAACAGGCAAAAGTCTTCATATTTCTCTTCAAGGTATATTTAAATTATTTAATTTAACCTTAAGTGTACCATAAAAGGCTGGATACAAGTAATAATTAAGAACTTCAAAGGGCAACGGAAACCCTCTAATAGTCCTTGGTTTAATTAAAGGCTATTATTAGAAAGCTGTCGAATATACAGTTACATTTAATGACAAATGATGACTAGTAAAAGCAGAATTTGAAAGTTAAGAGTATCTTATTTCAAATACTGTTGATAGGCTCTAGGAAGTATTTCTATCATTCCATTTTGAAAATAAATGGCATATGTTTCTTGAAAAATCAAACTGATAAAATTAAAAGTCTGTTAGCCTAAGATGCCCTGCTTTGCAGTAATTCTCCAGTCCTCACATACCTGTCATGATCACAGATTAATTGTATGCTTCTTCAAAATCATTTCTGCCAATTTCAATGCCTTTAAGAGGGTGTATTTTTCTAACACAGTGGAGTATTTATGAAGACATGTATGCAAATGTGTAAAGATGATTAACAGTAGAACTGGGCTTTACTCAAGCATTTTGGAATATAATATTCTTTTTTTGAATATCAATTGATACTTGATATACAAGTGATCAATTTTTTCAGGTATTTGTATTCTCTACCGCATTGTAGACAATTGCAGAAAAATAGGTGATTTTAAATAAATTTCAGAAAGAGTGTAAGCCATATATAAAATAGGAATAAGACATTTATGCAAAATTTGCTGCTTTATTATAAGGATTCTCAGTGGCCTACTTTGATTCATGTGTATTTATTTGTATGAGGAATTTACTTGGAATTTGCATAGTTATAATTTAGGGCAGATGAATGAGTGGTATATATGTGTGTATATACATTCTCAAGTGAAAATGAAGAATGAATTCTTTAGCAGTTCACTGCATTGGAATTATAATATTTATTCAGAAGTTCAGTAGGATATTTTACTGATTCTAATTGTTAATAATCTTTAATAATTGGCTTAAGACACATCTATAATAAAAATCACCTACTACTAAGCACATGAAATTTCACTTTTATTGAGTAATCTGTTACTTTGAATGGTGACACTTTGTTTCCTTTGTTCACTCTAGGCCACTGAATACCATGGGATATGTGATCTTGGAAAGATTAATTAAACGTGTGGATAGAATCAAAATCTATCTGGCTTATTTTGCTAGCTGGATGTGCCTTTCCTATATACCTTGTTCTTGTGCTCACTTCGGCAGCACATATACTATATACCATGTTCCATAATTTGAAAAATTTTGACTTCAATTTCTTATTCTATCCTCCTCAAAACCAGTGTTATTCTTTATTTGTTCATTATTCTCCCCCACAGCCCTTCCCAATGCACAGGTACTCAAAACATGCATAAGGTTTGTAGAGTCAGAAATGTACCTGTCTTGCTCACTGCTAAATATACTATATCTGGAAGAGTTTTGGGCACATAAAAGATATTCAGTAAGTGTCAGTTGATGAAAGAATGGAAATGTTTTGATAAGAGATTAATCTTTCTGAGATAGCTGTTGCCCTACGGAGCTAAGAGATTTATCCAGATAGGATCGATACATGAGAGCCCTCCTGAAGCTGCCCAGTCTCATTGATGTTACCGTTCCTACATGGAGTAAGGCCACTGGTTTCATTTGGGAGTGAGCTAGCAACTGTGTGGGCCTCTAAGCCAGCCTTGGGCTCTGGCTGTTGGATACATACTGGAGACCCCTTCACGGATGTCAGGAGTCCCCAGTCGTAGTGGAGGGCCCATTGACTGAATACCTGGGGACGGAATCCTACAATGCACAATGATAAACACACTTCAGACAACATATTTTCAGGTAATTTTAATGTTTTTATTTCACTTCGATTAAAATCTCTAATTCGTAGAAGCACGTTCCTGGTCAGTGGCGTGATGTGCATCTGGTTTCCACCAATGACAGAAGAGCTAAATGAGGGTCAGAGTTTTCCTGGTCCAACCCTCTCCCTGGCTAAGTTAGAACTGTTTTCTGAAAGTTCCATTGGTTTCTTAGAATTGTGAGTAAAGATGTGTTGCTAAGCAGCACTCCTGAGGCTTAAGAATTAATCTTTCCAAGTGCCTCATCAGAGAGCTACTCGGAAAATTTACATCATTGATTGTATTTTCAGGCATAAATTAGAATTATGATTTTCTATAAACAGCAAAACATTGTGTTTTCATAGTTTCTCAAAATATGGGTTCAAAATAGCAAATGTGAGGTGGGAAACTCAATCCAATGAAGTGTTTATTGGGTTCCCAGTTGGTCCTGCCAAGAGAGTTCTCAGATTCTCAAAAAATAACCAAACAGTTGATTATTGAGATAAGAAGCAACAAGCAGATATGTTCCCAAGGCCAAGTAATAGAAAAGTGAATCATTAAAAAGGTACAGCCCTTTCCCATTTTTTGCACCATTGCAAAAAAATATATTCTTGATTTCAGAGTGGGGTAAACATTTGATTGACTCTATTAACTTGTGCAAGATAAGATTTTTGTTTTTTGTTTTGTGTTGTTTTTGAGACAGTATGTCACTGTGTAGTTCAGGCTGCCCTTGAACTCACTAGGTAGCCTGGGCTAGCCTTAAATTCATGGTGTTCCTCCTGCCTTAGCCTCCTAAGTGCTGGGATTACTGGCACAAGCCACCATGTGTGGCTAGTCTATGTGTATTTTTTAAGCTGTAATGGGTTCTGTTTTGGTAAAAAAGGCACCAAATGATAACTTGGTAAACGTAAAATCTGGGTCTAAACTGATGCTGGCAACAGATTTTATCATAAAGCAAAGCAGAAAATATGGTGAAATATTTTATATGGATCACACTTATGCTTTTGACCTTTATTTATAAAAGAAATCTCCGCATAGGAATTTCGGTAAACTTCTCCTTTAACTGTGGAAATTCAGTTAAGAATTTCTGGGCCAACAGAAAGTGTGTTATCCAGCATGCATTAATGAAATACCTTGTAAAATGCCCAATGGTAAGGGCTGTTTATGTGTCTGGAAGTGCAGGCTTGGAAGACAGAAGGCTATGAAAATATTTGGATGGGGAGTCTACATTAATAAATATGAAAAATTAATGAACAATATAAGGTAATATTAAGTTGTGAAATACATTAATACTATTATAGAAACCCACAGAAAAGATAAATCAGCGTGGGGAACATAGTGTCTGCAGCTTTGAATTTGGGCTGTGAAAGGGTTGAAGAATGAAGACAGATAGAAGTGGGAGTTACTTTGGGCCAGAAAAACAAAATGATTGATGATGATCTGGATGCATGAATGAGCAGAACATGTTTTTGAGAATAAAGGAGAAGAGCTTTATATTCAGTAATAGTGATTAATACTTGTTGATAGGTGAGATAAGACCAGACTATTTATATTCTTGAAACTTGGCCATTGGAGATGGACATGATGATGGAAAGTATGGATTGTTACATTGGGTTTCTTCTTTGATAGACTCAATAAATATTTATTGAACATTTTCTATGTGCAAAATACTGTGCTAAGCACTGGGAGAACAATGGCAAAGCAAATCAGTTCATGCCTAGTGTCATAAAATTTGTATTCTAGCAGGGAAGCTAGACTTTGAACAGCTCATTACATAGCTCACTGATCATGGCTCTGGTAAGTTCTGCAATGGTAGAGGGACAAGACTAGGGTAAGAGGCAAGATTGGAAATCTTCCCTTCAGAAGTAATGTTTGAAATGTTGAGCTAAAGGAAGAGTGGAAGGTGGCTTATAAAGGAGAGGGGGACATGCTGGAATTTACAGATAAGGAGACATGCACGCCAAAGCCTTAGGCAGGAGGAAGGCTGTCATGTTTGAGGAACTTTCAGTCAGTGTAACTGGAACACAGAACCCATAGAAATCAAGAAAGAAGAGCAGTTAGAGTGATGGCCAATAAACATTGAATGGTTTTAATATTTGACCTATGTGTGGTGGAAAAGCCACTGAAAGTCTGTAGTTAATCACAGACCGGCATGTTTGAATTTACATGTTTGGATCATTCTGCCTGCAGCATATATCGGAGGAGGCAAGAGTGGGCAAGGGAAAACCCATTCCAAAGCTGTGCTAAGAGGTGATTATGGTTTAGACTAGGATTGTTGTAGGTAAACTGAAGAGAGGGACATAGATGTGAGAGGTGTTTATGAAGCAAACTATCACTAGTTAACAAAATGAGGAAAGAAATATTAGAAGAGGTCTCTGTCATCAGTATTCAGGCGGGCCTGACACCAAACTAGGGAACCCAGCTGCAGACTGTTGCAATACTTGTGAAGATAAGTGCTAAAGGCGTTTTACAAAGAACACCATACAGATTTTTTGACTTAAAAGTTTTACAGTGTTACATCAGATTTTCACTACTGTAACAATTACCTGAGATCCATCATCTTAAAGAGAACAAAAGTAAGCTAGACGTAGCGGCACATGTTTGTGAGCCCAGCACTATGGGAGGCTGAGGCAGAAAGATGGCAACTCTGAGGTGAATCAAGGCAAAGAACAATTTGGTAAGACCTTGTCTCAAGGATAAATATAATCATAATCATAAAAAATAAAGAGCTGGTAATGTATCTCAGTGCAAAAGCCCTGAGTTCAATCCCAGGAGCTGAAACAAATGAACACACACACACACACACACACACACACACAAAGAGGAGCAATTTAGGGAAGAGGCAAAAGAACATTAATCCCATTCACAAGGGTGGGGCCCTCATAATTTAAGTACTTCCCTAAAGATTTCTTCTCTTACCCTGTTGCATTGGTTATTTGGTCTCAACATATGAATTTTGGAGGGACACACATCGAATTATAGCAATACTCTATTTCCTTTCTTTAAAACTTGGTACTAGAGGTTAAACCCAGGGCCTCTCCAATGAGCTACATCCCCAGCCTTTTTAATATTTTATTTTGAGTCTGGGTCTTGCTAAGTCACTAAGTTGCCCAGGATCCTCCTGCCTCAGCCTCCCAGAGTGCTAGGATTATAGACATGAACCACCACATCTAGGTTTTTATTCTTTAAAACAAAATATAGGTTAAAGGAATGAAAATTGTTTTATTTAACAATGATTCACTGGTTGTTTTATAAATATTAGCGTTTAATCCTCACTGCCTATGAGGAATTTATAATTTGGAATTTCAGGTTTTCAGTAGAGGGTTGTTTGGGAATCAACTGATCTTTGAAATCAAATTGAGAGGGAAAGAGGATGAATATTACAAAGTATATTATTTGGATATATGAAAATGTCACAAAGAAACCTATGATATAGTTAATAGGTGCTAATAGTTATAATGAAAATAAACAAATTTAAAGTTTAAAATGAGAAAGAAACCATATCACAAAGCAAAATTCAATTGTATGGCCAGCTGCGTTTGTGGCTCCTGGGATGGTAATTATGCATCAAGACCAACACAAAACCTTGCCTCAGTCTGATTGGATATGGGGCAGTAGTTGTAGAACCAAAGATAAGACTCAATTAGAACCTCATGATAGATGGTTTTTAATTATTATTATTATTTTTTGGTACCGGGGAAAGAACTTTGTTCCTTGCGCTTAAGAGGAAGGCAGTGGACTTGATAAATGTTTTAATGACTTATAATAAACTAGAAATGTTCATATCTCAATTGGAAGAGTTTATAAAGAAATGTTGATTCTGGAATTTCTGCAAATACAGTTGAAATAATACTTGTATTTTGTTATGAGTGATGTCACATATATTTTATATCTAATATTTTAATAGATTAAAAAGTTAATTTTAAAAAATGTTGGGCTATCACAGTGCAAGCCCAGCTTTAGAAAGAGTTATCGATAAACAGTAGTTGCTTTCCTTTGTAAATTTTTAACTTTTTGCAGCACCTGGATGGAACATATTAGGTAATGCTGTACCGCTGAGCTACGTCCTCAGTCTGCTTTTCGCTTTTTTTAAACTTACCTTTATTATTAATAAGAAAACTGCAAGTTTGCAAACTCACCCTACTTTTGCTCGCTAACATAATGCTTTACTTTTAAAAACTAAAACAAAGTAGTAATTCTGTGTATATAACACTTCTCATAAAAACCCTCTTCATATGAGTGAAGATGAGTTGTGTTCATTCTTTGTAACAGTACCGTACAATGGTATATTTATGTTTCAAGGATATCACAAGTTATTTTTATTTTGTTCATTTTATTTTACATTCATGTAATTCTTTAATATGTGACAATAGTTAAGTGTGAAATACATCATCTTATGCTCTACCATGATTCTCTAGAGTCCTCTTCTAAATACATAAAATAAATGAAGAATTAAAATTCACATAGGACTCATGTAATTGAATTTTTACCAACTTTTTAGAGATCACTAAGACTAAAACTTTTTGAAATCACTAAGAAAAATATGTAAATAATGAGAACAAAATTCTAACAAGAGTAGGATAAACTTTAATTGAGAAGTATCAATTTGAATTGCAATATTGTTCAAGTTTCTTAAATCTCATATAGTAAGATGGCTAATGGAACTACATCTACTCTGAGGCTTATTGTTGTATGATAATTCCAGTTGCCATTTGATTTCTCACCTGTTAGCTTCCCAGAGACCTCTTCAAGGAAACAGTATAACTTGTTGATAAGGTAGTATAGGTAGGCCTAAAACAGTCATTTTCAGTGCTGTACAGTAACGTCAGTTGTATAAAAAGCAATGTTGATGCTCACCTCCCAAAGTTTCTGATTTAAGATGGGGCCTGTGTGGAGGAAGGAAGTAACAACTGTATATGCAGCCAGAGTGAACCACAGATTATGTGATTCAACCACTTGACTTTATGCTCTTCATACAATTTCTTACGTGTACGTCTGTTTTCTAAATGGTTCCTGTGCCCTTAAACATGGGAAGTGTAATAGTTCCCAGTGTGTAAATTCCCCTCCTGTAGTCAGATCTGATTTGCTTCAACATCCTTACCATGAACATGTTTGATGGAATGCATTGCCCCGAACGTGTGACAGTGCATAACTTGATATAATAGGCAGTTTAGAAATTAGAGATTAGTCTTTGATATCTACTACGGTGAAGGTCGAAGTAAGACCAGAAGTTTGCGCAACTCAGTGTATCATTAGTCATTTCGGCCCCCGAGTCGTATTCTGTGAATTATTTGGTTGATCTTGTGATGATGTCGATGACTCCTAAGGAACTGCTCAGCATTCCAGGTTCCAGGACGCATTCTACACATTGATAAGAATTCAGCTTTTTAAATGAATATTCTTCAAATAGAGAAAAGCATTCAGCGGTCTTTTTTTTCAGATAATTTTCTTCATTCGTATATGTTTGTAGCACACCCTTACATTGTTGGAAATTGGTGTATGTACGTAGTGTGTCTTAATTCCTCTTCTTGTCTTCTTTCTCTCCTCTCCTCTTGCCTCCATCTGTTCTTACTACCTCATTTGTGTGTAAGAGACAGTTCTATAACTAGTTTTTACTCTACGTATGCTTGTCAACTTCCTCTTTAATGAAAGCTGAAGTCTAGTTGACTCCCTTTCTTTTACCTACCTATCTTGACTAATTACAGAAAAGGAAAATAAAAACCTATGACTGTAATGTGATAACTAGGGAAAACACTATAGGTCTTTTACATTCTCCCAAATAGCGATAAATTTAGAGTATTAAAAAGAGTGAGTACGAAAATCAAAGGTGAAAAGAAAATGTTCTCTTCCTAGGAAATTTAGTTTGATGTCTATAAGTGGCCTTTCATCCATCAAAAATCAGAAATAAGCCAATCTACAACTTAGTTACATTCAGATTTCTTGAGAGGCAGTGCACAATGGTAAGTTTGAAAGAAGTGTTAATTTTATTACCTATGTGTTAGTTCCCAATTACTGTAATACATTTTACTAATGTAAGGAAGACATTTTCCAGTGATTCACATGAGAGCTTATCACGCTTCAAAATATATTTTAAAAGTTATCATTGATGATCCTTTCATGTCCAATTATGGGTACCAATCACTTTTTACAGATTAGGAAATAATTATATATTATACTAAATAAAATCTAAATAATGTAGAATATTTTCCAAGATATTTTACCAAGATGCAATTTGTGATTGAGTTGTCTTGCTCTTGGATTTGAAAGAAATGCCAAACTCTGCACCATGCAATGCTAGCAATTTTTGTCATGTGATGGCATTAAAATTAATCAAATTATCTCCTATAATGATTGTGATTAAATATCTTCTGAATAAGTATTTTAAGTGCTTAAGTAGTTGCTACACTTAACCAGTATGACTATATTATATATACTAATAATTTTAAAGGACTTGGGTCTTGAAAGAATACTTCCCAACTACCTAGAATATTTATAGAAAAAGACTTATCACAGGTTGTTAACTCTCAGTAAAAAACATGTTCAGAGACCCTCAGAACATCTATGGTAGCCTTAAAAGAATTTCTTATTTCTTATAGCAATGACACTAGTATTGCTGGAAATCAAATTTAATTGTTACATATGAGACATTTCTAAGATGAGTTGAATTCAAAAGCTAGCCAAGTCTGTTCCTTGAAAATTGAGGTATCAGTTGGAAGATGCAGGACTCTGAAACTTGGAATGGAGCCATTGTGAACAGAAGCCATTCTTTCCAAGGTCTAAGAAGGCTAGCTTTCTCCTGCTAGACAACCCTGCAATAACCTGAACCTTATCCAGGGTAGTTGTCTTGCAAGGGGATGTCCACTCTACTCAAGTACTACCCTAACCACTCTTTGTGGTCACTGGATTCATTAGTATGGTCATATCTTAGCACGCTGCATGAATACAAGCACAAAGTCTTAGCCAGGAAGAAATAGTTTGTAAGCCAAGAGACTTGAAAGTTTTACTAATTATGTGGCAGAAATCTTGAAAATGTCTAACAGAATGATTTCCAAGGATGCTAGGGGAAAATCATGTAACACTGGCTTGAATCACGTTAATTGAAATGGATTAACTTACTATAGATTTTGAATTTAATGCAGTGGAAGAGACTCTACCAGTCTTCCTGTATGGTTGATGAAAGTTAGACTCTTTGGTGGCTTAAATAGAATGAGGGAAAGCTTATGGAATGTCTTTGGAATAGTAGAAGCCCAAGGCTAATGGAGATAGAAAAATCGGTGTATATTTATCATGCACATCAAATGAAACCATTCCCTAAGTCCATCTTTTGAGACAGTCGGAGGACACTTGCGCTGAGGAGCCACTAGTGAGGAGAGCACCTGCATTCTTAAACAGCTCTGCAATGGCTGTCCTTTTTAATCCAAATGGCAGCACTTCATTTCCAAAAACAGCTTGTGCACATATACTGGACTAGCAGAGGCATAGTGGTAATGATAAGGTTTTGCCCTACAGTGATATGTGACAAAAGGCAGTCCTTCCACCGGGCAGAATTTCAAGTTGCGCATTGGCTCTTCATTTTTTTCCCCCCCTGGTTTGAGACATGGGTAGAAGTACATTGTGTTAGTTTACTAGGGTTTCCATAGCAAAGTACTACAGACTGGATGGACCAAAGAATGGAGATTTCTTTCTTCATAGTCCCTGAAATTACAAGTCCAAAGTCAAGATCTCAATAGGGTTGGTTTCTTCTTTCCTCTCCCTGTGCCTTCCTGTGTCTTTCTTGTGTCTGTGTTTTAATCTCTCCTTTAAAGCCAGCAGCCATACTGAGCTAAAGCCCACCCATACCAACTAATTTCACCCTAATTATCTTTCAAAAGACCACATCCCCAAATATATTTGCACTGTGATTTACTGGGGGCTCAGACTTTGATCTCGTGAACTTAGAAGGGGCACACATGAATGCCCATGAAAAATCATTCACTGCAGAGGACACTCCATAATCAGGTAGGTAAAATTTACTCATTTGTTGCCTGGATGTGTTTCCTTCCCTAGTTACCCTGGTGGTGATTAGTTGAAAGTGGCGTTAGAGGTAGGAATACAAGCTTAGCATGGGCTTAACAACATGCCTCTCTAAGGCTGATCTGGTTACTAAGTACCTGAAAAGAACCAGCGGCCTGGTTCTGATAGGGAATGAATGACTGAGTACTTCTACAAGGAAATGGGGAGAGGCCATCCTCACTAAAATAAGGATTATATTCTGGACATAGAGTGACTTTCTCTGCAGGCACCAGCATCCTTGGTCTTAGAGATCCTTCATGATATGCAGGGTCAAGGTATTTTGTATATAAACTTGATCATGCAATATGCATTTTTCCTTTTGGTTTACCTTCTTTAAGCATAACCATCTTGCAGTTCATTCATTTGGTTTGTTATATCAGCAGACACTGTGACTGAAAAGAGCTTGCCTTCCCCAAGTCCCAGTTATGATGATAGATTTATTAGTCCTTTTTATTTCTGTGTAGTATTACAGAGTATGGATGTACCATTTATTCACTTAACGATGGAGGTTCAGACTTCCTGTTTTGGTAAAGCTCACATGAAAAATGTTTGTTTAGGTCTTTTTATATACGTATATTTTCATTTCCTCTTGGCTAGTTATGAGGAGTGAATGGGTAGATTACATGGTAGTTGTGTTTGACTTTTTAAAAACTATCCAAACAATTTTGCAGTTGTACTGTTATTTGATATTTGAGAACTACATGTCTACAATAAAAGCAAACAATATGGCCAGTGTTTTCATTTTAGACATTGCAATAAGTGTGATTTTCATTTTCATCTCCCTAGTGATTGATAAAACCATCATCATAATCAAGATAATGAATATACCCATCACCTTAGAAAATTTCACTTTCACTGGGGATTTAGCTCAGTGGTTCCACCACCTGCCTCAAAAGTGCAAGGGCCCAAGTTCAATCCCTGGTACCAAAAAGAAAAAGAATCTTATGGGTACAGAAAATTTCATGTGCTTGTTCATATATCTTATTTGGCAAAATGATTGTTCAAAACTTTTGCCCATTTAAAAAATTGGGTTGGTAGTTTTATTATTAAAGATGTTTGAGTTTTGAATTACATATTCTAGCTTCAAGTGCTGTATCAGAAATATGATTTGTAAATATTTTTTTCTCTCACAGTCTATGGCCTTTATCTTCATTCTTATAACCACACCATTTGAAAAACACTCTAACTTGATGATATCCAGGTTAACAGTGTGTTATTTGATGGGCCACATTTTTCTACTTAAGAAAGCTTTTCCTATCACAGTGTCGTACATAGTTTCTCCTATAATTTTTTTTCAGCTTTAATTGAGTTTATTGGTACATTTTAGGGATACAGTACAGTTACATTCATTGTTGGGATCTTGTACCTCTACATGATAAGTCTTGATTCTCCTATAATTTTTATACTTTTTAAAGTTTTACGCTTTGGTTTGTGATTCATTCTTCTTTAGTTTAATTTTGTTTTCTTTTCTTAAAGTATTGGGGATTGGACTCAGAGCAATACTCCCTCCCCTTTTTAACTTTTTACTCTGAACTGGGTCTTGTTAAGTACCAAATTGCACAGGTTGGGTTAGAATTTACAACCCTCTTGCCTCAGCCTCCCAGAGTGCTGGCATTATAGGCACATGCTGAAATGCTCAGCTTTCCTTCTGTTTTAGTTTGTTTGTGGTCTGAGGTATAAGCCAAGGTTTATTTTTTTTTTGTATATGGAAACCCAATAGTTTCAGCATATTTGTTGGTAGTTAACAGTCCATCATATTGACTTTTCTCTTTTATTTTTTAAAAATTATTATTATTACTTTTGGTACCAGGGATTGAACTCAGGTCCTTGCGCTTGCAAGGCAGGCGGCAGAACCACTGAGCTAAATCCCCAGCCTGACTTTTCTCTTTTAAATAACTCACATGATTACTGTTTTCTGACTGGATCCTGGCATGTACATTGTATTTTGTGAATTGTTACATGGATTTCTAAAATATTTTTGTCAATATTTCCTCCCAGACATTCTGAGCCTGTTGCACGGATAGTGACCTAGTGGGATCCTACAGACAAATACATTCATAGTAAAATTCATTTTGTTGTAAATATTATTTTAAAATTCTGTTTACCCACTTGCTAATGATAAAATATTTTAGAGGAAAACAAGTGGCTTCCTAAGTCAGTGTTCCTATTTATTAATATTAGATTCTAAGTACACTCAAGGGGTTTGAATTAGTGTATTATAGAAAATGTTAATACATACATAAGTATTGAAAATAAATGGCTAACAACTTGTTTATCTTATAAATAGCTCTAGGAATGTCAGGTGAATTGATGGATAATTTAGATTGGATCACACCAGTCAACCAACCAATAAACAGAAAAAAATAGCACAATTGGTAAAATAATGGGAGTCTAAAATTAGTGTTTTATAATTTCATGGAGACTTAATCACTTATTTTGTTTTCTTTTTCAACTATAATTCATAGACTATACTGTATATAGGATAAAATTGAATGCATAAAGATTTTGGAATGCTCACTGCTCTGCAGATTCTTGTCATTAGAGTTTTTTTGTTTTGTTTTGTTTTTTCTGTATGGGGGATTGAACTCAGGACCTTGCGCTTGCAAGGCATGTATGATGCCACTAAGCTAAATTCCTGGACCTAGAGTTTTGATCTTTAAACCAGATCTTATTTCAGTATCTTGGTAAGAAGCAGAATGTGGAGATTATAAAATATAAAGTTTTTCTTCTAAACTAACTACAAGTCTGCATTCTCTTTCACAAGAATCCCCTGTTTGGGACATGTTTAGAATCAATGAGCATATTCCTAGTTGTACCTGGTCTGTTATTTAAATAACAGACTAACAGCTAGAAAAAGCTCATATGCTAAAAGTGGTCCCTAAATTCTGAACATATATAAAATAGCCAATTGGACTGTTTCTTCTGCGACTCAAAAAAGGCTTCATTTGCTGTTGCACAATAAGGAGAGGAAAAAGTTATAATATTGAGAGACTTTCTAATGAGGACAGAAAGAGCCTGAATACATTTGCAATACTGAGAGTGAATCCCATACCAGTTTTTAGAATAAAGACTAAAGGAGGGGTCAGGTGATAAACTACTCAGAAACAGAAACCATGTTAAAGGTGATGTTTGGGCTGATGGGCTGTCTTCAGGCCATAATAGAGAAAACTAACATTTTTATGTTTCTTCTGCCCAAGGAAGGCCTCAAAAACAGAGTGTTGCCTTTAACCTTATTCTATATTCCACAGAGTATTTTAAAAACTAGAAAAATATTGCTGGGGCAAAAATGATCTGGACTCTGAAAGATCAGAAGAAATCTATATTTTTAAAAAATAAGCAGACACTGAAAACCCCATCCACACAGTTATTCTAAATTCAGTGATCTAGCTGGAGACTTTTATAGTAAATAAGACTGACCTGCAGTTCACTGTGTTTTTGGATCTAAGTGTTATTTTCCTTTAGATTGCTTTACTCATTACTGTACCTAATTTTCTCTAATAGTTTTATTCATATTTTGGTTTTAAATTAAGTACTGAATTGTAAAATGATTTTAATTTAGGCAACTGAATTGTTCAATATACTTTATGTATCATGCAATAACAGCTTGGAAATATTGTTAAATTATATGAAGATATCAAAGCATTACCTCCAATAACTACTAGCGAGTTCTTTTTTTTTTTTTTAAGACAGGGTCTTGCTAAGCGGTTCAGGCTAGGCTCGAACTTGCAAAGACCCTCCTGCCTCAGTCTCCCCAAAAGCTGGGATTACAGGTGTGTGCCCAGCTGCAGGTTGTTTTTCATGTCTTTTTATTTGCCTACAGAACAGACAAAACATGCTTGGAAAAAAATGTTTGTCTTGGACAGGACTAACAGATGCACATGCTATTCACTGAGGAGGCAGGACTGAAAAGCTGGCTGGCTGCCACAATCACCAAATGCCCTGGCCAGTTGTCAGTATCTACAAAGTGGAGTAGGCAGCCTCCACGTATGCCACAAAGAAAGAGAAGTGCAAAAAAGGAAAAGCACTAAAGACTCCTCAGAGCTGATTCCAATCGGGGCGTTTCTCTGCATACTATCTCACTTAATCCCGGGGATAGAGCAATGTGTCCTTTGTCTACAGCTAGAAAGTGGACCCGCTTTGTTTGCTCAAAGCCCTTGTTTTTCCACTACACAGAGCTGCCTCTGAAATATGTTCATATAATATCTGTTTGCTAATTTGGTGGCAACCACAAGCTTCATAACCAAGTACTATTTCATCAGATACTGTGAAAAACATTAAATATGCATGGAAAGTTGTCTATCTTTAGCATTATATTTTACATATTCTATAAAAATAGATTTCTTACTGTTATTTATTTCTTTTTTTGTTTCTTTCTTCTGATGGGCATTAAACACAGGGCTTCTCAAGCACTAGAAAAGTGGTCTACTACTGAGCTACAACTCTAGCCTTTACTATGTTTCTTAGTATGTCAGTATTAGATGTTTTAAAAAATTTATATTTCTGGGTTAAGGTTTTTCTTCATTTTTATTATTTGCATTTTATTTAGGTTAATAATCCTCAATTAACCATTTTTTTTTCTGGGAGAATGGAGCTCAGATAACTTAGTAAGATAACAAGAAGTTCTTCTTCAATAAGGAAATCAATCATTCAGCCTGGCGCTTGTAATCCTAGTTACTGTACTTGGGAAGTTGAGGCAGGAAGACATAAGTTTGAGACCAGCCTGGGCAACTTAGTAATAACTTGTCTTAAAGGATACCCACTATCACCACTCCTCTTCGATATAGTTCTGGAAACTTTATCCATAGCAATTAGACAAGACAAAGAAATTGAAGCAATAAAAATAGGAAAGGAAGAACTTAAACTGTCATTATTTGCTGATGATAAGATACTCTACAGTGAAGACCCAAAAAAACTCTACCAAAAGACTTCTAGACTTAATTGACAGTGTTAGCAGAGTAGCTGGATACAAGGTCAATAGCCCAAAAATCAAATAGCGTTCTTGTACACAAATAACAGACTCACTGAGTGAGAAATTAGGGAAACAATTCCTTTCACAATAGCATCCAAAAAAATGAAGTATCTAGGAATCACTCTAACAAAAGAAGCAAAAGACCTCTACACTGAAAACTACAGCACTCTGAAAAGAGATTGAAGAGGATATAAGAAAATGGAAAGATATCCCCTGCTCCTGGGTAGGAAGAATTAACATAGTGAAAATGTCCATACTACCAGAACTGCTATACAGATTCAATGCAATGCCAATTGAAATTCCAACACTATATTTCACAGAACTAGAAAAAAGAATCCAAAAATTCATTTGGAACCATAAGAGACCTAGAATAGCAAAAGCCATCCTAGGCAACAGACACATCACAAGCTCCAAATTGAAACTATACTACAAAGCCACTGTGATGAAAACAGCATGGTACTGGTGAATAAACAGACCTGAGGATCAGAGGAACAGATTGGAAGGCACAAAAACAACTCCAGATGTACTCAGCTACCTCATCTTTGACAAAGGAGCCATCCGCAGTGGAGGAAGGATGGCCTCTTCAATAAATGGTGTTGGAAAAACAGGATCTCAACCTACCAAAGATTAAAACTAGACCTTTATCTTTCACCATGCACTAAATTAAAATCCACGTGGATTAAAGATCTAAATATTAAAACAGAAACCCTAAACTTGCTGGAAGGTAAGTTAGGCAGAACTCTGGAAGACAATGGCATAGGAAAAGACTTTATGAACAAATCGTCAGTAGCACGGGAACTAGCACAAAGAATCAACAACTGGGATCTCATCTTATTAAAAAGCTTCTGCACTGCAAAATAAACCATCAACAGAACTAAGAGACAACCTACAATGTGGGAAACAATTTTTATCAGCTGCTCCTCAGACAAAGGATTATTATATAGAATATATAAAGAACTCAAAACAATCAGCCCCCTCAAATATAAAGACCAGATTCAAAAATGGGCATCTGAAATGAACAGACATTTCTCAGACAAAGAAATAAAAGCAGCAAGCAAATATATGAAAAAATGTTCATTAGTTGTCATTCAAGAGATGATGAAAACAACACTGAGATTCCACCTCACCCCACAAAGAATGGCTGCTATCAAGAAATCACACAATAACAAATGTTGGTGGGGTTGTGGGGAGAAAGCAACCCTTCTCCATTGTTGTTGGGAGTGCAGACTGGTGAAACCACTATGGAAATCAATATGGAGATACCTCAAAGAGCTGGGACTAGAGGTGCCATTTGACCCAGCCATCCCTCTGCTGGGTATCTTTCCAAAAGAATTAAAAGAATCATATCGCAGAGATATATGAGCACTTATGTTTATAGAGGCACAGTTTGTAATAGCTAAAACTTGGAAACAGCCCATTTGCCCATCAGTTGGAGATTGGACAAAGAAGATGTGGTTTTTCTATAAAATGGAATACTACTTCACCACAAAGAATGAGAAATTAGAGTCATTCATAGGAAAATGGATACATATTGAGGATATACTCCTAAGTGAAATAAATAAGTCACACATGTGTAAATACCTAATAGTTTCTCTGGTGTGAATAAACTGTAATAGTACATAAGATCCTAATGAGATAACTGACATTGTGAAATGGGAAGAAAAAGGCTAAAGATGTAGAGAAAGTGGGAAGGGTAGGGGAAAGGTAATAAGGGGGAAAATAAGAGAAAATGAAAAAATGGAAATAAAGTGTTTGTAAATGGGGAGGGGAGGAGGAGGTGAAGGGAGTGCAGAGACTAAGGGGAAAAATGAGAACCAAGACCTGGCATGTAAAGGTTCAGGATCTGAATAATGAATGTAACTGTACTGTATACCGAAAATGTACCAATAAACTCAATAAAAGAAAAAAAATAACTTGTCTTAAAATAGAATAAAAAGGGCTGGGCAAATAATAAAAAGCTCAGAGATAGGGCCCTTGCCTAGCATGTGTGAGGCCCTGTGTTCCATCCCTACTTCAATACAAAGAAGAAGAAAGAAATCATTTGTAAAACAAATGGTCTATCAAAATTTATATGTGCTGCTGGCAGTCATGTTTTCTTATTAATTTTTAAATTTTTAGTATTTAGTGAAATTCTTTTTGAAATGAGAAAGAAATTCTCTATTTTATGATTTATTCACTAATAATAAACCAAGCCACACAAGATGGACTCAAATTAAAATTTTTCAAATGGATTGAGATAGATTCTTGTGCTATTTATAACTATTTTGATTTCTGAAGAGGGGCACACATTTCAGAGACAGATTTTGACACAATTTCAGCAGCCTGTGTATGAGGGATAAGGAGTTCAATCTCATATTAGCTGTAGGTGATTTACTGATCAAATCTACCTGAGGATGGAGAATACTTTCCTCCTACTTAGGTTTAGAACACTTACTGGGATAATTATTGCAAACTAGCTGCAGGACACTGCCTATGGACTCAACCCCTGTCACCTCTTTGAGGTTCGCATTGGAGAACAGATCAGGAAGGGACCAAGGTACAGAGGTGTTTTCAGGAAAGTCTAATGAACAGATCTAGATGTACAGATGTCCTTTGGTATCTTTGGGAGATTCATTCCAGATGCCCTGTGGATACCAAATCTTTGTGTATCACCTGCAATGCCCTACCCAATTCCTCCTGTATGCTTGTCATCTAAAGATTACAGGTAACACCATGTAAATATCATATCAATACTTGTTGTTCTGTATTACTTAGGGAGTAATATCAACAACAAAGTCTGTACGTGTTCAATACAGATGCAGTGCTTTTTCAAATCTGTTCTATTCGTGGTTCGCTAAATCCACAGTTGTGGAACCCAAGGACAGGAAGCAATGACTGTATTTTCAGTTTGTTAGGCCAGAACTAAGTGAGCAAAACGAAGGATTAACACTCACACTCGTTGCCTGTCCCCTTCACTGTAGGGCAGATACTACTTGGAATAGTTGCTCCCAATCTCTTTTGAATCACAGCACTCTAAGGTCCCATCCCATGCCTAATTGAAGCATGTGTTGTTTTTTTGTTTGTTTTTGAGACAGGGCCTTGCTATGTAGTTGAGACTGACCTGGAACTCACCCTGTAGCCCAGGCTGGTCTTGAACTCACAGCAATCCTCCTGCCTCAGCCTCCCAAGTGCTGGGATTACAGGCGTGCACCACCATGCTTGGAAACGCATGTTTTGTTCTATTCCTTCTTAGAATGAACTGAATTTTTGTTCTAGAGGTGTAAGGGATGTCCGTGACCAATTAAACCAGCGATGAGGATGAGGGATTTAGAGCTACCTGACATGATTACAACAGTTTGTTCCCTAGTGGTAAATTCTGAATATGCTACTCTGAATGTGCTTATGATTCATTGGGTCATAAGACTGTAAGTTAATATTAAAAGATAAAAACAAAAAGTGTAAGCATTTTTTTGAGATAGTCTTTCTCACGTCCAATGCAAAAGTAAGTGTGGAAGTATTTGCACAACAAAATAAATGTATCTGTTAGTATGCTCAAATGCTCTCTTAATTACATGAAGATGTCTTTTAAATTGATGCTATTTTTTAAATCCTTCAGTAGTAAATTTAGTATTGGTTCTATGAAATTAGCTTTTTTCTCAGTACTGGGGATTTGAGGCAGGAGTTATAATTCTTTTAGGGCAATAAGGACAGCAGCCCTGAAACGGAGTTAGGAAGCCCAGAATGGATCCTGCTGAGCCACCACCCCCAGGGATCTTACAAAAACACCTGCCAGGTCCAGGATCTCCCCATGCCAGGATCAGGCAGGCTTTGGCCTCACGGTGCATGGGCTCTGTCTGGACACTGTGTGAACACCACATAGATTGTACCCCGAAAAGTATGTGGTTTCCTGTAGGGTGGAGATCACTTTGCTTACACAACAGTTCAAGTTCTGTTCTGAGCCCTCTAAAAACCTCAAGGCAAAGTGTCCTCATAGGTATCCTATTCAGGACCCCCTTCATGCTAGCAGGAGTGTTACTTTCCTGCCTTTGTGTCTTTTAAATAAACTTGCTTGCACCCTGACTCCTCTGTTCATGGTTTCCTTTTTGTCATGGAGGGATACAACCTTGGCATTAGGATAACAGATCAAACCAAGGACCTGCAATGAGCTCTATTTGAGCACTTCAGTTTTTGTTTTTTGTTTTTAATTTTGAGACAGGGTCTTGCTAGGTTGCTAAATTGCCCAGGTTGAGCTCAAACTTGTGATCTTCCTGCTTTGGCCTTGCAGAATGCAGGGATTACAGGCCTGGACCACAGTGTCTCACATGAAATTAGTTTTTTGACAAATACTTATTCTTCATTCCTTTGACTACTGATAGTTTTGTAACTTGGTGAAAGAAGTGTTAGCATGGAGCATTTTTAAAACATCTTATCTCATTTATTTCCAAGATAAATTGTCTTCTTCCCTTGGAAGGATTTCAGGTCATTTAAAAAAAAAAGAATCAAATACTGAAGAAATATAGACTACTGGAGTCAAACTACATTATTTTCTGAATTAACTTCATCAGTAGTCTAAATCGAGCTATTAAATTTCCCATATAAACTTAATTTTTTTTCTTTCCACCTTTATATTTGTATCTTGACATTTTTGGTGTTTTAATTTTTAAATAGAGGTTTCTCCCTTTTTCTTCATTTCATTAAGTGAAATAAGAATCAGAATTAAAGTTAAAGCCCAATGTGTCTGGGCAAAAGTTCTTATTTTCCATGAACAAAAACAACAAATACAAATAATACCTAGCGCTGACAAATATGTCTTCCTCAAGATATTGACCCAGGTCCCCCAGCCCAATGTGCAGCGACCCTGTGGAACTGTGGGAGACAGGTGGGAGTGGGACTAAGGATATTTTACTTGAGGAGCAAATGAAGAAGTTCTAAGCAGGAAAGCAGTGCTCTGAGGTATTGGTGGAAGCTTTTGCATGAAGAAGCAGCAGCAAGTAAAAAATACGAAATGCATAAAAACTCTGCACAGCAGTTTTAGAGCTTTGATAAAATATAAAATGTCTTTAACCCCTTTGCTGTTCTTGCAAACGCCTGCAATTCAAGAATTTTATTATTCTGGGGCTAACGTATTTTAAACCTCAATAACTGAATGTTTCCTTTGGGAAACCTTCAGGCAAACTATATATTGATTTTCTCGGAATGCACTGTATTTTTCATTAGTACCAAGGTTTGGTGGCTATCTAATCATTTGTTCACCAAATTCCTCTGAAAATTAAAATGGACTACCTCATTTTGGTTATGGAGACTTCAGAGGATAGGCATTAATTTTTGTCTATTAGACACCACAAGAATATGCTATTTTGACATTCTTCCTGGTGCGCTACCAAATCACCTCTTTAACTTGGTGTGTCATTTTCCTCTAAATACCATCTTTACCTGCCACTGGGGTCTCATGGCATATCTGACACAGCCAAGATCAGAATGCTTTTCTGATTTTACTGTTTAAACTATAAAGTTACAGATTTACCTATATAGTACAAATCAGGCAAGATCTCCCCTGATCAAGCTCTCCTTTGAACTATACAGGAGATTTAATTATTTTGAAAAAGAAATCATACTAACTTTGTTCAATAGCCACTGTCTTCTGCAGGTACAAAGTTACCCTGTGATGGAGATGATATGGCTTTTACAGTCCAAAGTAGAATTTCTCAAATAATTCTGATGTGCATTCTGGTCTTATGCTTTATGAACCTTTTCATTTGCTTAACAGTGGAGAGCTCCAGTTTTCCCCAAGCTTGGCCTCACAAAACCAATTGTATAGGCAAGGGGAAAACTACATGTCCTAAGGAAAGCCCACAACTTATTTTGCCTTATAGATCTTCTTACCCAGGTAAGTTTTGATTCTTCCCACTCCCCCAACCCCCAGCAAAGACACAGGTTGTGAAGTGGTGGTTGGTACCTTTATGGGGTATAAATTGAAATAATACAACTTGCCAGTGAGTGAGTCAACAAGCTCTCTGTGTCACATGTGAACTTGGACTTGCTGTACTTATTTCATTCTGTTGGCAGCCTTCTGAAGTAGGTGCGTAGTAGATTGCCAGTGCTAGAAACAAGGAAGTGGGTGAAATTGAATGCTGTGATCTGCTCATTAATTTGGTAGTAGTTCTGGAGGAGTTTGGATGCATCCTATAGAACTGTCAAGCATCTGCTGTTATGCAAATAACTGAAGGAACCAAAGAAGGAATCAGTGCACACGTACATGCTATTCATGTGTCTTGGTTGCATCTTTAAACCATTTGAATGCCTTCTATGAGGAGGGCACTCTTCTAGGCATACAGAATTCAAAGGCAAACCATACAGAAAATGTTCTTGATGCTATAGAAGCAACATTGAACCAAGAAAGAAGGGGTCAGTCAATACAAAAAGAACTAAATAAATGAACAAGATGATTTTAGGAAACCAAACAAGGCTCTTGAAGATAGTAAGGCAAGGTGATGTAAACAGAGAGACAAGAAGGAGTAGAGTTGAGAGGAATTGCTTTACATTGGTCGATGATTTCACCAAGGCAATGACATTTGTGTTTGATGCTGAATGACAGGGAAGTGGTAACCATGGAGAATTTGGGTAATGGGACACAAGTGAAATGGCACTATGGGGTTCATGAGCTTGGTGGGTACAGGGGACGAGAGAGAGAGAGACACATGTGGCAGAAAACAGGGAACAAAGCAGCAGCATCCATGATATGACACGAGATCCTCTACCCTGAGTTAACCAGACTCATACCTTGACTATAAAAATGTGGCTTCCGGGTTCAAAAACGAATTACTAGGTCCAGGTGAATTTTAACTTACAAAGAAATATAGGATTTTATATCAGATCCTCTATGAAGGATTCATATGAAAGGCATAAAATTCAACTTATAGTGGAAAAGAATAAAAACTTTGATTTTAGGAAGAGTCTCTCCCTGTTGCCCAGAATGACCTTGAATTCAAGATCGTCCTGCTTCAGCCTCTCAACTGCTAGGATTTCAGGTATTATGTGCTACCACAGCAGAGGAAGTAAATTTGATGAAGTATTTCTGTGTATCAGAGTCTGAATTAGGTAAAAGCAGATGCATGAAGAAGAATGATCCAACATCATCCTGCCATAAAAGAGGCCTCTGACAGATAAATGCAGGTTAAAAGTATTACCTGTGAGATGTATGAAATGTGAGCCAATCACAGTAGTTATGTCATCTCTAAAACTGCACTTACATGTATTTTTAGTCACATCTGCAAATTCTTCTCCAATATTTACTGTATTTGATTGAAATAAAATTGACTTTTAAGTAAGGTAAATTTTACAGATAGGTGCTTACTAATGATTGATTTATTAGTTACACATAACAATTCCAGTGTGTATATTTATACCAATTACTACATCAATGCCTTGTGACAGAATATAAGTTATAAATGGAAAATTTAATTCACATCTTCAAACTTTTTCCACATGTCCTGGCAGTTTACCATGCGTGTCTCTGACTGAGATTATCGTATTTTAAAATTTTCTGTGAATTTCTGTTTTTCCTCTTTTTTATGATTTAAAAAGATACCAAAACAGCAATACATACTCATAATATGGAAAAATTTATAGAATTAAACAAATCAAAATCCTAGTCATCTGCTCCTCCACCCTCTAATCTGAACCCCACTGGAAACCATGATAAACAGCTTGGTGAATTTCTTCCAAATATTTTTCTATACTGTTTGCTCTCCTTCCCTGCATAAAAGGTTTGGCTGGTTTACTGTTTATGTGAATAAATCATACTCTACATGTTATGTTATCAGTTTAACAGCCTATCATTATTATATTTTCAAGGTAATGCACATAGGTTTATACATCCTTTTAGGGTGACATAAAATTTTATGGAATCGCTTTATCATAATTTAGTTATTATTTTTACTTATAAAGATAATTTGTATTATAAAATATTCTACATTCAAACAAGACTAAAGAGTACATTAATGAAAATAATCGATATTTGGATCCATTGAACCCTACGCTATCCTATATTTAACAAGTTACCTATTAATGCAAATACGTTATTTCTATTTCTTCAGTGTTTGAAAAGTGCTGAAATGAAAAACACTTTTACACACCCGATTTTATGTACATATGCAAAGTAATGCCTAGAAGTATAACTGCAGGACAAAGGGCTTGTGCATTTGGAAAGCTGAAAGAACCAGCAGATTCTCCTTTCAAAGTAGCTGCAGGTGTGTTCTCATCAACACGAGGTGATAGAGCTTCTCTCTTGAACACAGTCCACTCAAATAAGGCAGAAGGAAAAAATAGGATCATTGCACACAAGTACAATAGTTAGAAAATCAAATGAACCTTTAATGCTATCAGATTTAGAACTACTAAGCCACTTTTCTTCACGGTCGCTCATACTTCAAATTGGTGTGTTTGCCCCTGTGTTTGGATTCTTCATAGAGATAGAAGTATTTCTGCAAAAAGGACTTGCTTCCACAGGTTTGCTACCTATGGTTTGTATTTACATACTTTTTGCGCCTGTTATTGTATTTCCGCTGCCGGAGTGTTTTCCTGTGGTATTAACACCCAAAACAAGAGGTATCAATCAGGACTCTTTCTCAAAGTAATGTAATTATGATAACTCCAATTTTGCCTTTTCGCCCCCAAGAACTTGGTGAAAAATCTTTCCCATGGATTTCAGTTTCTCTTTCATTTACCTAATCTCTGAAAATGTTAAATTTAATCAGTGCAACAGACCACAGACCGATGTTTTGAACACAGCAGATTCACACCCTGTTTCAGTTAATGTAAAAATAAATGGTCTCCTGAGGTATGGTCTGAGAAATCAAGGACACATCACTTTTCGTGAGCTTCATTTTCTGTCAACTTGACTGAGCTAAGTGTGGCCACACGCCGGGTGGGTACTACGGCTAGGTGTGCCTGTGAGGGTCTTTCTGGAAGAAAGAGCGTTTGACTGAGTGGTTTGAGTGGTCTGCCCTGGCCCGGCTGGGTGGCCATCACCCGACTGTTGGGGTCCCACTCAGAAGACAAGTGTGGAAAGGGGCGAATGTGCTCTCCCGTTGATGCGTACATTCAGTTTCTACCCGTAGGCTTTGCGGCTCCTCCTTGAGAGTCAGATTGGAACCCAGCCATGGGCTCCTGTGAAGTTCTCAGGCCACGCACTGGATGTGGCCCCCCAGTTTACAGGGAGCAGATTGTGGGGCTTCTCCAGTTGCTCACAATCACTTTCTCTACATCTGTGTATCCTCTATGGATTCTGGGTTTGTTTGTTTTTTTTTTAGAACCCTGACTCTACACTCTTGTACCACGTATATACCTCAAAAAAACCCATGCAAAACAAAACTAACTTTTAATTCCCGATTTTTATTTAATGATCATTAGAAATCTTAGAATGAAAGAATCCCTATTTGTAAGGAACTTAATTTAAAACTCTTCTCACAAGTAAACAGTTTCTTGTCCCCATTTTCAACTGTCCTTCCAGTGGAAGGAAATAGTATTCTATTGAGATATTTAAGAATCAGGAAGCCGATGGGCATGGTGGTGCATACCTATAATCCCAGCACTCTGGGAAGCTGAAGCAGGAGACTCTTGAGTTCAACCACAGCTTGTGACACTTTAGTAACATAGCAAAACCCCATCTCAGAGCAAAAAAATAAAAAAATAAAAAATAAACAAAGGGTTGAGGATATAGCTCAGTGAGAAGGCCCCGGATTCACCCCCCCTACCAACTGCCACACACACACACACACACACACACACACACACACAGGAGGCAAGGTGGGGTGGAGAAGAGAGAAGAGGAGGAGGAGAATAATGGAGCTTTTCATTGCTTTCAGGATGGTCAGAGATCCAGAGCAAGAGAGGTTGTTCATTAGCAGCATCCTTATGGATTTCTCATACTTTCAGCAAAGAGAAAGTACAAGAATGGAGACTGCACATTCTGGTGGGTTATCAGAGAGGAATGAATGAATGGCTCTGATATCTGGAATTTATCATTTCCACCATCGAATTGTTAAAACAGGTGGATTCGTCTTCATTTGCTTATACAAATTCTATGAGGATGAGTTTCAAAATGAAAACAAAACAAAAAGACAAAGCAAGTCTCCCAAACTGTTACTCTTTAGCTACACGACACTAGTCCTAAATAGACTCAGTGGTCTCACAGCCAGAGAGCACTCTAGTATGAAGGAAATTTGTTTCCATGAGTCCTAATTGTTGTTTGTGATAATATCATTATTTGCTAAATGATAAGGAGAATAAAGTGAAACTAAATCCTAGAGTAACTCAGACTTTCTCTGGAAAGTGATCTCACAGATACATCCCATGGGTGTCATGCTCAAAATAAATGTGCACACACAGCCACCCATCATACCCTTTGCTCATTCTGACTATGTGCCCTCAAATTAAACCCCTAAAACACTCAAATTAAACCAATAGAGACATAATATTTATTTAGTCACTGAAAGAATGGATAAATTCCCAGTCAAGCTTGTGGATTAATTTTACTGAAAATATCACTACGTATTTTAAGGCTGTTATGTCAGCAGTTGTAAAAATGAAGTGTTCTTTACCAAAGTGTTTTTGTTCCATTGTAAGCCAGAAATAAAATGGCCTCCTTTATCTCTAGGAATGTAAATTAACCTCAAATTAATGCTCATTTTTTTTTTGTTTTTTCTATGCTAACAATATAGTACACAAGGTGTTTGGCCATTTACTTCTTCCAGGATATTGAAGTATATCTGATAATCTAAGAAAGTAAATCAGATGATCCGATGTAAACAAGCTCTTTTTCTTTTCCTCTAGAGAGATTATGGTAACTCTCTGTATCACCAGTTCTCCAGTACAGGGGTCAGAATTTCCTGGGTAGCTTACAAGGGATTCAGGCTGCTGGGCGTCTTCCCCAGTGATTCTGATTCAGTGAAGTTCTGGAATCTTTTTTTCAGTGATACCCTTTGCCATTCCATTGCAAGGGGTCAAGCTGAGGCCTGAACTTCAAGAGCACTGTGAGAGGCCAAAATCTGAAATAGATTCAGGGAAAATACAAAAGCTTTCTTTCTTCTCTGCTCTCTTTCCATTACTTTTTTCTTTATTACCTCAAACTTCATATCTTTGTTCTTTGTTTGGTTTTCCCTCAAATCAGTAAAGCAGGTACATCTGATATCTTCCCAGAAGTCTATATTTTTCCCACAGAAAATAGTACTTCATCATTTTATTTTCCTCTAGTAAAGTTTGTCCAGAAACAACTGGTAGTTGCGGATTGTGTTTTTCTTCAGAAGTGTCTTCTCTTTTAATTTTTTTTAACCTCTATAAAAAGTTGATAAGGAATTCTACTCTGTCAATAACCCTGCTTTGTAAAGAGCTAGTTTTCAGAATCATAGCGATTTTTTTAGCACCATGACATTGTTACAGTTCTAAGGGCTCTCTGATAACATGACCACAGATCTTAGCCCCTTTTTTTCTGGTTGTCTTTGGAGAGTTGTACTTTTCTGTTTCTTCATTTTTAAAAAAAAAAAAATTATTTTTTTAACAGTACTAGAGGTTGAACCCAGGGCCTTCACACTGAGCTCCATGTCTAGATATTCTAAAGTTTTTATTTTGAGACAGAGCTTTGCTAAGTCGCTGCTAATTTGTCCAGGCTGAGTTTGAATTTGCAGTCTTTCTGCCTCAGCCTCTCAGAGACTGAGATTGCAGGTATGTGTCACAAGGCTGGCTCTCATAGTCACTTTCTCCTCGCCCACACACAACACCCACAATTCACAATGTTCGGTCCAGAGGCGGCTGGCTCTGAGGCAGGCGATTGGAGGAATGCTGGTCGTGGCATGGCAGACAGGAAGCAAGAGAGGTAAGGGAGGAGGCGGGAAGGGAGATAGAGACTTCTAGGCAGCACCCCAGTGACTCACCTCTTCCAGCCACATCCCATCTGTGACCTAGAAGTCAGCTATAAATTCCATAATCTGATCATCTTCCAAAAGCTCCACCTCTTCGTACGTGAGTCTCTTGGGGGACATCTAGATATAAACCACAGCCCTGGCCCTGTTTCTGCTTTAGTTCATGCATGATTTGGAAGACTAAACTTTGACTTTTCATTGTTCAAACGCTAACTCAGTGTTCACTAAGTGTGGAGCACTATTTCAAGCCCTCAGGGCATTTACTCCTGTTCCCCGATTTAAACGAAGGCCTGAAATGGTCGGCATTTGTAGAAGATGACTCTGGCTGCTTGATGTGAATTTGAAGTTGAAAGGATCATTAGTGCAACATGGCTGCTGGGGAGTTTAAGAGCTGGAAATGCCTTTAAAGATGATTTATTTGAATCTTGTTGCAAAATGGACAAAACCGATGACAAAGGAGGTGTTACAGTTTATATCTAGATGCTCCCACAACAGCTTCAGGGGCTCCAGGATGAGGTTTCCAGAAGAGGACTGAATCATGGTGGTGCTATAGCTAAATGTGACGTTAGGCAGTCAGGGCAGGTTGGAAGAGTGGGTCCCTGGGGGTGTGACCTAGCAGGCCACCCCTCCCCAACTCCTCTCTTCCTAGGAGCCGCGAATATTGGATTGATAATGCCTTTCTTCCTCTGTATGAAAATGCTGTACCATTTCCTTCTGACCTTCATAGTTTCCTGAAGAGAATCCTTCTGTTATCGTAATAATTTTCCACCATGTGTGTATTTGTTAATAGCTTGTTTTATTTCTTTCCTCATTCAAGATGAGACTATCATAGTTTTTGCTGGGATAAATAATTTTACATTGTATCCTCAGTATTATGTGCCCTGACCATGCGAGTTTAGTTCCTATTTAAATGTTGTATTTTAACAAGGCTTCAGCCTGTTTGTATAAAGAATGCACTTCCTAGCCTAACTTTGTGGGCTATAGTTCAAATATCAATTTAAGTTTCAAAATCTTTGCAGAGCTATTCCGGACCTCCCTACTTATGTGCTTTCCAGAGACCAAGCTATGCCTAAAAAGTTTTCTAAAACTGCTTAATGTTCAAACCCTTTGCTGTGTTGTTTTGTGGGTCACATGCACAGGCTGCTCAGAGTTCCTCCCAGGATATTTGTAATGTCTTCCTTTAGTTAGAAGGAGAAGGACAGCTGTGTCACTGTATGGGACAGGGAGGCCCCAGGAACTAAGGTTCGTCTCCAGTTGGCAGCGTCTGGTGAGGAAGGAAAGACGCATGGCTAGGTGGCTTTTCTCATGGTGCTTCATCTGGAATAACGCAGGTATGGTACAAGGGTTTATGCACTGCTGTCCTTGCGTGTGTGTGTGTGTGTGTGTACATATGTGCATGTTTGTTGATGTTTTCAGTTGTGTTTCTCTTTAAAGCTCAGGCTCTAAACAAAGCCTAAAAGATTCACAGTTGGGTCATTCTTCAAGTCACGAGTCCCCCATCTGCTTTTTAAAATTCAACTTTCTCTTCTTTTCCTTGTGCTATACATTTTGTTCAGGGCTTTTCAGTTTGTTTCATAAATAATGGGAAGAACAGGATGGGTAGAATACATCTGTGCCTCCTTGGCCAGGTTGGAAGCTTAAAATGGTGGATTCTATTCCTTGGGCAATTGACCCAATTGTGGATTTGAGTAAGGTGAGACACCATCTAAATTACATGTTAGAAATATTGTGCTGGGTGTTGTGTAGGGAAGAGATGGTAGAGGCTGTGTATCAAACCAAAGAAGCCAGTTAGGAGGCTGATGAAATGGTCCACGTACAGAATATAGTAGATTGGCCAGAGAAGAAACAGTGGGGGTGGAGAAATGTGAGGAACTGACAAACTCTTGACAGAATTTGCTGAGAGAAAAACTACTATAGTTTTCCCAAGTTTTTTAACTTGAGGAATTAGATTGTGTGTCACTTACTGAGATGAGGAACACCAGGAAAGAAGCTGGTTTGGAATTAGGTAAGAATGTCATCATTCCGTGTGTCCAGCTCAACATGCCTGCTAGGTGTCATGGAGGTGATGAGTAGGAAATTGGCCATGCAGTTAAAGAACTATGGGGGAGATCGGAGCCAGTTATACACAAGTTGCAAACTGTAATTCAGAAGAACATGTTTAGAGCAAAAAGAATGATTATATTACCTAATAACTGAGGGGAAACAGAAAGAATAGGTCTAAAATGCTGAGGCCTGGGAATTCCTATACACAGTGAGTTTAATGGAGCTTAACGTTCCCTTGTCTTAAAACACATTCTGTCCCTCATTTCCTTCTTATTTTACATTCTCTTGATATTGCTCCAGTCTCTCACAACTTTCTTTCGCAATATTATTGGCAGGTATCCCTTTGCCCCCCTGACTAATTGCTTTTGTTTCATTTTGATTTTCTCCTATAGATTGTGATCTCTAAATGCCATTTTACACAGTGGTTTAGAGAAATGGTTTATTTTCCAGGTCTGGGTCAGAATATATATACATGAATGACGAAAACCAGAAGATCTTTCATAATATTAAATGAGGAAGCTACTGAAGACTGCTAGGGTTATGTCAGAAGGACTCCAGAACTCCATGGGAAATCATTTAATAATTGGTTAGATTCAGAATGAAATTCAGATAGTTGAAATTATTGAATTACTTATATGTTTTCATCTACTGAGAAATTCAGTTCCAAGTTATGAAGAGCAACAGCAAGAGAGAATGTAGAAAAGGATATGGGACTATGGTAAAGTCTGAGAGAAAATTGGGAGGAAATGTACGTCAAGTTGTCTTTAGTAGGTGTTCTCAGCTGACTCACCTGTCTGTCTCGAAGCCATCTCTCTTCCCCTTTCTTTTACTGTAGTTTATCTTACCATCTTCCTTATTTTCCCCACCTTTTATTTCTGTCTTCTAATCTTTTGGTATTTGTTTTTAATCATTTGTTTCATTTTATCTTCTGGTTGGGAAATTCTTTAACCATCAACTATGAAAATAATATTTAAATTGAAATAAGAAGTCTTGTCATTGAATGGGGTCATGGAGTTTTATATATTATTTTTCTTAATTTAATCCACTTTTAGAACATTCTAGCTGTTATAAGAAATTGCCATACAGAGGCAGGATGATCATGAGTCTGAGGTCAGATTGGGCTACATAGTGAGTTCAAGACCAGCCAGAACTAGATTGTGAGATTTGGTCTGAAAACAAACAAACAAACAAGAGAAGCTTCTGTAGACTGGTGACTTATAAGCAACCGAAGTTTGTTTCTCATACTTGTATAGTCTGAAAAGTACTAAATCACAATACTCAGAGACTCAGAGTCTGGGGACTGTGTGCTCCCTGGTGTACAGACGGCCATCTTCTTGCTGTTTCTTCACCTGGTGGAGGGGTGGGAAGGATCACTGGAATGTCCTTCATGAAGGCACATTCCCACTCGTGAGCACTCCACTTTCATGATGTATTTATCTCCCAATACCTCCTAACACGGCCTTATTGGAGGTGAAGATTCCAACATATATGAATTTGGGAGGGACACAAATTTTGAGTCTATAGCACTCTCCTTTCCCCAGATGAAGAGTGTGGCCGTTACATTTTTTCCTAATGCATGTTATTTAATATAATATAGTTGACTAGAACAGGTTTTGAAGGCATTTGCTGATACTAGCCACTCTGTGGCACCTGCGTGCAATCTGAAACTTATTAGGAGTCTTTTAATCCTCAAGTGCCTAAGATACTCCCTTAGTTTATTGATAATATGAAAAATAAATGGTAATTTCATTATTGTAGCATGAAGCATATTTTAGGGTGATTTAAAAAAGAAGTTTAAATGATACTTTCAGGAGTGTGGAATTGAAAGCCTGGATATATTTTGAGAAAGGAACCAAAAGGCACAAGATGTGTTTGGATCACTCACATCCAGTAAATATTGATGAGCCACTTATGAATCCTGCATCATGTGACTTTTGATGATTTCAAAAGTTTGAAACTCATAGCAAGGATTTTGCCTCTCCCATATAAATAAGAACTTGCATTCTAAAAATATTTTGCATTAGCCATCTTCTTAGCTTTTTGCCAAACTTGGTACTTTCTCTTTCCTTTCTTATATGATAATTCTCAAAAACTTTGCCAGAAACCAGCTAGATAATTACTTGATCTTCAAATGTCAATGTTTATACTATTTATACAGGAAACAAACTTTCATCTTAACTAAAGTCTTTGAATACAATTGCTTCCTGGGGAGCAGCATATTAATACCAGATTATTATTGGTGAGAGATGTAATTTGGGCTGCCTTAACCTTTACTCCTGGTGTTGACAGACCCGATGTTTAGACAGTTCTCATGAAAGTGGGAACTTGGCTGTGCAGGTGGTGGTGATTTCTCTAGCTGCAACTGTAAGTGGAAATACTGTATGTCGTATGCTAGTTCTGAGATCTGATTGCTTGGATTTGAGGACAGGAATTTCAATTACTCTCCATGTGACCCTGGGCAATTACTTCTCTAAATTATCAGCTCTTTTATAGCATTGTTAAAACGATAGCATCTGTCGCCAAAGATTACCTTTGAGAGTCAACAAATTCATACCTAGCAATGCTAGCACAGTTCAGTCTTTGGTAAGTGTTTAGTAAGTATTAGCTATTACTACAAGATAAGTAACAATAGGAAGTGCCTGGATTCCTCAGGTGGATAGTCTCAGGTCTATTTCATCTATTTATTTCTGCAATATTACTGTCAATTTAGACTCAGTTTAAAATGACCTAAATCAGGTATTACATTATAAATATTATGCGTTTAGTTATGGTTTTCTAAATTATGCTATGGAATCACAATATATGGAAGGATATACGGGTTATAATAATATGAAGACATTGCAAATTATTAAAAATAAGCAATTGCTAGGATACACTTTGGCATAAATTTCCCATATGAATTTTAGAACTAAATGTGTGAAAACACAGTATACATAAGAAAGCCAGGTTTACTATTGTCTAGAATAAAGGTTATGAATGAATAAAGACTAAAATGTATTGTGTATAGTAATATTTTGAGTCAAAATAAGTGATACAACTTTACTTTCCTGAGTTTCTGGCCTCAGAGATACCCGGGGTATTTCTATATGAATTTAAGTATCTGAGTCAAAACTCAGATTGTCAGCAAGAAGAACACAAGTTAGAATCGCTTAATCCAAAAAAGAAATGATTTGTTCCTTCATGCAAGTCAGAAATCCGAAGGATTGGCTGCAGTTGTGGCGATTGCATTCTCCCAAGTCTTCCATCCAAGTGCCCTATGCTCAAGCAGGTGCCTCCCCAAGTCATGATTAAACACTGTCATGCTTACATTCCTACACCTGAAAAATCATAACAGAAAGTTCCTCTCAAAGTTAACTAAAATGGTTTACTTTGAGCAGATTGACCTAAATCATAAACATAATCTGAAAATTCACTATGGCCAGGGGATGGATCAGGCTGATTCCTCAGGCCTAGGCCATACTTCCATCTTTGAAGAAGAGAAAGGCTAACACAGTGGAGAGGGAGCTTAGGTCTAATAAAATCAGGGCCTAGGGCCGGGAATTTGGCTCAGTGGTCCTGCCACCTGCCTCACAAATGCAAGGTCCTGTGTTCAAGGCCCGGTAACAACAAAACAAAACAAATGTACCCTCACCCAAAATCAGGGTCTGCCGTTAGAAAAGGGAGACTCTGGGCAGGCAAAATCAACAGATTCTGCTGTAACCAGGGCAGAGATGATCCTTGGTACTCGTCTTGTCATTGCTTCTGTTCTCAAGACATCCTAATTGAGTACAGTGAGCAGACTCAGCTCTGAATCCTTTCCTATGTGACATTTTAAGCAGATCCAACCAGTGGATAAAAGTGGGCATTCACACTGAAATCTATTTGTCACACCTATTTAAACAAAAAATGAGCACAACAGTCAGTACTCAGTACTGATAGCTGATGTATTTTATATCAGTTGTTGACACAGATTAGGCTCTCAAGACAGAGACCCTGAAGTGAAGATTTTCATGCAGAAAAATTTTTGACTATAAACTCTTTTGGAGAGCAGCACTGAACGAGAGAGCTCTGCCACTGCACGACACAGGACTGGAAATGAGCAATCCCATTCAGAACTCCAGATCTGGGGCTGCCCTTCAGAATTTTCTCGAACTAGGGAAAGGGCCAGGGAACCAACCCTACTGTCCGGTCCTGGGGTGCAAGCTGCCATGAAGGAAGGTCCAAGTCTGACAAAGGAGCAGAGGAACACACCCAAAAGCCAGCACCCATCAATACCCCAGGTGTCAGCACTAACCAAGCTACTTTAAGGTTCAGTGTAAATTCAGAACATCAGGGTTTTCATGAACATTTGCTTCAGTAATCACTGACATTTTATTTTATTTTACTTTAATTGAATTTTTTAGATGTTTTTTATAAGTAGACAATTTGAATAGAGATGATCTTGTCAGCAAGTCCTCTAAAATGTGTTCCCACCAAAGGTAACATTAGAGACTCTTTGGGACTTATGTTTCTTTGAGGAATTAAGAGTTACCAAGCTCTTGGGTAGGGAGCTTAGCTGTAGAATGGTTGCCTTGTATGCATGAGGCTCTTGGCTTTATCACCACTACCACACAGAAAACGACTGAATTAAAAGAAAGGGAGAAAAGGGAGTCAAGATAAATGGAGTTAAGCTGCTAGAGTAGGAAGCTATGACACAGTACAAATTCTTGAGGAATACCACCTATGGTCTTAGATTCTTCCACCCTGTTTTATAACATTTTATATAACTCATAAAACAGTAGTGGTGTAAAAATGCACACAGACTTAGAGAGAGCATACAATTTTCACATCCCTAATAAATCTCAGAATATTTTTTATGTAAAAAGACTAGCAAAATTCATTAGCTCATCATTATCAACAAATACCATTTTGTGTCATTGGCCAATGACTACCAAATAAAAAGTATTCTTAAATTACAATAAAAACAATCCATAACTTTCAAAATGGAAACATCAAGGTGGGAGGTAGCTCAGATGTAGAACACTTGCCTAATAGATATGAAGGCCTGTATTTATTTGATCCCCAGTCCTGGGAAGTAGGAGAAGAAGAAAGATAATTAAGCATGAATGGCAAGTTTGATGAACTCTGATGAAATGAACAGAAGAGTAACTTAACAGTAACTTTTAGTTTTATACATGCTAGACTACTAGGGTGGGTCCCAGAAATCAACCTGGGAAGAAGAGAAGGAGAAACCAGATCCAGTGTGGTTAGATGACTCATTTAAGATCAGTCAGCTAGTGGTAAGGGAAGTCCTAGTCTAAAATACTTACCAAAATACATGTAGTATAAGCTCAGTAGTTGTCACTGTGAGACAAAGCAAAATTGTGTGCTACTTTGGTTGTCCTCACGAAGGCCAAACTCAGGCTTTGTCTTTGTCAGGACAACCCTGTATATTCATCTTAGCATGACAATTCATGCTTCAAACACCGAGGGAAAGACAAATTTGGGTATATGACAATTACGAAAGAATCTGTAGCCTTTTAATGTAAGAAGTGTTCTTTACAATTGCTCTTATTCAGCCGGGCATGGTGACGCACGCCTGCAATCCCAGCACTCAGGATGCTGAGGCAGGAGGATCGCTGTGAGTTCGAGACCAGCTGGGCTACATAGTGAGTTCCAGTTCAGTCTCAACTACATAGTGAGACCCTGTCTCAAAAAAGCAAATAACAAACAAAGAAAGAAACAAACAAAAACAATTGCTCTTGTTCTCTCTGCTGTGTCCAGAACAGAATTAGATTAACTCAAAAGTGCTGGGGATTGTTATATATATTTAGAATTTTGAGTGTAAATGTTTTTCTATTATGGATCCTTGCAACTCAAAATCACCCCAAAACAAACTCCCAAATTGTAATTCTTAGTTTGGCTTTTAATTTAGAAATATAAAGATTGGAGCTATTTTACTGCTGGGTTATAATCAGTGAATGTTTGAGGTGGGAATGTGAAAGAAGAGGTCTTTAGTGTTTGAGGAGAAGATCCAATCATTCAGACAAAAATTTAATATGAGAACATTTTAAATGCAATGCAAATTATTTTTAGTTCATTTATTTATTCATGCATTTATAAATATTTTTTGAAGTTGGATGTGTTTCTCTATGTGAAGAATACAACAGTAAACCAAATAGACATAAATATCTTCCTTTAGTCAGCTTATATTTTACTTATATTTAAAGTAAACAAATAAAGAACTTAAACATATGCAAGCAGTGATTGAAATAATACAATGACTGTATAAATTTTTAAAAACTTATGATGGTAAAAGACACATTGCCAAGAATGATGGGCCAAATGTGTCTAAAGCAAGGGGAAACACTTTGAGGGGATTAGTGGCAATGTATTTTGTACTGCCATAAATTAAAAAAAATTTTAAATATTAACCACATCGATCACCTATAATTGATCAAACATTTACAGCAATTTCTGTTAGAAAAAAATTACAGTGTGTTCTCATCTACCTCATTCAGTGGATCTGATGCTGTATAACTTCAGGCTCTTCCCCAAAGTCAGCATGAAAGGTAAGTAGTTTGAAGCAGTTTGGGACGTCGAGGCAGCCATGATGCACAACTAAAGGCATTCACGAAAGAAGACTTCCAGAACTCTTCAGAAAGGGGCAAAAAGGTTGGGATGTGTGTTTGAAAAGAGAGAGAGAGAGAGAGTACCTTGAAGGGATTAATGGCAATGAGTCTTTTATTATAATAAATTAAGAAAAATTAACATTTCCTATCGTTTTCAACCATACTTCATAGTATGCTGGAGCTCCATAGAGTAAGCTTTGGAAGATCAAACAAAAGAGAGGAATTCAGGATGACCCAGAGATTCTTGCTTTGAAAAATTGCAAGGCTGAAGTTGCTATTTCCTGAGAAGGGGACCAGGAAAAGCTGTTTGTATTCTTTGTAATATGTAGTGTTTATGTTTAAACTGAAGTATTTATACATTTGCAAATCAAGGGCATCTTTTTACCCAGAATATAAGGAAAAATTTAAATATATAATCACTAATGGTAAGATAGAAATAACAGATTCAGTTAAATGTTAACATGTGTAAAGATAAATTTCCATTGTATGTTTTTAAAGCAAATCTCAAGTGGCATATCTTTTCACTCAAATGCTTCTGTAAAAATATTTATGACAGAGGAATATGTTTAATTCACTTATTTACCTAACTGTGGCTTCCACCGAACTCTAAGTGACAATAATAAAGTTAAAAATTCTTCAGTGAAAACACACCACACTATCATAAAACTTTTCCTTTCCCCATTCAATATTGGGTGAAGCATTTGAGTTTCGCTGGAGTATTTATGTAAACATAAGTTATTTACCTTGTTGAGAAAGTAAAATTACTGCGCCGCTAACTGAATTTCAGCTCAGGAAGTGTCTGCAAATGAACTGAACTGAGAATTTTCCTGGAAGATTGAAAATATTTTTAATATCCTGTGCAAGGAAGCAAGAAATTTTCAGTGATCCAAAGAGAAGTTTCAAGATCAGCGATATTTTGAAAATGTTTATGCAGAAATGAACTTTTAGCTGTTACACAATATTGGAACATTAAGAGGTTGTATAAGAAATATTTTGCATAATAGATTAATGTATATTTGTCTCTTGGCTACCTCTGAAATTCAATTTCACAGGCTATTGTCACATTTATGGAGCCTTCAGTAGAAATTTATTTTACCCAAGAATATTCCAAAAGATATGAAAGAAAGGCATAGATTTCAGCCCTTCTCAGATACTTACTGATCTTTGGAGTACATGGAGGATTTATTTTGGGAAGGACATCACAGGCACACGGATCTGGAAGTACCCATAAAGATTCATCTAGTTCATCATGTCGCCCTAAGGACTATTAAAATCACCAGAAGCTACACCAGTTATAATAGGCTGGTTTTCTAACCTATGAACTCCAGCGAACTCTTCTAAAGACAGAATCTCCTTTTCAAAGATATTAAAAATAAGGTTCCTCCTTATTTTACTTCTGCTGAGTCCCCAACAGTCATGGTGTGCTTTAAAGGGTCTCCTGGACAATACTTTCAACCCTTAAAAAAGAATGTAGAACTTAAACTTCAAATAATCTTCCCTTTGTCGTGGTCTTTTGGTATTCTTCAAATAATAGTCTTTTGTTTAAAGACAATCAGATTTAAATTTGTGTATTAGGTGATTAAAGTAAAAGCTCATTATTATGTTTTCTGTGTTACTTCACCTCTGATCTTTCAACTATGACCTCTGCTTTTGATCCACTTCCAAAGTATTAAAATATAACCTCTCTAAAGGCGTAGGCTTTATAATAGGCTATTTCCAATTATTCCGGCATTGTTCTTCAGTTTTGATTCCATCCAGCTTTTTTTTTTCTTTTTTTGGCTTACTTCACATTAGTGTTTATCCAACTTTCTCTTTCAGGGAACTCTATTAGTGTCTAATTATTTGAATACTAAAATATTAAAAAACATTATTTGGCTATTTTTGTAACTATGCTTATAAAAAATAAACAAAAATGTAAAAATTATTCTAGTGTCGAGACTGATAGGCAAGGGCCGGGGATTTAGCTCAGTGGTTCCACCACCTGCCTCGCATGTTCAAGGACCCGAGTTCTATACTTTTTACCCTCCTCTGAAAAAAAGAGAGAAAATGATAGGTGATCATTTTCAAAATATCCTTGACATTATTATATCAACAGTAACTAATACCCATTAATACCTCATACATCTATACCTATAGATAAGCATATATAATGTGGTTTGAATTGTCAAGTGTGTTAAAATCTCTGAGATAATTGAATTTTAAAGTATACTTTCTTGTTCACTCTGGGAATTGTATTAGTCAGCGTTCTTGTCTCTGAGAAACAATACTTGACACCTACAAATTAAAGGAGATACTTAATTTGGCTCACAGTTTCTGAGGATTCAGTCCATGGTTGGCAGACTCCAAGGCAGATAGAAGGGCCTGGTGAGAAAAGATGCTTACTTCATGTCAGCCAGGAAAGAAGGGCATGGGTGGGCTGGGAACAAGAATACAGCCTTTCAGGTCATGCCTGCAGTTGGCTACATTTTCCAACAGGGCCTCCAGCTGCGGAACTCATCAATGGGTGATGCCACTGATGAGCAAAGTGTCCCCATGGTCCTGTCACCTTCCACACACATGAGATTTTAGAGGACATTTTAGACCTAAGTCATAACAGCAACCGAGTCATTATTCCAAAAATTGATCAGTAAAGTTAAAGAAAAAATGTTCAAGCATCACTGGTGATTTTAGAGATGCAAATGAAAACAATACTGAGGTTCCACTTCACCCCAGAAAGAATGGCTATCATGAAACCAACCAATAACAAATGCTGGCGGAATTGTGGGGAGAAAGGATCTTCTCCAGTGTTGGTGGGAATACAGACTGGGGCAACCACTGTGGAAATGAGTATGGAGCCATCTCAAAGAACTAGGAGTAGAGGTACAATCCGACCCAGCTATTCCCCTGCTGAGTATCTTCCTAAAAGAATGTGTGAATGCCAAATGAGAAACTGAAAGTGTAAATAAAGAACAAACGGCATAATAGAGATTTTGAAATCAGAAGAAAAGGTCCAAAGAGGAAGGAGAATTAGGGGGGATTGGGGAAAGGAAAGGGAATGGAATTAATATGAGAAAATGAAAAAAATGGAAATAAAATATCTGTAAATAGGGAGGGGTACAGGGTGTAAAGGAAGGGCAGGGGAATGGGGAAAAAGTGAGAACCAAGGCATATTATGTGAAGGTACAAATTTCCAATGATGAATGTCATTATATTGTATACCTAAAATGTACCAATAAAATTAATTTTTTAAATGGGGAAATATCCATTTTTAAAGACGGTCAGATGTGTAAAAACGTCTTCTGTCTCAATTTGCACTACATCCTGAAAAACTTTCTTTTCCCCATCTTTGGCATTCCTGATGCATTTTGCACCTGCTACTATTGAAATATGCTGGCATTCCAGGGTTTTACAAGACCAATTTTGGAATATTTGGAGGCTTGCTAAGTAATATTCTTGTCAGTGATAGAGTCCAATAAAGAATTATTTGTGCTATTTAGTGAAATAATGAACTGGTTTTCATTAAAAACCATGAGAGCTATTAGTAGATGAAAAAGTCCAAACATTGGTGAGTCAAGATTTCACTGGTGCTTTCTGGCCAAAACTCATGAGACACTCTGAAGCCTTCTTGACCCCTAGAAGCCTGGGGCCACCTCAGAATATCTCAGGAACCCCCTATTCACCTATAGAGGAATGCGTTTGACTTAAATTTCTAGACTGTGAAGCATTAAATTCATAGCTTCAAACTTCATGGCTCCAGATCATTTTTCTGCACTTTTTGACTTTGGCAAATGAGTGATGTTGACACCTCCTTAAAAACCCAACCCACCTTACAGAGCATCCTGATCTAGAACAGTGCTATACCCAGTCCACCTTATGTCTTCCCTGTTGTTCTTCTGACTGGATTTGGTTCTTATTTCAACAGGTGTTCTACAGACAAATTCTTCCAGGGCGCATTTCTTTTTTCTTAAAAGAGAAAACGTGTTTCTCCCCTACTTTTCTCTTGCTCTCGACTGCACACTTATTTACTCACATTTGGCAATTTAAAACATTCACTTTTGCAAACATCCAGATGTAGTTGAAATGTCCTCTCTTTAAGGAGACGTCCTCCATCTTGTCCGACACAATTGCCTATTCCATTTCCTTGTACAGTTGCAAGATAGGTTTATGACTTTATTATGGTGTTCGCCAGTCACTCACATGCTTAACAGTGTAACTCTCCCTGGGTGTGAGCTTTCTGGGAACAGAGTCAGGTCTTCCATACCTTTCTCTTTAACCTAGTTTCTGGCTCTTGGTAAATACTTGACAAGCATTTGTTGAAAGAAGGAACAAAATAAATGGATTAAAAACTAAATGGTCTTGTGTACATTTATTATCACTCTGCCAATTATCGCTTGTGCTTATGGCATTTTTGTTGTTATTGTTTTCATGGATGCTGCATTAGTTTTCTGTCGGTAAGACAAAATACCTGATACCCACAACTTAAAGGAAGAGAGGCTTAATTTGGCTTACAGTCTCAAGCATTCAGTCTGTAGTCAGCGCCAAGGCAGGAACATCATGGTGGAAGGGTATGACAGAGCAAAGTTGCTCACCTCATAGTGGCCAGGAAGCAAACTAGAAGGAGTTCAAGAGAGAAAGGGGCCAGGGACCAGATATAACACCCAAGTCATTCATCTATCTCCCATCATGACACACCCAGAAGTGTGCTTTACTAATTTCTTACATGGTTCTCAAGCCAATTCAGTTGACTGTTCAGTTTGACTGTCATAGACAATTTGCCTCTACATTTATTGGGTGGAAATTTGGTCTTCAATCTAAATAAGTAGACAATTGTTAATTTCACCTTAAATTCAACTGGAATAACTCATGGATTAGTCAAGCACCCTAGAAGCTTTATTTTTATGCTGGTCTGTACTGGAAAATTCTGAGCAAGTTGCTCCAAAAATCCAAAAAATACAGATTAGTCAAGAGAATGATCAAATCCTTTGATTTGTCTTATCAGAGTTGGTCATCAACATAAGCATTTGATTTCTAATTTTTTGGCAACAGCCTTTCTTTCCTATTACTAGACATTCTGTCATCAGAGAGAAAACATCGGTATATGACATAAATTTTGAAATGTTTCCCACAACTTGAGGCAAGGGGTAATGCTTGTACTTCACAACCTCTTCCATGCCCATCTCGGCTGCCTGGCCATGCTTAATCCAGTCCCCTACTCATCTCCCTCCCACTGCAAAGAATCTGGTTTTTGTTCAGTGGATGATGTCATCTCTGAGGACATCTCAGTTATATGAATCAGTTTCATCATCTTTAGAGAAGGACCATAAGACGAGATACTTATGAAAAATGTACACATAATGTGTATCAAAATTATGGAGGAACTCAGAGAAACTAAATAAACATAAAGGATTGTTATTTTACTTATTTATTATATTTATATTATTTTTATTTTTTAATTTAATTTTTCTTTCTCATTAAGTTTATTGGTACATTTTATGTATACAGTACAATTGCATTTATCATTGGGATCTTGTACCTTTGCATGACAGGTCTTGGATCTCATTTTTTCCCCTTGTCCCTACCCTCCCTTCACCCTCTCTATTTTAAATTACCAGTGGCACCAGATCTTTGTGTCTATGTCCTCTATAATACCAGCTAGATAAAGCAATAATCCCACCTTGCTGTGACTGGGATGTGCCTAGGTCATGTGCTTGGAGGATTTTAGTAACAGCCCCTTGAAGAGGGCATCTCTTTCTCTGGTGTCTAAAGCCGGAGAGCCAGATGCTCTGGTGGGGCTGGAAGGGAAAGGCTGGTAATGAGGGCACATGGAGATCCAGTAGGAAGCCACAAAATGCATCCACACCCCAAGACAGCCCTGTGGTCAGAGTACCAAGGCATCAATTAGAAAGTTTGCTTTTAAAGGAAATTAACGTAGAGAGTTACAAGCAAATTTATTTTGTAAACTGAGCCTACAATCATAGCACTTTGGGAAGTGAAGGCAGGGACATCATAAATTTGAGTCCAGCCTGGTAATTTAGCAACTTGGCAAGACCCTATCCCAAAACAAAAAATAAAAAAAGCACTGGCATCTCTTGGATTCAGTCCCCAGTGCCAAGAAAGAAAGAAAGAAAGAGAAGGAGAAAAGGTTAAACAATTAGATTTGACGAGGAAAACTTCCTAAATTAGCTGAAGTGTAGCTTTACTACCACACTCCCATTATCTCTGTTAATAGTATTCCAAGCCAGCTCAGGGGATGGAGACATCACTGAGGTCAGCTCTCAAGACTACTGGAATGTATGAAAAGCCAACAGCAAAACCTGCTATGCTAACAAGGTCTGCCTACTAGAGTCTTTGCTTTTAGGGGAGAAGGAAAGATCTTAGTGGAACCTGTGGTGTACGTGTACATACAAGCAACTTTCCTAAGAAACATACTAATGGCAAATTATGGAAATAAGTGGGATTTTATGTGGCTCAAGTTGTCTTTCATGCCTTCCCAGTAATCTTAATTGCATATATGAAATTTACAATATTTCTAATTTTAATTTGGCTTTTTTTCTGAGACAGGGGTTTGATATATACTTCAGGCTGGCCTTGAACTCACTACATAGCTCAGGCTGGTCTCAAATGCACTGCAGTCCTTCTGCCTCAGCCTGTGGAGTGCAGGAATCGCAGGTGTGCATCACCGTGCCTGGCTTCTAATTTTGATTTCAAAACAAATACTTGAGAAAAAGCTAATTTTGGAAGGTTACAGAATAAAGAAAAAGATATTAGCTAAATTGCAGTGTCCAAACAGTTCCTGAACAGTGAGATATAGCAAGATGATATTGGTGATAAATAGTTTGTCTTTAGAAGTATCCACCTTAATAATTCATAATGCTAATGTTACGTTTTCCAATATATGTAGTTAGCTTTACCATCTTAAAACATCAGTATTATATGAAGAGTGTTAGATATGTGGTTTGAAAGAATTAAAATGGGGTTTAAAAAAAAGAAGAAAGGCAGGAAGAATCACTTGGATACATTTCCCGCTTTCTAGGTGAGCTCTGGGAAAAGTTATTTTTTCCAGTATTGTCATTCTTTAATTTTACTCCGTTGTTGTTCATTGTCTCATTAGTCTATGTGCTGCTGAAGTGAGCACTAAATAATTTTGCTTTTAAACTCTAACTCTCAAATAATAAACTGCCAGTCATTAGCCTTCAGTTTATGATGTATTTTATCCTTACATATTATTTAACACATAGGTATTCTAGAAAAGGTTATAAACAAAGACACTATTTTATACCTTTAACGTAATTTTATGCACAATGTAGCCATTTTTCAGCCTGTTCTGTATAGGTATTATCCCACTTTTGAAATGGAAGCATTCGTTTTATATGTCTTCCGGGCTATGCTGATTTGAGATGACAGCTCCGCTAAAATCCATTCAAATTGAACCAGGATAGTGGGGGGTCAGCCTCCGAGGAGGCAGCACATCTGTCTGCACCCATCCCAGCCTCCCTCCTGCCCGCCATTCCTGGTATCTGGCCCTCACCCGCGTTCCGCTCTGGTCTTTCCTCCTTGTCCTCTTCCTCCTGAGCATTACTACAGCTATGCTGGCCTTCCAGCTGTATCCAGAACACTACAAGTCTGTTCTGCGTTAGCGTTTTCATTGGCTGTTTCTCCTGCTGGGGACCTGTTTCCCACAGACACCTCTGCTTCATCTTTCGACCCAGCACTCCAGCGGACTTCACCACCACTCTCCCGAAGCCGGCTCTTTACATAGGGCCCCTTAACGCTTTCCTCCTCCCTTGAAGTTAGACGTGACTGTGCTACTTGCTGCAGCCAAAGAAATAGAAGCAGAAGCGACATTCTGCTTTGAAGAGGCTGTGTGCAGTTTCCCACATTCCCTTCCCTACGTTGCTGCACATGGGCCTGCACCAGCCTGTGCCCCTGAGCGAGGAGGGCATGGCCAACTTGCCACCAACTATAATGCACAGTTGCATGGGCCAGAAGCAAGTCTTTGTTGTTTTTAGAGCAAATGCCGAGATTTGGTAGTCATTTGCTGCGCAAAATGACTCCACTGGTCACTACACCCATTTATAGCTTTTCAGTACTGGAACCTATCCCACCCCGGCCTGGGTGCCCTCCTTTTCCCTTTACTTTCTCAGCATTTATCATCTTCTAACCAGACACTACACGGTTTGTTCACTATGTTTATTTTCCATTTTCTTTATCAACCGGCCTGCTTCCCTGTACCAAAATGAAACTCCATGGCGAAGGCCGTTGCTTTGTTTAATTATGTGAACATAAGGATTTCAACAAATATTCATGGAAAGAATGAGTGAACAAATGAATATTAAGCACTACTGTACACCGTTCTGGGTGCTGGGTCTGCAGAAATGAATAGAGCTCCTTCTCCATCCCCACCAAGTCCCACGGCTGACACATAATTATTTCAGCAATGCACTCGAAGAACAGAGGGGCAGCCATGGCACTCCTGAGAGAATTAGTGGCCACCTTCCAAGACTTAGAAGGAGAAAAAAAGAATAGATCTGTGACAGCTATGAGGGGAGAGAGTGCCGAGGGTTCGATGTGTGAAATTCTGCATGGAGATCAAGAACTTGGAAAGTGGACTCTGGATTTTAATTGTAGGGCAGTGGGACTTCTGCGAAGGGAGCTGTGTGAGCTTGGTTTTACTTACACAGATGTAAATCCTGTGCCGAGGCCTTTGTGCTCTCTGAAGGGGCTGAGAGTCAAAGAGCAATGTGCTCGGGATCACACAGGTAATTTGGGGCACACTGAGCCCTCCGGTTGTTCTTTTTGTTTCTTTGCAGTAGTAGTATTAATCTCATGGCCTTCCCACTGAACTACAATCCAAACCCTTTTCGTACTTTTAATTTTGAGATAGGGTCTTGCTAATTTGCCCAGGCTGGCCTCAAACTTTTAATGTTCCTTTCTCAGCCTCCCAGAAAGCTGGGATCACAGGTGTGCACCATCGGACCGGCTTCACTGGGCTTCTACTTTGACTTAGCACTGAGTTTTTAGATACGTGAAATGTTCTCTTAGATACTTGAAAGATTCCAGTAAAACCAACACTAATTGATCAGCAGCAGGATACATCCTTGTTTCCTTCTTTTTCTCCCTTGATCACATCAAATTCGCAAACCCTATTGACTCTTGGTCTAAACTATCCCTCCTTCGTCCTCATTTGCTCTCTCACTTCTGCCACCACAGCCCCACTTGGTTCTCCTCATCTCTTGTCCTCATTTCCAGCATCTCCTGTCTTGATACGTTCACCGTGAGCCCCCTCCCTGTAGTCCATCTTCAACGCATCTTCAGTTCTCTTTAAAAGTCAGATTGCACCATTACCCTACTTGAACATCGCCAGGAGTTTCCCATACACGGAGAATGAAATCCTGGCTCTTTCAGTGCCCTGCGGGGCACCACATAGTGTGATTATCATCCACATTTTGGACTGAGCCACACTGCCTTCCCACCCATCATTGTCTCAGATCCCGTCCTTCTTTCTGTCCCTTGAACACTTTGGGCTTTATCCTTGTGTCATCTTCCTGGGTGCTCTGTCCCCAGGCTATCTGGCTGACTCTTCCTTCTCACCCAGCCTGCAGCTCCAATAACATCTCCTATCCGAATGGAGGCCTCCCCTCTTTCAGTCTTTATTATCACAAAATCTATAGCACTTCTTACCACTCTTGAAGATGATATTGCTTT
>NW_022900915.1:38459368-38460346 GCF_012274545.1 Fukomys damarensis
TCTTTCTCTCTCTCTCTCTTTCCTTTCTCTCTCTCTCTCTCTCTCTCTCTCTCACTCTCTCTCTCTCTCTCTCTTATTTTTTGGGGGGGTACCAGGGATTGAACTCAGGACCTTGTGCTTGCGAGGCACCAGTGCTGTTGAGCTAAATTCCTGGACCTTTGCTTATTTATTTTCATACTGATGTCATCTGTCTTGTCCTTGAGAACAAGGTCCATATTAATCCTGTTCAACTCAGAGTTCCTAGAGCCCAGTATAATGCTGAGATTACACAATGATGCTCACTATTATAATTGCTACTGTGTGACACAGTTACTGTTCTCAGCACTGTACAGATATTAATTTATTTAATCTTTACATCAGATCTTTGAGGTAGGCACCATGCAAGCCTTCATGTATGGGTGAGGAAACTGAGACCCTAAGTAAGGGCTCTTGCCTGAGCCATTAAGTGGACATGTTTTGGAGCAATTTCAGCACACATCAGAATCGCCCAGGGGTCTTGTTGGAACAGAGGTCACTGGTACCTAACCTTCCATGTTTCTCTTTTAGTGGATCTGGGGTGAGTCCCAAGAAAAAGTTCCCAGAGGATTGCCGCTGCTGCAGTTCCAAGGCCCACCCTCGCAAGACCAATACAGCAGAATTCACACAGCATTTTCCCACACTGTGCACACTGAAGTTTGCATTCCTGTGGTGTTACTAGATCCATCTTGCAGATGAGGAAACTGAGGTTCAGAAAACTCGATTGGCTTTCCCATGACTGCAGAAGCAGGGAGTGGAAAAGAAGCCTGGACTTCAGTCTTTGGCTGTAAATCAAGTGTTCTTGGCATTGCTCTAGGAGGCCCCTATACAGCATGGGATTTTTCATAATGATGCACACGTAGATAGATTGTACAGACTTCATGGATTTGGCAGATGAATAAAGGAACCTCCTGGGAACAAAGGGAATTTACATCTTCCACTCTCTTTTGACTTAATTAATAT
>NW_022900915.1:38460404-38461391 GCF_012274545.1 Fukomys damarensis
TAGACATTAGACATGCCATAAATAGGATCAAACAATTTTTCTTCTGTGTTGAACATGATCTGAGGTGTACAGTGGCATTGCAAGTGAGGTTTTTCTGGATCCGATTGCTGTTAAAGGATTTTTCTTGCAAAAAGAAAGAAGAAATTCAAACATACTTATTGAACATTTACAATATTTTAATATTTATCATTTAACCTTTCTGATAAATAAAACAGTGATTGTGAAAGGATTTTTAAAAATCTTACCTGTGAGGCAGTTTTTACTAAATTTTTTTTAAGAAGTACTTGAATGTTTTTCTTAGGTAGCAGCCTTAGTGCACCCAGAGACTTGAAGCTAGAAAACTTGGTTTTCCTGGGGTTCTCTCTGTCATTAACATTCTGGTGCCATATCCCTGTGACAAAGACTAATTCTCAGAGAAAACGGCACACCCTAGATCTATTCTAGTGACAAAGATAGGAGCGGGAAATGGTCGAAACCTCCCTTGGTCTCATTACTTCAGTGCTAAAACTGCCATCAATTTTAATCACTCACCATGTCCCTAACACGACAGTTCATCACTAACTTCCACACAAACTCAGTTTCCCTTAATCCAGTCTGTATGTGAAACATCTGTGGAAATATATTGATTGTGCTTGCACAGTTGGCATTCGCTCCACTGGTGAAAGCACGTGCTGAAAAGAAGCCATGTCAGCACATAAGGGCAAGGTTTCTATAAGACAGCTATTTCCATTTTATTGCCCATCATCTCATAGGCAAAATAGAAAACATTCCGAGCATTTACCCTGACCTATATTTCATAGCAGTTACCGACACAGAAAGTTTCTTTTGTCTTCTCCCATTGCGCAGCAATGGCAGCCCGCATCCCCTTCCCTTGCCGGGGCCTTATGCTCACTTTCGTTCAGTTTGATTCGACTCATTTCCTTCTTCCTTCTGTTCTCTCTCTGCCCCCTCTTGTCCTCCCTCTCTTCTCCCCTCATTTCTCTTTCT
>NW_022900915.1:38461789-38497915 GCF_012274545.1 Fukomys damarensis
TTTTTTTTTTTTTTTTGACAAGTGACGATTGAGTCCAGGGTGTTCCAGATTCGAACAGTAAGACACGTCTAGCGATACTGTAGAAGAAAACACGAACATAAAACGAAGTCTTACGATGCATTACTCAAACTAGCGAGACAAGGGTGTCCCTACAAGGCGACACAGGTGCTGGTGGGTACAAAGGACCCCGGGGAAGTGGCATTTTTACCACGGCTTCATGAAAAAGTTGTATCTACTGCTTCATAATAACCACCTCGAAATATAGTGGTTTAAGAAAGCAACCTATTTTTTGACTTAATTATACTACCTGGGCCGGGCTCGGCTACCTTCTGTCTGCTTATGTTGGGGGGTCCGGGGCTGCCTCTTCACCCTGTGTGTCTGGCTCCTCCTCTAATGGCTGGAGCAGGTGACAGCTGGCCCTCTCTCTCCCTCTCTCTGTCTCTCTGTCATAGTCGGACTTCTTTTCTTGACGACTCAAGAGAGCACTGGAAGAGCGTAATCCTAGATGTGCAAGTTCTTCTGGAGGCTGTCTCAGTTGCCAGGGCGAGTCAGCCTGGGAGGTCGGAAAGCTGGAGGACACAGTTCAGAGGGGGCCACAGTGCAAACAAGTGCTTGAGGGACCTGGCAGCCCTCGGCTGTGTGGGAAGGAGAAAGGAAACACGGAGGATGTGAGCCTGAGTGACTTAAAAGCTTGGGGATTTTTCTCTAGGACAGAAGTTACATGGAAGACCTGGTTTTGCTTGCTTACGGAGCAGCTTTGGTGCTTGAAATTATTGATTTTTAAAAAAAGTATTTATTGATAATAGTTTGGATATTTTTTTGTTGTTGTTTTGGTTTTTTTGTTTGTTTGTTTGTTTGAGACAGGGTCTCACTGTGTACTTGAGACTGATCTGGAACTCACCATGTATCCCAGGCTGGTCTCAAACTCATGGTGATCCTCCTGCCTCAGCCTCCTGAGTGCTGGGATTACAGGCGTGTGCCACCATGCCTGGCTAATAGCTTGTATCTTTGAGACTTTCTCATGGTTCTCAGGTAGATGGGAATCATCCTTCAAAAACGTAAGTTAATGATGCACATATGTTAAACACAAGCCCAGAAAATTAAAAGATTAGCACACAGTTACTTTCCTGGCATCCACTGATAACAGAGAAGTCAATCTTCAGAGGAAAATAGTAGTTTTCTAAGAACCCGTGGCACACTAAATGAGAACTGTTGATTGAAGAACTAATTCCAGAAATACTCTGTGCAGATGTAAGGGAGGTTTATTTATTTTTTTCTTTTTCTGGTACTGGGGATCGAACTCAGGACCGTGTGCTTACAAGGCAGATGTGGTGCCATTGAATTAAATCCCCAGCCCTGTCAGGGGGTTTTGAACTCTAAGATTTATAAAGGCAGTGTCTTGTCTCCCTGTGCTACCCAGGAGGTGGCAGCTAAGAATTTAGTCCAAATCAAAATTAAATGTGTGTCTGGACCTCTCCTGGGGTATCTGTATTTCTCTTTTCTACTTTTAAATCATTCGGAGAGCATTGTGTGGAAAACATCTATCCATACTTGTTTCTCTGCAAGAATAAAATGAGAAGGAAATAAAACAAGGCTGTAATTTTATATGTATGGTACCACAATTTTAATGAAGTATGTCACCTGGTTCTCTCTACTTTTCTTATTTTAATGATAATCCAGATACGTGTGTTAGGGTCACAGTGTACTATGCTGTGACCTAATAAAAAGAGGTTCCATTTATTAAACTCCTACTATGCCCGAAATGTTTCATGGCTATTTTTTTCATTTAATCCTTACTGTAGCCTTATGATTTAGGTACTATTATTACCCTTTCTTTGTGGATTGAGGAATGGAGACACAGAGAGGTTATATAACCCATCCCAAGTAACCCAGCAGGATTTAAACATATATTTCTGGATTGATAGTTGGAGCTTTTAACTGCTATCTAGACACCAGACTTTTCATGATCTTTCCTACTGTGTTGCAATTCCATTATTTACAACAATTTAGAACCTTGAACTGTGAAACAAGGACAAGTTGGCCAATGGAGAAAGGGTATTTGCAGTTATCTCATTATAAGGAACTATGTGGGTAATTAGGTAGCCATTAGTAATAATAAAAGCATAGCACTCTCTATATGCCCAGAATGTTGTATTTTGTGATTTATTTCACTTCACCCTTATAAACAGCTCTGTGAGATAGGCATTCTTACTATCTTCTTTTTGCAGACAAGAAAATACAGGAAAAGAAATATATCCAAGACCATCCATCAATTAAGGGGTGTAGTCAGGCAGGTCAACCCCGGAATTCATGTTTTAGACTACCCATATTGCCTGTTTAGTTTTAATTTAGTTTTCTTAAAAGCTGCGTCTTTGTTACATAGTCATTTTGCTAAAACCAAAATTAGTTTATCCTATGTAAAGACTAAGATGCATTTCCTTCCCAGTCTTCCTAATTTCTGTTAAAAGCTGGGATGCTTTAGACTGGGGTAATGAAGTTATCCATTGTATTAATTAGTTTTTACAGTTTCCCTTACCCCTATGATGTCCTTTTCTGATTAGATGTCTGCTTATTGAATTAACTGCATACTTAGGGGCAGGATACACAGGTCCTCACTCACTGTAGCCACAGAAGAAGGCATGAACCTGACTTAAATAAAGTCAAATAAAACACGCTTCTAATCACACTTGAAAACAAAAGCAAAATTAGAATATTCCACCTCCTTTATGATATAGAAGTACAGGTATCTCTTGATCATTTCATGTCATTCTGTACTGAGGAACGGCTGGAAGAACTTTCCTTATAAAAGTACTTCTTGCTCACAAATGAATTTATTGATATCGTATCAGCAGCTCCTTTTCAAAATGTCAATTAAAACTATGGAGTTGAGAAAGATGATAGCTTATTGACTTTTTTCCAGAAAAAACAAAGATCAAAATGATGGTTGAAAATGATTCTAGAAATGACACTGAGAAGGGCCTTTAGCAGCCCTGCAGTTGCACTGTGGAAAGAGAATATGCCCAGGGTCAGTGTCTAGTGCTCAGTGTCAATGGTGAGCATCTAGCACACATCCAGTGTAGAGTCAGAGAATGCATAAACCTGGGGACATCATTTCCCATGGAAAATTAAAAGACGCATTGGTCAACGAGGCCTCAACTAATATAGGAATTTCTGACTTCTGTCTGGGTCTCCTATGACAAACAATTTACAGATGACTGAGTATGACTGCTCTCATATTGAGAATTCTCCTTAATGTTAAAAACCAAAGGAAATAAACTTTTCAGGTGAGTTACTTATAAAAAAATGTGAAGTTCGTTCTTATGCTGTGTGATTGAATCATCTCCTTTTCCTTTCTTGTGTTACTGAGATTTGGAAACTTTAGATTTTCAAACTTCTTGCAATATTTTATCATTGGTAAAATGATAATCCACGTGTAAAAATGAGTCTTAAAATTACTGTAAGAGTCTTTAAATCCACAGGATCAGAAAATCTAGTGCAACATGACAGCATTGCTTATACTATTTTTTCTCCTTATAAAATTTCCTCTAGTCTTTAAATTAATTGAAGCTCCCAGTGAACTTTTAACATGAAAATAACTTCCATTACTTCTTTGATATTAGCATTTTAAACAATTGTTGCCTTAAAAGCATTCAAAATTATGTAATATAGAATAACTGGTACTATACACATAGAGACAAGATACATCATTCTAATAATTTTCAAGATGCAAAGGTATTATATGTATTAGACTAGTAGATTTATTTCCTCATTGGAGGAGGAGTTATAATACATTCAGCTTTAACATCATAACTGAGAGTTTCTTAGGATTTTTGTTTTACATGAACTAATGAATAACTAAATATCTTTTAGCCACTGTCTTTCATACAGTGAACATAGAGTTTAGATAACTTTCTATATAGAAATATGAATTCTAAAGCAGAAAGATATTTAGCCAGTTACTGTATCCCCATAGTGATAGTGGGTATTAAACTGAGATGTAAGGAGATTTCGTACTTTCATATGGTCTTTGAAAATTTTAAACCAACTAAATTCTTTTCAAGGTTGAATTTCCTGTGTTTCAGTAATCCTGGGCTCCTTTTGGAACCTTGTTATTGCAGAATATATGATTTCAGAAATGTTTTTTATTTAAATCGTAAATTAAAATGTACTCCAGCTATAGCATGGATATTGCTTGACTTTGGGTCAAACCTGAGTCAGTCTTCTCTCAGCTAACACCATTGTTAGAATAAGGTTCCCACAAAAGAGGAGACCTACATTTTATGTGAAATGTTACCACATGGTCTTACAGCAGAGGAAAAATTTTGCTACTTCATAGTGACTCCAAGACAGTTGAACTCAACAGATGCCATCAACATGTTTTGTGACCAGGGACGACTGGAAGATTAATGATTGACCTGGACTCTACAGGCATTTAAAAAGCCAAGTCAACACTGTTATTTGATGATATGGTCACCAAACATACAATTTTATTTGAGTACATGAATCCATTCTTAGTGTATATAAGATCTTATTGCTTTTCATTAGCAATATTCCATCAGTACTAATTAATCCATCTTATTAAATGATACAATGGGTTAGGAGAAAACTGTATGCAAATATATTTATTCACCCACTCATCTATTCTTTTATGCATTCATCCAACAAATATTTGTTGCCTTCTGGTAAGTGTTAAGCCCTGCACTACAGGGAAAGTGAGTAAAACAATACAAAAACCTCAATAAATACATATAATCTTTGCTGTCATGAGTCTTCAGACAAATGAAGGAGGCAGGTATTAATTATATCTTCACCCTAATGAAAGTATAATTACAAACAGATATGCTATCTGATGGGAATTGCTTGGAACATAACAGCAACCAAGCTGCTTGGTGGTAAGGAGGGGGTGTCAACCAAGTCTCGTTGAAGTTTGGGTAGGGCAGAGTATAGGGGAAACTTCCATTAGGGGAAGAAAATGCATGTGCAGTGGCACCAGCTGGGAGGAAGAGGATGAGACAGAGAAAGTAAAAAAAAAACAAAAAAAAACCGCCAGAGTTGAAGTGGTTCAGGCAGGACAGGGAAGAGAAGCACAAGGTGAATCAAGGACCAAACACTTGCCATAGCTAGGCCATTTCTCAGCTTTGGACCCTGTGCCTGCTAATCTTGTCACTTTAACTGGATTAGGAGATTCTTCGAGAGGTGACTGGGTCATGGGGACAAAATACTAATCAGTGGATCAACCCACTGATACTCACAGCTGAGTGTGTGCTCAGTGAGTGTACCCAGGTGGAGGTGGGGCACGGTGTGACTCTGGAGGGCATAGCTCTGGCCAGAGTTCTCCTGTGTTCTGCTTTGTGAGCAGCTTTGCTCCACTGCACCCTTTCCGCCATGATGCCTGTGTCTTGGATCCCACGGACCATGGATGGACCCTGAGCCACAATGCACTTCTCCTTCCTAAAACTGCGGTTGTCAGATATTTTGTCCAGCAGTGGAAAAGCTGACTGATGCAATTTTTATCCTAAAAGAAAATAGAAACCATGTGTTTGGAGAAAGAGGGTATAGTTAGTTTAGTGGACCCCCCCCAAGGGTGTGTCCATGGAACCTTATGTAGAAATGGAGTTTTGTTTGGAAACAAGGTCTTTGTAGGTGTCAGTGAGTGATCTTGAGATGAGGTTTTCCTGGATTATCCCAGTGGCCTCTGAGTGCAGTGCAATGTCCTTACACAGAAGAGAAGTACACAAAGGTGAGGGCCCTGGTAAGATGCAGGCCGGATTGGAGTGTGCAGCCACTGCCAAGAAATGTAGAAGCTGAAGAGGCAAAGAACAAGTCTTTGCCTAGAGCCTGTGGGTGAAGCATAGCCCCGTGGACACCTTCATTTCAGACTCTGGTCTCTAGAAATGTGAGAGAACAAATTTCTGCTATTTTAAGCCATCAAGTTTGTAGTAATTGCTCACAGCAGCCCCAAGAAATGAATAAAGGGCAGAGAAGTCTAACTCTGTGTCCTAATCAGAGTCCTATTTTGTCAAGGGCATTCAGGAGCTGTGTGTGAAGATCTGATCCAAGTCAGGTCAGAGAGGACTGGGGTGGACCAGGGAGTAGGTTTTCAATTTATTTGAAGCAAATACTGGCTTACTTTTTTAAGCCAGAAGATAGTAGGAGACATAGGATGAAGAACTACATAGGAGGTAAAGTTGAGAGGACTCGGTATTAATCTATCTTGGTGATGAAAGAGAAGCAAATTACAGTTCTAAAACTCACTTTTTCTTGTTTTTGGCATAAAAGCCACACTTTATTCTTTCAAAGACTATTTGTTGACTCTCTAGTTGCCTGACTCTGTCTTGGCTTGCAGTGACAGTGGTGAATAAACAGAACTGTTCCCTTTAAGAGATTATAGATAGTGAGAAAATGAGGACCAACTGTAATTCATGAACATGTCCATACAACCAAATGGAAAAACCCAGAGAATATTGGCTTTGTAGTCATGATGCCACTCTTATGCTGAACACCGCTGACCAGGAAGATGTCCTAGGACAAGGAGGCCATTCAATGTAATGGCTTTTTGAAAAAGGCAATTTCCAACATGGTCTTCTTCCACTGGGGCAGAAGGGAGTATCTGCAGCTAGATGTCATGGTAATGTTTTTATACCTAAGCAAAATTGCAACAGTTATTTTCTTCTCTGAGGTGATAAGATAAACTAATTCCCTATAGTGCCTTTTAGTTTAAAAACTGTTTAGACCTCGTGTTATAAAAATCCATAGTCAAGATATGATCTTCAGAAAGAACTAATTAAGTACAGTTTACAGACAGGAAACCATTGAAAAATATCTTAATTTAAAGAAGATGTGAATTTTCATTTTTTCCTTTGATAGCTCTTAGATCATAATTACTGTTTTCCCCTACTACGTTGTCATGCCATGTGTGGGCACTGATGTGTCTCTGATCTTTCCTGCAGATTTTATGTATTTTTTATGTGCCAATGTGTACTCTAGCATTTTGAAGTTAGACATGGGCTGTAGTAGGAGAATGTGAGGCAGAAACCAGAGAGAATGCAGAAAGGGGAAGGTCTTCAGTCTTTTTAGGTAGACCAATGACGTTCCATTCTGTCTTAGTCAGGTCGCTTTTCTTGTTACTGAGACAAAGTACCTGACACCTGCCATGGAAAGTGGGCGGGGCTTATTTTGGCTCACGTTTCCAGTCCAGAGTGTGCTGCCTCCACAGCAGGACTGCATGGCAGAGGGGCACAGAGGAGGAAAAGCTGTTCACCTCATGGCAGCTGGAAGCAGAGAAAATAAGAGGAGGAACCGGAGAGGGAGTTATACCCCTGCAGGTCAAACCACCACGGACCAGAACTCCCCTCCTAACACCACATTTAGCTAAAAAAGGCCCCAGTAACCCAATCACTTTCCAAAAGCTCCATCGGTGAGTATGTGAGGCTCTGGGGACCTCTAGTTATAAATCATAACACTTTCCAATATTCTATGGGAATGAAGAACTACATCCTGTGCTTCCCTTTTATAAAAATATTACTTAGTGAAGTATTATGTACCTAGCTAACCTGAAACACTATCTTACCGAATTTCCTCATCATAACACAATCGATCCCTCTGTATTCTGAAATTCTACATCTCAAGAGTCAACCAAATGTGGACTAAAATATTTGAGGGAAGAAAAACCATGAAGAAATTCAAGAGAATTCTAAAATGCAAAACTTGTATTTTTCTGTAAGCTGACTACTACTCTGAATTCATCTGAAGGAAGTGCTAGCTGTAACCCCCACATTTCACAGAGCCTCAGCCTCTTTCCAGCCCTCATTTGAGCATTGTTTGCCTCCCATCTTCTTCCGGTGCTGTGCAGTTAGATCTGTGATTATTGTGTCTGTGCTGAACACGCACAAGCATTTTTGTCCAGCCATTATTCCCTAAGTAATACAGAATAGCAATGAGCTACATAGTATTTGCAATGTATTAGGTATCAAAGTAATCTAAAGATTATTTGGAGTATAGGGGAGGATGTGTGTGGGTTCTACGCCAACACCAGTACATATTGTAGAAGGGACTTAAACATCTACGGATTTTGGTATCAGTAGGGGTCCTGGACACAATAGATAGTAGATATGGAAGAGCCATTGCTTTTTAGTAAAGATACATTTACTTCAAACTACATTTGAAAATCACCTAGATTCCTATTTTCTCATATTTTATCTGGGAAGTGCACAGTGTTTATTTGTAAAATGGAAATGAATTTTGATATTGCACTTCTCACTGCTGTGGGGTGTAGAGTTGACTTCCTATCATTAAATGCATGAATGAATTAGTGTATTTACTTGCATGTATAACATATCTGGATTTCAAAGCGAACATTTCAAAGGACCTCCAAAATAGGTATGTGCAGTTTGTATTTGCCTCCTAGGAATGTTCTTAGAGAGGGTATGCACTACACAGATCTGGTTTCATAAGAAAAAAATTGGACTGTTTGGAACTCTATTACCCAATTTTTATGGGTATAGATGTAAGCACTTATATATGCATATGTTGCACGCTTATGACATAATATTAAAATCTGACAATAGCTAGGTAAGATCAAATTCTTCGCACAGATGACTTAATATTGGTCCAAACAGTGCCTTGTTTTTCCATTTTTATAACACAGAGCCAAGACACAGAGGGCCAAATGTAGTGTGTGAGATAGCACACACACATTTCATTCTATAGTGCGAGTGCTTTACAGTGAATAATCTGAGGCCAAGCACATACTCGAAAAAGGGCTGGAAGTGACACGCCACTGTCGTCCACAAACGCAAACTTCTTTCATTAAGCACAGCACGGCCCTGTGTTTCCTCACACATTTTCTTCCGCTTTTTAGTTCTTACTTTTTATTTCATCATAACTTGATTCTAATCGTGATTTAAGCATGAGAACCTGGCTTCACCTCGATACACGTGTATCTGACACCCGTGGAAGTGAACGTGGGTTATGGCTACACAGAGAGCAGCGTGCACCCAAAGCTTCGAAAATAAATTTAGAACAATTTAAAGTGCCCCGGAGTAACAAAAAGCTAGTTTAAGGGGTCAATATGAGGGTAAATATATATTTCAAGAATTATTCTTGTGAACACTCTTGTGGCTTTGAGGCTCAAGGGAGGAAAAGATGGGTATGAACAGAAAAAAAGGCAAAGTAACAATTATGCCTAGGGTAAAAGTGTAAATTCTGGTTGACCTTGGCAGAAAGCATGCGCATAGTGGCATTTTTTTATGAGTGCTATTTATATGTCCAAGAGCTGTCTACCTGCTGTTCATCTCTCAGCGTGTCCGTGTGAGGCACGCATCTCTGACACATCAGCTTTATGTGACAGTGACAAGGGGACACATTTATCACTCAGTTTCTAGGATCTAATCTTTTAAGTGATCAACTAAGTTACCATCACTATATCCTTCTGCAAATGAGGAAACTGGGTTAAATTGCCTCCAATACTCAACCGGCAGCAGAGGAACCGGATTTCACCAGGAATCCCCCTGTCGAGTTTTCTAGGACACAGGGAACGCATCTGCTGCCATGTGTGCTGTGCCTGCCTCCCCACTCTTCCTCTTTTCCATAGCCAGCATTAGTGTGAGTTATCAAGGTGGCGGGAAAATGCATACTTAGATTCTCTGTCTTAACGTCTCTATATATTCTAAATCTAACCCTGTCTTTAAAAACCATCAGTGAATATTAATTAGATCAGTGAAACCAGAAGCAAACTTTCACCTCTACTGCCGCTAGCAACATGACACAAATAATCCTGTGCTAACACCACTCAAGTCATGTGACTCTGTAGGCCACCTTGTGATTTGGCTTCACAGAGCATAAAAACCATAAAACTACTACAGTCAGACCACCCACCTATGAGTCCAGTGCTTGTAATTGAGGCTGCTCACTGGAAAATCTGGTGAGCATTTAAAAACTACAGATGCTAAAGATACTCCCTTGCCTTCAAGAGTCTAAATTAACTGTTTTGGGGTGAGCATCAAGTATCAGTATTGTCACAAACTCCTCAAATCCACGGTGCCACCTTCACTTTTACAACACCTAATTTTTGTGAATTTCCTGAGCAAACAAGCTCGTTTAGGCTTCCCCTTTTGCATCTCTACAGTGGAGATGACACATCCCTAGCCTCTCTGTCTCTCGCACACTGACGTGAAGATCAAATGAAAAGGTGATCTGTGACAGCGATGACATGCTGGACAAACGTGATGCAAGACCATAGCGGTCAGGTTAGCTTCTGTGACATTTGAAGGAGTTGTATCAGAAGGAAACTTCTCTAGAAAAGCTCTTCCTGCATTTCTCGTTTCCATGATTTTCCATGTTGGTTCCTTGATAAACTTCCAATCTGTTTCTACTTGAGTGCATATTGTGTACTTGTGTGCACATAATGTTTGCTGATCGGCTTCTGTCCAAGCATGGGTTCAGAGTAGGTAGTAGGACTAGATGTGGTAGCATACACTTGTAATCCCAGCCATTTGGGTGGCTGAGGTGGGAGGATCATGAGCTTAAGGCCAATCTGGACAACATAGCAAGACTCTTTCTCAAAACAAAATCTGTATTTTACTTCTCTATATGCTGTACTGGCCTGCTTTATTGCTACTAATTGCTTTCAATACACAATTATCTTTTTTTAAAAAAAGATACACAGTTTGTCCACTTAGATGTATGGAAAAAAATCTTTTAATAGATTTAGTGTATAGTGAGAAACAATTATAAGAAGGTAATTGCCTAAGGCAGGTCATAGTGTATTCATTCTTCCAAAAAGTACTCTTTTGAGGGCTAAATATGTGCCAGGCCCTCTGCCAAGATATAAAAATAGATGACATTGTTAACACCCTCAAAGAATTCAGACAGTGGACAAAGAAGGACCAGTAAACCAACACAGAATACGGGGCCATGAATGCTGCTATTGAAGATTTTTCAGCATTCTGAAGATGTCTGTAGGACAAAGTAAAGGGCACAGGAGTGCGGTAAGGTTAGGAGTAAGAGAAGACATAAAGTAGGAAGGAGCTGAGTCTTGAGAGACCCCTAGAAGTAGGTCAGGCAGAGGAAGTGGATGAGGCTTCAAAGGAGAGAGAGAGAGAGAGAGAGAGAGATTTTTGGGTGCCCCTTCCCAATTAGGCCACTCACGCAACCGAGAGGTCTGGCAGGAGATCTTTATTGTAGGGAGGCGAGCAGGAGGCAGGAAGGCAGAGAGAGAGAGAGAGAGAGAGAGAGAGAGAGAGAGAGAGAGAGAGGGAGAAGGAGAGGGAGGGAGGGAGGGAGGGAAAGAAAGTGGGGGAGAGAGGGAGAGAGCTGCACTAAGAGAAGTGAGAGAATGCGCTTCGCTCAAGAAAGTGTGTGAAGTTCGCATAATGTATGTAAGAGTACATTTTGGGAATTGGGGGAGGGTGAAGAGGGGGAAGGGTAGCCAGAGGTCAAATGTGAGTGGGTTTATAACTTACTCTGAAGGCCATGGGGGATACATTTTATTTTATGCAGGGCAGTTACAGATTGAATTGCTTTTTGGAAACTTCACTCCAGTAACCATAGAGGAAGAAGAGAGAGAAACTAGAAGAGACCAGACAGTTCACCACTGATGCATTCTAGGCAGAGTGATGAAAGACTAAACTGAGCCATTTGGGAGAATAGAAGCAATGCAATTCAGCGACAGATTAATAACAGTCACATTGATTTCTGAAAACTACAGCCAACATGTGAGAAACAGGATGCTAACATGAGACTGTGATAGGCCGAATAATAGTTCTCAAAGATGTCAAAGCCCCAGTCCCTGGAACCTCTGACTATGCCACCTTGTAGGGTAAAAGGGACTTTGTAGATGTGGTCTGTCGATAGCTTTGCAATACAGAGATAACCCTGGCTTCTCTGAGTGGGTCCGGTGTAACCAGAAGGGCCCAGATGGAGAACAGGGAAGGATCAGAGCCAGCAGCAGCGGGTGTCATGGGGGACACAAGGATGCGGTGCTGGGAAGAGGGGATCGTGTGGGTGACCTCTCCAAACTGACAGGGGAAGGCGAAGACGGATTCTCCCCTCATGCTTCCAGCAGGAAATGATCCCAGCTGACATACGTCATTTTCTTCCAGCGTTGGCCAGACTTCCTTCTCATTTCCATCCTACTCTTCTTTCCCATTAGAAGTTTCTAAAAAAGTTATCTTGAAATCTTGATATGTCTAATTGTAGGCATTTTTGAAATTCATTCTGCCGATTGTGTGGTGCTTTGGACCTAACAGTGCTCCTTCACGACTCTAGATGTTCTGTGCTACTTGTTCTTTATTTCTCCTCTTTCCTTTAAAAAAAATTCAGATTTGGTTCTACAGATATGAGAGCTCCTTGAGAAACTTTCAGTGTCTCTTAAATTTTCCTTACACAATTTTGTGATCTATTTGCAACTTTTTTAAAAGTCGAATTCTTTGTTTCAAGTATCCTATCATGCATTTTTAATAATTATATTTTTCAGAGATGAAATGAAATAATAATAATAATAATGATAATAATAAATAATAATTTCTGGCTGCAGATTAGCGTTCAGGAGGTTAATTAGGGTGTTTCCTTGGGCTCAAGATCGAGGAACGAAGGGGAGGAAAAGGTATAGGACCGGGTCAAAGGAAGACTTGAAATGCAGCGCAAGCTTAGTGGAAATTGCAGACAATCTGGGGGAGTTCAGAAGCTGGGATGTGAAGTGTGTTCTCTGTGCATGGTGAGCACCTTGCCCAGGGGCTCTAGTGACAGTGTAGCACATTCGCAAGTCACACGTGGTGCATTTATTCCTTCCAGTGAGATGCAGCAGAGGCCAAGGATTCATGGTGAGCCGGTTGCCTGAGGCTTGGAAAGCTGTGTATGTCCTGCCTGGACAGCGGATGAGGATGGGATCCCTGAAAAGCAGCCCACCTTGAATTTTATATCTCAGGGTCTCAGGGCTCACCGGGCTGAGGCATGAAGGGACCCTGACCCAGGGGAACTGGTTGTGCCCAGCTCTGCTCATCCCACTTCAGAATTTCTATCCCCAGCGTATTCTGTACCCACTTCCCACGAGATGGATCAAACCATGGGCCTTGCACATGCTAGGCAAGCATTTTACCACTGAGCCACATCCCCAGACTTTTCGAGCAAGAAAGAGGGGACAACTGGGTCAATTCAAAGCCACTTAGAGAAATCTTCTGCAGACTCTGTCTCTTTCCCCAAAACGGCAGAAGTGGTAGGAAACTCGATACCCCCTTGCTGATAAGGCATTGGCTGTGGGCCGCACTAGCAAGGAGATTTCTGCAGCCAATGTATTTTAAGGACTTTCTGCTTTTCTCCTGACAATGAGAATAAATCATTTATTTCTGAAGGAGGAATCTGTGTGGTTCATGTCAGCATCTATCACATATCTGTTTTTATTTTATTTTCTTAAGGTTTGGCTGCTAAGCCTTCCTTATTCATTTTTTCCCTCAAATTGTTTGGTAAATTTAGGTTTTTATTTATGTGCAGGGATGAAGGTCTAGGCAGTTAATGTGGCCGACTCTCTCCTATCCCCACATAAAGTCCTTCCTTGGATGGGAAGACCTCACTTTATGATTCTCAGGTGGAGAACTTTCTGGCATTCCTAAATGCAAAGACAACTTTGGTCCAGTGTACAACAGTCTCTGCTGGTTATCCCCAATGATTTCAGGAGTTCACTAGACATTAATTGTCTGCTTTTAAGCTGGGCAGAGGTAGATACTAACACCAAGTAATACAGAGATCTGTTTTAGGGTGGTGGGACTGAGTTTCTCTACAGAGAACTTTCCACATTTCAATGTCACCCAAACCACTGTGCCATAAAGACCACATGGGACACTTATAAACATCCCAGATCCCTGGGTCATATTGTCATGCTATTGAATCAGATTCCCCAGGGAAGGGTCCTGGCGTTCTCTATGCTTAACAAAGACTCAGGTCAATCCCACAACCAGCTGAGTTGGAAACACTACTTGGACACTGTCCTTCCATCAGTAGCCTCACTGGCTCCTTCCCTCTCTGCCTGCTGCCCCGAGCCTCTCTGTAGCTCCGTAGACAGGAGTCGCGTTTCTCTCAGTTGGAGCTCCCCTCTGTTTGTTTGAGAGGAAGGCCCCCAGCTTGGCTTGCCTATCGATATGGTTACTTCCACATGCTTACAGAAAAATCATCCAAGTCTCTGATCTTATTCTCGGGACCATTATGAATTTATTCCCTTTTGTACTTATTTATTGCTTTTTCAATAGTTTTTAGTAAAGAGGGAAAGTAAACATGTGCACTCAAAAATTCCGTTGAATCAAAACTCAATAATCACATTTTGGAAAAATCTCCTGAGCTAAGCTATTGCTAAAGCGCAATGTGACAGATTGGATGTGGGGATAAGGGAGTTAGGGCAGCCTTGGATAACCCTCAACCATGTGACTACAAGGTGTGCAGAATTTTTTTACAAGAAGAACAGAAGAGGAAGAAATCATTTTTTTCTGGGAAAAGAAAATGAATTTCAGTTTTCATATGTTCAGTTTGATGTGAACAACCTAGGAAAATGATCTGTTCTGGAAGTATCCCACTGAGCCATTTGGATATCCATCAGTCCATTCATCCATCCATCCATTCATCCATTTGTTTGTCCATCTATCTGTCCATCCACCATCCACTTACTCATGGGAAGAATCTTTTAGTATGCAAGACATGGAAATGGAAATATTTAGGGGGTAGAAACAACCAAGAAAGTGTAATTAAATGTGCTAAGAGCAATGATGGGGGATACTTAGTGTGCTATGGGAACTCGTGAGGGAAGCAACAAACTTAGACCTAGTTGACCAAAGAAGGAGCTGACATTTAGGCTGAGACTTACAGGATGAATTAGACAAGGCTGGCCAAGAAGCTGAAAGAAGAAAATTGTTTTAGACAAAATAATGAGTTAGTATGAAAGCAAGAGCCCAAAGAGAATACTACCCGGATTTTCTATATGAATAGTCTTTGGTAGGGAGAAGGAAAGAGAGGAGGCTGGAAAGGCAAACCAAGGAGAAGCGATGTAGGGTCTTCATTGAGAAGCCACTGGAAGGAAAGCTTTGAGTAATCATCCTAGAAGTGGATTTGAAACCTGGGAGTGGATAATATCAGCAGTAATGTGGTCTCCAACCGAATCTCCCAAGAAGCCTGTTTAAAATGCTACTCTGTATAGCACCATGCTACACTCTTTTGTGTAAATTGCCTCTTAAACCTCACAAGCTCAGAAACTGGGTGGTAGCTGTATTCTCGAAGTCATATGGCTATTAAATGCCAAAACTTCTGGCATGGTTTACTGTGAATCATTTGTTTGTTTATTCCTTGTCTTTCCTGTATGACTGTCTTATGAGAAAAGACAAGAGCCTTCCCCCCTGTTTTTATGCCCAAATGCTCTCCCTCGCCCCTTCCCACAACCTTGCTTGATTAACATTGTTCATATCAATCAAAGTGCTGACCAAATCATTACAAAATTAAACACATTCTAAAGCTCTGAATGTGCCCATGAAGAGAAGACTTGAAAAGTATTAAAGAATTTAACAGGTTTGGCAAAAGTCAAAAATCATGCAATTCTATCATAGCCCTGAAAATATAGTGTTTCATTGGATTTATTTTATGCTACATGGAGTTAAACTGAAATATTCTATGATGAAATGTCCACATCCATGTATACCATATAAACGACAGTAAATCCATGTGCAAGAGTTTGGAAGATGTTGGAGAAAATCTCCTAGTAAGTAGTTTAATTGCTACTGTCAGACTGAAAGGAAATCATGGGTTGGGATATCAAGTTGTGATAACTGTTTGGTACATGTGTGTACCCAGAAGCTGTAATGAGAAATCTTAAATAACAAAATTAAAGCTTTTTTATGTTCAATATTTTAAACTGAAAACTTCAGTCCAGTTTCTAAAATTTAAAAAGTAATTTATGAAAAAAAATGTCAAAAGTGGGACTTGAACGCGAGGGTGCAAAGTTTCTGCCCTTTCTCCTAGTCTATGTTGCCTCAGAATTGAGTCTGGTGTAAAACACACCTTGGATATCACAGAGTACATTCAACTAGGCCTTTGAGAAGCTCAGGTTTATGATATCACCACAGGAAACAATCTAGTCTCTTCCATATCCACAACTTTTAACTCAAGAAACAGAAGTGACCCTTAGAATTGGAAGTTTGACAAGCATAAAAGATGAGACTCTTCTGCTGATGGCCCTTCATTCTTCTTGAAGAAATGGAAATAGAGCAGAGCTTGAGGATGGAGCCACAGGGCAGAAGAATCCATGAACATGCAAAAACAAAAAAAATGACTGGAGAAACAGGAGGTAAACTTCAAAAGAGCAGTACTGTGGAATAAGAGAGAATCAGAAAAAAGAGAATAATAATGTCTCAAGATCTAGGTAAGGCAAGTTAGATAAGGGCTAGAAAATACTCATTAAATATGGTGGACAGTTCACCGATAAAACTGAGGCCTCGCCCTGCAGGCCATGGTCACATGTGGGGAGAACGCCTATCTGGTTGTTGGTGCTTCCTGGTATGAAGCCTAGAGATGTTTCCATTTCTTCACAGCTCTTCCTTTCTCCCAGATGCAGTTGACAAATAGACTTTGGGAAGGTTGTTTCTCTTTGTCTTGCTTCATAGGCTTTGGATTTACATAGTATAGTTATAAATGGCAGACTCATTTAAATATTACAAATTCTTAGACACACTGTTAGATTTGACCATTTCTGAAAAGAAAATGTAGTGTGTTTCAGTAGGATGCTGCTTTAGCAGCAGTTGCCTTTACATGGAAGTTACTACTACCCATGATAACTAAAGGGAAGATGAACTACAATTTTTTAAAAAACCTTGTGCCTATTTTTAAATATAGGCAAATAAAATTCCACAAATCCTTGTTTAGGTTAGAGGTGTATAGTTAATTTGTTAACTGTACAGAATTGTTTTGAGGTAGTTAATGTTTTCCAAGTCAAAATGAATATACTCTGCTTTCAAGTTATGTTGGCGCATTAGGTATTGACAGTAAATGATCTCTTCTTTAGAACACGGTATAACGTACGTGCCGGATGACTGCTGGATTTTACTGGAGTTGAGATTCCCGTCACAAACTTGTTTAATAAAAATGCCGTATATATATATATATATGTCTTATCTTCTTTTAGACTCAAGATTGTGCTACTTACATTCCCAATGTCATGTATTTAGTTAAGAGCCAAGGCTGAGACTTGAACTCAGTCTGGCTATAAAGTCCTTGCCCTGGCTTTAACTCTAGTGTGTTTCCAGGTGTAAATATTGTGTATAAATTTCAGCAAAGATATAAAAGAGGGCTTTGAAAATTCCAAGACTTAGTGTCCCACCTTGGGGAATCACTTGCCTTCTGAACAGCAAATGGATTCCTGAGAGCTTGCTAACTCTCCTGCAGGCCAGTCTAAATTCAAATCTATATCTGACAACATTGTAGATTACACATTATAAACCACTGAGTTCATTATCTGTCATGTTTAATTTATTCAACAAATGTTGAGCATCTGATGAATGAGGCAAGATCCTTCTCTTCATGGAGTCTATACTATAGGGAGGGGGAAGAGAAAGATAAATCTATGAATATCAAGTCTAGTGGGTTTCTTTGTGGTTTTCATGTACATGTAAATATAACTGAGGTTATAGAAGCCACTCAAATAAGGTGTCTTTTAGAATATCAGAAGAGGTTAAAATATGACGTTGCTAAAGACTAAGGGCCTTCTGTTTAGAAAGGTCTGAGAGCTACCATCCTACTTAGGGGGAACTGTTACATGGTAGGAAAGAAGAGTTAACTCAAGGTGCTTCTATGCTATAAATTTTGAGATGCAGATATTAAGAAAATAACTTCTGGAGCACTAAGTCTCTTTTGCCTGCATGTTCTTATCGGATAAGAGAGCTCTCTGACAGTCATTGGGCATGACTATATAGCAACTTGAGCTATTTCAAACGTTCAGAGGGGAATGAGGACTGATAGGGGTTTGTTCTGGAATGTTCCCTCCATCTCCACTTCCTACTTTTGATAATCATTCAAGCTTTCTGAATGTCCTCTAATTCTTCTGAAATGTTCATTTTTTAAAAAAACGTAAACTACAGATGAATAAGCATGGAAACATAATTTTGTTCCTTGAAAACTGGCAAAAAGATAATTTTCTATTCCACTGCTTTTATTAATTATGGTATAGAGCTTATTTTTTGCCTCTAAATTACTCTGTGTTCTAGATTTGGGGCAGGGATTTTTAACTGATTTATTAGAGAATTTTTATGAGATGCCAACTATTTTCAATAATTTACTAGAAAACCTGAATGAAAGGACCATTATTTATTTTTATTGTTTTATTTTTCTGTGTGGCATTGTGCTTAGTTTTTTACATAAATTATCTCCTTTAAGCCTGAAAATACAAGCAGATTAATCATTGTTTTAAAAGTTACTATCAAATATCTTAAAATAAGCGCTACCAAAGATGAAAGGGGAGAAGGGAGGGCAGGGGTATGGGAAAAACAAGAACCAAGCTATATTATGCAAAGGGACAAGATCCCAATGATAAATGTAACTGTATTGTTTGCTTTAAATGTACCAATAAACTTAATGAAAAATTAAATAAAATAAGTGTTACCTTAATATTCTACTTCTTAAAACTTGAAATATCTCTAGGTTATTTCCAAGTTAATCTATTTGAGTTATTTAGCACTTATATTTGCTCAAGTTATAGATAGAATTATTTTTAAAAGAGGAAAATTCGATTGGTGGACATAATAAAGAATCCAGTGAAAAATAAACATACTTGAAGTTCAGAAATTTTCTTAGGGATATATGTAATAATTCCAATCACCTATATTTGCAACAGAAATATTCACCTATGCCCTCATTCACTTGAATTGTGTAAAAACAATTAGTTTGTCTGTATAATACAGTTTAGAAGTCATTTAAAGGAAATAATACCATCATCCTTATTAGAAGAATGAGAACCTTTTCTCATTAGATTTGTATCTTAACAGCTTAAAAACAATGTGACTCTGGAACTTGATTTTGAATTTAAATTCTCTCTTACTTACTAGATACATGGTCTTGAACAAATCTTTTAACTTAGCGGAGCTCCTGCTTTGTTATTTATAAAATAAGGGTAAGCATAAAAATTATCTTACAAACTGGTCAGGAAGATCAGATGAGATAATGTATACAGGGTAGGTAATACTCCTATAAAGTAGGAAATCCTGTAAAACTATGTACACAAACACATTAAACTTTTGTTTATATTACTTAACTGGATTTGAAGGGAAAAAAATCTAGTGAGTTGGTGAATATAGCAGAAATATTTTATGTTGGAAGATAAACTCCTCTGTAACTGGCTGATAGGAGGCAGTCATGAAACTGAAAATGCCCCTGTACTGAAGTCAGAACTGATTGGAGCCCAGGCACTGGTCCCGGCATTTTTCATGGCATACTAACAAATCCAAGAGAACAGATCCTTGCTACCCCAAGGAGGTTATGATCCAGATGACAGAATGCACAACATTTGAGACAACGGGAGATCCATTTATGGACCAAAATGCCAGAAAGAGCACATTGATGATCTAACTGGACACTGAAAAGAGAGAGAGAGATGATAAGCTCTGACGTTTTAAATTCTGTGTTTTCTGCTTAGGGTCTGTTGTGTCCAATGGTTGTCACAATTGTGAGTTGAGGCTTTGTCATCTCACAAGTCATCTTTCCTCTACTCCAATCCTATTACTCTTGGCCTGTAAATTGGACAAATTGTACTTTTGTCGGGTGACTTATAGTTTATCTTATATATTTTCATATTTATAGCAAGAAATTATGTTTACTCTCTCCTACAGAGTAAAAAGGAAATCCATTCTGTCAGATCTTACTAGATTGTTGATTATGTCTGGATGAGTTATTATAGCAGTTGCATTGAAGCAGAAATTGTTCTTTTGTTTTGGAACTGAGAAGCTCCATTGCATTGTGTTAAAGTGATGGGATGGATTGTAATCATAGTTTAAAAGTTTTGGTTTCTGTACAGAGTACCACAAATGACAGGGCCTCGATTGTATTCATAAGCTTTTCCTAGTAGAACCTACTATGACTGATGTTAGAAATAAGGCAGTCCCTAAACTTTGGCCTTTAGTCCCTCTAAAAATTATTTCAGACTCCTAAACATGTTTTGTTGAGGTGAAAAGCATCAATTGGGCTTTTTATGTCAGAAATTTTAAACAGTACTTGTTAATTAAAAGCTACCAATAACAATCCATTATGTGCTGATGTAACAAAGCACTTTGATGTAAAATGACTATACTTTCCAAAACAAAGCAAACAAACAACAAAAAGTTTAATGAAGACAGTGCTTTCATTATGTATTTTTGAAGGGTTTTTAAACTTACTTGTTTAGTTCAGGTTTGTTTAGTTCAGACTGGCGGCTTTAATGCCAAACATTTACCTACCTATCACAGTTCTGGAGGGTGGAAGATTGAGATCGAGTTGCCAGCTTGGTTGGGCTCTTGGTTAATGGCTGCCTTCTTTCTGTATCCTCATGTGGATGAGAGAAAGGTCACTGGGCTCTCCCTTCTTTTTTTTTTTTAACTCTAATATAAAATATTTTATTTATTTATGTATTTATTTATCTTAAACTATTTTTTATTGGTACATTTTAGTTATACAATGCAGTTACAGTCATCATCAGGGTCTTGTACCTTTACATGGCATGGTTCTCTCTTCCTATAAGGCCTCTAATCCCATCTATGTGGTTCCGTCTTTATGACCTTATTTAAGACTGATTACGTCTCAGCAAGTTAATTATGTTCAGCTTATATTTTGAAACTGGCACTGAGTTTGAGACATTGTCTCAATAAATGTAGGTAGTCAAGTGATATCATTTTATAGGTTTCTCCATCAGAAGTGGCTGTTGTCCAATGTTGAAATTTCCATGACTCAAAAGAAAAAAAAAAGATAGTTTCAAGGTGACTAAAGATCTAAAATTTTAAACACCAAAATGCTGAAGATTAGGCTTTCAACATAGGTATTTGGACGGGGCATACCTTTGCTGGATTCTAATCTTCTACATGGTCTGTTGCCATATCACACACTTTAAAAAACTCCACTTAGCATTTGTGAAGCAGTGAGAACAAGCATGGAATTAACTGCTTAATGTTGTTAGGAAAATAATTTTGAACACGGAGGTTCTTGACAGGAACATCAGAAGTCCCCCAAACACATTTTGAGGACCGCGGGACTAAGTACACCACGGTAATACACACTCCTCACATTGCGGCGACTTAGGCAAAAAGCCCCCACACCCATTCCATCTCCCCTGTGGGTCGCTTGCTCCTTGTTACTAGGGTCCTTCCTCAGGGGTCCAGTTGGGTGGATCAACAACTCTGCAGAACATTACTGGTAACCGTAGCGGATGGAGAGAAAAGCACGGCAGACGATGCACTGGTTCTTAAAGCCTCCCACACTTCATCCAGCAACACAACTATGACTTCGTTTACATCTCGTCAGCCACAGCAGCCATGTACACTAGACTGACTTCAGGAGCACAGTAGGCCTGCCCCTCCTGCGGGGAAGTATGCGGGCTTTAGTTGATAGTGATTCTGTCTGCAATCCTATTAATACTGTATGCACATCCAACTCTGTTGTGCTAAGTCATCAGATGCCATAGACTTCTCTCCTAGTTAGAATTTATTAAGGTCATCTTTGTCATTGTCTCCAGACCTGTGCCTTTTCTAGATTTCAACAATTTAACAAGTGGTCCATGTGTGTTCAGTAAGCAATGAACATTCATCGAAAAGAAACAAAGATGGGACACTTGATAAAATAATTTAGATTTTAAGTATGATACTTATATGCCTGGCACACCCATGTACTGGATAGGATGAATTTGGATCCTGGAAGAGTCTTATTAATATTCTAACTCAGTCTCATTATTTAACATACCCACCCATTGAGGTGTGAAGAAGTGAAAGAATGCTACTCTAACCCCAGAAATGAAAATAGACTTGTGTTCCCCTTATGTTTTGCAAATGGTACTGAATCTGGATATCTGTGTTAGTCTAGATAGTCAAATGATGCCATTGTAGATTTCTACATTAGAGATGTATGTTATCCAATATCCAAAATTTCTATGACCCCAAAGAAAAGTTAAGATCATTTTGATGAAACTGTAGACACAAAACTCTTAATTATTGTTTCCTTTGAGGTTCAACTAACGTAAGAATTTTTGCAGAATTTCTAGTCCTCTAACAAGTTTTCACTCATTTTGAATACTACTGTATTGACTATTTTTACTGTACAATACACTTTCTAGAAGCCAATTATGCTCATGGAAATACCTATGGATGATAAAAAATTATATACTATAAATTGCTAAGATATACACGATTGCTCCCACCTCTAAGAAATCCAATTAAACATTTAAAAATTTGTATTAATTCTGAAATCAGTCCTAAACTTAAGGTGTGGTTGACCAAAAGTGGAAAAAATGTACAATGCTACATTTTGCCTACAGTATATTAAAAATTAGTCAATGAAAAAAAAAAGAAAGCTTGCATTTATAAGACACTCTCTTCCTAGGAGCAATGTTTTATCCTAATTAAACTTTGCAATAACCCAGTAGGGGTAGGTAATGGACAAATATTCTCTTTCTGAATGAAAAAAATCAAGGCACAAACAGGTTAAAGGAGAAGCCAGAGGTCACACAATGAGTCATTCACAGAGGGAGGAAGACATAATGATGTCTTTTCTCTTTCCAACATGGTACCCCAAACATGTAGCCACTGTCAGCACAATCATACATTTTTATAAATAATAAAGATTAGAGAAACAGCATGGTCAAAATATACAGGGTAAAACCTAAATTTTATATATGGCAATTATCTTGGTAGGAAACAAGAAATAATTACCTCCATTTTCAGAAGCATGCACCCCAATATTTTATTTTTTCCCATTCTCTTTGCATTAAAAATATCTATTGTCCAACTTCAAATAAATGCAAATATAACCGTAATACAAAGTAGCATTTGTGCCACTGGTACCATTAAAAACCCTCGTGTGTGAGTGGGTGTTTAATTAGGCTGTATTAGATTAATCCCATGTCTTCAATGGTTGTAACAAATGAAAAGATCGTGTGCACTGTCATGGGGATAGACATTTAAAGCTCAATGTAACTTTCATATTTTTCTGTGTGATTGGTCAGCTAGGACTTCCTTTCATTTAATGAAAATTTGGTTTGTAAATCAGAAAATCTTTTTAATTGCAAGAAATGCAAAGCAGAATTTATTTTAAAGAATTGACGTTACCTTTGTTGTTTGATACATTAAGACAAGGCCCGTAAGGGACAGTTAAAAACAGTGAACTTCATATAAAATAGATAAAAGCATGCTCTTTGGGTCTAAATAGTAATCCAGACAGAGGCCTGGATGAACAACCTAATACTTCTCATATGATGATATTGCCCAAGTAGCGGTGGAATATTTGTTATAAAAGGTCTTAAATGTCATTTCTTAATGACACCTTTAAAATAGCTGTATATAGCTTATAGCTATGATATAAGAAAAGACTTCCCGTTTCCGTTTAAACAGTGTTGGAAAGTTAAATATAAATTTAAGTAGTGAAACCTAATTTTTTTAAACCACAAAAAATATTCCAGCCGACATGTAAGTTTTGCTTTGTCACTGTATGGTATTCTGTTTGGTAGAACAAAGACCGGATGCATAATGAACCAATGTAAATGAAGCCAAATCAGCAAAAGCATAGTGGGGGAGGGGAAGGTGTAAAATATGACAGTCAGTATAATGACCAGAGAGCAGAGCATTTAAATGTTTAATACCTACAGGTTCAGATTCATTTTTCTGTCATCTCTTTGAATGGGTAGACTTAGGTGCTTGAAAGTCCAGCAGGAAAACATCTTCCTCTGGACCATAAAAATTATTAATATTATTTAATAGCACAATATGATCTGCACTTGGAATCATTTTCTGTTTCTACCACTTCCTACTCCCCTCTTGCCAAAGGGGTAGGAGGGAAGGAAGAAAGGTGGCCACTATAATTAGAGGTAATTAGATAACGCTGTATAAGTCTGGATTTGGGGCTTCCTGTCTTACCTTTCTGTACTGCATGGCAGCTTCCCATCTCCCAGCCATGATGGAAGCTCAGAGCACAATGGAAATACAGCAACAATATGAATTGCAAATGGATGTGTATCTTTCTGCACAACCTGTCTTATTGACTCTTAATAAAATGAGTATCTTCTAAAAAAATACCTTGAGCTGTAAATTGCTTCACTATTGACGATGGGCTTTGGAAAAATACTACAAATGCCTTACCATCAACAAGACAGAGTTGTGTTAAACAGAATTGCTTAGCTCTTGTCTGTAAATTACTCCCCTCCCTCTCCAATAAAGGAATGAATCTTGCTTATTAATCTGTGCTGCTTAGCATGTGTTATAACTGCACATGTGAAAATCTGAGTATTGTACATATCTCACACTATAGGACTATAATGTTCTCCTTTTTGACATTTTCCTACCTAGAATGGGAATTTTCAAGGATATTGGCATAAAGATCGTGTAACACATGGGCACCCTCCATTCTATTTTCTCTTATATGTAGCTCCAAAATATTGCTGTTTTGAAAGATATTCATCTCACCGTGTAGGCAGTTTAACATGTAATAATTAAACTGGAGCTGTAAACAGTAAAGCACACACATGGAATTCTCTGATTTCAGTGTGATGTTTAACTAGTCAATATTAATCTCTGAGAATAAATGCCCTGAGAATTTGAAGGTGGAATTCTTTGGGGATAGGGGTGGGTAGGTGGGAAACTGACAGTTATTGTACAGTAAGCTAAATTTCTCATTTTACAGTTAGTTAAATTTCTCAAAAGTACTTATATTTATACTTTGAAGACAGGCAGAAAAGGTTGCCTTGGCAATGGTAATGCGTGCTACAGGGCTTTTGCTAAACTTGCCACACATACGGGACAGTGTGGATGCTGAGGGTTAAGGGACACTTGCTCTGTGACACTTAAGCTTCTAGAGACTAGTAGCTAAAGAAGAAATAAGATGCTAGCCTTTTACCTTTGAACCCTTTGTGAATTATCTTAATGTCATCAAATGTGAATATATTGGCCTTAATCAGGAAATTTTAGCGAGACTTATGAACTTTCTCCTTCCAAATGCATTTACATATACACAAGCACATATGTGTGCATAAATTTATTTTATTACATCCATTTTACACAAACTGAACCTTAAGCAGTCAAAGAACTAAAAAAAAGCCAATCAAAATACTCTCCATATATCCTTAAGTCCATAAACCTCTTTAAATTTTCCCTTTTAAAAAACAGCTAAATTATGGAAATGCAGGTTGCATTACAGAATATTTGCCAGTTATATCTTGATTCTTATTTGAAATTCCTACAAGAATATAAGCATGACAGTAATATAAACCATAGAAACAGGCAAAAACAGTAGAACACAGGGACTTGTAAATAAGTCCATGAATATCAAGAAGCACAGATGCTAAGATTATGCATTTTTACCAGTACAGTTCTGGGCTTGTAAACTATAAGGCCAGACATTTGTAAGATGCAGTATAGCAGGCCCTGCTGAGGGAGGGAGACTCTGAGAGAGCTAGGGAGGAGGGAAAAAAGGAGAGAAAGGAGAGAGAGAGAGAGAGAGAGAGAGAGAGAGAGAGAGAGAGAGAGAAGAAAGGGGAGCACATAGCCAGACACAATAACGCATAATAACGTTAACATTCCTGCATGTCTAATGGCTTAAATATGCTGTGTGCCTCCCTCCAGCCTCACACCACAGCTGATGTCAAAGAACCATTTAATATTTTATCAACAGTCATTCTTTGAACCCCCCAAAAATTTTTTCCTATAAAAAAGATAACAGGGATTTCCAAGCATGAGAAAAAAGAAATCCCTCAGATGGCAAAATTTTAAGACACAATAATATTTGTGGATACCTCTGGTTCAGCAAGATTCACACCATTTTCCAATGCATCTTACATTATTTACATCTTAGCAATGTCAACATGTCTTGTTTACCAAGGAAACATAGTCATATTTTAGTTCTTTTTTTTTTAACATTAGGATGGTGCAGGTTTTTTGTGTTTTTTTTTTTAATGTGAAGGAAACTCATTGATTGAATGATGATTACAATATCAGTTGGACTTTCAGGTTGTTGTTGGTTCCTTTCTTTCTTCTTTTGGGGTCTGGAAAACATTGTTTTCTTGTTTGACGGATACTATGCCTGTAACAAAGAATGACTGAATTGTCTTAACAAAGAAGATGAAGGCTGTATGTGTTGGTTACAGTAGAATAACCACCTTCCAGATCTCTTAAATCCACTATATATGTAGTATGGGTCCTGAGTGGCTTTTGTTTTCAATGTCTTTTGTAAGCTTTTAGGGTTTTTTCTGCATCAAATGTCAAGTTAATTTACAGGGCGCTATTACTGATATGATATCCTTGGTTTGTGGTTTTCTGTGAAAAGCAGGCAGCTGAGACCAAGTCTCAGGCTAGGGGGAGGGGCGGCCGCAGCGCGCAGCACAGCCCCTGGCCCAGGGTCTGTAAATTGGCTGCGCCTGTATGACAGGGGCCCAGGGAACCTCCCGTCTTCATTTGCATGCTGAAAAATATCCAGGATTAAACCGGACTGATTTTCATACAGGATTTAGACCTGACATTTATTATTCGGTTCACAGACCTCTTGAAGGAAAGTTTGTTTTCCACTCATAGATGAAAAATCTTCTAAGATAAAGAAAGACTGGCTTAGCAGTAACAGTAAATAAATACCTTGCCTGTATTTTTTATGAATTTATCATATATGATTAACAGATGTTCACCACCAAATTATTATATTTTCCTCTTTAGCAATTTGAATGGAAAAATAGCTATCAAGGCCCCACTGTGTTTATAAAATGCATGTAATTTATTCTGGAAGTTGATTTTTTCATAAACAACATTTAGAGACAAACACCTGATTTTTCAGAACAAATGAAAACAATGCTGGAGCAGTAAAATACTCTGGATTGCTTCATTTTGCATCTGTTCCATGTGTCTTTATGAGGACCGAAGATTTTGGTTATACTGTAAGCACCCGTTGCATACTTTTATATAAGACATGAAAATCACAAGTGAGTGCTCCACGTGAGCTCTATCTACCAAATTTATAACACAGATAGCACATTTTCATGGCCAAATAGGTCCATAAAGTATGCTGGTATCTTTTAACGTTTAGGTATTAATTGTTTGTCCAGACAACCACTTAAAATCCAATACTTTAGCAATATTTTAACTAGCCAAGACTGAGTTTCTAATATTTGAACAAAACATATTTTGACACAGCACCAATATGAAGAAACACGATGAGGCTGCTTTTTATTTTCTGGAATGCATTTTCTACGTGCACAAGAATAATACCTACAAATAGTGATTAGACAGGCCCAGAAGAAATGCAGCTTTCTTCATGTATTAATAAACAGATTTTTCAAGTGCATTGAGAATATACTTTACACATTTAATAAACATAAGGTAAAATAATACAAACGTCAGGAATTAAGTACATTATTGTGTCTGTCAGTGCATATGGAACACTGTAAAATCTGCCACATATTTGAATTTTTAATGTGTCAGTGGAACTTTTGAAAATGTGTCCTGGTATTTGATATCTTTATTAATATTAACCTATTTATAGCAAATCTTAAACATGTACAATGTAGGGCATAGTCTTGGGAAATTTTTCTTTGTTTTAATGTTGCATTTTATTATAAAGATACATATGAATTGCAGTCAGTGTTCCAAATCAATTTTTGATTATACTCAGAAGTATTTACTATTAAGGTTTTAGGCAAACTGTGTCAATGTACTTTTTATAGCGCGTTATCAGCATCATATATACAAATCTGTGTATTAGCCAAGCATTTAATAAGTGAACATAATGAGTCTTTCTACTTTTGTCCTGATTCAATTATCATATATAACAGGCACAAAAATGATTTGACTCTACCAAAAATTAGATAAAACCAAAAAGTAGAAATCATCGCCGCAAGAAAGTATTGGTCATCTTGCATGTAGAAATAACTCTCTTTATATGTGTGTAACTTATAGTTGCCAACATAAATATTATTATGAAATGAGTCCACACATATAAGGAAAGTGAAGTGAACTCAGGCAATCATTTGAGCCCTTTGAACTTCACTTTTGCATGCTGGCGATGCACGAGGCAAAGTGTTTTTCCCTTGAATTATCTGGATGATTGCATCAATTCTTCACTTTGCTTTCTGTGTGTACACAGACGTAACAGTTGTGTGTCTTCAGAAAGTGCCACTCTAAGAACGTGCAAATACAGATCACATTCTTTGAGGGCTCTTCTACCTTATAGGCTTAACATGACACTAAACTTGTCTGTTAATCAAATCGCGGCCTTAAAAAGGGGGCGAGGTTAAATATATTTCCCCAAATCATTCTTTCTAAAGTAACATACAACAATATTTAGGTATAACACGCAATTCTATATGCCTCATACAAGCTAAGGTTCTCTCACCTCCTCTGGCACACTGATGCCCCTCTGTCCTGCATTATTATCTCTATTAACAGAGTGCGCCCACCCACAGTAGACCAGGCTAATTGTATGGAGAGTGTCCACAGTGGTGTTACCAATACAGCACCGGGCAATGTTTCATTGTGAAGGTTTGACCCCAACCTGACATCCTGAAGGTCTATGCTTGAGAAAAAAGAATTCTGAAGCTAGTTGGTTGGAATGGGGAGGGTCATTTCAATCGATCCAATCTGTAGGGACTTTATTCTTAATATCTTTAAAAATATGGCTGATTTAATGACTCGAGTGAACGTAGTTATTTTGTTTTTCTTAGTGACTGCATGAGAAATAGGTATTAAGTTTCCCATCCTTTAAAATTCTCCATACAATTCACATTTACTCACTTTAAACTCAAGATGTCTCTCAGTCAGATTGTGGGGCTCTTTATATCTTCAATGTAATTAGTAATGTACAGTATTCATGACAAACATACCAAATAGGAAAAGGATTCCTACTTCATAATCATTGTAAATATGCAACTGTCAAGCCAGTCCTAATTAGTCACTGAGATAAAGATTATGTGCGAGGCTCAAAGAGGTGCAACAGACTTTAGAACAAAATTCAAACATGCCACAATTAGATTATTGTTTCAAATGCCCGTGCTAAATAAAGTTGGTAGGCCATGTTTGCCAAATAATTCTGTCAGGCAAGCAGTCATAGTTTAAAAGTAATTAAGCAATTTATCCTCACGTTAAAATGGCACATGCAAATGTCCAAGCTTTTGTTGGTTTAGAAATGTATAAGATTCTTCATAAAAACAATCTCTTAAGAAAAAATTCAGTGCATTATACTTTTTAAGCTTCAACAGGTAGAGAATCATTTTTAAACTTGCCTTGAAAAGACATTCTAGTAAAGCATTTGATTGTGTAACATTTTTTATTATTCAAGTTCTTACCATTTCATACTACTCCCTGGAGAGGGGCCAAGGAAATATTAAAAATACTATAGAAATATAAAGGATAAGATATTTGTCACTCTCGTTTAAATTGATGTATGCTGCTGTCCTATAAACGTCACATCGGATAACCCTGAAAAATTACCATGAATCTCCATAATTACGCATATTCATGATGGTGTTTTGCATACTGCTAACAGCAGACTGCATGTGGGGTGGGACATGAAGGGGGGTAGGAGTAATGTGACAGCTTAAAATTATTACCAGTATCATGGAAATAGACACAGCAACAGATCCATTTTGTTAGGGCCTAGAAAACAAAAGCATATCATAAAATCGCGTAGTAATTAAATAACTAGAAATTTTTCTCCTACATATTTCACCATAAAAAGTTAGCAGCAATAAACTGACTAGAAGTATCATTGTTACTTGAAATGTGCGTATGTTTGTCAGAGGCTCCTAGGTGCAAGGCTGTCTAAGCTGCAAGGAGAGGGGCCTTCCCAACTTTTCTGGGGGTGGGCAGGGAAGGCGGTGGGTGATGGCCACTTTCCAAGCTAGCCCAAGTCCTTCAGTTGCTTGAGTGGTTGGCAAGTTCTTGATCTGTGTGCAAATCATGCAAGCTCATTTCTTTTCTGATAAATATGAGGACTGAGTCACATTCAGTACCCTGTTAAAAGACTCCAAGAAACAGAAAAGTTGTCTGGTGTCTGTCTCAATGGCTTTTTTGTGCTGAGGCAGAGCGCAGAGTTAATCAGGGACTCCAGAAGTAATTATGGGCAGAGTTTGGGTAATACAAATGCTTGGGTAAACAGCGATTGTTCTTTCCACAAGATTGCGAGTGGGAACAACAATACTGGTATTGTTTTCCACTTCTCATTAGGGGGAAGTGGGGAGGGAGCGCTGCGCTGCGAGGCGGATGGGAAACTGACAGGCAGACTGTGCTGGGAACAACTCTCCCCTGATCCCACCACGAGCTCTGGCTTTTGGCATCAGGAGTGCCAGCTGCATCAGGAGAAGCCAAGCCTGTCATACCGTCTTCACATCAAATCTTCAGGGCACAAGAGCTGGAGCATAGTTAGAGCTTAATGAAGAAACAAATACAAAAGGGAAGATTAGGCCTTGTTAACACTTGCATTCATTTGTTCTTACAGAGACTGCCCTGGAAGGGTTGTTTTACAGAATTCATTCTTTTCTCTCTTAAGCAGAAAAAGTTACACTGAAGATGCATTTTTTAAATATTGTAAATACACATAGAAAAAAAAATCTTTCAGTTCCCCTGTAACTATCATCCAGCAAATTGTTTTGTCAAAAATGCCACTCGAAGCTGTGATGCCCATGACAACTGTCAAAATTGGTAAATACCTTTCATTTTTATATTAATAATATTGTCCTTGGTGCCGCGAAAGCATTTCTTTGCATTCTAAAGTGCTACCATTGCATTCTTTTGAAAAGTGGAGAATGGGAAACTTTATCTATTGTTACAGGATAACAATCTCCTCTTTTGGGTGAAACGTTTATGTTTCATGGTACCACATTACTTTTATCTTCAAATTAATTGCGTTTGAGGGAAAGGAGCTGTATTTTTGAAGTTCACTATAAACTACCCAGAAAGTTTGACAGCAGAATGCTACAATTATTTTTTATTGTTGTAAGCAATCAGTCATCTGCACGCAGGTGCATTGTGTACAGCTGCAATGTAAAACCTGTTTCTGTTTCTGTTACTTGTCACCCACTTAATCTGCTAAGGTGCGTTTTAAATGATATTTTTGCCAAGGAAACCAGAACACTTCAATGGGATAACGTACTTTCTGTTTAACACTTTGTGTTTAGGGCCTACCCAAGTAGGGCTCATAATCTATCTGGGGCTCTTTACACTGATGTTGAAAGAAGACAGGCTATTTGCAAAAGCCTTGGAGGAAGGAATCTGCAAAACTTGTAGTGGGACTGTGAGATTTTATTTTTCAAATTCTCACACATTTTGGGTTGAAGCTTGTTGGGAAGAGCCTTCATATACTTTGCCTTCATCATGATAGAGAAAATAGGAATAAGGACTATTAGGCATTAGTTGAGAAAGTAACCTTCCACAAGTTGCTTGCTGTATAAAAACATACACCCAAGTACAATGCAGCCCAGTTGTTAAATAAATTATTTCATGAGAAGGCATTGAAGGTCTACTGCAGGTACAGCTGAAGGTCCAAATGATTTCACACAAACCACATTAATTCGAGGTACATTTACACCTGTGCTCATAATGATGACAAAGAAAAACATTATAAAGTAGGTTTAATGCTATGTAAGTAAAGTCAAGTTTCCTAGAAGGCAGGACTGCACATCTCAGATATTATTGCAAGATAATCCTTTAGTTTGCAAGTGATATTACTTAAATTTACCTGACCTAAAGAAAACCACAGAGTTCAGTATGATAGACGGAATCCCCTGCATTTTGTTAATATTTAAAGATAACATTGAATCAGTGTTATGTACTGAGCTTCACCCAACTTCTGTTTATGGCTATTAAATGTGCAGGTCATGACTTGGGCACATGCGACAGGTTTGTGTCCAACAACAGTGGACTTTGGAATTCTCAGAGTTCCTCCTCTCTGCACCTCCTGGCACCCTGAAATCGTGAAAGACCCTGTTTCAGGATGACTGTCGAGTCCCTTAGAATGAGGGAGCTGGGTCCCCACAAACACTTCTTAGAGAACTGGTTATACAGTGAGTTTGTGAATTAATGATTTAAACAGTGCTTAGTATTTGTAAGTGGTGATTCTCTTGTGCTTTCAGACCACGGGTAGTTATGCGATGTTGCTATTTTTATTTGTTAATTTTATTAACAATCTCCTCGGTAGTTTATAACTAAATATGACAGGTGGATTTGCATGGTGTCTTCAAATATGCTTAGCTCGATAATAGTAGTAATTAATATAACTTTGTGATAACAAATAAAAGGAGAGTACATTTTTCTAAACAGTAGAACTTCTTTTAAGCATTTTATTAATAATTACTTCAGCATTAATGTGACTGCACCATAACATTCATTTCTAAAACTGCCCAACCAATTTTAGCTAATGCCGTCAATTATGTGCTAGCAGGAAAACACACACAGCCAGAGTATTTACAGAAAGAATCTTTACCTGAAATTCATTTATCTTAAGCAGGGCACTATAAAATATGTTTATTTATTTAGATTATTTCAAACAAAAGAGTGATGGAATAGAGTCAAGTTTATATTGAGAAAAAAATATCAAAGGCAAACTTTGCAAAATATTTATTGTTCTGTGATCATTGTATGTAAGTAGTACATTTATTTAAATATTTTGCTGACAGAAATGAATACAAGTAGCTTTTCTTTTTGAAAGTGTCTTGCTCTGTTGAAACTGTAGGTGTGTTAATAGTACAGTGCTTGAATTGACAATGGTCTGACCAGATTTTGAATTTCAAAACATTACGTAAGACAAATACATTTTAATGAAGTTTAATGTTAATTTACACAGACACATAACTTAGGTGAATGAGAAAGGAGATAAAGTGTATTTTCACTTCGATCAGGAAGTACACAGTAGGAATTTAATTAAATTTTCCTTTTCAATGAATTAATTTTATGTGAAACAGTAGTTGCCATGGGAAGAATCAACTTTTAAAGTGCTGAAAACTTTTGTTTTGTAAGAATAGAATAATTCTGATGTAACTACATAAAGACATTAAATACGTAATAATGCTGCATGTGTGTGTACTGGAGAAACTTTTGACTTATTCCTTGGTGAGAGAGAGAGAGAAAGAGAGAGAGAGAGAGAGGTCTTTGATTAGAGCTCTAGAATGAACTCACTGCCTTGCTTCTGCCTACCTACTCCTGGGCTCCAGCAGTGTGGGACTGGATTGAGCGAAGGCAGGAGCAGGTAGAGGTCTGGAATAATGGCCTGCCCTGCTTCTGCTGCTGTACCCTAATTTAAGTTTAGAGGCACAGTCCCTCTAAGAATCCCCTCTGATTTCTACTTCCAATGCAGCAGTAAAAACGTGATTTCTTTGAGGGCGAATGAAACAGGGAGGTGTGTCTCAGAGTTCTTAACTTAGGCCCGTGCTTGTTTAAACTGGATGTGCTTACATGTGTGCCCTGTTTTTCCACAGATTTCTATATCTGGGGATTTTTAAAAAACACACTCTACCAGATTCTATTTTGACTGATTTTTTTCACTTGGTATGGAGGCTGCTCGGCTTTTGTGGATCGGGTGGCTATTTGGGCTCATGGAATCCAGAGGGGGACAGGTCAGCGTTGCAGCTTCTCTTCACTTGGAGTCAATGCCACAATCATTCTGGATGCCAGGAATTTCTACCCCCTGTGGAGACCCTAAAGATTTCTAAAACATCAGATGACAGAACGACTAGTGGTGGGTCTAGAACATAAGATATGCCTCAGCTTGACTGTGTGGATAGGGCCCAGAACACTCGGAGCTCAGAGCTTCCTTAAGAATGGTTGTTTGAACCTGAAAGGTACAGGGCAGCTACAGAGTCTCCACCATGTCTACACAGGGGAAGCGACATGTGTGGGGCTGCTGCCTGGTTCTCAGGTCCCAAACTACATGGAACTTCGCTACCCTACAGGCGAAACTTGAAAAGCTGGGAGTTTAAAAACAAACAGGAAGAGTGAAAGTGGACCCAGAGATTCAGTGTTAGTTTTTCTTTTCTCGTGCAGGAACTTGCACTACATAAGTTAACTAAATAACCACTTCCTGAATAAGCGAGAGTGAATTTTAAATATGAAACCCATCGAAATGGGAGAAAAGGTAATTTTGAGTTCACTCCACCCATGTTTCTTTCTCTGTAAAATAAAAAGTTCAGGAGACTTGGAGAGGATGAAGAACATGTCCACATGTGTTGGAGAAAGCTATTTGGCATGCATTGTTATGGAACAGACATTAAAGTACAAGGATGACTGACTAGTCCTAGATAGGGTAGGGATGGGGTGACAGATATTTCTTCGACAACTTTTCCCTCACACATTCTGTCACAGTCACATGCTTATTTGAAAGAGGGTCTATCGTCACCTCAAGGTCCGAGCACTTATTCTCAGTATTTTCTCACATGTCGTAGCCAGGTGTTTACCAGGTATGCCCTTGGGCTATTTCAGGGAGACAGATACATCCGAGCATCACCAGCCACTTTTAGGTTGAGTCAAGGTTTCTGATGTAAGTAGGCCAACAGAAATGAGTGGCTCAGTACTCGGTATTACATTGACCCGCTAACCTGAATTTCATTTCTGACTACTTTTGTGTTTAAACTTGAGTTCCACAACCTGTATATGCATAGGGGATTAATTCCCACTTGAGAATTATCGTCTTCCTTTAAAATAACTATAACAGCCAAATAGACGTTCAGTCTGTCAATTCTTTTTTTTTAATTAGGAGCTTGTGCCCTTGAAAACTCTTGCACAGAGCAGGGTGAGGAGTTGGCTAGAGTGTGATGTGAACTGCAGAACTGTGTGGAGATTCTGCACCATTATGCCAGGTGGCATCAGGGGAGGCCCTTTATTCTCTAGCAGCCATAAAAATTAAAACTACAGTTAGACATATTTTTAGTACTGTTATAAACATAAATATTCTCTAATGATATTTTCCTAGTGAATACAATTTGCATAAATCCCAATGATTCAAAATAAAATTAGTGACTCTAGTATTTTCTTTCTGGTGTAAAGCTTGTATATTTAAAAAATTATAAAAATACAGAGTCACTTTAAACTAAAAATAAATAGATGAGGCAGGTCACTTTTTATAAGTACCAAGCAATAATATTCACCTACATATAAATGGTAATACTAACATTAAAATAGTATACATGAATGTTCACCTTTGCAAATGCAACTTTAAAGATTAGAAAGAAAATTACCTTTGAATGTATTAATCAAAGGATTCACTTTCTAGGAAACACAATCATGAAAGCTAAGGCAAGAAAATATTTCCTTTTTCTATTTTTTTCATTGTATATTAACTATAAGTCTCTAAAGCACCTTTCTAGACAGTTTACTAGATTTAAGTTTAACCACTTTTTATCTTAGGGAAGGTGATAATCGTTTATATCATTATTTGAATACTTGTTTTAGCTCTCAGTTGGTTATTTTTAGGTAGTCAATGATCTTTTTAATATCATTTTTATAAAATGAATATATTAACTGAATTGTGAAACCAAGATGATGAATTTACCTTAGTTTTTGTAGTGTGGTATGACCTGATAAAATACACTTATAGCCAACTATTATACTAAATAAATAAATAGTAAATTTTCTGGGCAATATTCTTTTGGACAGTAAGCATTTCTCAGGGTAGAATGTCTGGTTTTAGTAAACTTTCTTATACTGTAAGACACGTGTGACCTCATCTTTTTAGAAATAGAAAAATCTTTGCTAACAATCAGCTTTTTAAACTAAAAGGCACAGCTATCTCCTTCAAGCATTGTTTCCCCTCTGTATATTTTTAAAAAGTCTCAAAGACAAAGATAAATGGGCAGTTCATCATTATATAAGAACTTGAGATAAAAGTATGCAATCAAGAAGACAGTTGTGCCCAACTTTTTATTTACTGTGAAAAATAATAAATCACACCATACTGTTTTTTAGAACTTTTATG
>NW_022900915.1:38497984-38514766 GCF_012274545.1 Fukomys damarensis
TTTTTTTTTTTTTTTTTTTTTTTTTTGGTACTGGGGATTGAACTTGGGTCCTGGTGCTTGCAAGGCAGGCGCCAGAACCACTGAGCTAAATCCCAGGCCCTTGTATCATACTTTTTATCAATCCATAATGGTATTCTGATAACAAAATTTTAATAATTATGAAGCTTATGTTTTCCTTTTATTTTCTAGTTTTAGCAAATGCTGTATTTTCCTGAATTTTGATAAGTTTATGGTACTATCATACTAATAATATGTCAGCCACTCTTCCTGCAGTACATGCAGGCCCATTTTCAGTATTTCTGCTCATGGCTGAACATACACAGTTATGTTTCTTACCTATCAAATTCCTTTCTGTATCCTCTGGATCTCTCTCTTTCTGCTTGTGTCTTTCTTTTCTTCCTCTATTTTTCCATTCTTTCCCTCCCTGCTCTCAGTTCCCCCTCTTTCCTCATCCTGAGTTCTTCACTGCAGAGTGTAGTGAACATATTAAGAACGCTCAGTGGTGGTTGGGTGTCTAACCTTGCTCTACTCCTGCATTAGCAAGGGGATTCAGTTTCGTGAATTCATTAATAGTGTTGGGCCACAAAAGGCTTTGTAGTTCTCTCCTGAATATTGAGCCTTGCTTAATAACATTCCATTTATGTTAAAGACACATTTAATCTGTAAATGTGACCTTTAGAAGAATTCTCTTGTTTTTCATTAAAGAAACACTGCATTACAAATATTAATTATTCCTTGATGCCGTATTTTAATTAACTAATCATGTGCTATTTGCTGCAATAAAGAGTGTAGTAATGTATGTGCAGTAATGCTGTGTAATGGAAGATCAATATCAGAGAATCCAGTGCTGCAGAAAAGACACGTTGTGGCTATCTTCTGTGGATGAATTTGCTTATATGAAACATGTTGTCTAAAGTGATGCTTTGTTTTGCTTTGTGTGACGTATTTTTAAATGCCAACACACGTCTGATTACAATGCTGCACATATCGTTAGTCCCATCACTAATAAGTGAACGTTCACTGATGCATATTAGCAGGGTCTAGCAATGTGGTGAAATTGTCACTTAAGTGTTTGGAATCTGAACACAGAAAATGACAGGCAGTGGCTAAGGTCCGGCTCCAGTGCATGGCTTCACTGTAGCTGGAGTCACTGGAATGGTGGAACCAGTTTAGGTTCAAGGTCGCTGCTGACATTCAGCTGTCATGGCTTCATTGTCTGCGGGCCTTCTCTCCATTGACACATTCAAGAGTCCTTTATAGCAACCACAAAGAGCCAGTCAATTGATACCATTACACTTCATGCACACACAAACCACAAGCCTGTTCAGGACTGTTGATACAGTCTAACATTTATTCATTAAGGAATCTATTGAAAATGCAACTTGCCCAGCCCCGCTCTTAACAACATCGACTTACTTGTTTAGTCCAAACATTTAGCTACGTCTTTTTAAAGTTTTGCACAGCATTCTCTAATTGAGGTAACATTATCTGCATTTTAATGCTACGCCATTTATGTCCAATGAAAGATTACCTGAAGAACCCTGCCATTACCACTCTAGTTTAAATGCAGGCAGTTGTATAGAAAAAATATACACAAAAGATGTAAGCAGGGGGAAAAGGGAGATATTTATTTGTTCTGGGAGTGCCACGGAAATCCAATTGCTCAGAAATGAAATAAGACTCTGGAGTGAAAGGAGGAAAAACCTAAGCTTGGGTCAGGGAAGAGGCAGTGATTAGCTCCATTGTTAGGAGCTCTTTGAGCTTCGTTGGTTGTAAAGAAAAACCCACTAATGAATCCATTGAAGCTTGCCAGAACTTTGTGTGAAAGACAACTTAAGTTATGGTGCTTATCTAAAAAATGGTAGTAAAGCATGTGGGTATATAAAACAGCACATATGTCTCTTTATTAACAGCTTGCTTGCAGAAACAAAAAATTGTTTAAAGATTGCATATTGCACACATGACCTATTTCACATGCATATGTGTTTGATTCGATATTCACAGGTCTCAGAAAAAGCACCTATATGATGAGATGTAAGAAAATAGGTCCTGTTTAATAGCTAAAAGATGGGAAAGTAAGCAAAACACAAAGTAGCCAATGTCTTCCTGGTTTTCTACCAATATTTATAAAGAAAGATGGGTTTAAAAGTCAAGCTGGAAGGTTGTTTCATGTTTTGCATATCTTAAATATGCAAAGAAATTTCATTAAGGAATATAATCAACTGACATTAAAAGAAATAGACTTTGGGAAAAAAAGACCAGTATGCCCATGTACTGTGCATTCTAAGGAATATTTGCCATTCTTCCAACATATGTGGCATTGCTAATGTAGAATTGAATCTGGGTTTGCCATTTGATACAATATTTAATTACATAAGCCCATTTAACTCTACAAAATGCATTGCATTATCTAAAAGACAGTGTGTGTTAATGTAAGGATTTAATTAGACAGCAGTAAAGTAGAAAAAAACTAATTTTAGCCAATCACTTGGTCAAGAGCATTCTTAGTAGTTGGAAAACATAGCTGTGTATTATGTAGTGGTAGAACATACCCTCCTGGAAGTGTCATGCTATGTTGAGTTTCGTTGGATAGTTTTAACTGTTCTATGATGAGGCAAAGCTCAAACACTGAATAAAAAGAGTTGCTCACCCCCAACCCCCACCATCAAACAATGCACTGTCCTATGACTTTATAACAAAAACAAAGATTATGTTACTTGGAGAGTGTAAGTCTCCATCTCTGAGAACCTGTTTTATAAGTAAGTGAGTATATGCCAATAAATTTGCTCATTTTTAATGAACACATAATATTCATTCAATGCATAGACTTTTAAATTTTTGGACAACAGGACCAAGTGCTCAGCAGAATTCTTTCTTAGAAAGTCAGGGATCTCTTTACTTTTGTTGTCTCAGATTTCTAACTAAGGCCTGGAAAGACTTACTATGGGAACCATCTTGTAGTGACCATAAAATTATCTCTTTAAACCCTTGTCCTGCAAGAGAAGACAGCAACACCACAGAGGATGTAAGCAACCTCCCTTCAGGTCTTTTAATTGGCTTCAGTGATCAAACCATGAGTACAGGCTAACCACCACCAAATAAAAACTAGTTATATGGTTCAATTGGCCTCAGATCTATGCCATCAGGAATCTGTCAAGCCAAGATTTGATAACAGCAATCCTTTTTTTCTAAGATTTTAGGTCAGGGAATTTAACTTACTGACTAAGACAGGAATTTTAGGATGGGAATTGCAAAGCCTATATCAAAAGCCTGAAGAGATAATGAGAACAGACATTGATGGAATACATAGTCCATCTGTGGTATTGTACTGGGCACTTTCCTTAGGGTATTTTGTCTCTCAACTAACCCTGCATATCCTGGGACTATTCTTATTATTTCTTTTTATGGCTAAAGAGACAGAAGATTTGGGGTCTTTCAAAGCATACCTGAGGTATAAGACAGTGGGAAAGCTGCAACTGAAATCAAAGTTCATATTCTCTTAAGGTTCTACTGTCTTGAACACCTGTCTCAGCCAGAGGATACCAGAGACCTTGGTAAAATCTGGCTAGTGTTGCTGGTGTCACGTATGGTGAAGACTACTTTTTCTTTCCCCTGAACATTGCCTCACTTATTTTCAAGTTAATGTCCTAAGATGACCTTTTCATTTTTGTCTTTCTTTCCTTTCCCTTCTTTTCCTCTCCTAGGGAACAATGAAGATGGATCATCTTCCAGATAATCAGCTTCATTAATAGAGTGGAAGAAGCTCTATCAACAACTGAAGGTGATCTGCCAGTTCACAACTGCTTCTGTGAGCCTCCTTTCCCTCAGGTAAAGAGCACATTGTCAAGCTGTCAACCAAAATTTAAGGCCTCTATAATATGCTGTGTTATAATTTTAAACTTCTTTTCAAAATGCCTTTTTTATTTTAACTCACCATTTTTAATAAAATTTATTTTGAGATGAAGAAATCAATTTTGGGGGGTAAACTACCTGGTATTTCCACTACAATTTTCAGATAAAGAGATGAAAAAATATATGCTAGATAATAGAGTGTAGGCCACACAGTGTGTGTGTGTGTGTGTGTGTGTGTGTGTGTGTGTCTCTTCCAAGATTAGTAGCACCTAATCACTCTCTGGTCATTGTACTGTTGTACCAAAAATCTTCTATATGCTTCTGTTATATTTCTTCAAGAAAAATAAAAGACCGTTGAAGTTCTTGTCAGTTAAATAGCTTGGTCAATTGTTGGAGAATTCACTCATTTGTATGGCAAAGAAATTATCTGATTTGAAAATTAGAAAAAGTTTTTATCAGATGTGATATTTACACTCTCTCATGATGTGATGTTTCTTTTGTCTGCGTAGCTGTATTTCAAAAAACTGTTCAAAATGGGGACTTGACAGAATGCCTCACTAAAAATAGTCACCAAGTAATATTAAAAAATTAACTAAAGAGGTGACCAGGGCATACAACTTCTGTCTTGAAACTATGCTGAAATTAGATATAGGTTTCTATTTTTCACACTTTAACTTGGTCAAAAGGATTTGGGACTTAAATTCCATAAAATCATTCTTGGAAAATTTTCTCCATGGTACAATTTTTAATATTTTTTACTGTTGTTTACTAATATACACCACACAAATATTATATGGCATTGTCACTGTTGAGATTTCACACTTTTTGGTAAAAATATATTTTAAGTATTACAAATAACTTACAATAAAATAATCCAGTCTTTCTTGAAAGTAAAATGCTTTAAAGATATACTTTCAGTTCATTTCCAATCTAGAAGGAGGCTCATCTGATGGCTGTCTCCTATAACTAGTGAGATTAGTAATCAAGACAACTGTGGTTCATTTTACTAGAAAAGCTGAGAGATTGAAGACATCTGGCCTAGATGAATGAAGTTGTAAAATTCAAAGTACACCTAAATTTGTTTTGCTGCATTGTTCTCTTCAGAGAGACATGAGATGTTGTATTCTCTGCATAAGGACGAGTCTACATTGTCAAAGTCAGTGAATGTTTGTTTTATGACAGCAGAGTTTTAGATCATATTTCTAAGGACAGTAAATACTTAAGTGAACATCAATGAATACTAAACACTAATTGATGTTTATATATATCCATATGCACACCCACAAATATACAGCGTGGATTGCAATGGTTGAAAAATTACATTTTGAGTCTATTAAAAGATCTGTCACTTTTAGGTCACAGTGGGATGGTGGGGCAGCCTCTCATGATGGAGATCTATCTTGCCAACGTTGGTGTTGTGTGGTTGTTTGTTGTTCGGCTTGTTGATGATGCTTAGCCAAGGAGACACTTCCTTTCAGATTTTGTCTTTCAAACCCCAGGGCTCTGTTCTGGCCAGTTCAGCCTAATGGAATTAAGCCTGACACGTTTCAACTCTGTTTCTTTATAAAATAAACATAAAACAATGGTTTAGGTTTCTAATAAAACTCTTGAAGCCGAGGGGACCCCAACTTTCCCTGTCCTTTACATGTCTGTAAATAAAGCACATAAAAGAGGAACACAACAGGATAAATCAACATAAATTTGAAATCCACTGCAGCATATTAAATGGCGCAGACTCTGGCAAAGAGAGGCTGACCCCAGGCTTCGGGGAGTTTGAAGCTAATTGTTTTCGTCAGGATGGGAATGTCTGGAAGTCTGCGGCTGCGTCCCACCAGTAAGACTCCAGTAACTGAGCTGCCCACGGAGAATGGACCCACTTTGTAGCGACACAGCGGGCTCAGACACCACCTATTCTGCTCTCCAAACTGTCATGCATAACAACTTTATTGTGCTAAATTGAACTTGAAAGCAACCAAAGGCTATGAGAAGGAGAGGCTATGAGAAAAGCGTGCTGTCAGCGCTGGCAAAGGCTGACCTGGAAAGTAGGCTCAGAGACAGGGGAATAAAAGACCAGGCCCCATGAACACAGCATATTGTTTCATTTTAAAGTATGATTCCCATACCAGAGAAAGTAGCAAATGTGATGTAAATTTATTTAAATAGATTCGACCGCTTAAAAGTTGGCCAGCCGCTCTTATCCAACTTTCCCAGCTCTCTGATTCGTTACTTACAGTGGGGATATAATGACATATAGTCATCATTGTAACAGCTTCTTTGGAGTGCACAATGATGATTAATAGCCAGCAGCAAATTTTCACATGGGCTCTGAAGCACTATGGCATTAAGCAGCCAAACAGTCCCAAATCCCCCTTTTCTGTCCCGCTGAAAAGTCCCTCCTTGTACCTTGCAGATAGGAACAAAGCCTATCTTAATTCCAATCAGCTTTTCCTCATTCAAAGGGAACTTCTCTTTTTCATAATTGATTCATGTGCATTTTTAGTGTTCCACTGAGCTGAAGCCACTTTTCTCCTTTTCTCTATTCTGTCCCCACACCGCACCCATCTTTATTTTTTTTGAAGGGGTGAGGAGTGAGAAACATTTTAACAACAACAACAACAACAATAAAAACTGGTGTGTGTGTGTGTGTGTGTGTGCGTGCATGTGTGTGTGTGTGTGTGTGTGTTTTCCTTCCCCAAATATTTGCTAGATTTCTCAATTAGTACTAGTTTGTGCTTTACATCTAAAGTGTTTAAAGCAAAAGTTAACTCCCAGATTTCTCTGTGGATGAGAGTGGTTTTGGTTCTAAACAGCATGAACTTACTGAAATAACCGTGGAGCCTGCATCTCAGCTCGGCTCCCTGGCTCCCTGGTGGAGTCCAAGTAGCCCCGGTTCCCATCAGAGGCAGCTGGAGCAAGGGCTCAGTGTCTTGTTCCAGACACATTCTGTTCTCAGTGCTGGTAGCCATCAAAAGAAAAAGGAACAGGTGACCAACGGGAGGCAGCAGATTGAGCCTCCCTAACCCACTCTGTCCTTAAGTATTATCGTACCCCATAGTAATCTTACTTCAGAATTATTAGCAGAAGAGCCTGTGCTATTTGTAGAAAAGCTCTCTCCTCTACTGAGTCTACCTCCTGTAATAAGGACACAAATGACATCAGTCAGCGCTGTTGTGGAAGAGGGTTTCCACAGGCAAACTCATTTGTGTTTCTATGACAATGTAATGGCCATAAAGTACAGCGTTTTAGTAGATACACTTTGCATATTTGTTTATATTTCATATAACCTGGCTCTCATTTTTCTATGTGAGTAGGGTGATCGTACACAGGACCGTTTGCTAAGGACAAATCTCACTGCTGCCCATTGTCCGTAATAACTTTGACAATCTTTCAGTCTCAAAAGAATTTTGACTTGAATAACTAGAAAAATACATAACTTTCTGCTATTAAAATATCACTAAGTGACTTATATAAACCAGAAGAGTGGGCTGTCTCTTACCTGTGTAGCTATGGGCTGTTTCACATCATACAAACCCCAGGTTAAGGGGAAAAACCAGACTCGGAAAGCCCAGCATGCGTGTTGTTGTACCGACTTTTGTCTTGCCTACTTTTAAGAGGTCAGTTGACCCTATGCAGCTTCTTTGATATGTGGCAGAAAGGAGAGCTTTTGCCTAAAAGAAAAGACATGTTATAAGCCAGATTGTAAGTGTGACACCCTCTGGCTGGATCACAGTTCTCACTGTGACCAGAGCGACACCACTTTACTGGCCAGATAAAAATACTCCACCGTACCTTAGAATAGAAAGGCCTTTCTTATGCATTGGTGTCTCAAAATGGTTAGGTGAAGAATATATCCAACTGATAGGAGGTCTTGTGTTCATGGTTTTAGTGCATACATGTTTTTATTTAAAGACACAGGTCAAAGTGGCATCATATTTTGTAACTCTATTGCAGTTTTTCTTCAAAAATCCCAAATGGATAAATATAGTGCAATCTTTGGGTTACAGAACTGAAGTCTCTCAAAGGGAATGTTACAAATCCCCAGGGCAGTGTCTGTGAGGGTTGGGTTTAGGGTGTGGATTACAGAATTAATGAGAGAAGTGCATTTTTAATGGACCTTGATTCCTGAAAGCATGTGGGACAAATGGACTCCCACTACTCTGGCTTCAAAATAAACTATAGCAAACCCTAACATTTCCTGTTTCCCATCAAACCATAGCCCCTGCTCTGGCACTGCAGGGACAGACATGTAAGAATCAGGACTCTGCCCAAATTGCTCATAGTAATCTTACTTCAGAATTATTAGCAGAAGAGCCTGTGCTATTTGTAGAAAAGCTCTGTCCTCTACTGGGTCTACCTCCTGTAATAAGGACACAAATGACATCAGTCAGCGCTGTCGTGGAAGAGGGTTTCCACAGGCAAACTCATTTGTGTTTCTATGACAATATAATGGCCATAAAGTACAGAGTTTTAGTAGATACACTTTGCATATTTGTTTACCCTGTACCCCGCGAATATGTGCAATTGCTATGAGTCTGTTAAAAATATAGAGAAAAATAGGACTGGAGATTTAGCTCAGTGGCACTATACCTGCCTTGTAAGTACAAGGTCATGAGTTTGATCCCCATACCAAAAAAAAAATGTATATATATATATATATGTATACTTAAAACCACCTTAACTGGTTCCTGTTATTTTCCTTGATGTATTCTAATTTATCAAGTCTTCACTCTGCTTTTCTATATTTTTCTTTCCTCTTTTTAGTTGTTAACAAAAGTCTGGTGCCCTTTCCAGATGTCATACAGAAGTAGGCCCAGGAAAGTGAAGTGTATCTTCACAGGAGAAGTCTAATCAACTGTGCCAGGGTTTGGTTTAGGAAAGGACAAGAAGAAATCTGCTTGGAAAGATTTTTCTTCTTTGAGAAAAGAAACAGGCTCATGAGGAGTATTCCATGCTACTCCCCATTTTAGGTATTGTTCATAAGAACAAGGGCTAGTGTTGTAGCAACAATAATAGAAAAACCAAGAGAACCTTACATTAAGAAAGATGACCCAGAGCTGTGACGTTGGTGAGAGGCAACCAATTTGAAAACTGTCACATCTAGATTTCTTGTTGTATGAAATAACATCCCACATCCCAGTATTAAAGCCACTTCTAGCTAGAATTTGTTACTTGCAGCTCAAAGCACAATAACTGAATTTCTTGCCTTTTGTCCGAGTCATTCCTTTCTTGTACACACTTTTCTAGCTTCTCTCAGTCAAACTAGTGAGACAATAGAGTTTAGACCTTAGCAGCTGGAAGCACAGCAGAGTTTCCCTTGTTTAATGTCCTTAATTAGATGGAGCAGAAACTGAGGCCTGGAAAGCAACTGTTACCTGAGTTTGCACAGGTATCTGCTCAAAGCAGAAATAGAATTTTCTTCTGAATTCCACTTGTCTTTTCTCCATGACAGTTTTAGCCAACTTCCCTTATTGTTCTGTGTTCTCTCAACCTAGCTGTTGCTCATTAAAAATTAGCATGTGGCATATCTTATGAGGTGCGAAGATAAATCTGACCTTTAAAAAGATGTGTAAGGTGAACACACATCCAGTCTGACACAGGGACAGCATTTCCATGAACTCCTAGGAAGATCATTGTACCATTCTTTCCCAGTGCTGAGATATCTTTGGATATTGTTCAGTTATCTCCACATCAGTGTGTGTTTTGTATATTGAATTGATTAGAAGATGATTTCAGATATATAAAGTATATACAATACATGTGATTATATTCAAATCTGGTACCCAGGAAAGACATATACATATACGGGGCATTGCTTTAGTCCATTGCCATCGTCCATTTGGAATTTGGGGACACTGCACAAATCCTCAGCTGATGCATTATGCACAAGCTCTGTGTGTGTTTTACACTGTGGTGAGGAGGCGGAGTATGACACACAAGAAATCAAGAGACAGGGAGCGATCAGCCCTTGTTCTTCAAGATCAGACACTCTGGATCATTTCTCATCACTCTTTGCTCACGGTCCGAGCATAACATTGACTTGATAAAAATGTGAATTATACAGAGCGATGAATTACTCTTCTGAACAGCTTTTGTAGGAATTTTTCCAGGGGCCAGCATAAACAATGTAATTGAGTTGAGCTGTGTAGTCAGTTAACGTAAATAGGAGTTTAAGAGCTTATTTATAAATATAGTTTTTTAAATTGTGGTAAATATACATAGCAACAACTTACCACTTTATTTACTTTTAAGTGCACAACTCATTGGAACAATCCATTTACCTTAGGCACCCATCACTATTGTCTATCCACAGACCTTTCCCATCGTCAAAACCAGCTCTGTACCCATTAAGCGTGAACTATCCCTAAACACCTCACCCTGCCCCTGGAAGCCACCATCCTACTTTCTGTATATGAACTTGACTATTTTCGATACTTCATCTTCCTTGGGTGATAGGCTTACTTCATTCAGCACTATGTATTCAAGCATATGTTGGAATGTCCTTCTTTTTTAAGGCTGGACCCTATTTTATTGTACACCAGGTTTGATTCATCCATATGCTGATTGGTGGACACATGGTTTGCTTCCCCTTTAACAATTGTGAATAAACAATGCTAAAAACAAGAGCATATAAATACCTCTTTATGCCTCTGCCTTCAGTCATTTTGGGTTCATACTTGGAAGTGGTACTAAGCACTTCACTCAACCGCATGTAGCTTGGTTTTCCCACCTTTACTCTTTCACAGATCTACCCCTATATGCCAGGCACTACAATGGGTCTTGGGGATTCAAAAGTTCACCAGAGAGACTCCTGTCCTCATAGAGCTTCTGTGATAATGATGCGTCTAATAGGAGTGGAATAAATAATAATGCCCACTTCTTAAGGTTGCTGTGAGGATAAAATTAGGGAAGAAAAGCATATGAAAAATAATTGTAAACCCCAAATATTCCTTTCATTCACTCTTTTCTTCATAATCTGGACTCATGAAAACACACTCAGCTGTTTAAAAAAGTTGGTCCACAAATGCTACTGTAGCACTTTTCCTATCAAATGTAGAATTGATCTTCCATAACCAAGGTGCAACAATAAGAACTAATGCTTCTCTCTCCTCCAGTACAACACAAAAACATAAAACAACAAAATTTTGAGGCAACACTAGACATCAGGCAATGAAGCACAGAGATCTTTGAAGTGAGGGAAAATGTGGTGGGCATAATGATTGTTCCAGCTCTAGGACCTGAGAGAGTTCCCAAACCATGTAATAGGAAGGAAGCTAGGCTGAGTCTCCCCAGTTCACTTTGTTGAGATGTAGGTGATAGTCTGGGAAACCAATGCAACAGATGTTGCAGGACAGAGTGCAAAACCAAGAGTGAGATGTACAAAAAGAGAAATCCAGAGGTTTGCAAGAGTAACCTTTGAGAATTCTGAAGAATAAGCATCAGTCAGCAAGTCTGCATAAGAAAACTACCCAAGGCCAGGGAAAAATATTCAAGATCAGAGGACACAGTGTCCTACGCTCCCACAGGGCAAGAAACAGCATGTATTGTACCAACCAGAAAAGAAAACCTAATGATTCAAAAGGCACCAGATACTCAGAAGGTTCTGGGGAAAAGTTAACCCTAGATTAAAAGTTGCTCTGGTCTCATGTAACAGACTTCGAAAGTAAGATACAAGCAAATCAAATTTTAAAGAATTTCACTTTATCTCAAAACAAAGTTTGAGAATATTCATATCAACAAAGGAAAAGTAACAATTCAAAGTCTAGTATATGAACCAAAATAAACAGTTGTGTAAAACAAACAAAACAAAACCAACCAAACAAACAAAAACACCCATAATAAAGAGAAAAGGCAGTCAATTGAAACTGACCTAAAGTTCACAGACATGTTAGTATTAGCAGATAAGGATATTTTAGGTATTCAAAAAATTAGGAAGAGAAGATAAAAGACAAAAATGAAAACCAAACCAAACCCAAAGTAATTTTCCAGAGATTAAAAAAGAAATCTGGGATGGAAAATACACAGGTGAAATTGATGGTAATTTAGATGTTGTAAAAGACAGTATTGACAAACTTGAAGAGGCTTAAGTGTTCCTTGTGGAGGGAAAGAATCAAAGAAATATTTGAATGCAGCATGGTTGTTCAAATTTGATAAAAGCTATACAACAATCTCATGAAATTCAAGGACAAGAAACAAGAAGAAAGCTACTCTAGTGGATATCACAATTAAATTGCCCAAGCTAGCAATGAAGGGAAATATTTATTTTACAGAGGAGAAAGGTAGGGATATTATACTCCTCGTTGGAAATAAAATAAATGAGACACTGAAGCAATGGCTCTATAGTATTCAAAGACAGACAAAAGAAAGAAAAACAAAAAAACAAACCCAGAATTCCATACCCAGTAAAAATAACTTTTCATGATAAAGACGCTGCCCACATCTAAAGATGGAATTTATTACCCACAGACCTGTAGGTCAATAAGCTAAAGAGGTTTGTGAGGAACAAAGTGGGACCACAGGGAAACGACAGGTATTGGGGATGGCTATTTTATGCATAATTGATGTATTACTTAATTCTTAAAGATAACTAATCTATTGATTGGCATATACTATGTATGAAAAGCTCTTAAAATTCAACAATACAACTTGCAGAGTACAAAGTTCCCTACACACGAAAACGATTACGAGCTGAAAAGATGGAAATGCTTGTTATCCTGATTCGATTATGGACTCACAGTCATCAGGGGAGACCAAGGGAAAGGGGATTAGCGAGTGGGTGTGGCTAAAGAAGAGAAGCACAGTGACACACTGTATGCATCACCATAACGCGTGGACATAGTATTTACAAATATTATGACTCTAGAAAAAATGACTTAAAAATATCAAGAGAAAAAAATCCAATAAATAAGCAGAAAGTATGAAAAGGCTTCACTGAAGTAGAATATAGGAAAATGGGCATAAAAAAAGATGTTAAAGCTCACTGGCCACCAGGGAAAGACAACTTACAGCCATAACAAGCACATTGGGATGGTTTTGAAGAGTCCTATCATCAATTTCTGGCAAGAATAGGGAAACTGGGTTACTCATAGACTGCTTGTAGAAATGTGCAATGTACAGCCACTCTAGGAAATAGTACAGCAGTTTCTTAAAAACAAAATAATCGCTTATACAACCCATCAGTCTCATTCCTGGTCATTCAAATGAAAGTGCACATTTACACTGAAACGTGCACCCACTGGTAACAGCAGCCTTGTTTATAGTAACTTCCAGCCCCAAACAACAAAAATACCCTTTAATGAATGAGTAAACAAACTTGGTACCACCATAGCATAGAATATTCATTATCAATAAAAAGGAAAATACTACTGGTGACACAGAACAACTTGGACGGCTCAAGGGAATTATGCTGAATGAAAAAAGCCTGCCTCAAAATGTCACAAAATGTATGATTCTATTTATGTGAAATTCTCAAAATGACAAAATCAGGAAATGGGGAATGAACTCAAGGTTGTCAGAGGGTAGGGAGACTAAGGGAAAGGGAATTAGTGGGTGGATGTGATTAAAAAGGAGAAGCACAGCAAAAGGTGTATTTTTGATGATGAAGTAGTTTCATATGTTGACTGGTGGTGGCTGCATGAATGTACATGTTTGGCAACATGGTACAGAGTTATGAACAAACGCCGAGTTTCTGATTGTGATATTTATTATAAGATCTAACCATTGGGGTGAGGCTGGGGGAAGCGGACACGAGAATTGTCTCTACTGTTTTGCCACTTCCTGTAACGCTACAAGTATTTCAAAATTAAAAGTTGAGAAAACACTAGTAAGAGAATAAAAACAAAAACTACACATTGAAAGAAAAAATTTTCCAAATATAATTTGATGAAAGATACATATAATATGTGAAAATTTCTCAAAGTTCTACAAATAAAGAAAGCCTAATTTTTTTAAGATACACAATATTCAAACAGACATTTCAGTAAAGAAGATATGCTAATGGCACAAAAGCACATGGAAAGATTCTAAATATTATTAGTCACGAGGGAAATGCAGATTAAAAGTACAACAAAACACCACTTCTTACCTATTATTGAAAATCTGACCATAGCAACCGTGGGTCAGGATGTGGAGAAATTGCAATTCGTATCTATAGGTGAAAATAAAAAATGGTGTAGTCAAATTGGAAAAGAAGTTGGCAATTTCTAAAAAAAAATTGTATTTACCATATGACTGTCCAGTGAACTCACAGTAAAATGAAACCCAGGAGATGTGAAAGCAGATAGCCACTCAAACATCTGTCATGAGTGTTTGTAGCAGTTTGTAGTCACCCCACACTAGAAACAACCCAAATACCCATAACATCTGAATGAATAAGCAACTTGAAGAATATCCTACCAAAGACTCCTATTCCACAAAGTACTGTTGATATGAACAATATGGATAAATCTCAAAGTAATCTTGCTGAAAAAAGAAGCTAGACAAAAAACAGAATCACACAGTGTTTAATGTACTTAAAATCTAGAAAATGTAAACCAAGAAGGCCAGAAAACACATCAGTGGTTGTCTAGAACTAGAGAGGAAGAGAAGGGGAGCTTATAAATTCATTATTTTGGTTGTGGCAATTCTTTCTTAGATTTATGGATTTTTTTAAAAAATTAGGTAATTTAGTTTATTATCTGACAGCTATTTATTAAATTACAAAATGTGAAATTTTGAGTCCGAGTCTATTTCTACATCCCCGTTGGAAGTATGAAAGCTAAAAGAATATGGTAGACTTGGAAATATGTGATTTCTGATATTAGGTAAACAAAGTTTATTCATGCTTTGGATTCCTTTCTCATTGCTGGAATAAAGTACTCAACATCCACAAGTTAAAGGAGGAAGAGGTGTATTGAGGCTCGTGTGTTTTTAGAGGAGTCAGTGTACAGTTGGCCACCTCCAAGGCAGAAAGGACATCAGGAAGGGGCTGGGTAGATCAGCCACTCCTGGTCCAGCACCCCAGAAAGAGAAAGCAGGCAGGAGCCTGGACAAGAATTATGTTCTTCTACGTCGTGCTCCACCTCCAGCCAAGGCTGACCTCCCACCAGCACAGTAGCGCTCTGTGATCCCATCCACTTCCACTCTGGAGGATTTGGGGGAACATTTTAGATCTAAGTACAACAATGGAGGTTCTCCCCAACTATTTTAGGACAGTCATGCTTGGAACTCTGAGGCTTATGTACCCCAGGCCCACTGTGCTAGAGCAGCTTGTAGCAAGGCCACGTGGAGAGTCACTGAGACCACGTGCGGATAAAGAGATCCCCACGTGGGCCCTGGTGACCACCTCTCTGAGCTCTGCCACCATCTGTGTGCAGCTCCAGGAGAGACCCTAGACCAGCAGCATCCAGCTGAATCCAAGAGATGATGGAAACACTATTCTTCATGCCAGTGAAGTTTAGGGTTTTTGTTACAGAACAATAGATGACTGGAATGCCACCTATTCTACATTTTTCCATATTTGTCATGTAACTTTTGCTCTTTTCAGAAAAGACAATGTGTTAACAAATGACTGTTATGTGCTTTTCGTACATTGTTACAGCTTTCCATGTAAATGAACCCATAAATTAGAAAAAAAATATTTGTCATTGGGCATGTTCTAGCTTTAAGATCAGGAAAAATAAAGTAACTTTCTTCACGGATTAAGAGAATCACTGGAATCAATTGAAAAACCTTCATATTTAGCTGATCTGCCAACAAATTACCTAGTCAGTGTTGGACTTGGTGGAGGATACAAAAGACCTCTGACCCATCCTGTCCTCCAAGGGTCTATCACAAGGTGTTCGTCTCCTTAGGAGTGGGAGGAATTGGGCCATGATGATAAATTATGCATATCAGTTATTTGAATGATTTTTAATTACTTCCTTCATTTTGTGTCAAAGGAAGATTTCTGTGCACATGTACCTGATTATCCTATTAACATCGAACCTCAGGAAATACAACCTAAGAACTCTTGTTTGCTAATTAGGCAAATTCCCTCCCACAGTTTATCCACTTCCTTCAATTTAGGATCATTCCTGAGTGTATATTTTTCAAACACATTGTCATCTTTAATTTGAAATAATCTTAGCAATGGGACCATTGTAATCAGCTGGCAGGAGGAAGACCAAAGGTGCTACTTACAGCAGTCGTGTTGAGGTGCGATGGCTTTGATATACCTGTGCTGGGTCTTGACAAAGACTTCCAAAGTTTCACATTTAATTTATACAGGGGTGATGTATCTGACTGTACGCAGGTAACCCCCAGTCAGCACAGGAAGAAAAGATGAAAAGTGAGGCCTCAGAATTTACCGGTGGCCACGTGGAATAATTTCTCTGTCCTGAAAACTGCTGCATGCAATTTAATGCGTTCCTAAAGTTGGTGTCCAGTAAGCTGCGTGTTCCAGTAGGGCGCTGGGCTTTTTGGTACTGGTCTGAGTGAGTGAATTGCTATCACCTTCTCCTAATTCTGCATTTGATGACATTACGTTGGAAGCTTAAAAGCAGCCACAATGGGTGTAAGTACACCACAGAGATGGCACATGTGACTGTGCTGGCCTCCACTCCTTCCCTGATACTCCCGCCCCAGAACAAATTGTTAAACATTCACCAGCGGAATTCACCCTAGCTATCCCTCCACGTTGTCAGATATAAATCAATTTCTGAAGCTTCTCAAAATTGGGACTGATTTGGAAGGTGAGGCTAGTGGCAAATGGTGAATTCCTGGGAAGGAAAATACGTGAGCAGTTGATTTTCAAGATAGTATTTATCACCAGGCATGGTGGCGCACTCCTGTAATCCCAGCACTTGGGAGGCTGAGGCAGGAGAATCACTGTGAGTGCGAGACCAGCCTGGGCTACACAGTGAGTTCCAGGTCAGTCTCACTACGTAAGTGAGACCCTGTTTCAAAATACCAAAA
>NW_022900915.1:38514817-38532050 GCF_012274545.1 Fukomys damarensis
AAAAAAAAAAAAAAAAAGCCAACTATTTAGCACAAACACACACACACACACACACACACACACACACACTTTTCCTTTTCAGCTTCTGCCAGTCTTCATGGGACAGAAAAACATGGCTATAAAGACGGATAAATATGAGTCATCTTTAGGAAAATGGATGTATCTGGTGACCACGATGTTAATGTTAAGTGAACTCTCTCTGATGCACAAGCTTAAATATTGCACAAATTCTTTTATATGAGAAACCCAAAATATATCTAAATTAAAAAACGAAATAAAAAATAGGTAATAAAAAATAGGGCGATAGATCTTTTGTAAATTGGAAGGGGATCAGGGGATGTTGGGAGGCAGGAGGAGGGGATGGGAAGGGGACACAATAATATTAAGATGTGTCCAGTACATGTACCGACTCCCTAGGATGAATGTGATCATTATGTACCACAAAGACTGAAACAAAAAATAAACCTATAGTTTAATTTTTTTAATTGAGACATCCTGACTTCAAGAGGAAAGAGAGAAATAAATGTTCAAGGAGGAAGAGGGAAGTAATGTTGGGTTAGGCAGTGCTCCTTCAGATAACCTCAAGGGTTCACAGAGATGACCCCTTGGCCCCCCGAGTCCCCAAAGTGAGGAGAATGCCTACCTCGGGAGACTCTAACACCAGGAAAAGTTTCAGGTAGCTTGGGGTGGAGACAGACCCAGTAAGTGTTAAACAGGAAGATAGAAGTTGAAAGGTTCAGAGACAGCATTACTTGTATCTAGGTACTAATGCATTTTTGTTATTTTCTTTCAATATCTCCTTAAACTGTCATGTGACACATCAATAAACATTAATATTTATGTCACTATTTTAGTGCAAACCTATTTATTTAATAGTGAAAACTAACTGTGGAAATTAATGTTCTACTCTGAATCCTCCAATCACTCCTGTGGTAGGCCACGATCCTGAAAGCAAGACGCTCGTTGTGTGAGGTGTCCCCGATGCTGGGACATGAGTGCCTTCTGGAGGATGAGCAAGCCCACGGAGGGCGGCAGATGACAGAGAGAACTAAGCTGACCCATGTATAAAATCTGATGTCATCATTTGAGAACATTCTGTGGGAGAATTAGACCGAAAGAAAAAACTTCAGCTGCTGAGGCCTTCCCTAGGCAGGTGTTAGAGACCTCGATTTTAGAAAGAGAGATAAATGCCACACTTAGATTTTTAAATTGTAAAATCAGTGATCACCATGTACTGTATTGTTGTCCAACTCCCTTTAATCGATTCCCAACTAACTGTTATATCTGTTTCACGGTCCTATTTGAATAAACATATGCTGCACTATTGAAATCCACTCATCCCCAAACTCTTGAGGTAGGAATCATGGCTGAAGGGCAAAATTTTGACCATGAAAATATACACAGTGCTGCAGCGAGTGTGGGGAAGTGTGCAACTGGAACACCTTTAGATACAGTTTCCCACTGAGAACATTAGTCCTTCTCATCCCCACTGCCTTTTAATCCGCTGTATGTGTTCTGGGCCGAGTGTGCCTGGGCCGTTACCTCCTGACACATACCACTGCCCCACACCTCTGCACTACTCTCTTCTCACTGCCATTTACAACCCCCCGTTTGGGTCACTTATGGGTTTCCTTCATGTGTCATTTACCTTTTTTTCCAAATAACTAAGCTCAGAATTACATTAGCGATTGCTCAAGCTACTCGTCACTTGGATCCATTACACATGGCGGCTGCGGCAGCCTCTCAGCATCGAGCTCTTGCAGAATTCCACACGTCGCTCACCTTCAGCAGGTGTCTTTTTTCGGGCAGCCCACAGAGGACCAGGCTCACTCAGGGAACTGTGGTAAGAAAAACAGGCAGGGGCTCATTTTTGAACTATATTTTATTTAAACATTTCAACGTGCATATTCTTCTGATCTTTCCTTTTTCTGGGTAAATATTACCATCCCCTTCTCCTCTAGGAGTGGTCAGTAGTACCGCTGGCAATGGTAGGATGGAAAGTAGCTCCACTAATTTGGCTAAGGTTTAATATACAAGCCACTCACCGCTTATACACTCTGAGAAACGACTGCCAGGCAGTTTCATCTGGTGCAAGCATCGTGGTTGTTACGGGATCAGATCTAAATATCTCCCCACATTGACTGGACTGGGGGAGTCCTGGACCTGTGAGTGATTCACCTGTGGATGGGTTGGTAGCTCTCTGTGCTGTTAGAAGGAAGCATCTGGAAGGCAAGATCGAGCTTCAGACTCCACAGGAGATGCACAAGGGTGCTGCCCCCTAGGACGACACGCGGTTTTACAGCAAGCTTTTTTGTAAGTAGGATTACACCCAAAATAATAGCAAAAAGGATAGTACAGAAGATGCGTAAATCAGTAACAAACGCTTATTATCATTCTCTAGGGTGATGGACTGCTCATAACTAACTGTACAGGCAGTGCCCTGAGGTTGTTTACAGCAGCAACGCGGCCTGCGTGCTAGTACTGCCTTGCCGTGTGACATTAACAGGACAGTCGCCTCATCATCAGTGATGATTGCTTCCAGCTGCATTACAATCTTACTGGAGCACCGGTGTGCTGCCTCTCCTCCACTGGAAGGTGGTTATGTGGCGCGACTGGATGTAAAGAAATATGGAAACCGTTCCTTACGCCTTGCATCTTTGTGAACAATCCTCTTTAAAGTGCAGCTACGTAACCATTCTATCCTCTTTATGTTTTTCCTTTTTTTTTTTTGGAACTTGTCTACATTTTGGTAAGTGTGAGCATTGTGGCTGGCTGCTCTCTCCCCACTGCCTAGAACATTGTCCGTTAGAGTAGCACTCCATAAATAGTTGAAAGAATGTTAATAAAACTATGAACAAATTTAATAAATTTATCTTTCTCGGGTGATAAAAATTGGAATACATATTTCATAGACAGAATCTGTCTATCCTACCTGGTCAGATCTACTGTTTAAGAAAATGCCTTGGCAGTACAGCACATGCTCAATAAATAAGTCTTATCGGATATTCCTGTACAGACACATGAAGGACATCTGCCAGCCTTCGTGTGATTCCGAGCAATTACATGGCCAGTTTTCCGGGTCGTTGTCATCATTTTCTCAAGACATTCTCTTATACAGAGAAGAATGCATAAATATAGGTTTCCTGGAGTCTAGCCCCAAGTAACTTTGAGAAATATGACTTTCAACAAGTTGGGCTGGGGAATTAGCTTAGTGGTTCCGCCACCTTCCTTGAAAGGAGAGAATCGAATTCGATTCCTGCTACAGGGGGGGAAAAAAAAAGTCATCTCTCCTCTTCCTCCTGGGAATGCACGCAAAATTTTGTTTTAAATTTTATAACACGTTTGTATGTTTTTTACCCTCAATATAAAATTGATGTGTTAATTACTTGCTACTTCTGTAATAATTTCTCCCCGAACCCAAATATTCACTGTGTTTAATGTATATATATATATATGTTCAGAGTGTCCTGAGGCTCCAACACCTGTCAGCCCCTGAGCACCAAAGATTGGAAAGGACCATTTTGTAGAGAGGAGACCACCCTTGTTTAAGTAGTTGTTTCCTTTGCACAAAGCAATGCATACGTTTACTATTGAAAACTTACAAATCAATGGTAAATAAAAAGAAAATGAAAATCACTCACATTTTCAAGTACCCAAAACATGCACTGTTAAAGTTTTGGAGTATGTCTGTGTGATTATATGTGACAGTCCCATTTACAGATATAGTACTCCATATAATTTTGAAAGTTGCTTATTCCTCACCTAATTTACTGCAAATATTTTCCAGCATTTTAAAGGTTCTTCACAGAATTATTTTAATGACTGCAACTCTCCTTCCCCAGGTCTTGCATTACTGGCTTCTTATTTAGATCTCAACCTTCTTTATCTCCTAGATTAATGCACCCCATAGCTGCCACCTAGCTCAGATTTTCCCTATGGCATGGCCATTATTTTCTGTTTCCCTTGGTAGACAATAAGCTCGCTGAAGCGAGGGAGGGAATCACTGTTTTATTCCTGGTGCCTAGCTAGTCTGGAAGTTGGCAGGAGCTCAGTAAATACTTTTGAAAAACTGAGTAACAGAATGAATGAAAAGAGAAAGAAAATTCGATCAATAAATCCACCATAGTGACTTTACATGCCTCATTTTAGCTTAGATTACTTATATCTCTTTGATTATTACAAACTTCATTTTGATATATTTCTCTGGATAAATTTTTGTGTACATTTAAAATTTTTTTAGTTTAAATTCTTAGAAATAAAATTGGGTAAGTAAAATTTTAAGGTTTTTAATATGAACTATCAGAAAGTCTGGCAAATTACACCAACCAAGAGCACTTCAGGGGCTGGGGATTTAGCTCAGTGGTTTTGCTGCCTGCCTCACAAACACAAGGACCTGAATTGATCCCCAGTACCAAAAAAACAAAGAGTACTTGGGATTGCCATTTTACTGAAGTCAGTAGTAAACATCTGTCATTTTAAAACTGCTGACAGATAGTAGGGAAATTTATCCCATTTTAAATAAAATTTCTTTGATTTATAGATAATTAGTGGATATAATCATTTTCACATGCTTATTTTCATTGAAATTTTTTCTTTTGCTTTGGTGAATGTCTGCTCATACACTCCACCAATTTAACTCTTAAAAGTTACTTATGGGTCCATTATACATCAGGAATCTATACCATTTCTTGTTATTTATTTTATAACTATCTCCCCTTGTGATTGATCTGCCATTTTTGTACGCTATATTAAAATTTAATATTATATAAATGTAAAAATATCTACAAAAATAAAGACAACATCTACACATGAACTCCGATTATTCTTCATGCAGAGGCAGCAGTCATCCTTTATCTTTCTCCATTCAATTCTCCTATTTCATCTCTTCTCAACCCCTGATTATAGGAAGAAAATTCCGCACATTATAACACTTAATTTGTAAATACTTGAATATCTATCTCTAAATGACAAAGACTTTACCTTTTCAATACAGCCTCCAAATTTAAAATTATAGATAATGGCATGAAATAGAGAAAAATTGAACTTTCATGTAACTTTAATCATTTCCTCTGTAATTTCTGCTTTTGTCATTATTCTTAGGAAAACTTTCCTTACTTTATGATATGTTGAAAAGTCACTTATTTTGTTCCAATTACACTGTTAATGTATAGTTTTGCAGAACATTTCAAACATATGGATGAATAAAAATTTGAACTTCATATAACTTATACATATCGCATTCAGTATTGTAGAGTATAGATTATATCCTGAAGACACTTTGCTATTTATATTTTTAAAATAAGACCCACATTATGTTGCAACTTACACTTACTGTGTCATTCCCTGTCAGTAACTATCAGTTGGCATTATTTTTTACTAAAATGCACATCATCCTATTGTAAAGCAGTGTCATAGTTTATTTTCCTCAATGCCTTAGTGTTATTCAGATGGAGCACAATTTTTTGATTAAATAAATAAATAATTAAATGTATGCTGAATTTCTGCGATACACCAGACACCGCATTTGGTGCTAATGATACAGAGATGGGTTAAACAAACTAGAACAATGTAGCTTCCTGTACATCACCCACTGTCATTGAGAGCATTTTTGTTCAAATATCTTCATACCATTTTGTTTAAATAAATTTGAAGTGAAATTTCACTTTTAAAGAATGGTTTTTATAAGTTATCAAGTTATCTTAAAACATATTGTGACATTTTGTATTTCTAAATGCACTGTGTTAGCGTTAGCCATTGTTTTGTTCAGTCTTCGGTGATTTGGGAGATGTTGCTGTTGTTTAACCTAGTATTTCATGCATTGCAGCTGAGGTTCCTGGTCACCTGGTCAAGGAGCCTTGTTGTATTATTTCTTTTGTGAATTGCCTGTTCATACTCTTCGCACATTTAAACTTCGGGTGCCTGCCTTTTTATCTTTTAAATTTAAATGCTTACTGCATCACAACAGTGATTTTATGTGGAAGCGATATATGGAAAACTGCTAAAAATGTTTGGCTAGATAAAATACTTGCAAGCCTTAAATTTGAAGTCTATCTACATTATTAGTATCAACCCCATTTGGAGACTTTTCTACATTGGGCAACACTATATGTAAATTTTCTTTTCCTGGAAGTCTCAATTTAAGGCACCAATCTGTGAAAAGGTAAAATAGTTCTTAAGAGGTAACTATAGAGCAGCAATTATTTTTGTGTTGAAAGAAGAAAAGGGCTTTCAATGGCTGTGGAGTTACTAATGGATGATAGAGTCTTCTGCGGCAGAAGTGGTATATTTGCAGTGACCAAAAGTTACTGTCCTTGTCTGTTATTAGATTGTGTAAGATGGTATGGAGAACTCAGAATAATTCTTAATGTGAAAGTAATAAAACTTGCCAATGCAATTAGCACCCCTTCCTGCAATCTCAGGAATAAAAGATTGCATTATTGTGCAGCACAAAATACATTCTTACCTGTAAGACAAAATGGTATGGAAACATGAACTTACATCGGTTAGATTCTTTCTTGTTAGCAAATAGGGAAATAATTTCAAACTCTATTACCATTAATTGCATACCTTTTATGGGTAATAAATTTTCTTTAAGCTAAATAAATAAATACCTGTCATGTGTCAGTACACACGCAAGTGCTCAACAAATAGTAATTAGGGCCTCTCACCTGATCTACTTAGATGGCGTTGGCAAGCATGAGAACATAAAACTAATTTTCATTTTCAAAGAGAAAAGCAATTTTTAAAAAAAACTTCAAGAAACTAACGACTTTTACAGCTTTTTACATGTGGTGGTAATGTATCACAATGATTTTTTTTAATCACAATTATTTTTAGATAAAAGCTGATTGATATCACTTGTGTTGCTGCTGCATTTTGTTTTTGTTTTTGTTTAATCCTCATAGTCAAGACAGAGATAGTGATTGGGGGCTGGAGATTCAGCTTTGTGGTTGACTAGTTGTCCAGCATGCATGAGGCCCTGGGTTTGATCCCCAAAGGGGAGGGAGAGAGAGAGAGAGAGAGAGAGAGAGAGAGAGAGAGAGAGAAGTAGTTTGAAGATGAATTCACTATCACTCTTGTTTTGCAGCTTGTGAGGTCAGTAATACCGTACTGCAAACCACATTAATTACCATCTTGATGAGCAGTGCCTTGGTAATATTCTGCCTGTCCTTTTCCCAGCACACTTTGGTGCAAGGTGCCACCACCAGCCACAACACCAACAGCATAAGGGAGCAGCAGAAATAATTTCAGCGGTTGTGTAAACACTACCAGAGTCACTGTTGTTGTTCTTAGTGCTTGCACTGGATGGGGAAAATAGTTTCAATTTTTTGTATGTTTTTCCTTAAAAATACAGTAAACTAAGGTAATGGAATAGAAACAAATGTAATGGGATAGAAAAACCTTTCACATCATGTACCTCAAAATTCTAGAAGTAACCTGACTTCTCTAAGATTCTATTCCTCTTTCTCAAAATTTAATTTTGACCTTCTCTTCTCTTAACTCTATGTAAAGGTAGTCTGTACTCTAATTTGCTTCAAAATTTTCAGTCTTTGCTAACAGGACTGGTTAAATTCAGACAACATCACTGACTCAACATTGTGCTCAAGGAGATACTTTACTGAACTTCCTCCAAGATCAGTCACAGAATAAGGGAAGAGGGCAGCCCTGAAAAAGGGACCCTGAAGCAAATGGTAAGTCCACTACTCCTGAGAGTGTGGAATCTTCCACCACTGGCTGCTCTTTCTTTTGTATTTTGGGCTGCTTCTCATGTCAATAGAGTCATAAAAATAAATTTAACCTCTTTCTTGTCTCCAACTAAGGAGTTAGAGACACCATGGCAACATTAAGGGTTAAAACTGAAAGACATAAGAAAGATAGAATACAGTATCTGCTGATGATATTGTTCAGGTCACCTAAATATCTACAAATCTTTTATAAAATTTTTTATGCCCAGTAACTTTAATACAAATTTCACTCTTCAGCAAGAGTGCTCACCTAACCTGATAGGACATGGCTATACTTATCTTGCCTTTTTAAATTTTTATTTATTCATTTTTACAATGCTGGGCATTGAATCCTGGCTCTCACATATTCTAGAAAAGCACTCACCATGGGGCTGCACTCTAGTTTTTATGGAACCACCTTCCATCAATTAGCTATGTTAGAAAAAGCCACACATACATATCTGTTGCCGTCATTGCCCATATATTTAAGAATGATGTGATTGATAAATGAGAACATTTATTCCATCTCCTGAAAAGTTCCCAAATTTAGGCATAAGATGCATAAGATTACCTTTGAGACCATTACACAACTTGCGCAAGAAAACAAAACAACAACGAAAAAGCCTGACTACCCCTTCTTTAACACATCTGGAGGAAGTCCTCCAGAGTTAAGTCACCTTCTTTTTTTTTCTCATTGAGTTTATTGGTACATTTTAGGTATACAGTACAGTTACATTCATTATTGGGATCTTGTACCTTTACAAGAAGATGTGGTTTTTGTATAAAATGGAATATTACTCAGCCATAAATAATGAGAAATTAGAGTCATTCATAGGAAAATGGATACATATTGAGGATATACTCCTAGTGAAATAAGTAAGTCACACTATTCAGTAAATACCGAATAGTTTCTCTGGTGTGAATAAACTATAAAAGTACATAAGATCCTAATGATACAATTGACAATATGAAAAGGCACAGGGAAAGTGGGAAGGGTAAGGGAAAGCTAATAAGGGAAAAGAAAAAAATATGAGAAATTGAAAACGTGGAAATGAAGTGTTACGTTAGCTTCTTGCGGATAAGAAAATGGTACTCTGAACAATAGGTGACTTTTGATCCTGAAGTACTGGAGTATAGATGTGCTCTGCAGGGAGGTCTAGAATGGCCAGGTATTTCAGAAGACCTCTGCCTACTGATACTAAATAAGATTTTTCAGTTTTGCATAAGGATAGGAGTTTTAATTGTGCAACAAAGATAATGTTTGCCATGAGCAAGATAAGTCACAATAGCCTAATGGAAAAATTAGAGACTCTTTTCTATAGTTATTTATGTTTTTCATGACAGTTGGGAGGGAAAGGACACATAGCTAAAGGAAAGCTTTTCTGTGAAAACAAATCCTTTGAAAAAGAAGTGATTTTAGCATTTTTTTTCCTAAGCCACAAAAAAGGTGTTGATGAATAAATTTATAATGGTGAGAGGAAACTCAAATTAAACATTCAAATTCTTCCCACATCAGGATCCAATTGTAAAATGATTATTCCAGATAATTAAAAATGATTGTTTTGACTATGCATTGCACCAAAGCTATAACAAAACTTAAAATCATACTTCAAATAGTTTTTTCTACCTAGCAGAAAGTGTGTTACACCCTTTCAAAGGAAACTTGGCTCCTTGTGAGGATAGAAGTTCTGAGATGTATTAATAACATAGAAATATAGAAGTATTACTTGAGCAGCTATTTTTAACTTATTTGTTAAAATCACATAAGTGTTGTGAATGACCAATGCTCTGATCCAATCTTCTTACTTTTTTATGGGATAGTGTGTACCATTGCATTTTTAGGATTGTAAATAATTTTTAAAATGAACTCTTATGAAGGAATTATTACCTCTGAGGACTCCATCATGGAATTGGGTATTGTAATTTTTCTCAAATACTATTCTACCTGTCTATTTTTGTGCTGTTCTTGCCACTGTATTTTGGAAACACATAGCTTGCTTCATTTCACAGCTTCAGAGCTGGAGAAGGATTTTGTCTCAAAATGAATCTTACCTTGAGGGTCAACCGTATCACATCTGATTTAAATTATATTTAAAGGAGATTTTGGAGATTAGTCTTTAGGGTTGATTTTAGAATGAGCTAAGTCTTCTGAGGTTCTTAGGATTAAATAAATGCTTTTTTGTGAGGTGGATATATATTTTTAGGGAGCTGGGGGGACTAAAATTTCCTATACTAAAATATTAACCCCCAACGTCATGGTATTAGAGGGGAGGACCTTTGAGAAGTAGGTCATGACAGTGGCGCCCTCATGCGTGGGAATCGTGTCTTCAGAAATAAGAGACAGGAGCCAGGCGTGGTGGCGCATGCCTGTAATCCCAGCACTAGGGAAGCTGAGGCAGGAAGATCACTGTGAATTGAAGACCAGCCTGGGCTACATAGTGAGTTCCAGGTCAGTCTCAACTACATAGTGAGACCCTGTCTCAAAAAACAAAGCAAAACAAAACAGAAAAACTAGTAAGAGACACGGACGCTGACTCTCTTTGCTCCTTGCCATGTGAGGACACAACAAGAAGGTGGCCATCTGCATCCCTGGATGTGGACTTGACCAGGCACCAGACTTCCAGTTTCTTGATTTCGAACTTTGCAGCCTCTAGAACTGTGATGGAGACGCCTGTCATTTCAGTCACTCACTCAGTCGATTGCAATTTATTGCAGCAGCCCAAAGTGACGAACTTACAGCCCGATGAAAAATCAAACACTGATGCAAGATTAATCTATTTTCTTAATTTGCTTTATTTTCCTCATTCATGTTTCTTTTTGAAGTGATTCAAGTAATATATTTGGGGTGTATCTTTTTACTTTGAGGACTCGATATGCTTTGGGTTTTAAGTAGAGAAGAGAACATGAACATAAGCAAAAGAACAACAATGGGGTAATGGGATGAATATAGTGTGCTGGTCAGCCAGAAACGGTGTGAGTTTTCACTTCGGGTGACTTACTGTGGCTGTAGTTCCTCCTCTGTGTGATCACCTGGGTTGCCGCAGCTCAAAGGGCAGAGCAGAACTTAAACATGTGAGCCTATGTGCAGTGTCCAGCAGAGAGGACAGTATCCACTGCTGGAGACTACAGGAATCTTCAACAAATACTATCACAATGCTTGTTTTTTATTTATTCAGTAGCCAACCTGTAAAGTCATACCAAAAGCACTCAACGTGTAATGCACATAAAATGCAAACATTACATAATATATACTTTGAGTTATATTAATATTAAATTATATTAAATTACAATGGCCCCTATACCACAGATACTTATTTCTCATTCATGCGAGTCAAAAGGAGGTTTTCCTATTGATGGCTACATGAGTCAGGGGCCTGGGTTTCTTCCAGCTTGTGGGCTACATAAATTCCAAGAAAGTTATGTTCATCTGCATGAATCTATCAGAATGAAAGGTCATGGGAAATTCTTGGAAGATTTCTGTGGGCCTTGTCTGGAACGTGCATCACTTCCAATCCCCTTCCACCAGCTAGAGGCCTGTCAAAGGAACATATCTAATTTCCAGCACCGTCAGCATCGAAATCCAACTGTTTTCCGGAAGGGAGAGGAGATGCACTGAGATACAGTCACCTAGTCCTTGTCACGTCAAGAAGCTAATAATATGAAAGGTTAAATTAAACAAAATAGAACAAACTATGGTATAAATAGACAAATGCATTTTGAAACTACATTTACATTTTATAATGGGTTTACTATAATGGGTTATTTTTAAATGATACAGTTGGGCTGGCAGAAGAAGAGATGAAGGCATTTTTTAAAATAGCTAAATCTTTATGAAAGGAGGTGTGCTGTATCCGAGGAAGCTTGTGGAATGGGGAGTGTAAAACGCAGATGGATACCGCATTCTGGGACTATTTTTGGCATTGATAAGGGCCAGCAACAGGTGAATGGATGGTTGCAGAGGAGGGAGATGGTTAAAGAAGACACCATCAATGAGTTTGCATTCCACCTGGTCACTTGAAGTCTTGTAATCATGTTGGAGTGCTCGACTTAACCCACAATTGCTCAACTGTTGGTGAAATTGCATGTGTTTCCTCTATATCCAGGAGTAACTGGCTACAAAACATGCATCTACGCCAACATTGTGCATTTATAGTGAGCTTTACTAGGGAATTTACAGACTTTATCTTTTACTCAATTATAACTCTCTAAACTATGCATGCTAAACAATTATAGAAGTGTAGGTAGCTGCTTCTTTTAATTCCTCATATATCTTGGGGCAATGATTTAAAGGAACGAAATGAAGAAAGCATTTGAAAGTTTACCTATACAAGGTAGACTAGTCAATGTCTTTTTCCGCAAGGTTATTTATTTTTGTTGATTACAATGCACTGAATGTGTGTGCCCCTGATCTTAGATTCCTATTTTGAAAGCCTAATGGCCAAGGCAGGGTCTTAGGAGGGGGAGCCTTTGGGAGATCATAAAGTCATGAAGGCAGAGATTCTGTAAATGGGATCAGTGGTCCCATAAAGACACCCGAGGGAGGTCCCGTCTTCCTCCTGCCATGTGCAGTTAGGCTAAGAGAACAGCCACAAGGGGCAGGCACTCCCTGGACCACAGATCTGCCACAACCTTCGTCTTGGAATTTCTGGCCTCCAGAACTGTACAGCAGGCTTTTTTTCTTCTTCTTTATGTTTAAATTATAATCCTGTAAATACAATTTATATGCTATCCTAAAATGGCTATTTTGGCTGAACTCATTTGAGTTGTGCTTATTTGACTCTGTGAATGGCTTCTGTTTAGAAAAACATTTAAAAAACCTCAGTGCCTAAGAGCTTAATTTGTGGTGCTCTCATGCATGGGATTAGGGCCCTTATGAAAGGGTGTGGAGAGCTGCTGCTCTCCTCCCCTCAGGTGAGCGTTCCCCGAGAAGGCGGCATCTCTGAGCCACAAAGCTGGTCTCCCGCAGAAACCAAATCTGCCAGCAGCTTGATTTTGGACTTCCCCGCCTCCAGAACAGTGAGAAACTAATTCCTGTTGTTTATAAGCCACCTCCTGTCGGTAATTTGTTCTAGCAGCGGACCGGTCTAAGACACCAGGTTCGCAGCCTCGGACAGACCACAGCTTAATGCATATAAGTCAAAGTCACAGCTTGCTTATTCATAAATGGGAATAGCGACGCACACTGCAAGGGTTATTGTGAAGACTAAATGGAAAGTGATATGTGGATAAAGCCCTTAGCAAAGTGCCTGGTGTACATCAGACCACCAAAAATGATAGGAAATATTAGAATGATGAATTTTATGTGAATTGTATAGAAACGAGTGACTATGGCAAGTAGTGCAGGCGACCTAACCCAGGGCCTCATGCATACTAGGCAAGCATTCTGCCACTGAGCTACATCCCCACCCCTAGACAATAAATGTTAATTTTATATGATATATACAGAATGAGAGCTTCAACTACTACTGTTTTAGTCAGCACACGGAAATAGAACCTGGCAGATCCCAGGCCACCAGATGTTATACAGCATCTTAGCTGCCTGCCTTCTGTTCTTCATGCCTTAATTTCTTCCTCTCTCTTCCTTTCCCTCTTCCCTCCTCTGGCCCTCTCTTCCCTATCTTTCTACCCCATCTCTTTCCTTCCTGTCCTCTACTCTTTTCTCTTTGATTATCATTTTTCCTCTTAGAAGTCTTGTTTTAAACAGACTTGACAGGAAACTAACTGAACCAAAGCTTCAGTTTTCCAATGAAGTGGCTGGTAGCGCACCAGGATGAGCTCCAGGGGTAATTGTCTCTGTGCCGTGACAAAAGGCCTGATTCATCCCCAGCTTAAAAATACTTGAGGGAATGCGAAGCATCTGAATTTTGAGATATCCATCCAAAAATGACCCCTCGAAGTTGTGCAGCCTAAAGAGAGAAAATTCACAGACACTATCTCCAAGCAGTACAGGAAACTTCTGTGCCTGCAGGACTGCCTTTGGACTGCCACCAAGCACTGGAGGGTTCCTGAAGTAAGCACAGAAGGGAGAAAGGGCCTCACAGAGGTTCTGGAAGGGAGATAGAAAATGGAGAGACTACTGCAACAGCACTCACTAACTTTAGGCTGAGGCAAGGAACTCAGTTGAATCCAGATTTCTTAGTACTTCTCACATTAATTAGGATGTACCAAGAAAACATATTCAACATGAAAACCCAGAAGCTTGCAAATTTCCAATTCAGGCTACATTTCATAATGAGAAGAACAAAGAAATGAGAAGAGCTTAAAACGCAGGCTCTTCAGGCTAAAGAGGCAAAGGCTGAGAGATGGATCGGACTGGAGCTAACGAAATCAAGGAAGATATAGACAGAGCGGGCATAGATTGTTCATTAAATCCAGATGAGGGACAAGCAGAGACTCTTAGAGCTTGAAAGCAGGTGCACTGAAGCTGACAGAGGGAAGAACAGTACACCTTTTCTCCTGGATGCAGTTCGACTAAAATATGTTCAGGTGCCTGAGGGTTTTGTCCCTCCTTCTTTGGCACGGTAAAATAGTCTCACTTTTTCAAGTAAATATCTATATCGATAGATAGCACAGACTTGTAATATGGATTTCCCAATTTTCTCAGGTGATTTAATGTACTTGGATACTTGGAATAGTTTCTTGGGGGACAGTAGGGGGATTCAAGTCACAGTAGCGTTTCTTCACATTGCTCATGATCATTTGGAGGGTATTGCATAAAGGGTGCTCAATAACTTCTGGCTTCCACAGCTAATCATCCTATAAAATACAGTAGTCCTTCCAATGACATCAAGAGAAAGTCTCAGTTTGATGGTAATATGCCTTTAACACCAAACACCGGCCAATACCCCCTTTAACAGAGAAGAGGAGTTCTGTGGACAGCGGACCCTGTCGTGAGCCTGGTGGGTTCTCAAGGCTCACTGGGAGAAAAGGGAAACCTGAATCAGAGATCGCCACAAATATTTGCAATCGCAGGTCTGAAATCCACAAATCCAAGGTGTTTCCTAGGTTGGTTTACTCAGAGGGAAGTGTATAAGTGGAACCCTGTATCATGAAGACCTAAAACACAGACTTTAAGAAAGGTTAATCTAAATTCATGGATGATAGGAAAAATATCAATGAGTCTCAGGGTATATCCCTAATCTTTTGAGTTTCAGAAGACATGCCCCTTTGTGCTCCTAGCGCAGACAGAATATTGGATGGACCATAGCTCAGACCCACTGAACTAATTCTTGTGCTTTTAACTGAAATCCTCTATTTCTTTGAAAAGACCTCTTTTAAATTGCAGATGAAGCTGGTCTGGGGAAAGGTGTCCCTGAAGAGAAAGGAACGTAAGTGCCCATGTTAGTGCTATCTTACTGTGTGCACAGGATAAATCTAATGCAGATTGAACTAATCTAAAGTTCAACATCTGTTTCATTCAAAGTAGAACATTTGAAATTCAATGCAAAGAAGGACTTTCAAGCCCGGCTTTTATTCTGAACAACTAATTGCAGTAGTCAGTTTCCAATTTTTAAGTCCATAAAGTCCCTTCGCTAGCCCCAATAAAAGTCCCATAAAGTAGCATTACAGTTTGATGAATGTGTTATGGGTCTCATTCTGTTTTTAAAAAGAACCACTGGATATAATTTTATAAATTTTTGAATTTAGTCATATTGAATGTCAGTAATATTGAATATCACAGGCAAGAACCTGTACTTTATTATTTTATTTTATTTTATTTTTTTAAAGAAACTGTACTTTAGATAGGGACAAATGAGATAGAAGTTCATGTCTGCTACTGGCTAATTTGGGGCAAGTTATTTGTAGCTTAAGTCTCACATTGTTTTTCCTCTAGACTAGGGATACAAATAATACTTACCCCATTAAAGTTTTTCAAAGCATTCGACAAAATGACTTAGGCAAGCCCTTAGCATAATGCTTGGTAAAGAATGAAGGGTCAAAACATATTATCTATAATTAATCATCAGCATAGTGGCTTTATTAAGCCATGGACTTCTGAATTAATAGCTTGGGTTGTAGAACACAAGCATTCAGGTTAAATGCATATTAAAAAATATCTCTTGATGTTTCCAAACATGATTTCTTCACGTCTGCCACAATGACAATAAGAAGACAACTCTTTTAAGTTGGAAGTTTTGATATTTCAGCACCCGTAACAGTGGTGGTATAAATTTCGTCCTCTTTATTCATTCATAGTTTCAATGCACCTTCTCTGGCTGAGTCAGCCTTGGGGCACCTTTTTTTCCCTGTTCCCCTAAGGTAGCAGGATGTTCAGAGGAGGAGGGTGAATGTGGGGGTTCATCTCTGAGCCCTACCCCCAAATCCACTGTCTTTTATAAGGAGGAAACTCGCACTTTGGGTGGGAGGTGAGGAAAATGGTTTGCACAAATTCAACAGAGTCACAATTGAAAGCTGGCTCCTTGTGCTTTTTTATTACATTGATGTGGTCCTTGAAACTGTGAGATTTCAGAATTTCCATGTGCTATCTTTCTGGGTTCTGGCGAGCAGTCATTTTATAGACAGTCCCTGAAATCCCAAAGCACATCCAATTTCTAAGCAAACATTAATATCACAAGATTTTAAAATGTTTTATACGTGGTTTACGGAAGTGTGAGAGGTGGACGCCACCAGTGTAATGCACTTGTATGAAGTGGACTTGAGCAGTATCGTGTGGCAAGCCATTGCTAACCATAAACTTACTGGGAAGTTTTCATTAGACATCTCTCAGATGCTAGCTAAAGCTTTTTCCATGGACCTGCAGCATTGTGTGTACATGTACAATAGCCAAACATTGTGAATATATGTGAATTTATTTATAACAGGACAAAGTCCTCATATGTAATACATAGTTGTTGTTCAAATAGTTTGCTAATTCTTGCCTCCATGAATTCTGACATAGTGTAGCTTAAGTACTCAGGTAAGGCTAAAAATGTGTCTGTGTTGCTATTGTCCAGCCTAGGATGATGCCTGGAGCTTGGGCATTCAAGAGAGAGGACCTTCTGTCCTTCAGAGGATGAGCTACTTACCAGAAACATGATCCCCAGTGTCACCTACGGCATCCACTTCACACTGACGCCAGTTTCAGTGGTTGAAGCTGAAACTGACAGGAATTTAAAGCAAAGTCATCCAGGTGCTTTAATGGTTGTTTTGAAGTGTGCATTTGAAAACTGTGGTTATCCTCTCCTAATGTTATAAATAGGCTTCCTGAGGATATATTTTACCATTGCAGCAGTAAAATGGCAGGTCTGTGGCTCCACAGAAACTCTTCCCGTAGTTAAAGAGTTTCTGAGCAGATAGTGGAATGAGCCCTGAGCCAAGTCAGTTTGAAGGTGTGAGATTTTGTACGGGGCACTGGAATCGCTATGGCTCACTGAAGTAGGAAAGGGGGCCTTGAAGAATGACGATGTAAATAATAAGAGAACAGGGTTGTATTTTGGTTTTCTAGAGCCAGTTAATTTTTTGCAAAATGTTATTCCTAAAGTGTATCCTGGAGAAATTATATATAGTAT
>NW_022900915.1:38532084-38555638 GCF_012274545.1 Fukomys damarensis
GTATATATTATTTTTTATTATATATTTAAAATGTATATATATATGTATGTATATATTTCCTTATAAGTAAAGAATCTTTATGTTACCAAAGGGTATAGCAACTTGTTCTGAAAACTTCAATCAATATTGACCTGAAAAATTGCTTTTTAAGCTGCTCTATTAAACCTCAAAAAAGTAACCAGCTAACACCTACAATTGTGCGGAAAAAAATGTCCTTTCTGTAATTCTGCGTATGATGCCAGGATTAGGCAAGCAGCTGATGGCTTGATCTGCCAGGGGCGAACCTGAAGACTGCTGACTCCGGGATGAGAGCCAAAGGTTGCCCTTGGGGTTAAGATAAGCCAGTTAATCTCCTGCCTGAAACAACTAGTCTAGGCGTTGAACTGCATGGGCACTGTACTTGTCAGAGATGTTGTGGATTGACTGCATCCTTATTTCTCCTGCTGTGCAGTCTTGGAATTACAAAGATGTTTTGGATACAAGAGCAGCATAGTTGCTATGACTCAACTAACTCAGCTCCTGAGAATGTCCTAAGGTGCGCTGAGTTTGCACTGCTTCTTAAATATCAGTTCCCAGTTACCAGTGGGGAGAGAAAAATGCCGTGTAACAGGCCTGGCTTGTTTTATTCACACATAAGGAGGTAATAAGGGATCCATAAGCTGGTATTTGTGCTTCTAATACTCAGAGGGGTTCTTCTGGCTGTGAGGATCCTTGAAAGCCATGGAGAGATGCACTTGGGACTGCCGTACACTGATGCCTCTGAATCAGATGAAAAAAAAGCCTGCACCAAATAAGGGCAACCGTTGGATCGCAGCAGAGATCTGGCACAAAATCCTACCCTTAGAAAGAATGGCTGCCCCCGCAAGAAATCAAATAATAGCACATGTTATCAAGGCTGCTGGGGAAAAGGAACCCTTATACCTTGGTGGGAAAGTAAACTAGAACAACCACCATGGTAATTAGTATGGAGTGTCTTCAAAGAATTTAAAATAGAAATTCCAGTCCATCCAGCTATTCCCTTTCTAGGTATCTTCCTGAAAGAGTTAAAAAGAGCATATTACAGCGATGCATGCATTCCCATGTTTATAACAGTACAGCTCATTACAACTAACTTTTGGAAGCTGCCTGTACACCCTTCAGCAGATGAGTAGATAAATAAAATGTGGTATTACACATAATGAAGTACTACTCTGCCATAAAGAAGGATAAATCTCAGTTATTTGTTAAAAAAGGATGCGCCTTGAGACCATAATGTTAAGTGAAATAAATCAGACACATAAGCTTCAATATAGCATAATTTCTCTAATATGAAGGGCCCAAAGTATAATAATGAAGAGCAAAATAAGAGCTAGACAGAACTGTAGAAAACAGGGAAATGGAGCTTTGCCAATTAGGAAATGGCCAGAGGGAGAGGATAGCAAAGAAACAGGAGAGAGATATAAAAGAATTAAGATGTGTAATGTACATGTACTCACTCTCCACAATGAAGGGCACCATTAGGCACTGACATGTATTAAATTAAAAATTTAAAAGATTCTACCCTTCTCTGACATTTTGGCATAAGAATTGCAAAACAGATTAAGCAGCAAAGTGGGTGTTCCTTAGGTCTGGAAGTCTTCCGAGCAACTTAGAATTGAAGACTCCAACCCACAGCAGGGAGGTCACACACTGACTCAGTCCATTTTGATTTATATCTTGTTCAGCATTGGGCCCTTACTTCATCCGTGATGTTCATAGCTAAAACATAGGAACAAAGTCAGATCTTTATGTGCCAGTGAAGATGTTCATGTCAAATAAGAAAAGACTACGGCCAAGAAAAAGGTGAAGGGCCACCATTACGTATACACCGGTACATGGATTGTGGCTGCAGCTGAAACAAAGGAAAGATTCCAGACCCACCTATAAATCTGACTTTCCATTTTCTTCCAACAGTTTACATATTCTTCTTGCATTCAGCTACACCTGTGGCCGCTGCTTGTAGTCTACAGACACACAAGGTTTTGCGCTAGCCTGATTCTTATTCATGCTCCTCTAACCAAATGCATCCTGAGTTCATATGAAAATATTCCACAGACACTTTGGATGGATCCATTGCTTTATCCTCACAGCGTGCCCTTCAGATGTGTTCCCCTGGCCTTGCTGCACCACATTTCATCCAGGGCCAAACTGAAGCCTGGAGTCCTCCACTATTCCTTCACCTCTTCCATCCCACATCCAAGCGCCTGCTAAGTTTAGTTGCTTCTACTGGCCCTGGACTCCGGTGATAGGCAGGGTTCTCTGGGACAAATACACAGCTTCAAATCAACATCCGTGGAAGCAGGAGGAAGGAAGAGGACTGGGAGGGGGGAATGCTGGGAGAGGAGACGCAGCCCCCGGCTTCAGCCAACCCCATGAGGGCCGGGGGCTGACACGGTTTCAGAGTTGTCCCACATAAGACAAAAGTGTCAAGGCCTTCAGGAGGGGATTTGGGTTGTGCATCTCTGTATGTTTCATTTCCTATTTCTTTGCCCCTTCCCCTTTTTTCTGTTTTTTTCAGTACTGGGGATCGAACTCGGGACCTTGTGCTCGTGAGACCCGGAGTGGAGCCACTTACCTAAATCCCTGGCCCCTTCCCCTTTGCTATACAACCCCTTTCAACGTAAACCAGTTTTATGTCATTCCATGTCTCAAAAGGAACTTCATGGTTTTATCCTTATCTACCGTCTCAGGCACAGCACTTAGCCTAGAGCTGTTCCTGAACCAGTCCTAGAAACCAGCAACATGGAACTTCGTGCAGTTTCCTAAAGCCACCACACTCTCCTTTACATCTCTATTCTTTTAGAAGAGTTTTTGTTTTATTATTTATTTACTGGTACCAGGGATTGAACTCAGACCTTGCACTTGCAAGGCAGGCGGTGGAACCACTAAGCAAAATCCCCAGCCCCCTACTCTTCTATTCCATTTACCTGGAAGTCCTTCTCTCATCTTATCTACCTGCTGAATTCATTCTGATTGTTCCTCAGAAATCGTCAAGTTCATTTCCTTAAAATTCTGACACCCCATTTTGAGACAAAGTCAAGTATTTTGCTTTCTGTGGCCTCTCGCCATAAGCTGTAATTATTTGTTTATTTGTCTCATTCTCTAGCATGTGAAAATTCAGAAGACCAGTAACGTGTGTTTGTGCATGTCTATTATAAATTTATAAATTCATACTGTATTCCTTATGCCTAGCACAGTTCCTGGCTCAAAACTAGTTGCTTAAAACATGGAAGGGAGATAGTGGAACTCTAATCGCAGCTACTGTGGAGGCTAACACGGGAGGACTGTGAATTCAAGGCCAGCCTGGGCAAAATAGCAGCATCCTGTCCAAATAAATACATAAATAAGAAAGAGGATTAATCCCTTTCTTCCATCCTTCCTATCTTTTTTGGTATATTGAGGATTGAAACCAGGGACACTCTACTATTAGGCTATATCCTCAGTCCCATTTTTTTTTCTTTAATTTTAGGACAAGTTAACCAGGCTGGCCTTGAACTTGCAATCATCCTGCTTCAGCCTCCTAAGTTGCTGGGATCATAGATGTGAAGCACCATGCCTGGTAAGAAGGACTTTTCCACAGAAACTATGGGCTGCATCCCAATCTACATGTAGGTTGCTTTAATAATGTCTTTATGAGCTCCGTATCTAATTATTTTATCAACAGAAATATTAAGATTTTGTGAAACTTATTCTTGCTACACTTTAGCTTCCACACGATTTGTAGATAACTATGAAAAGAAATCACAAGTTCATAATTATCAAACACAACTGATCCATGATGAATGGTCCCACCAGGGCAGACCTAGAGCTGAGAGCACAAGGAGACTCTTAGGTGAGTTCCTAAGATGTTCAGAGGGATGGTTGGGCTGTCATGGTGAGACAAAAGGCCAAGCAGGCAAGAAACAGCAGGTGAGAAAAGTGCATTGCGGGAGGGAGAGACAGGACAGGGGTTTGACTAAAAGTGAAGGAAGAAACTGTTAAACAGGCCGAAAGCCAGCTTTTTCCTGGAGGCCACCCAGCGGACCTCAGAATGACTAGAAGCAGTGAGCAGCCCTCAGAAGCCTGGCTTGAGGAGCGAATCAAAGCTCTACCTTTGGGGATGTCACGGCAGATGCAGGGAACGAAGCAGAAAATTGTCACCACAGGATGGAGGCCAACGGTGTCTGAGCAGGGCTATGGGGCAGAGACTCCTGACCGGGCAGACAGAGGTTGTCATGGAGGCAGCAGCAGGACTGTGGTAAGGGTGGCGGGAGGCCAACTCCATACTGAATGTGGCCTCTGTCACCTCTCCAGGCACAGAACTGGGAGCGCCCAGGAGAGCTGGAAGCTTTGTTGGAATGGCCCGCGGTGCTCCATCAACAATGGACGGTACGTTCAACTTCATCTTAGCCAGGATCCTGGGAACCAGTGATGTCCAGACTTCCCTCCATAGTAACGGTGAATAGCCAAGAAATACTTTAAGATCTATGCGAGAAATTTAGTTTTCCACTCCACTGAAAGCAAACGCCTTAGCCAGTCCTGTCCTTACTGTACTTTAAGCCTATTTGAAAATACACACTCATAATACAGCCCAATACCAACTCCAAGCAAAGACTGCACACGTTATGTACTGCAAACATATACAGAAAGAAAAGGGAGGGGACCGAGGCGTGGGTGGAAGGGGACAGAAGGTGGAATTAAGGTGTGTTATGTAAGCGTTCCAACATCCCACAAGCACGTAAGCATGATGTACTACATACATGTACTAATAAAAACATAAAGACTCAAAGTCTGATGGGAGAAAGACTGGAAGAAAGCACAGGACTGAGGTGGCTTCTAAAGGAGAAAGAAGCGCGTTCATTGTGCAGAGCTAATGCAGAAATGTGGTTTGCAAATATTGTCTCGTGTTCATAATGACACAGTGTGGTTGAAAATACGGTGAATATTAAAAACATTTTTAAATGTATTATAATAAAACTTTTACTACAATAAAAGACGCATTGCTATGAACCCTCTTAAAAGTCCTCCCCTTCCTTTCAGACACACTTGTCCCATCCGTCATTTTTGCCTCCTAGAAGCCCTTCTGGAGGCCCTCTTTCCTGATGGTCTTCAGCTGTGCTGTAGCGGCCGTCATGATGACAATTTACGGTGCGTTCCTTTCACTGTCGCTTTGACATGAGGGAAGAGCCACGGTGGTGAGGTGGGTGAGGACGCACTGGAGTGTCATTACCAGCTTGCCTTTCCGTCGGATGGCACGTGAAAGAAGCGTTCACCGCATTTGTCATCACACCTGGTGAAGACGCAAAAGAGGACTTCGGAACTGCTCCAGAAATAGGCAAGAACTAGGCAGCAAGTGTGTTTGAAGGGAAGGGGACCACTTTGAGCGTGGTTACTAGCAATGCGTCTCTTACTGTATAGTCTCTCATTTAAATGCACAGCACATCTTCTGATTAGCGCTTCTAGGTCATAACTCAGTGACTGCATTTCTAGTGGTGCAGAGCTCGGGAGGGACTGGGAGCAGCGAGGGGAAGCCGAGCCTCCCTCCACGTGTGCCACTCCTGCTGGGGGCTTTTGGCCAGGGAGGGGAGCTGCGTGTCAGGTGTGTGTGTGTGGCAGGGGACAACACAGGGACAGAGAATGGCTTCCAGGGTCATCCTTGGCATTGGTAGAGCAGGTTGCTTATTTCGTTGCTGGGGATGAGAAATATTTTTATCCACACCCAGGATGACTTTGTGACATGTCGTCATCACAACGGGCAGGTTTCTCGAGAATTCCCTTTCAAGTGTGTTTCTGGCTAGGGTGGGCTTCAAAGGACTTCCCTGGAGTGGGAGAGCAGGAGAGAGGTGGCTGAGTTTTGCAGCTCTCTTCTTCCAGGTGCTCAAACACGAGTCGAGCCACAGCTGGGAAGGAGTTTCCCCAACGCGACGACAGCTCCAAAGCAATCAATAGTGAATCAGTTGCAACGGTGGGGTCCTGACTGACCTAAGTAGAAGTCCTTCAAGGAAGGAAGGGGCGATCTGGTGTAGGCAAGACTCCCGACAGCACGGGGAAGGAAAACTGCGGAGTTCTACGTTCAGCTCATCGGTGTCCCTGACATCTCCCTCCCTGCCCTGATCTCCCGTCAGCTTCTTGGACTCTGGAGCCACCCGTGTTACGCAGCCTCATGGCGAACTTGCTCTGGATTCTGCAGAATACCTAGGTCCCTAGGACAGAGATGGCATGACTAGCTACACGATTCAGTCCTCTTTGGGGGTGGGGTTCTGTCCAGCCTTGTGGGTTCCTGCTGCCTGTGCTTCTGGGGTGCAGGATTCGATGGGGAGAAGGACTTTGCAACGATCGCTGACCCAGGAATTCCTGTGATAAGAGCCCAGGCTCACACAAGAGCATATGCACAAATGCACAGATGTGTGTATGTAAACGCGTGTGTGTTTATTTCTTTGCATGTACACATACATGTGAATATTTATAAAAATACACAAAGTATACATGTGGATTTGACTTCTCTGGTTAAATCTTCACTAATACAATACCTTATTTTCACCATATTTTCATATATGACTTTACAGTTTGCTAAGGACTTCTGCATATTTTATTATATTATGTCAAAGATGAACAAGCTGTGGCCCAGCAGCACTAAATGGCCTGTGCTGTGCCACCCAGCCTGTAGGGGACTTGATCAAGATTTCAATTACTGCTCAGATGTACTCTCCCCTGACAACACTGCTTACAATGGCGATGCGTTCATAGTGCTGTGAAGGAAAATGTTTATAAGAGAAAAATACAATAAAACCTCTTTGCGGAGGTGTAGAGAGAAAAGCACATTGCAAACTGTGTTGAAATACTAGCTTCTCTTCTTATACGTCTAAAAATGATGTGGAATTCAACGCTTGGGCACACAAAGTTCTTAATGAATTCTGAGTTTCACAAAAATGTTTTAAAGATCTAAGTTTAGCAACGAGTTTGCTAATGTATATTATTGTACTCCTTGCGGTAAGATTAGGAAAGGTAAGCAGAGATCTTCAAGAAGTAAGATGCAAAGTCAGAGAATAAAGTACTACACGTATGCACTAGGCATTCTATATTTGTTCATGTGTTGCTCGGATGCAACAATTTTAATTTAAAGAAGTCGCTAGTGGCCATCATGGCCTTGCTACTCTGGAAAAATTTAGTATTTTGATTGACAAGTCAGTATTGAAGGGTTATATGGATATAAAATTATACGTATAATTTTCCCTCTGTGAACAACAATAGGTGTAGAATCTTGGGATGAGGGGACACTTCAGGAAATAACAGCATTTTTAAATTGAAGGGGAAAGGTTGCAAAGGGTGTGCTTGACATCAAGCGGCAATAGCAAATTGTTCTTTGTTTTTCTTCTCTTTCAGCCTTCACACTTGCTGAGAAGGCCACAGCCTGTGGAAGAATGGAAATTTTAGAAGTTCTTTTTTCTGGCTGCCAAATCCACCTCTTCTTCTTGGAAATTGCAGTTCACACCTCTGAGTCGTAGTGAAGACCACTGATTACAGAACTGTCCCGGGCCACAGTGGTGGTGCCAGGCCCAAATGGAGAGGACTTCAGACCTCAGCAGGGCCTGGGAAGTCCTTCCCAGTTATCTTTTTCTTTTTTAATTTTAATTTTTAAGGTACATGTTTGGAGCACAGGATTACATTAATTATGAGTAGTTGGTACATGCTCACGGTGCATCTTAGCTCTTCTTACATCTCCTCCCTCCCATCCTCCCCCACCTCCCTCTCTTGGTCCCTTTCCCACTTGCAAAAGTCTATTTCCCTACCTCCTATTGTCTACATTTTATCTAGCTCTTTATTTATGCTTTGGATTTCTCATATAAGAGAAACCATTGGATGTTTTGGCTTTTGTGTGTGATTTATTTCACTTGATATTATGGTCCCAAGGTGCGTCCATTTCCTCATGAATGATTTGGGCCTGGCCTTCTTTATGGCAGACTAGTACTCTGTTGCACTTCCATATGTTTTCTTTATCCACTCACCTGCTGATGGACACATAAGATCCAGAGGGCTCTGGCTGTGCCTGTGGAGAAGCTATGGAAGATGGCGGGCAGTGACGGTAGTTGTGTTCTCCAGAGAAGCAAATAAAGCTAACTTGCACAGAGAGCTTCAGGAGAAAGGGTCAGCAGGAGGCAAATCTGACTGTCCTCCCTTGGGCAGCTCACTTTTGGATGACTATGCGTGTTTTTCAAAGAGCAATGCAAGAGCATTGAAGAGCAGGGAAGGGCTAGAAGCCCTGTCTGTTTCTAGACACTTGTAGGTGAACTTGGGGCTGAGTTACAGCTGCTTAGGGGCCTGTGCAAAAACGTGAGGAGTTTGTTCGGAGCTTGCAGATCTGTGGTCTGCAGAGATTTCCTCAGCAAAGGGCCATGTGGAAGGTCGATCCTTAGGGAAAGTGGGTAGGACAACAAGATCTGAAAGAAAGAACAAATGTGTCTGCATCAGTTAGTTTTCCACCCCTGTGACAAAATTGCTGACAAAACCAAATTGCAGTCAGGAAGGCAGACTTGGGTTCACAGCTTGAGAAGTTTCTGTCCATGACTGGCTGGCCCCGATGCTTTCAGTGTGGAGTGAAGCAGAAAGGTCATGGTGGGGAACCGCCTGGAGGGCAGACATGGTGGAGGAGGCCGCTCACTTCATGGCAGCTGGCAGGGAGGGAGAGGAAGAGAACTTTCCAAGGCACGACCAATGTCTTCCAACTAGGCTCCATCCCCTAACGTTTCCGCCAGCTCCTGGTGAGGCCATCAAATTACTGTTCCATCAGTGGCTTGACCCATGGATGAAAAGGGTGCCCTCGTGATCCAATTCCTCCCCACAGGCCCTGGCTCTGAACACTGCTGCCTTAGGGACCAAACTTTCCCCACACAAGGCTTTGTGGAACATTGTAGACGCAAACCGCACAGTGGTGTTTCAATAAGGTCTCTTTTCTTGAAGGGCAAAAATTGGGGGAAACTTACTGAAGGAGATAATATTTGAATGTGAAGGAGAAAAGTTATGGAAGGATAAATTTTGGAAGGTCCAGGTTATTTTGTGGCTGTGGGACTTGGGACCAATTTGAAGGAGTCACCTCTCAGAGGGCAGCTGTAACACTGAGAAAGATGGTTAATATGCAGCCGAGACCAACTTTTCTGCAAAGGCAGTAAGATGTACCGTAGCATGTGAAGCAGATCACTGTAGAGCAATTGAACCATGACTTTTGTGTGCTTTCCATCTCAAGCTTATCTCCATCTGAGGTCTGTAGAAAGTCTTTTCCCATTTACATAACAAGGCAAGAGATTATTACAACTAAAATTAGATCCACGGATTGCTATGCCTAGTGCTTTGTACCATAATCAAATTATGATAAAATAGCTTTTATTACTTTATAGCTCTATAATACAGTTATGTTCCTTAGCAGTTTGTTTAGAAGGAGAGGGGTGGTAGTACTATCGTACTGTATTAGCGAATTGCTGAGTTTGGGCCAACTTGGCAACCTTGCTTGATTTGCACAGAGACACTAGAAGAGTGGGGAGGAGTATGATAAAGTCTCATTTGTTCTCCTTTCTTGCTGCACAGCCTCTTTTCCTTTTTTCAAAAATTGGGCCGCTGCTCATGAGTTCTTCCTGCTCACTCTTATCGCTTATGGTGATGACACGATACTGACAGAACAGTTCCTGTTTGTCTGCTGTGAACAGATAAAGTCAAAAGCCCTCTGCTTTCCTAGCCCTGTGGAATCCTTAGCTGTTTTCTCCCAGACTGTGAGCAAGGTGAGCCACACAAACTGAGTCATCAGGTGCCTTCTTCCTGTAAAAATGCAAATGTGGGAGGAGAGAGAAAACACACAGGGAGATCTGAGGAAAGAAGTGCGTCAGTGAGAAAGGAGAGAAAAATGGAAATTAAAACTGAGTCCTAGGTAAAAACCATCCCAAAAAGAACAGGGGGAAAAAAAAAAAACAACACTACAAGGATAAGGAAGGAGGGAGAAGGAGATAGATGGTCCTACAATACCAAGGGAGTTTACACCACAGTGGGAGAGCAGAGCTCCACACCATTTGGGGCTCTGAAAATTTCTTGATGGCTCTGCAGTCTAGCCTTCATCCCCACCTTACTTCATTTTACCATTAATGCCAAAGGTAGCAGGAGATGCAGTGGTGGCATTTTCTCCTAATTTAATTTCCAGTTCCCGAACTCAGTTACTGACTCTTTAGAGCCCGAGGGAGGATGACGCTTCCTTAAAGCCTTGGCTGTTAACTTTCACTTTTCTTTTCAACCTCCTTAGATTTCCAGAGGTGTCGCACTCATCCTCAAGCACGGCACAGTGGCTAAACTATGTAAAATAGCACTGTTGGTGGTGGTGGTGAAAAGCAACACCTACCACAATGTCATGGAGATTGACTTTGACTGTATCTAGTGATGTCACCGGATGTAGTCCAGGTGCAGATGACACAAATGATAGGGCATGAAATTTGTCACAGGCTTCCTGCTGCACAGCCACATCCTGTGACTTCCTTCACTGTGTCCTGCAGGTAACGATGGAGTAGGAAAACTTGCTGTCTGGTGGGGTCTTCATGTGCGTGGCTGGTGGGCAGCCACACAGCACACAGAAGCCTCACTGCAGCGGCCTTCAGAAGTGACTGTCTGGCTGGCCGGGTCCACACTGGGCCTCAGGGTTCTGATGTCACTGGTGTGGGTGGCCCATTTCCGTGTATGAGGAGATTCTCTAACTCAGAACATTAGAAGCTGGCATTTTTTGACTTCTTGTGAATGGTTTAAGGCTCCAGTGAGAGCTGTACAAAACTGAGATGTACATAACGGTGTCTTGAGGTCAGTCTGCCCACACCCTTCGGGGAAGCAGCTCTACGCTCGACCAGCCAGAGATCCTGGCGGGTGGCCCTGTCTCAGACTGTCCAGCACAACCGGGAGGTTTTCCTGCCTTGGCATTCACTGTGCTGCTGAATCCCTGTGCCTCTGCTCATTGAGACAAGCTGTTTCTTCTCCACTGATGCCATGTTCTGTCCTTTTGTGACACAGAAAGACGGCTGAAAGCCATCTCACTGGACCTGTGAAGACCGGTGGTCTCGGCACTACCCGTAGGAAAGCCTGATCCTTCTGTGAACATCGGGGATCCAGGGTTCTGTGTGCAGAAATTCTTTTGGGCAGTATAATGGATATTCACTCTTCTGAAACACTAGCTGTGTGAAGATGACTTTAAAGGATGTATCGTGATATAAAAGTTATAACGTTACATAGAGGCTAAGATAGGTTATATTTTATTCTTAAAGAAATGATGAGACAAAAATCACACTTATTTGACAGAATCACATATCAGATGCATTTGGACTCTTCTCTAGAGGAGTATTTTACAAGCTTGTTTAAGAATTTACAATAAGAAATTTCCCGTCACGACTCATTTATCACAGTGCATACAGTTCTTGCTAAGAAACAGTGCGATATGTTCTGGTTATTTCTCTTCTATTTATTCATTTAAAGATGCTAATTACAACTGTTAGGGTTTAGATCTAAACTGTTCCCCAAAAGGCTCCTGTGCTCAGAGCTGGGACTTTTGGAGGTGACTTCATTGTGGGTTCAGAGCTGAATGTGCCCTTAGGAGCTGGGGCCTTGTCAAAGAGGCATCCAGGGGCCGTGATCCAGAAGGGCTTCTCTCCCTCCTGAGCACTTCCCTTCCTCTCTGCTTCCGGCAGCCAGGATGTGAACAGTTTTCCTCCTCTATTTCCCTTTGCCATAGTGTTTCTGCCTTGGAACTACATAACCAAGGATTGAAACTATGAGCTAAGAGAAACCTCTCCTCCTTTAAACTGTGGATGTCGGGTATTGTGTCTTGGTGGCTGGAAAGTGACTAAGACAACCCAACCCACAAATCTACCCACCAATGAGTAGAGGCACAATTTTCAGAAAAATAATCACAAAAGGGGAAAATAATCCACAGAGAGTGGAAATTAACTAATAGATACATGAGTCTAAATTCTGAACACACAGTGGGTGTTTTCTTTCTGGTATATTAGGTATTCAATTGAATTCCTACTTTTAAAAGATATTGATAGTAACTGGCCCCTTGATTTTTCAAACCCATTTGTGGATAAACACAGCTTTAAGGCTGTTTGTGCTGATAAAGATCATTTTACTTAATCTTTAAAATAACACCGTGAAGTAAATGTTTATCAGATGAAGAAACTGACACTGTGAGGTAGGCAATTTACTTCAGGTCATGATAGTTTATAGTATTTCATGGAGCCAGGTTCTCCCTCAGTGCAGTGACTCTGTCCCCACCACACAGCCCAAGAGGAGGGGTGGATCAGAATCACCTGAGGAGTCCTTTCCAATCACACAATCACCTCCCCATCCCCTGGCCCTCAAACTCCAAACCACAAATGGCTACTGCTTACATTAAAGGAGAAGGAGAGAGCTTTTATCTACCCTTAGTATTCTAAATGGTCCTCATCTCTGTACACCCCAAAGTGATATCTTTGTGCTATAGCAGTTGGCTTATATAACTTTTCATTAATATCTCACAACATATCAAAATAAAACTTGAAAAGTAAATTAGTTAGTTAAAAAATAAACAACACCTCAACTTATGACCCTTTGGAGATATTATTGCTTTCAGTAAAGATGATATCTACAAGGTAAGCCAGGCATTACACTGCGACTCCAGTGGCCAGCAGTGGTCAGGTCCTGTGTGACCAGGTTGTGGGATGGAGCTGTTGCTCATCGTCAGTATTTTAAGTCAGCGAAATCTGATCTGGAGCAGAGTGCATGGAGCAGATAGGTGAGTGAATACACACACAGAAAAATTCATTTGCAGAACACATTTGGCACAAGTTGAAATACGAGCCATATATGTAGCAAGTATTTCATTTGCTGAAGAACTAATATATAGTCAAAGCAATTTAGAAAAGAATAACAGAAAAGTTGAAATATATTTAAAAATATATTCAAGTAGTTAAGTAGACACCTCATTAGGCATCAAAGTTAATTTTAAAAAAATTAACAGTGGACATGAAAATTATAACGTTAATACAAAAGAAGAAAAGGAAGCAGGAGAAAACAATGTTAATGTTAAGGAATACATATGGATGAGTTTTCAATCATTTTTAAAATCAAAAACAGTTTAAAAACTGATCTATCTACATTTTAGTCATTTGAAAACTTTTACCATATTGGTTAACTGATTAAAAAAAAAGGATTTCCTTTTAATATAGAGATTTTAGTGTATTCATATATATAATGTTATATATAAAAGCAGAGTACATGATTAAGAGAACATATTTTACATTTGGATAACAGAAGAGATGATGTGGATTGAATTGAATTTGGGGGATATCTCGTGACTTGAGTACTACTTAAAAGTCTTCTCTGGAATTATGTTAATGGTGTGATCTCCCAGAAATTTGAAAATAGAGTCACTCACATGTCTATTTTAAATTTTGTAATTATTTAAGGAAAACTCGGTGTATTTCTCCACTCCAACCCCCTTAACTTGACTGCACCAAGGCTTCTATATTTCACTTGCTGGAGCAGTAGTTGGCTTGCTGGGCACCACCAAGGCTCGCTGGTTTTTCTCTCTTTCTGATGCATTGGGGGAGGATGCTGCCTCGCACCCTGGAATGTGGGTACACTCATGCAGTGTGCTTCAGCTACTGTGTGTGAGTGCCGTGTGCCAGTCCCAAGCTTCAGAGTCTCGGTGGGGTTTTCCGTGTGCTTTTAGCCCCTGGTGTCAAGGTGGGAGGGCACATGCTTTGTGCATTGAGTGCTTCAGACAGTTTCCCACTCATGGTCTTCAAACTCAGAAGGGGCAAGCAGTTTGCCACAGCATAATCAAGACCATGCTACTACAGTATGTAAATAAAAAGCTGATTAGAGAAAGGAATCCTAAAACATATATAACTCTAAACTTTTTAGTTATAGTAAATAAATATTTAAAAAATGACCAGTATGCTTGTTGTTGACTAGGACGTTTCTTCCATGGTGACTTCACTGCCTGGGCTTCCACAGTGTTCTGTGCATGACCATGCAGGTAACGATTTACAGAGCATTTTGCCGGGGAGGCACAGGTGAAGTGACAAGTGCAGATTCTGCGGGCTCCTCCTCCTCACCTCTTGATCCCACCAAGACCACTTTGACAGCACTTCTTCAAGAGATTTAGCCCTTATCGAATCTTGCCAATACATTCTCCTTCATTTTCATACAATCACTTCTCATTCTTTTCACATTTGAATTTTATTAGCTTCTGTATTATTTCATTAAATTATAGAATTCAAGTAATAAGTACAAATGGCAGAAACAAATTAGAAAGAAACAGAACCGATTCTTACAGGCATGTCACTCATCAGGTGAGAGGAGAGGACCGGAGACCCTCGGACACAGCCTGCTGCTCATGGTGCTGACCCTGACTTACGGACCAGAGAGAATCAGTATGTGGGACACCAACCCTGAGTGTATTCTCAGATTCCCGAGATGACATTTCTCCTCTCTCCTGCACAGGGACTGCTCACACCCAGTCCCCTTCCCACTCAGGCTGGGAATGAAATGCCCTATTGCAGCCTGGGACTGGCTTCCTGAGCGGCTCCCAGGGGGCCCAGGGAGCCCATTGAAAGTGCTGGAAGAGAAGGCAACTAGTATGGTGCATCACAGCGGATGGGGGATGAAAGACAGGGGCCGGCCAAGCAGATCTCTCCTCTTTCCTTCCCTCATGGACAACGAGGAGAGCTTCTCTTTCAGGCTTTCAGGAGAGAGCCCTTTGTGTGAGCAGGCATCTCTGCCCAAGGGATCGTTCTTATGTCTCTTGTACGCTTTGTGAAGTGGTGGCCGGCACCGTAATGACTGCCATTCCTCTATGTCTTTCGCTGCCTCACCTCTTCCTGTTCCCCATCTTCATTATCTGGGGTTTATACAGCCCCAGAGTCAGCACTTTAATCCCTGCCTTCTAGAGAAATGTGCAAAGATAGCCAGCTAGTCTGTTGGGTCAGCTAAACAGAGGCTCATTTAAAGAGCTTTTATAGGAGCAGCCCTCGTGATAGGTGAGGGGGTAGGAGGGGCCCCGAGGAGTGGTGGAATATCTGGATGATCTATAGTCTGCTGGGCTCAGCTAGGCAACACAACCCACGCTGAGATGTCTAGAATTAACAGAGTCCCAAAGGACAAAGAGGAAAAGTACATCACTGGAGAAGCGAGCTTCACAGTCCCATAGGAAGGCAGAGGCACAGAACAGGAGTAATAATAACAATAATGGTAATGAAAATAACTAACGTTTACCGATCACCACTATGCTCTGGCTACAATGTTAAGCACTTTACAAAACTTGACTAATCGCTCTAAAAAAAATCCTCGAACAGGTACTGTCCATGTGCTAGTTTTCAGATGAAGACACTGAGGCTTAGGAAACTACAAAGATCGAGTCTTAAGCACAGAACAAGAGTGTACAGGAAGGTATTCGAGTGGTATCTGAGGCATGTGATAGAAATACAGTACCATCTGCAGCACCAGGAGCAATTTCTTCGATCTCAGACAGGGGAACCGCTTCCTAAAACAGGACAGCTTGGGGATGACTGCTGAGGGCAGGCAGAAGCTCTCTAAGCAATTGTTTAGAATTGGGAATGGTAAATCAGAGCCATCTGGTATAAGCCTCCTCTTGCTGAAAGACTGTTCCTCCTCCTCCTTCTCCTCCTCCTCCTCCTCCTGCTCCTCCTCCTTCCTCTGGGTAAACACTACTACTTAGCTACATCTGCAACCCTTCAAAACTTTTTTTTAAAAAATTTGAGACACTAGATTCCCTAGGCTGACCCCACACTCGGAGTCCTCCTTGTTCAGCCTCAGAGCAGCTGAGGTCGCAGGCACGCACCATGGCACTCCGCTGCTTCTACTTTTTATAGTAACCGGAATAGATAACGAGAGCTTCCAAAGTTTACTATTTCATTTATTCAGTCATTTGACAAACATAAGAGGAATTTGTTCACAGATGTGAAATTGTGGCAGCGTGGATGTACAGGTAACTGAGGTGCAGTCCACACCTTAGAGCGGTCACAGGTTGGTGGAGAAGACAGCAAAGTCCTCAAAAAATTATATTAAAAGTAGCATTAAGCTCGGGGTATGGAGAAGAGAGGAGTGTATTAACCCCGTCCTGCTGCTGGAAGAATGCAGAGATTTGCCAGAGTCCCGAGGACTGGTCTGCTGCTCCAGAAAATGAGGGAAGTCAAGGACATTCCAGTCAAAGGAAGAGCACAAGGAAGGAAAAGCAATCATCAACGAGGATGGCCAGAATAGCCCATGGCATAGTGGATTTAGATAAAGGCAGAGTGACCATACCACTCACCCACAAAACCGGAGGGAGGCTTTCAAAAGTGGACAAGTGGTGCCTTTCAAAATTACTCTTGGATTACAGAAATAAGCCAAAGTACCCCAGGTAAACCAAGATATTTGGTCACCCCAAGTTAAGAGATTGTGGGATAGAAAGGGTCTGGGATCCCATAGAGTGGATATCAACATAAGCTTGAATGGTACAAATCAGCCCATACCATAACCATTGGCTCTTATATAACTGACACTACACAGTTTGCTTTCTGCTAGAAGTAGACTATGAAACAGAGATTCGTGTTTAAGTAGTTTATTTGTAGATGAGTCCTGAAAACACCTTAGGGGACTAGGAGTAGGAAAGTGGGACAAAATGGGGAGAGGTCCCACAATAGGTGTGGGCAATGAGCTCCTTTCCACACAGGAACTCTGCACTGCTGTTGAATCTGTCTTGGAGGTTGTGGGTGTTGCCCAGACTGGAGTGAAGGCTACATTGGGAGGGCCGCTCATTCTGAGGAATTTCCAGTCAGCTGCATGTGTGGGAGGGACCGGGCTCATGGCCAGAGAAAGCCGCAGGTGAAGAGACACTGGCAGGGAAACTCAAACGTCAAAGACTGAGAGGCACAGGGCCCCAGAGATGTCTGTACCGCTGGGAGGGCTGTCTTAGGGAAGGAGGGGAGAAGGAGGAACCAAATAAATATACCTCCCACAGCTAAGTCAGAAGATGAATCCACACACCATGTACGAAATGGAAAATTTCTCAATCAATGGAGTAGATTTTGTTTGTTACAGCCCAAAAGTTTATGGCTACTGAAATATTAGAAAGATGTATTACTTGGCTTTCGTTGTTGTAAAAATTACCAATGTGACTATGGCAGTTTTTCAAAGGACTCCTTTTTCCCAGAAGAGAGGGGGCAGGGAGGGAGGAATTCAGACATCTCCCTAGTAATACAAAACAACCTAGACAAGGAACATAACCTGTCCTTGGGCATTTAGTGAGCTGTAGAAAGATGAGGAAAGAACGTTTCCTGCCTTAGCCTCTTGGCTTTGTCAGCTACTCAACTGTGTCTAACTTCTCTGGAAAACCAGCATAAAGTAAATTGTTATATGGTGCCTTTTGAAAAGGCCTGGTAGATATTCTAATATTAAGGTTTCCCTTTAAGACAGGCACATGTGTTTTCATGGAGGAAGAGGTTAACACCAACATTATCTTATGAAAAAAGAAAACCGAAACTCCAACATCACGCTGAGAGTTTTTGATAGAATCGGGATTATGATCCAAGATTTGTTCCTCTCTTATATGTATATTATTGTTTCCACATTAGCAAGTTCACATTTTGTGCTCATAGAGAAGTTATTATACAATGTGATCCAGACCTGGGGATTACAATAGCTTATATTTTATTGAAGATGGGCACTCTGATGCAAAGTGACCTTGTCATATTTAAATTCTGTGCCAAGAAAGTTGGTGTAGCAAAAAAGAAGTGTTTTCCCTTACATGTGCGGTGCTTCTAATTCTAAGACTTTGCATACAGCATATATGTACAGTGATGTACCTCCTGACATTTCATGTAGTGATATAAAGATCTGTTTGGTTAAACCACTGTGACTTGGGATGATAGCCTAATTGAAGTCATACACAAAAAAGTTTAACCAAAAAGAATAATAGGATATCTAGCTAGTTGGAGAGAGGAGTCCAAGGAGAAAAAAAACATCCAATTATTACTTTCCCAGCGTATATTTAAGGGAAACTCAAAGCTGCAGAAATCTACAATTTATAAGTTTCATGGAGAAAAAAAAATCATGGAAATCTTACTCATGAGAAATGTAGACCCACACAAAAATTTTATGCTAAGTTCTGCAGTGGATGTGAATTTTACATTATCTTTTGGCCTTGATTAAAGTTAGAAGAAGGATTTTGTATGAATTCTTTCTTTGGATTTTTAAAGGTTTGGTTTCAAATCCTGTCTTTCACTTATTGTAGTGTGATTGAACAATTTATTTAATTGTTCTCTGTTTTGTCATCTGTAAAGCATTTCAAACTTTTATTCCCATCTGCTCAGGCAACGTCTGCCATCGATTAAGTATAATTAAAGAGCCTCACTCTAAATAAAACTGTGTTAAAGTATTATCATCAAGGTAACTGACAAAGTAGACACTCAATAAAAAATATTTTTATTCTCAGTCATGTTATGTGCTATTTGTACGTCTTGATACATACTGGAAAAGGAGTAGAAAGACCAGAGGTTTTGGAATTGGTTAAATTTAAAATTATAAATCCTTAACATGCTGCTTTGCAATGTAGTGACTATGGACATTTTTCCAGACTTTCACAGCTCAGTTGTTTCTCTCTAAAATAAAAAGACGTTACCTATTCTTCAATATATATAGAATCGAATTTGTTAGTGAATACTTGAAGTACTTCAATTTTAGTTTTTTCATCTCTAAAATGGGACTTTTAATCATTACATATTATAATTATGAAGGTCAATTTGAAGAATACATTTCAAACTAATTTTAAAGCTACTAGATATTATTAAAATATTCCCTTTTCATTATCATTAAAAGTTCCAGAAGCTGGTGACACATACCTTTAATCCTGACGCGCTGGGAGGCTGAAGCAGAAGGATCTAAAGTTCAATCCCAACCCAAGAAACTTACCGACTTAGTGAGACCCTGTCTCAAAACAAAAAAGAGCTGATGTATAGTTAAGTATGAAGGCTCTGGGTCCAATCCCTGACACTGAAAAAAAATTCTAGAATTTTTAATTTATTTCTGATCAATAATCTTTCACATTTATTCAATAAAGAAACACTATAAATATTTGCTTACTCTCAAACTTAATCTAATTGTGAAGTTGTTGAATATTCTAAATCATTATACAATATTTGTAAAAACTTAATTTGTGAATATTTAAATTCTTAGCAAATATGCTAATGATTATTAATATTACAGTTAAAATTTTGTGCGTAGTTCTTGCAAGCTTCATTTAATCAGTAAGCTCTACCTTATTTTAAATATATGATTTGATTAGCAAATTTCCATTACTTTCTAGGGTCTCATTGCTTTTGAAATAATGGTGTGGAATGTGTTTCTGTAATGAGAGTGATTTTTAGTAAAAGTTCCTCACTTGAAAGAGAAGTTCTGGAAAACTAACTTGGAAGTGCATTTCAGAGATGAATCTGAAGGCCTGGGGTGGACAAGTAAGGGAGAAAATGGGGGCTTCTATTGCTAACTCTGATGCAGGGCTCAGAGAAATCGATTCAGTATGGCTTAAGTCTCCCATTCCGATTGTATTCCCATTGCACTGAAGGCTAAGAGGACCTTTGGGTTACATCGTCAGGTAAGCTTTCCAGGGTTGAAGTTTGCTTCAGCCTACCCACTGTTGACCAACACACCCATTCCTGTTACACTGAACACTAAGAAGAGTTGCAGATTTTCACATTTACTGGAATGGGAGGTTCTCTGCACTGCCTTAGCCTTGGCTACTTAAATATCGATATTGTCAACCACGCTGCTTCTAAACTGGATACTACAGGAAAGCTCTTTTTGGTTGGAAGACCTTGCATTGTACCTCGCCTCCTATATTTGATTGTATTCTTCATAGGAAGTCACTCTCAAAGAATATGTTCTTCCAGCTGCAGAAAGACATCACCACCATCCTAATCCTCTGGGTTTAAATTCAGTTTCAAAAACTTTGTGATGAGATAGGAAAATCAGCCCGAAGATGAACACAGCAAGACAGAATTGGACAACCACTGGGTATCTAAAATACCTTTTACCAATCTTTGAACTGATTTTAATAAAAAGATAATGTGATACAATTATCTGTATAACAACGTTCAGTATTTCAAACAGGAAGGGGTCAAAATTTTTCATTAGTATGCAAAATCGTGCTCTGGATTTGTTCCCAACCCTTTGACCCTATTGTCCTGCTGTATGTGTCTCTCTCTCATGGTGTCTACCTTAGAAATTTATGTCTGAAGATCTTTGGGCTGTGTGTGATAGAAGGTAATTAAGAACACAGTGTCTGCTCCCTTTTTGCATTACATAAGGAAATTTGTCTACTGATACCAACTTATTTATGATTATTATTTTAAAGACTTGCACATGTTTTGCCACCACATTAGGAGAAAGGTCTAAGGGAAACGCATCTGTGCTCTCAAAATCAAACAATTCTTTATCATTATGGAGTTTTATAGTTGCAAGTGTCGTTCCCTAGCAAGTTCACATTTAAAGCTCCTAGTACCATTTTGACAGCAGTATTATAATAAACTCTTGCATAGTAGTTAAAACCTTATACAGAGTCTAGTTTAACTGTCCAGGCACTAAGTAGAACGGACTTCTCACCAACCCTCATATAAACATCCACAGCAAGTAGCAACTAATCCAAGTTTTATGATCAGTAGGAATTGCTAAATAAAAATAATCAGTGTGGTTGTCTTTCTTTTTACACATGCACTGATTTTTCCTGTTTAAAGTTTTGTGTTTTTTTTTCTTTTTTTCTTTTTTGGTACCAGGGATTGAACTCGGGACCTTGTGCTTACAAGGCAGGTGACAGAACAACTGAGCTAAACCCCCAGCACCTGTTTAAAGATTTTTAATTAAGATAGAATCTCTAATTATTTACAGTTTAAATATAATAAACCTAATAAGCTAAAATTATAATAAGTATAAGATAAAACACAAAAGCACACTTAGGTTATTAGATATAAAGATGCATGATCAAATGTACAAAAGTATTTGCATAGGTTATTTATATCCGCATCTGTCTGCTCTGTGTTTCTCTCTACTATCCACATTTTTTCCTATGTATCTGCGTATACGCATGCAGGTATATATCTCCATGAATCTAGGTATGTTTGTTTAAACATTATGTTTAATTTATGAGCACTGAATTTTCCAATCTTTCCAATGTTCAGACAGAATCTTTACAGCTTAATTTTGATTTTCTTACTAGGAAAACTGAAAATTCACCTGAAGTTTGAAGAATTACACATAGTATTTTCATCGCTACCTCTTTTGAAATTATAGCAAAATGTGAAATTGTAAAACGACAAGCGAATATTTCACTGTGTCCCATTTCCTACTGCCTTGAGAGCGTGTGTGTACTAGGTTAACATAAAATGCTGCAAAGAAGTTGCCACGCCTGAGCCAGTGGCTGGCCAACGCCTACACGCAAAGCCCTGGTCCCACTGCACAACTTGAAGTGTTGGAAGCAGTCCTGGGAGACAGAACCTCACTCCTTCCTGGCATTGGTCAGTCAAAGACCAGGAGTCACCAATATTGTATTGATCCATTGTACTGACGTCACCTAAAGAGGTATTTGTGACAATAATATTTCTAAGGTGCTTTCAATCTAAAAATACTTTGTAACGCATGCATCCACATGTAGTGTCCTCATCGTGGGACCTCATTCCTTGTCTGCTTTGGTGGCTCCCCAGTCACCATCTAGGCTTCAACAAGGGAGAATCAAGAAAGAATTGATCCCGAGTCTCTCACATCGTGACAGTCAACCTCCAAAAGCAGGTGCTCAATTCAGTCTCGAGTTAAATCCCTACGATGCTTTCCCTGAAGTGCACACTTCATTGCGTGAGATTTCCCTTACATGAGACCACTCTCGTGGTTTCAGTCCTCTCTGTTCTTTAACTGCAAACCTTCAAAGATGACGGACAAAAGCAGGGCAGCTGAGACACAAGCAGGCATGGCTCATCTCACGAAAGGGCCCCGTTGCCTGTCCTATAGGGCAGTCGCAGATGCTTGGCAGCCGTCCCCGGGTTTCCCTTCTCTTCCAGAGTAGCTTCTGTTTTCATTCATTAACGCTCCAGGCCAAAATCCAGCTGGTAACTTATCCCTCCCAGAGAATTGTGGGCAAGGTTGTAATTATTGCCTAGTTAGGTTCCTGCTCTATTAGACATACATGAGTCACTTTTTATTCTTTTCTCTCTCTCTTTTTTTTTTTTTGTCAAAGTTTCTATCCCTTTCGATTTTTTTCTTTTTTCCCTTATAAATGGGGAAGTCTCTAGACGATTCCCACACTGTCCTCAGTCCAATAGGTTACAAAGGTACCAACACACTAAATAGAAGTGGTACCCTTGGGAAAATCCACTTCTTCTGAAGTTGTTCCTGTTCCAGTGAATGAAGCCTGTCTTTGAGGTTACAAATATGTTTAGCAGCATCTCCATACAAATGGTTACAGGTTGTTGCATTCAGACGCCAAGGAGAAAGCCTTCCTATCCCAGATAGGCATAAGGTGATGAATACACTCCTGGAACAAGAAGCTTTATTTAAAAGACTCTTTGTGTTCTCCTGAGTACCCTAATGAGCTATCCAGGCTGGTGCATCATTGTGGGAACTGTTGGAGAAGTTCTGAGCACTCCTTTCATTAGCCCTGCTCTTCTCTCCTTTGTGGCTGTGACTGTTGTTGACCTCACAGTACTTACCGTTTCCCTGGCCGAATAGAAGAGAAAACATGACTTTCATTTCATGGGCCAAATCACCAGAACCGTCAGCTTTTAAATATGGTGAACACCTCTAGGGCAGACCCAGGAACTTGATTTCTTGCTGCTTTGCCTAGGTGATGTAGAGATTTTGCTGGTGGAAGACGGATGACAAAAACCACTCTGAAAGCTAGCAGACTGCGCTTGTTTGTTAAGTTTTCCAGGCCTACAATCCTCAAACCACTGGTAATTCAATTTGGATACAGCCATTCAGATTGGAACTCTGCAAATAAAGTGATTAAGGCCTTCATACAGATAACTTAGGCTCCAGTGCCTATTTCAAGGGTAACCGTTTGGTGCTTGCTTTATTCAGATGATTCCTCAATTCTTCACTTCATGCTGTACATAGATCCAGCCTTAAGGGTAATGTTTTCTTATCCAGACATTCAGAGACTTAAATTTACATTGTAGTTCATTTACCGAGATGTAATTTACAATTGCACATCTGTAATTGCATAACATTTAGTATTATAGAGGTTGTGAGAAAAGTTCAAAGTTAAGCCAATTTCTGGATCAAGATGATATACATTTCTTGAATAAAATATGCAGACATTTAAGGCTAGATGTAAGATTTCCCCACGTGATTTATGTCTATCATTGCTGTGAGCCTGCATTTCCCCTTGTATATGTGATAACCTACATTGTACCTCAGCACCATACACTGAAAGAGTGTTCCAGGGCTGGGGGTTTAGCTCAATGGTGCCTCTGCCTGCCTTGCAAGAGCAAGGACCTGAGTTCAATCCCCA
>NW_022900915.1:38555811-38642861 GCF_012274545.1 Fukomys damarensis
AACCCCAAAAAAAAAAAAAAAAAAAAAAAGAAAGAAAGTGTTCCATCTACAGAAACCTACGGGTAGTATTTCTCAGGCCACATGTGTACGGACGATGTTTGTTTCAGGGTATCATTTATTCCAAAATATCTTGAAACTCTTCAAGGTTGATTTGATTGCAAGGAAAGAAGAAAATTGCCTCTTCTCATCCCCCTGGAAGCTGTGGACATAGGCTGATGACTCAAGGCAGAGAACACCCCCAGTTCTTGAACATAACTTCACTGATGGAACTGGGAAGCTCAGCCACCTTGCATGGCACTTAAATACCCGTTCCTATTGTGCACAACTTTCTGCATAACATTCTCCTTTTAAAGATCACGTTGAAACTTGTTGCAGAGTGGAAATGAATTAGAAAAATTGCACCTAGGTCACTTGAAAATGCTCAATGCATAATTCTCATGCTTCTGGAAAAGGAAAACCACAACACGTATCTCTAAATTAGCCAATCAGTGTGAATTTCAGCGTGTTTTATTACATACACCTAAAATCAGTAACTTTTGAAGTTAAAAGACACAAAAGCTTATTTCCAGCCCTCCTTTCCTTTAGGCCATTTGTTGCTCCCTGGTGTTTGAGATCCATTCTGTTTATTTTTAATTGAAACCTCAGTTGGAATTAAACTGTTTGGAGAGAGGGTAGAAGGTAAGAGCCTTAACGTAGATCAACTGGCCTGGGGTCCTGGATGTGAGTGTGGTAAGAAAGAGGCAATGTTCTCTGCCTCTTTCTGTGTGCGCAACCGACACGTTCAGGACAGGTCCTGTGTGTCCGCTGTATGCTCGTGTCCCTGTGCCGCATCTGGGTAAGCGATTTAAACCTCCACACTTACAAAGGCAGTTACTACAGCAAATCAAAATGGTCCTGGAGGGGGAAGTGATGGTAGCGATGCCAACACAAGCAGTGGAAGTAAAGCCACTGTGCCCTCCCAGGTTTGAGCCCAAGGTGCCAATCACACTAAGGACGAGATTAAAAGGGAGAAAACAAAGATGCCCAGCCCTGAGCCCCTACTGAAGCCAAGTTGTGTTTACTCTGATAGAGAGACTAGATAGATGGCGGAAGAAAAGAAACAATGGGGAATATTTTCTCCATTTAGTCTTTATAATTAGTTAAGAAACATTTAAATCAGTAACACAATCCGAGTAATGCAGCATGTGAGGCGTATATCATATTTTAAATTAATTCTTGAAATAGTTACTGGTGTCCTACTTTATTTCAATTTTGATAAATTAGCTTACAGTCACTTTTTGATGGGTGTCCCATAAAGTAAAAATTAGCATTTCATTTGCCATTACCTACTGTTCCTGTAGAAAAAAAAAAAAAGGTTAACACGTATAAAAGGCAGGATTGAACATAGGTATTTCAAGCTGATTCTATTAATTATAGGTTTAATAATGGCATTCGAATGGGAAAAAGAGGGGGACGAGTTTTATTAGCTTACTCCTGTAGCTTGATAGTAGAAAAATCTCTTGATTGTCTATGTTTGATATAAAATCAGGCATTTGCATACATTATTCCTCATTGACATAATAGTAATCCTGGATATTTTGGAGTTCCAAGAAAAGGCCTGAGATTATAGGACTGCTTTTAAATGACTAGCTTTTGTACTAGAATTATGTAAAGATTTACTATCTGCTGATTACACCATTAGGAAGCGGCAGCCTGTGTGACCTGATGTCATAGTTACCTTTGGAATCTTTTATGTCTGAGGCAGACTTCTACATCAGCCAGGAGTACTTCTAAATGTTTTTTCTTTGATATATCCCTCCCCCGCTTAATTCTGAGCAACTGGGGAGAAAAAGTTTTGTCTGATCCACTTTGAACTGTTCCCGTCCTCTTCCAATCCAAGAAGAACTGAGCTACTTTTCTTCATGTTTATCTTTTTATTTTGTATGCTTCCTATGACTGCAAACAATTAAATCAAGCCTATGTAACAATGACAGAGAATCAAATGCAAACTAACAAAATGGTCCTGTACAATGTTCAGACAAAAGAGGTATGCACAGCACAGTGAGTGAATTTAAGAAGTGAATCGTCAGTTTTATTTATGTGGTTTCAATTCTTGTCCCTGGAAGGAAAACATCACAGCTAGAGTACATAAGCACACTTAGTAAAATTCATGAAAAAAAGTTCCTTTTCCTGTACAACTCTGTCATCAATGCATAACGTTTGTGGGTTCATTTAAAAAAATACTTCTTTAAGAATTGGTTAATTATTTCTCCAACTCCTGTTCCACTGCCCACCTTCACCCCTGCCTCTGCATGAATTTGTCTATCCCGGCAATCTGCCCACGTTTCAATGGTGTGTATTTAAACAACTCAGCCTTTTCAAAAGGATATTTATGATCTAGCAAACCAATGTGATTCCAAGTTGTTTTGACACAGCTTACATCTCATTCAAATGTCTCCTCTTACGTGATTTTCTTAGCGAAGGATTTTGTTTACTGACTGGCGTTTCTGCTAACCTGGAAAGGAAGATATCTATTCTTCAAATATGGTCATTACCAAGCTTTAAAAGACCTGATTTTACCAAGTTAGGGAAACACTGTCAGATTTTCCATCAAACTTTGTCCCACTGTAATGACTGAGCATAAAAATGAACTTTGAGGGTTGAAATGACTAGAAAGCAAATTAATGCAATCAAGTCATTAGTAACAACTCTGTCCATATCTGTTAAATATTTTCAAACTATTCTAAAAAAACACACCCAGAAGGCAAACTAACAGTGAATAGAAACAAAGTGGTCAGCAGCGTGTGTCGCATGTCACTTGAATGGAAAGTAATTTATCGCGTCTGAAATAAAAGCTGTTTATTCTTGTGTTTCACTGTCTGTTACAATCTTTACCATTTATCTGTGGAAAAGTGAGAAACTGTACTGTTATTAGCATATGAATACTTGACACATCAAATTGGCTGTACAATAACAGAAGGACATTTGCTGTTGGTGTATGCACACAGACAAAGCAGCCATTTTGAAAAAAAATTGAAATGATGTGAGAGATTTAACCCTTTACTTATCTTTGCGCTTTTCCCCTCCTGACTTTGACCACGATAGTTTGGCAGTGAGCCCCAGGAAATTCTCTTAGCAAATAAAAGTATTCGGGGGTCATTTATTGCGATGAGCATGTCGGTACCTTCGCGCTACTAGAAAAATAGAAGCAGATCGACAATAAAGGAGTTTGTGAGTGAGTTGTGTCCACGGCTGTGCAGACGGCGAGAAGGGAGTGGAGGCCGCAGCCATGAAACAATGCCTACGTACAGTTCTATTTCATGGCAACAACATAGTGGTCCTTGGGTCAGATGTGTGATACTATTTCCCAAAGAAACTGCATACATAATTGAGGCCCTCAGAAGGGCTCCCAGCTGAAGTTGCCAGGTTACGTTCATTTCAAAAGCAGAGCCATTTGTTATCAAATTTAAATTAACTCTCTGCACACTGAACTTGAATTTTAGAGTTCCGCTTACTTATAATTCTTAAAACAGTTGAGAAAGTGGAAAACGTGGCTCTAGAAAATGGAAATGAGCTGTCCCGACATGGAACTACAGCGGTTCTCATGTAGGCCTGAAGTGAAACAGCCTTTTGTACAAATTAAATTTAGAAAAGTCTATCTTCAATGGCTGGGAACAAATCTGTGTTCAGCTATGCAACATTTTTTTTTTTAATTTGTGGCGATATCTTTTCATTTGGAACCTGTATTTCAACTAGGTTTTACACTTATCAGGGTACTGAGCCTATGCCTATTCCCCCAGATTAATTACTCTTTGCTGAGAGATTTAGAGAAAGATAATTTATAAAGTTGCACAATACTCATACTATTCTAATATAATATGTGGATTTTAATTCTTGGCTATCAGGCAGTAGAGGTTTTTCCCCCCTAATCCGTCTAGCCTTGTGCATTATTTTAAACAAAGTTTATGCAACTCACTAGATAAGAAGTTTTTTTGGTAATTCTGACAATTGCTGGTACATTCATTTAAATGAAAAAAACACTCAGTGGGGATCAATACATGTTAACTGCTTTGCATGGAGAAACTTTCCAAATCAGAGCGTTATACATATTTTTTCACAGAAGGTGCACTACGCAATTACCCATTTACTCTCCACGCCTGGTAAAAATGTTGAAAGTTTACTACCATTATCAAAATTTTCTCTGCCATATGAGTTAGGAAAATTGATAGTGGGACAGACTTTTATTCCTGCGAAGTTCAATATTCAGAAGTAATAGCTCATTCTGAATAAGCCACGTATTTTTCGTCTTTTGAAATGTAAAATTAAAGATTGTTCGTCATGTTTTCATCATTACAAGACACTAATTTGCTATAATCAAACAAATCTATTTCCATTCTAATGAAGAAGAAACTCTTTAGTCTAAACTGCTAGCAGAATTTGCTTTGACAGCATAAAAAAAACAATAACAAAGCCCCAAAATATAACAAATCTCAAATACCATTAAAGCCTGCGACATAAAAGGTGATCTACCAAATGCCTACTGAAAGACCTCTCCATATAACACAAAGACCATTTTATTGTTCTCTTTATAAATAATTAGGATGCTCGAAGCTCTGCTACAGGTATGGAGAACAGAAACTGAGAGCACAAGTAACAATTTCTACTAACAATGTGACTATAATGTGCGACAGGGAAGTAGAAAAGGAAGTTATACAAATTTTAAATTCCTCCCAAACTGTTGAACACACACTAAAAGTGCCAATTAGCCTGATTTTTTTTCCCTAATAATATATGTTATCTTAAAACCACAGGCTGTTTGCTTGAAGATCTTGCCCCAACAGCTCTAGAAGGTCAGTCTGTTCTACCCAGCAGTCTTGGAGAGCTGTTTGCTTACTGGTGGCAGTGATGCACCACACCTGGGTATCCATGACAACACTGCGACACACCAGAGAAGTGTTCGATTATTTTCTCTTGCAACTGCAAAGCGAAATTAAAAGTAAGACTCTAAAACTGACTAAATAGAAGCTTCTGTAAAGATACAACAAACTTTATGGGAGCGCAGGAGAGTTGCTTGAAGTGACTCATTTCTGCTAATTCAAGCTCTGCCATTGAATATAAGTAGTTCTGGATGGATATAAACAAGTTTGCAAGGATGAAACTTTGCAGACTCTCAGAAGTTCTTTTCCTAATATAAAGAAGGTGACTTGGCTGTATCAAGGATGAATCATTAGCCATAACCTTTTCATATCAGGTAATTATATCAAACAGTTGTCCTTTCTGAATGCTTAACATTATTTTTCTTAAAAGTCTTTGGAATAAAACTATTATATGCTCTAGGGGATTAACAATACATTTATTAGCATTTGGAAGGTATTTATGGCTGACAGTTTGCTCCACTGATACTAATTAAAATATTTTAATTCATGCGCAGAAAATAAACTTTTAAAGAATAACATATATTCCTGCTTTCTGTTTTCATTTATGAAAAGGTAAGTTTCTGTTATTCTAAAGAATCATTTAAAAATTTGTAATTATGTCCCTGATCTAGGTGTTGCAGAAATGACCATCGTTTCCCCTCTTCGCCAGTAAAACTACATCTTGGATCTAACAAGATTATACTGCATTTGACTTTCATTTTTGGAGTTTTAAAAAAAGCCTCAGCTTTCCTAAATCCATAGCTAAAATTCGAACTGAAGGGATCATTAGTGTTTGTCTTATTCTATAAATCTGTCATCCATCATATAAATAAATTTAGAGATGACTAGATATCGCATCAACATATCTCAAAGTCTTATGGCTGACCAATCTTGTACCCTCATTATCCCAGACTTAGCATTTTTGGGAATTGTCCAGCTAGCAGTGGAAAAATGACGTGATGCGACTCGAAAATTTCTCATTTCAAAACTTACTACAAAAGCAAGGGATTTCGTTTTAAAAGTTTCATGAAGAATAATTCTCTTTCCTGCCGCCTTTCTGTCCTCCCGCCTCCATCTTCCACCTCTTTCTCCGTGTCTGTTTCCTGCTTGTTTCTCCCTTCGGAGTTTCCCAAGCTAAGCCAATCAACTCGAGTGCGGCCCACTCTGGAGGGGCCGCAGCCCACATATGGCGGTGACCTGGTTTGGCAAACATATGTCTGAGCAGGCATTGGAGGCTCTGTCAGGAACGAGATATTCCATTTTGGGGAGAGAGGGTGGGAAATGCTTAACCACCTACAGATGTTACACAGCAAAAGCTAAAGCACTGCAGTCAAAGAGCTGCAAAATGTGTAATTTGGAATTTTTCCAAGTTTCTTTTTTTTTTTTTTGTAAGAAAAAAAGTTAACAGCTTTCCTATTCATCTCTTTTGAGAAAATTTACAGTCGTTTCCCTGTTCTGCCCCAGTTCTGCAGTAAGGACAAAAGCCCGAAACCGAAGCTGTCCATCTGCTCTGTCGCAGTGATGTTATAATGGGTGCTGTCTATTTTTATGCTATTGCTCATGTGTGCCCAGGGGACTGGAACTATTTAATTCACCGATTTCACAGCTCTGTTGTGTGTCACAAAAGGTTAAAAAAAAAAAAAGAAAAAAAAAAGACCCAACACACTTTTCAGCACCCTATTTACAAGGACCCACTGTAAATCTAACTGGAGCCCCGGATTCCCACCCTCCCCGCAAGGCAGTCCCCCGAGTTCTTCTCCTAAGTTGTTGCACTGGGACAGCAGGTATTGGAGGTGGGAGTCTCGCCAGGGCCTCGGACAGAGTGGGGATCGCAGCTATGCTGTGAACGTTACCCTCAAAAGGCCCCAAATTCCAGAAGTGGATTTGAAAACAAAGATGTTTGTCTTTCCGATTTTAGGATTAGACAACTCTGTGTTCCCAGTAGTCCAAGAATTAATGCTGTAGATTAGAAGAGAGATAATGAAAACCTGCAGAGGAAGACTGGAGATTTGTGCTTCTTTGCTGTGCAGGGGGCTGGGCCGTCCTGCGCGCAGCTGGGGGCACGCTGGTGATATGCCAAGCACTTAATGAAGCCTGGGCCCTCCGGGGCATTTTCCTGAAAAGACAGAGGTGGCTGGGAAATACCCACTTGGGTCCACTCTGTGGTCTCCTCACAGCGGTGATGCGCAGTGTTGAAACTGGCAGTCACATTTGCCTCTGCAGAAAGAATTTGGATGTGAAGTCAAGGGGATTTCTCTCCTGTCTCCTCAGAAGGAGGCTTCTTCCACGGAAGGTGTGAGTATGCCGCAGGCTTCTTGCAGCCTCTTTGTCATCATGTGTTTCTGCACTACTTGGAGTGTTAAAATAGTAACCATACGAGCACACTCGGTTTAGTTGTCACTTTCATTTTGATACCATCAACCATAGTCACTTCCAACTGGGGTAACAGTGACAATGCCTCTGGATTCCCTTGACAACTAGCTCACGAGTGGGCAAGTCTGAAGAGCACTGGGCTGTCCTCATAGGCCAGGTAAAAATATCATTAAAAAACCCAAATCTCTCATTTCTTTTTTTTTTTTCAGTTCCAATTGCAAATATGTATCATGTATTCATGAAACTATTGGGTCCTGAAGAAACGATTGGGTCCTGCAGGGATCTAAAAGAACTTCTGCAAGAGGAAAGATGACTAAGACATGGAGGGAGTGAGGAGAGATGAAAAAAGAATTAGGATGTGTTATGCAGATTTTGTTTTTGTTTTTTTTTGTACCAGGGATCGAACTCAGGACCCTGAGTTTGTGAGGCAGGTGTGGTGCCACTGAGCTAAATCCCTGGGCCCTAAGATGTGTCATGGACATTACACGCACCAACTCCCATGGCAAAAGTAGTCAGTATGCACTGCAAACGTGTACTAATAAAAATAAAAGTTAAAACATTAGAATTCCTTTCTGACTATAGGGCACTTGCATAAAACAGCCTGCTTATCAGTCCTTCTCAAACTCACTTTGTCCATTTGTCTATCTGTTCAAACATTTCTTGAGAATCTACTGTGTGCTCAGCATGGATTCTGAGAGCTCTTAATAAGGATGTCTCAAAAGATAGGTTCTATTTTCAGAGAAGTTTTAGATACACTCTCTATGACATTACCCTTCTTGGAACCATAAGAAGCATCTTATTATAATAAGTGTCAGGTAGTACCCATTCTTCCATATTATTACATCTGAGAAATCCTATATTTTATTTATATTTTCCATAATTATTGGAATTCTTGTTTTCTCCAAGCCTTTCCCATTGTGAAACAAAGGAAAAACACTACAATCCCAGAGCACTGCTTGAAAATTAGCTTAGGCAGATATTGGTGTGATATGGAGACAGGATAACAGTTAGAACTAATCTTGTTACATAAATTTCCAATGGCAATGCTAATAGATGGATAAACCAGAGAACATTACTAGGGGACCAAGTGCATTATAATTCTTGAGCATGGATTCTTTAAAGAATCAAGGTTCTGAATATGCCAAGTTTAAAAGTCTGGAACCTTAGCAAAACTAATAATGTAAAATTGATAATTTGAATATTAATAATTTAATTATTAATTTTAATTAAAATATCAATTACTTTCAATATTTAAAATATAAATTGACCAATGGATTCAATCAAGTAGACAGGAAGGTAAATTTATTTCTTGAAAAAAATTGGTATGGTGTTTTCTGCTAACGCCTAATGGCTTTCTTTCCACAATATACTGAACTCTTAAAAATGCAGAGATTTGTTAAATTTTTAGAATGGAACTTAAGGAAATTTATAATAAAATTTCAAAAGTAGTTAGCCAACAATTCTAAACAGATTAAGACAGGTAGGATATTCCCCATCTTTTATTTTTAAATATTTAAAGTTTTGTTTTTATTTTTGTGGAGTTAACATTCCAATGAAATATATCTTCTTTGAGTGTAACTTCTCAGGATAGGATAAGTGGCAGTCTGGGCTGTCAATTCAATTTCTGATGCTATCTAGGCTGAAAGGAAATAGAAATACATACACAGCAGAAGGTAACAGCAACAATTATATTCTACAGATCTCTGTAATTTATGAAGAAAAGAAGAATCCACATCAGGAAATGCATGGATCTCCTAAAAAAAGATCCTCACCATAGAACTATTACTATTACCTTTCTGATATTATATTGAAAATGAAACATGTTTACCAGTTCTCCCAAGGTGATTTCTCTTCACCTCAAATAAATCTTCCTTATAAGCCATATGCATAGAATTAAACTGTCCCATAATGTTTCCATTTGTTTTCCTACAGAATAAACTCATTATAACCAGCCCATTAGAAAATGATGTTAAAGGGTTTAATTGCCTGTGTGTATTAAATATGTTTAAAATTTATGAAAATAAACATTTTGAAATTGAGTCAATATTCTGCAATGATAGAGATGGAAATGTGGATTTAATACAAACCCTTATGGTGAGGTGGACCCCTGGCACTACTGTGGACTGGGCAGACCCTCACAGGGCATGTGGGCCTTCCAGGCTAGAGTCGAAACCATACAAGGGCAGAAATCCATCTGGAGGCACGTGTGGAATCACTAATAGATTATAAATGGCAATTTAGTCTATGCAGGCAATATCCCTGGATGAAATATTGCATTTATGATAATCGGGGCAGGCTTGCAACAATTAACATGGTTGGTGTTTCCCAGAGCCAGCCAGTGAGCCCCAGGGAGCCAGTGTGTTTGACCTTGCATCCCCACACTCCCCAAATAATATGGTTCACAGCTTCCTGATGGACAGCTGCCAATTATTAAAAGTTTGTATGAAATGAGCAATCAAGTTAACAATTTAACACTAATTAAGAGCATAAACAGAACTAATGACCACCACATAAACTTAACCAAGTTTCCAAATCCTAAAGGTGCTGAGAAAATTATTCATTCTTTTGTTGGGATTTCTCAAAAACTTCTGAGGGGAGCTGTTAGGTTTTAGCCGTCATTGTCAGGTGATAGCAAGGAGGAAAACTTGAAACCATCTTGGAAGCCAGGTGAGCGCTTTGATTCAAACTTTTTGGTTTCTTCTCACACAACATCTATAAAAAGATGTTGGATATGTGTGTGAGAATGGAACAAAATCACAAGGAATCAGAAAAAAACAACTCCAGGCTTAACTTTGTGAGGGAGATTTGGGGGTTTTTTGGCTTTTGTTTTGTTTTATGTATTTGTTTGTTTCCCCAAAGCAGTTTCTCCAGTTCAAATGGGAAAATGATTAGTTAGTTGAATCCTAATTTTCTGTGTATTCTGAACTAGGGAAAAGAAATCGAAGGGAGAAAACTTGAATAACCCATTCTTGGGGAAGTTTTGAATTATAAACGAACCATTTCCTAAAAAAAAATGTTTAACCACAGAGATATAAAACCTTAAGGTATGACTTTTAGAAAGCATTAGGTTTAGAGCCACGGGTGGTGGCGCATGTCTGTAATCCCAGCACTTGGGAGGCTGAGGCAAGAGGATCTCTATAAGTTTGAGGCCAACCTGGGCCACATATTGAGTTTAGGGTCAGCCTGAACTACATAGTGGGACCTTGTCTCAAAACAGAAAAACAGAAACAAGAACAACAACAATAACAACAACAAAACTAAAGAAACAATCCTCCCTTCCCCAAATTAGATTTTCTCCTTTCAGTTAGTCTAAAAAAAAACAAGACAAAAACTTCATGAAGTGAAGCAAGCCATCATTTCTACCTTCTTCTAACAGCTAGTCTAATCCAAGGCTTCTCTGCTCCACGCTATTGATTTCATTACAAAACCGAAGCAAGAAATAAGTTAATGGGTGCAGAAGGCTTCAGTGTCTGCTCCTTGCTTCACCCGAGCGTTATTTCTTTGAACATCTACTGTGCACCAGGCACTGTTGCAAGCATAACAGATGCAGTGAACAAAACGAAGTCCCGGCCTTCATGGGGCTTATCTTCTTTTAAGGAAGACAAAAAAGAAATGAGCAAAATAAATATGGCATAGGTACCTGCTGCAAAGAAAACCAAGGCACCCTGAAGGAATAGAACGACAGAGGTGTTCTTGTTAAGCAGTTGTCCAAAGAACACACCTGCTTGAAGAAACGACCTTTGAATAAAAACCTAAATGAACGCAGGAAGAAAGCCATGTGAATATCCTAGGGGAAGAGTTTTCCAGCCCAAGCCAACAAGTAAAAAGTCCCAGAGATGAAGGCGTCCCTGCTATTTCCAAAAAACACAAGGGTCTCCTTCGGCTTGGAATGCAGTCAAACTGAAAGTGGAGGAGACAGTTAAATTCAGACTGTGCAGGGTCGTAAGGGTCGGGCTGTACTCAGGATTAGGATTTATTCTAAGTTTGGGGTTGGATGGCATGGAAACGTCGCTACCAAGGCTATGACATTTGCATTTTGAAAAAGATTACCGGGCCCTCTCCGGAGAACGGTACCGACAGGGCGTGAACTTGGAGGCACAGGTAGGAAGTGCCAGGGGTCTGGCCGGGGCTCTCGGAGTGGCGTGTTCGCGGCCAGGCAAGGGTTTTCAGGGATACAATGGACTCCTTTCATCCCTTTCTGTGTGGCTCTGCAGCTGTATGGGTGACCTCATTTGGAAATAATGTCCAGTCTGAGTTGGAGAGCTTTGTGGTTGTGAGCCCAGTGTCAATGGGACCCTGTGCTTTCTCCTCATGAGAATCTGGCCCCTGCACTAGCCTTGTGGCCGTGGTCACACCTCTGTCTGTCAGTGTCTTGGGAGATATTCAGTGGGGCCAGTAATGACTGGATTAAGACACCAGGGACTCCGATTGCAGTTGCTGTTTCCATTGAAAAGGTCCTAGGAATTTTCTTAGTAGTAGCACAAATCTCTTCATTTAGATATGGGTGCAAACTGCCTTTAAGAACTTTTCACACCCTCTGTCTCACAATGTCTCTTCTTTTGATGCTTTTAGGAGATAAAGGAAGGAACAGCCCAACTTTTGGTGACAGAGGAAGAATTCAACTGTTCCAGGCCGGTGATTCACCACCACACTGCCGAATGATCCAGCAGTCAGCTTGCGGATGCTTGAAGGCAGAAAGAAAGATTTCTCCCTTAATCTTTTCAAAATCACCAACAAAAGTCAAGTCAAATTCTTTCAAAAAGAAAAGAGCAGCTCAGCATATACCTTGCTATGCCTTTTCCGCAGGTTTTGTTTTATTAATTTTGGTACCTTTTGATCCATTTACTGTGATGTGGAATTTCTTCCTTCTCACTTTTCTCCAAGGACCTACAATTACTGAATGCTTTTTCCTAAAAGGAAATTACTGCTACAAGCAGTGGAAAGGCAGAAGGAGATCATGTTCCAGATTGAATGTTCTGGAAAGGAGGATGCTTTTGAAAGATTCCACCAAATGTGCCTTTTGGAAGGGTCAGTGTAAGCAGTGCGGGCAGCCTGCGTGCCACAAGTGAGCAGCCCATCTACCCACAGAAAGGGCTCCCCAGAGAGACCCCCAATAGCACATGGGGTGGCCTGCCCGCATTTAGAGAGCTGACGGAGGGGGGGAGACTTCAGAAACAGCCATTTCCTTTCCTTTTCCATCACCTTGATTGTCACTAAAGTGGCATATGGGAGGAAATAAGGTTCTGTTTATCCTGTGGCTTCCGTGTTTTACAGTATTCCCACATAGAAAAGAAAAGTGTAGGAGAATCTCCTATTAGCTGTAAAGCTCGATGCAAATGGAAGACGTTAGCATTGTTTCGGTCCCATTGTGTTTTCCTCATGAAATCCCAGGAAAGACGAGTGTGAACACTCGCTCCTCAGACACAGAAGCAGCACGAGCAGAGCAGAAGATGATGGCCCGCACTGTCTCCCTTCAAAGTGAAGAAGCAGCCAGAAAGACAGCACCTTAGATCCAGGAAATGGGAAACAACCCTGAAGAAGCAAGACGGGATGAACGAAAATGAAAGAATGGCCAAGAAGAGAGCTGAAAACTTGGTATAAAGAGCAACCGGCTCAGTAAAAGGAAAGGAACCTTCTACGTGATGCCTCCAAGCAGTAACATAAACTGCTAGAAGTGCTGTGATATGATTCAACTTGTGGCAAGTTGTACAAGAAGGCCATCAACAGGGCCAGGGTTTGGGCTCAGTGGTTCCACTGCCTGCCTTGCAAGTGCAAGGTCCCGAGTTTGATCCCTGGCATAAAAAAAAAGAAGAAGAAGAAGAACAAGGCCATCAACAGACTAATGGATAAAGGATAAAGAAAAAGTATTAACACAATGGAATACTATTTAGCTGTATAAAAGGATAGATCTGAGCTTGAGACCATAATGCTAAGTGAAATAAATCACACAGAGAAGGCTAAATACGTATGGTTTCTTTTCCATGAGAAACCCCAAATATAAATAACTTAAAGCACAAAACAAAAGATAGATGATGGGAAACAAGAAGAAAGACTGCGGAGATATAAATAAGATCTGGGGATAGAGGAAGAAAGGAGGGAGAAAAGAGGGAAATAAAAGGAATAAAGAAGTAATATATATGCAAGTACTGATTCCCTGTGATGAATGTAATTATTATGTATTACAAACATATACTAACGCAAAAGAAACTTTAAAAATTCTTGAGATTTTTAAGGAAGGAGAAAACTAGCAACAGGTGAAAAAGGAAATTAAATAAGTGTAAAAAGTAAACCCCTCAAAGGAATCGACAACTTCATGAACACATAAAAGTGAGAGGAAATATAATAATTATGTTGTATATGACTTTGAAACTATCTGAATGTTACATGATAATATAAGTAATAAAGTAAATGTCTGCGATGGATGCATCAAAAGACAGAAGTATCCAGGTTATTTAGAAGTGTGTGGATGTGAAAATATTCCATGAAATAGCTGAAGGATTTGGAAGTGGCCTTGGAGCAACAGGTGATGAAGCAGAGACACGCTGTATTTCATTATAAATCTTCTGCTAGTAATTGAAACTTTTAAGGTATATGTATGTATTCACTAATGAAACAATTTATTTAAAAGTATAGAATACTTACTGTAATGTCATGACATGTTTAAAATTAAGCAATGAGAACTATAAGCACATGCGAGATAGTCAATACAAAACATGGGAATAAAAATTCCTGATGGTCATAAACTCTCTCTTGATTTATCAGAAACATTTTAGGTTATATTTGCCTTGTTTCCTAGCTTCTTGAAAAATTATTTATGCCCATAAATATAGATGAGCACATATTTTCTCTTAACCACCAAAGAGCATCATCTCAAATATTTCAGTTCAAGTATATGCATATGGTAGACATAAGCTCTTTAAAATGCATTGTACTGATTTTATCAGCATTTAAAAAGTCCAAGGAGGATTTTTTCCCCTAGTTTGTGTATGTTGGAGGGAATGAGCCTTAGGTGTACAGGTGGCCCAGCTGAAGCTGACTAAAATGTGCCTGCACGTCTCTGTAATTTCAGTTTCCCCCTTGTTACCCTGGTGTGAATCACTGATTTTATTCTGACTTTACCAGTTTTACACGCACCCATGTATGTACATGTGTGTTTCATTTTATCATGTGCATAGATTTGCGTAATCCCTCCCGCAGTCAAGATTCAAAAAGTCCTAGCATTGCAACATTTTTCTAACGTTGGCCTTTTATAATCACATTGTCCTCTCTAATTCCTAATGCCACTAATCTCTTCCCCATTGTATAATATTTTTTATCTCAAGGATGTTATTTTTAAAAAGTTTTCTTAGTGTATATTTATCATACATAAAGATCACATTTACTGTAGGAAATTTATATCTGTACCTAATATGTCATAATTCTTTTTTTTTTTTTTCATTTTCCTCAATCACCTTTTTAGAAGCCTCTCTTGACTTTTCATGTGGCTCAGGACTCTACACTTTTTTTTTTTTTTAATTTTCCTCAATCACCTTTTTAGAAGCCTCTCTTGACTTTTCATGTGGCTCAGGACTCTACACTTTTTTTTTTTTTTAATTTTCCTCAATCACCTTTTTAGAAGCCTCTCTTGACTTTTCATGTGGCTCAGGACTCTACACTTTTTTTTTTTTTTAATTTTCCTCAATCACCTTTTTAGAAGCCTCTCTTGACTTTTCATGTGGCTCAGGACTCTACACTTTTTTTTTTTTTTAATTTTCCTCAATCACCTTTTTAGAAGCCTCTCTTGACTTTTCATGTGGCTCAGGACTCTACACTTTTTTTTTTTTTTAATTTTCCTCAATCACCTTTTTAGAAGCCTCTCTTGACTTTTCATGTGGCTCAGGACTCTACACTTTTTTTTTTTTTTAATTTTCCTCAATCACCTTTTTAGAAGCCTCTCTTGACTTTTCATGTGGCTCAGGACTCTACACTTTTTTTTTTTTTTAATTTTCCTCAATCACCTTTTTAGAAGCCTCTCTTGACTTTTCATGTGGCTCAGGACTCTACACTTTTTTTTTTTTTTTTTGGTGTGGTACCGGGGATCAAACTCAGGTCCTTGCGAACAGGCCTCCGAACCACTGAGCTAAATCCCCGGCCCTACACTGTTCTTCTTCCTTACCCTGCACCTCCAGCGTGAGGACCTGCAGGTCTCTTTTGTAGGGTATTTGTTGGACAGAAGAGTTATGTTCCACTCTTGGAGCACTGCTACGAAGTTTAACGACTGTCTGTCCCTCTGTAGGGTTCTTGACGCCTTCCGCTTGATCACAGACCAAATCTGAAGCCTGATCCTCTGGCTCGGGATCTGCCCAACTGAATCCACCAAGCCCTTGTGAGGAAGCTGGGCACCAAGTGTACAGCCGGCACAGCGCTCAGTTGTACCTGGTTACCATTAGAACACCCAGCGTGGGCCGGAAGCCGCACTGTCATGCACAGCGAGGTAGAACAGCAAGGGCACCGATTTTGAACTTTCAATTAAAAGGCTGGAGAACTATGAGAGATGAAGGCTGCAGGTTTTATTATGCATCAGAGAGAAGGGGAAATGGTAGGGAGTGAATGACGGTGTTTTAAGGAGACGAAAGGTCAGTATGGCTATAGCATTGAGATGTTGCACAGAGCAGGGGACAGAGCCATTGAAACGAGACTCAGAGGTTCATGAAGCAGCTCCTGAAGGCCCTTGGAAAACATTCATATTTTTACGCTACAGTTCTCATCAAAAGAAACTCACGAGTCCTCATTCATCATTCAACATATACTTATTTTAAGGTCATGTGAGCAGTTATAGCAGTGTTTAATTAATTCAACAAATGTACTATTTGGACCAGAATCCCTATTTTGTCACTTACTAGTCATGTGACCTATACAAAGTATTTAACCTCCCTGACCAGTTCTTTATTAGTGAAGAGATGAATAGTGTTTCTGGGATTTATTGTAAGCCTTAAATGAGTACTGAGAACACTACGAGACACATACACAAAGATCAACATATTTCCTGTCCCTATCTACCAAATATTGTGAGTTGAACTGTCCCATGGGCCCACAAGGTGGGTTGAAGTCCCAACTGTATCTTCATGGACAGAACCATATTTTCAAATAGTATTCTTACAAATGTAAGCAAGTTAAAATGGTTGTGGTAGAGTGGACTTTAACCCCACATGACTGGTGTCTTTATGAGAAGAGGGGCAGAGGGAAGATTGGCCTGTGGCTGCTAAAGATACCTGGAGAATAAGAAGTAGAAGAGACAAAAAGAGCGTCCTCCACCAGAGATGTCAGAGGAAGCCGGACACTGCAAATCCACCTTCATCTATAACTTCCAGCCTGCAGCACTGCAAGAGAGTACACACTTCTCCTATGTTAAGCCCCCATCTGAGGTATAGACACCCCTGATTTACTGAGGCCCAACTTCACAACTGCATGAAATTGATATGCGTTCAACAGAGCCTGTACCTCCAACTTTGAATTCTGATGTTTTCCTGGGTCAGTGATGTGCAGTTGAAATCTCTCCAGACGGTGAGAAGTGCGGTGAGCAGTCAGCTGCATGACCATGAGGGGAAACCACCAGAGGTAGACTTTGCTTGACCCCATCATATATTAAGATGTAATCCCATCATGAGGGAAGGAGCATTTGCACTTTGATACAAAAACCCCAGAAACTAATACCCTGAGTAGCTACTCTGCTTCGGAGACTCTCCTGGTTTCTGATGAACAAAAGCTAAAGAACGTGAACTTTTTCCTAAGGACGATGTGAAGCCATGAGGGAATGAATATGATCAAATTTTCATGTTCAGGGACACAGAGGCGGTCATGCAAGAAAAATGCTGTGGGGAGGAGCAGCAATCAGGAGGTGGCTGTAGGAGCTCCAGGAAAACAGGGACTAGTGGCCTGAGAAGTCACTGAGATAGAGAGAAAGTAGGTATTGAGAAAAATGTTCTGAAGTTAGAATGTTTGGTTTTTGTGATAGATGGGGAGAGAGGAATGGACGGAGAGGTCTCTGGCCTTAACTGGATGATAGTGGGTCATGTTCAAAAACTGAGAGTGAAGAGGCATGGGTCTAGGGGAGGGTGGTAAGTGACAGTAGGCATGTTGGAGTTCAGACACTGAAAGACACAGGAGAGAAGCCCGGTAGGCATTTGAGTGAGCTCTGTGTATGGATCAAACAGTTCTGTGCAGGAAACAGCACATAGACGAGAAGCGGAGCACACTGTGTCATCAAATCGTAGAAAGCCAGGGAGTGAGTCTCATCTTGTGAACCAGTTTAAATCATGCAAAAAAAAAAACCCCACAAAACTTTTCATACATATCCATGCACATCTTTCTGGAGTTGACACACCTAGCGTTTTTTCAGATTCTCAAAGGCATCAATGAATCAAAAAGAAGCTGAGCACCACCAGCAAAAAGTAAGAACAGAAAAGGGCCCAAGACCAAACACCAAAGCATCAAGTTCTAAGATCATCTTAAAAAGCGTTTCTTGAAGGACTGACCAAATAGGTGGGAGAAAAATCTAGACCCCTAAAGCAAGGCGGTGATGATTTTCAAGCTATGGAATAAGAACTGTCACTGGTGTCAAAGTGCCAAAAACTCAAAATGCCAGAAGTTACTGTGGCCTTCTCAAGAGAAACATAGAGTGAACCAGTTTGAGCACAAATCTTTTTTTTAAATGGTTTTTTGTTTGTTTGTTTTTCTTTTTGTTGTTGTTGTTGTTGTTTGCACTGGGGATCGAACTCGGGTCCTCCCACTTGCTAGGCAGGCGACGGAACCACTGAGCTAAACTCCCAGCTTTTGAGCGCAAATCTTTACATTGAGGGTAAATGACAGATGAGAGAGGAGACCCTGAAGTTTTTATGAAATAAGAAAATTCTGTCCTTCAATTAATTCCAAGATGAATAATCAGGATGTAGTATGTGTCTCTCCATATGGGTAAATTAACTCCCATTTTTTTCCTGTGCTTGTTCTCCCTTTATTTTTCTCAGAAACCCTGTTTGTTTTCCTGTTGTTTTCCTCTGTTTCTTTGCTAAAAGAAAAGTCAAAGAAGAAAACATCTACAATGAAAATTGTCAGGCCTACAGAGAAACTAAAAGTAGTTGGATTCATGTTGGACACCAAAATAAAAGCCAGTGAATTTTTTAAATAATACATGTGTTAAATGTATTTATATAGTGGTGTTGTATAACACACTTTGTATTTATGAGTCAGCACTCAAATGACAGTTGAGTTCCTTTATAGGGCTGGACCAGGCAAAGAGATGCAACTTCAAAGACTTTGAGCATTCCAGGCAGAATCCTAGGATATGTCTAAATTGTGTGCATATTTTGTTGTATTTATCAACTAATTGATTTTAGGGCTGTACCTTGGTAAACCGAAAAACAAGTTGTTCAAATTTTTGTGTTTCAAAAGATGGCTAGGCATGAGAGAATCAAACACACTGTTAAGACAACCTTTTTTTAATGAAACTACTCTGTAAAGGGAATGAGGATATGCTGGACATGTGGTTTGTTTTTCTTTAGAAGGACATCTCTCCTGTGCAGTCTGTTTTCGCAGAATTGAGAATGCTCCCTCCCTACCTCCACAGTGGACCATCACAGCTTGTGCAAACGCTTGGGTGTGCTCAGCCCCTTGCATGTGCAGTTCCCTCTGCTACCTCTTAAGACCAGGGAGGGGGGCAGAGACTGGATGAAATTCACCGTTGCATCCCCTATCAATAACTGGAACACTAAGATGCATCAGATGAGTATATCTATGTTATGGTTTGTGTTTGGATGTCCCCCAAACCTTACGTGCTCAGAGGTGGGGCTTTTTGGAGGTGAGTGTATCATGGGGCTTCCAGCTGAACTGCTGTTGGGAGGAGGGGTCTAGATGGAAGAGGCGGTCACTGTGGGGATGGCCCAGGAAGGTCTGCCTCCCTTCCTGCTCCCCTTCGATCTCACTTTGCTTACCTCTGCCTTGTCATAACCCATTCTCTTCACCATGCCACCTGCCTTGGAGCCAGCCAATTATGCACTGAAATCTGCAAGCCATGAGCTAAAATAAACCTCTCCTCCTTTAAGGTGTGGTTGTTGGGTATTGAGTCCTAGCAATGAGAAAGTAAATAAAGCAATCTTTTAATTGCATTTTGAGTTTCCATTTGTGCATTGAGAACTGGAATTTTTCTGTGTCTTTATGGTTAAAGATGACTATTTTTTGCATAATGCATTTGGAACATTATTAATAAGACAATGGAAAAGAAAATGTCACAATTCATTTGAAATGCAAAGAGCCAATAAACAGCAGTTAAATAACAGACATTAAATTTTGCACATATGGCAAGTAATAACAAGAATGCTTTTCTTAGAATTTGAAACATTGATAAGTGCAATTGGTATGACATTAGAGTTTTTTAAGGCTAACGCAGAGTCTGATGTAGATTAAGAGTTATGTGCATTAAAAAGGGAGAGAACAGAGAATCAGCAGAAGCATTACTGCTGACAGAAGACTGCAACTTCAAAGCTTGTTATTTGACATTACATGAGTGATTGGAAAGCGTATGGCTGGGGAGATTCCAAGGATACTTCTCTTTGGTTTCCGTAGTTGCACTTTTTATGGTGCTCCTCAGGGATTATAAGTGGACCCATTCAGGAAAGCGTTACTACTACTACACTAGTACAAAGCACAGCAAAAATTTCAACAACAACAAAAACAACATACACACATACATACATGCCAGTGGATAAATGCATGGAATTTGAGATTTATATAGCTCTCCAACTCTATCTGTGGTAATGATAAAAGAGGCAATGAGGATTTTCAGTTATTCTGATCAAGTTATAATTAGCAATCATGCATAGAAAGACGAAACCTTGTTTCTATATTCTTAAAACTTTTAATATGGAAAGATTCACTTGGTCAACATTAAAACATAAAACTGGAAGCCATGTGTTCACAACTCCTTTTGGAATTTTAAAATATAAAATAGTGGCTTTCGGATGATCATGTAGGGTCACCAAGGTACACATCCCTGCAATATTTAAGAGATTTTACTAATAAGTGCCAAGGAGTGACAGTGATCATCCATACATTTATTATGTCATCATAGTAACTCTATGGGGCACCAGGCACTGGTATCACTGTTGTAATGCTGAGCAAAGAAGAAATTTTGAAGATATAAAAATGGGATTTTTCTATGGAAAACCACACAAATATTTATCTGCTTATTGAAATTCTGAGTGAACTTCTCTAACGATCACACCTGCTGGGAAATCTCACAAGAATAAGTTAGCTTGTGGAATTTTTGGTTCTTGTTCTCGGGTGATATGTGGTAAAGTTGATAGTACTTCTAGAAACTGCATGAACAGTTTTCCTACAGAGATTCTTAAACAGGAATCTGAGAGTGAAGAGAAGGTTCTTTTTCTCCTCTCCTGATCTATATAAGTACATCAAAATGAAGTTGTCATGATGAATTTTCCATCCTTAAATGTTTGGAAAACGATTGACTTATAGCAATAGCTTTCTGCATACACCTCCACTTTTAGAACAAAATGATGAGGATCCCTTTTGATTCTTGCCACCCATGCAAGAGAAACCAAGATATTGAGTGCTAATTATAAAAAACTGATTTGAATGTACTGTTTTATTTGATCTTATTTTGTCCTTCTATAATTATATGTCCAGCCTTGATGCCACCCAACATTCACACTCAAAGTCTAACTGCCTGCTTGAGAACTCTCCTGGAAATTTAATAGGCATCTCAAAAGTTAACATCCAAAAGAAAATAATGGTCCCTGCCCCTGTTGGTCAGCTTGTCATTGCTACAACAAAGACCTGAGATAAATCAACCTATAAAGAGAAAGGGTTACTTTGGCTTATGGTTCTTGGGGTTTCAGTCTACAACTGACTGGCTTCGTTGCTTTGAGTGTGTGGAAGCCCATCATGGCTGGGGCACGCAGTGAGCAAAGCCCTTCATCTTATGGCTGGAACACCAGAGAGCAATGAAGAGGAAGGAGTTGGGTTCCTCTTGTCCCCTTCACGGGCCTCCCCCAGTGAGCTGATCGCCTCTAACTAGGACCCTCACACACACCGAGGGTTGCAGCGCCTCCCACCAATGACAAGTTAGAAACCAAGACTTTAACACACAGGCCTTTGGGAAATATGAAGATCCCCACTACAGGGCTGCCCCTCCTGACAATCTTCCTTTCCTGCAATCATCACCCTTGTAGCAAATTACACCATCATCATCCAGCAGCTCGGGGAAATAACCCTAGGAGTCTACCTCACTTCAAATTTCCATTATCTTCCATGGCAAGTTGGATCAGTGCTACTTTCAAAGTCACCATGTCAGTCCCAGCTGTTGGCGCCTGTCCCTTAAATGATAGCAAAGACCCACCTTTGTGCTTCTACTTTGCCAGTTGGTAGTCTAGTTTCCATTCAACAGTCTTCTTAAAAATATACTTCAGAGTGACCATTCCCTGAACAAGCCCTTTAATTCCTTCCCACAGCTGCCTCCTTCTGGAGCTCACAGTGGTCTTCGTGTCCTACATCCCCATGTCATTTTGTTCACCTCTTCTGCTCACTCACAGAATCCTCTCCCATGAACACACCAACCTCACATAGGGCGGTCCTCATATCTGCTCTAACGCCTCAGTTTTCGAATTTGCCGGTCTTCTTGTTTGGTTTGGTTGGGTCGTTTGGTAGTCAGCCCCTGTGGCACCTCCTCAGATGTCTTCCTGAGCATCGAATCTGCATCCTAACCTGGACACTTGGTCTACTATTTTCTCTTCACAGCCTGTCTGTTGGTTGCCCAGCTCTCCCAGTGGAAAACATCCACCATCAGAATAAGCACTCAGTCTTCTGCATTTAACTACAGCACCCAGAGCAGCTAGAAGAGTGTTGGCCCATAGTGCTCAGACATTAATTAATACCACGGAATGAATAAATAAATAAATGAATGCAGCCCCAATTAAATACATGTATTGAGAAACTTAGTAATCAATAACATTTTACTAAGGATAACATCAGGTTGACCCTTGTAGAATACATAACTATTAATGTTTCCATTATAAAAGAGCTAATAAATCCAGTTGATTGTATTTTAGAGATCAAAATTTATTGTACTAGCATCTGGACTGTGGGTCTTTGAAGCATTGTAATATATAAAATCAAATACTTTAAAGTTTTTGGTTGAGATGAACTCTTTGAATTAAAATTTAAAGAGGATTGAGGATAGAGTTCAATTATGATCCAGGTCCTGGGTTTGATCCCTAGCACCAGACAAGTCATGTTAGGCTGGGAATATAGCTCAGCACCACAAAACAAACAAAAATCTAGGGATTGGGTAAAACAGAGAGCAAATATATAAAGTGAATAATATGAGGGGTAGTTGAGGTTCTAATGGTGAATGATAACCAGCCTGGTGAGAAACTCAGTAAGCAAAACAGGCTTTAAAGGAATCTTACCTAGCCTGATCTGAACTGAATTCAGTTGTGACGAAGGTTTGGGGGAGAGGGCTACCATTATTCATATGAAATAGTGCTTTGCAAATACAGTAAGCAGTGTAAGAGTTCTCTCTCTAAGACATTTCCTACCTTTGGCATGTAAGAGTTAATGTTCACAGAAACAGAGAAGGTAATGCTCATAGGAAGTATGGGAGACAAAATCTACAAAGGATACACATGGTATAAAAGCTTTGCAAAAAGAAAGGAAAGGAAAGAGCATGTTAGACTCCAAAGAAGATATACGACAGTAAATGCTAACCTGGACTCACAAGATTTGGTAACAAATTCAGGGTCAAAGATACAGATAATCAATCCAGATTAACACGGCAAATGTTAACCCTGGTTGATTCTCCTGTCTGCATGCAGTCAGAATTCAGTGTGTGAGTTTGAAATAGAAACTCATTTCACTCTCACACAACATAATTATGAGGTAAATTTTCTGGAAAAACAATACATGTAATAGATTCCAAAGTCAAGTGGAAGTTATTTTTAAATTATTTGCTATTTGGAGTTATTCAAAATAGCTAAATGTTGATTTTATAGTTACATCATCACATATTTGAAATGAATAAGAGAATAAATGAATTTATATGAAATGAAACATTATGTTGGAGTGGTAATTGGCTGCAAATAGAAAGGTGTGTAGTTCAATACATAAGCTTTTAGCTGTCGTGTAACTATATTTCAAAACTTATAAATGTTTTACATATGTATATATTAAAAAGATTTCAGACTGGAATGCATCTGACAGATTACCTAGTCCTACCCATCACCATTATGACTGTGACTATTTCCTTCAACCATTACATTTGTGCACAGTGTTACTAAGTGATTTCAGCCTTTAGGTCCTGGGCTACACCTAGGGCCCCTCCTTGATTCAAGGTGGAACTGCCGTGCTGCTTGACCCTTAGTGGACCCCGAGCACCAGGACATCTTCACTTCTCACACGACAGAATTCAAACCAATTTAATCCCAAGCATCTGAGTAGGTTGTCTGTCCATCAGGTAGTGTTTAAATTTTAGTATCACTTTTATTTTTAGTATCATTTAAATTCATTTTTCGTTGTGTTCTAGAAGCGCTGTTGGGGAAAAGCAAAAGCAAATAGCTTGTGCCATTGTCCTCAAAACTCTGCTTACAATAATTTGGTAAAATTTTTAAGATTCTTAAAAATTTGAAAGGAGTATTGCAGCAAGCAGCCTATAATCCAGAGGACAAGAGGGCTCTTGTCTCCCCTCAACACAGAACCCTGAGTAACTGGTGCACCTCATTCAGACACGGTGTCGAGCAACTAGAGTCACACAGGATCCATCTGTCTCCCGCCCTCCGTGTAAACTTGCAAACAGCGTAACCTCAGGTGTTTTTCCTTTTCCCTGCAGCTCGTCAGCAGGCTTGCACGTCCTCTTTCTCCTATGAAGCTCACCGAGGAGGCCCACTGCGGGAGAAGTTCAAGCCTAGCTGGGCCAGGGGCGCTGCACTCCTCCTGTCTCCTGAGCTAACTCGGAGACCTTGCTAAGGATGAACTAATTCACCTTAGTGTAGATGTTGGGTCCAACCGACTACACCTCCGCCCCTAGTCCATGACTCATTCGCCTCGCCCAAGAAAAATCACTCCGCCATGTCTGGCCAATAAGATATCGCCAAACGTCAACTGTTCCTCCCATGCTCCTCCCCCCATGGTTCCCTACAGAAGCCGGTGCATTTCCTGAATAAGGCCAAAGTGTTCCAGAAACCTCCCTGGAGTCTGCCTGGTGATTACACGCCTTGCCCTCCCAGTCCAAGCTCCCGAACCTTGTTCTGTGACTGGGCTTTCAGAGGACAACAGCCCATTAGGCCTCTTTCTTCCTGTCTGGTCTCCCGTGGGGTATTCTCGAGTTCTAGGTCTATCTTTATTCTCTGCCTCGTATTACAGAACAACCTGTATACTTTAAAAAGTTTCACTGCAAGAGCAGCATCTCTAAATTGAAGAAATAACATTTTAAACATGGTATAAAAATGTGTCACTTTTTCATAGATGATTTTTGAACCAAGTCTTTATTTCCTGTAGGAACTCTGGAAGGAGAAGTGACTGTTGACACCTGATTTCCCTGTGGCAGATGACCAGATAGAATCAGCATTAACAGCGTGCGGAAAATGCCAAACGCAGAGAAAATGACAAATGTGCCAGACGATTTAATATCGAGTAAAGATAAAGGTTAACAGAAGCGATCTTTTCTTCTCCATTTGCAAAACAAGTTCAATGTGCTTTTTGTCTTTGCAAAATATAAAGTGTGACTTTAAAACCAAGACAGTAGTTTTTAGGTGTGCTCTGTAAAGGCCCTATTACATGTGGCAATTTTGATCAGTGTATGTTGCACAGGGGATATTAAAGCCCAGAATTTGGGCCCAAATTAAATCACAATAAATTAATACATTTCTGAAAATAGGTTGAAGAAGAATAATCAACCCTGAGAGGAGTGTACAAGTCCGTGTCGAGGATCCTGAGCACCAAGGCATCGGTTCTGCGTCCTGCGGCCCTGTTGTAGGCTGTTCTTCGCTTCTTAACAGGAGAGCCCAGTGCGGGGGTGGGGGCATCGACAGGCACCCCGGGTAGTACTTCTGCACTCATCTGTAACCTCTCTTCATTAATAAGCATATCTGTATAACGTCTTCAGACTTTAAAAGATGATAAATGCTCAGCATCAAGAAGCTCAAAAGAGATTAAAACATCTCTGCCAATATGACTATCGAAGTATCTACATTCAATCCCTGCCAAGATCTTGTTTTATCAGTACTTTAAAATCATGCCCCGTATTCTGCTTTGGCTTTTCCTCCCAGGAGCAATTTCAAGAGTTCTACAACATTCCTTAAATGGCTGCAAATGATTCCTTTCTATGGGTATACTATAACTTATTTAATCATTTTCCAATAATTTAGTGTCTAGATTGTTTTTTTTATTATATTAATGAAGTCAGTGCATTAATTTTTATTTTTTAGTATCTAAACTTTATTTCAAATAAAGATATCAAGTAAGGAAAGAATAATTAAGAAAGGCATGTCTGCCAATTTTATGACTAAATATACTCATTAAAATAAAGGGTTAAAGGACTTATAGAAAGTGACATTTGGCAGCTTGGCACAACTTGATATAATATTGAATTAATCATTAAATGAGTCCTTGCCTGCTGTAGGAAACTGGTATATATTTTTTGAGAATCAGAGTTATGATTCTATCATGTAATCATAATGTTGGACAAGTCAGCACATTTCATTTTGTGGACGTTATTCTTCATGCTATCTGTAAAGGGTGTTCCAGAATCTTCTTTAGCAGTTTATTAAACATCAGGAGCCCTGAAATTGAGCTTTGAAATAAAACGAAAGTGACAAAGAGTTATACATCCATATGATCTCCTAATAGAAAGGGAACTAATAGAAATTGTATTTTTGATGCCTTCCTTACACATCAAACCTTATATTAAAATATGATACAATGTTTAGTACAAAGGTTTGAATCATCCAGAATCATGTGGGAAATTTTATCAGGAAAAGGAATGCGAGAGCTCTGACAGCAGCAGACAAGGGGAAGTGGCGGAGCTGTCCTCACCTCTGGTCCTGGGGACGGAGGACACAGCCCAGGCTGCAGGGACAACTTGGGGGAGTTGAATCCAACCATGGCGCCTCGGCAATTACTAGCAAACCAGTTGCTAATGAGCTCGCGATATGTGAAACTGTGTCCTACTGTTTTAATTTCTGTTCCAGAAAAACAAGATTTCTTGTTTACTACCCAATTTTCATGGATTCTCCACTGTTACAACCTAGATACATTTGCACATACGTTTTCTGCAAATCTATAAAATCTTTCTTTACTACTTTGAAGAGTTCTACTGTAGTCAATTATCTTTATAAACTAGAACATTAGGAGTGGGGATTTCCCTGTATTAGAGTTATGAGGCAGGTTAATAATTTCCTATTAGATGCCGTTGCTCTTCCGGGCAACTACATTTCAGAGCCAATAACACAAAATCAGGAAATGCATCCAAACCAAGAAGACATTTTGTTGTTATCTTTTAGGAGAGGAAATATTATTTATTTTCCTGGGAGTTAATTTTTTTACTCAGAGCTGTGGTAGCTTCCATTTGTATTCCTGCACACCTAATACAAATTCCACAAATACTATGGATCAGAGCACAAACCTTTTGAAAAACTTGTATGAAGATGCTGCTTACAAGTCTATTTTTCATTTTACTGGTTAACTGCAAGTGAGCATTTGCATAGGTCCAGAAGCGCAGAGAGAATTCTACATAGCCTGGTCCAGTACACTGTGTGGTACAATATCAGAAGAGAAAGTACATATTGCTCTGAAGATTAGATTCTTTAAGGCTGATGCACATTATGATAATCCAATAATAAATACCAAGATGAAACTGTATATTATCACATCTGTGAACACTTTTTGCATTACACAGATCACACAAATATATTGTGCATTTTGAGATTAACTTGACCAGTGGATAATGATGTCAGCGACACTACTATATTAAAAATATAAAAAATAGTTCTGTTGCACAGAAATAGAGTGCTAGCATCAATTCTAAGATGTTAGAGTCTTTGTTTCAAGAACACATCTCTACAAGTAGCCAGTGGTTAAGATTCTGAAGCACCAGATTTTGTGCGTGTGTGTGTGTGTGTGTGTGTGTGTGTGTGTGTTTACAGAAGTTAAACTCATTCTTACTGGTTTTGCAAAAGATTTTAAAATCATAGTGATTTCTTAGATTACGTGCATGGTGATTTCCTCCTAGTCTTTATGTTGTCTAATTACATAAGTAGAGTTGCATGTGAGGCACAAAAAAAAAAAAATGAGCTCTAAAGTCTGAAACAATTCCTACATCTTAGTGCTATCATAATTTAACACAAAAATAATTTATTTCTTCTCTGTAGCCTGAAAGCCATAGAACTCTACTAGTCCTCAAAGTATATTGGCAGAAAGCAATACAGGGAATTTTTAGAAGTATTCCAAGTAATTAATGAGATAATTGGAGGGATTCTGTACCATAAACAGTAAGGAACTTAATTTCTACGACATAGATTTCTTGGATTCTCATTAAACAAGAGCCTACTTAGATTTGAAGTGAGTAAACAACCATAGAAACTGTGTGGTTGGCACATGGGAGGGGTAGGGGAAAGGTAAAAAGGGAAGAGGAAAAATAAGAGAAAAGGGAAAAAATGGAAAGAAAGTCTTTGTACAGAGGGTAGGGCATACGGGGGGAGGGAGGACAGGGAAAAAGGGAAAAAATAAGAACCAAGATACGTCATATAGAGGTACAAGATCCCAATGATGAATGTAACTATATTGTATACCTAAAAAATACCAATAAATAAAAAAATTTAGATAGATAGATAGATAGATATAGAGAGATATAGATATATAGACACCAAGTAGTTTATAGCTGCCAATCTGGAGTAAAAATAATATGAGTTCAGGGAGAAGCAGGAAGAGGAACGTTTATGTATGCTGATTGTCTGCATTTGGATCTATCCTAGCAGTGGGTACCTCTCATATTGGTTCATCCATACGTCTTCGTAAGGCAGGTATCAAATGTTCCCCATAAGGATTGTGCACAGAGAGGCTCAATGGTTTGAGACAATGTGATGTCAGAATGGGCATCTGAATTTGCAGGCAAGATCCCACCTCCGTCCATTACAATGTTCTCTGGCTTCATCGCTAAAAACTGAAGCTCTTCTCTGTAAATGTGGTCATGTTTGGAAAGAAAATAAGGATGCCATGCCGTCTATCTCCAAGGTTGCTAAAGTAGCAAATACAATGCAAAGCAACTTTGAAAATGCAACGGAACCCTGTACACATAAGCATTAAGAGGATAGGTGCAAGTGATGCTTTATGAGCATTAAAGGCAGAATCCATGCCAGGCGGGCCTCCTCCTTTACCTCCCTTGCCGTTGTTCCTCAGATCTGTCTCCCAATCCTCCTCTTCTCTCCACAGTGGGAGCCCTTGTTTCTGGCCATGTAAAGTTGCTCACTAAGATGACGAAGCTTAGACTTCAGCATGCACCTCTTGTTCTTCTGCGTGGTCTTCACTTCTTTATGAGGGCACTTGGTCCCAGTAAGAAAAACACACCTCATCCTCTAGAATGGTTGCATGAGCCAAACACAGGTTCATTCAGTGAATGACTTGTGCAATTGTATTTGGACAGTGACTGCTGCTTTGGGAAGGTCATCAATGGTTCCCTACTGCAAAAATCTAGGGATGCTTTAAAATTCATCTTAAGTTCTTTGTTGCTGCTACTGATAGAGTGTGACCCCAAAGCTCATGTCTTGGAAACTCAAGCCACAAGATGTGGTGGCAGAAGGTGTAAGCGTTGAGAGGGGATTAGGTTATGAGGACCCCGTGCCCCATGGATGGGTTAATGGTGTTACCATGGGAAGGGGTTCCTTCTTGCTTTTTCTCTCACCTTGTCTCTGCCCTTCCCACATGGGAAGAAAACCCTCATCAGATGCAGCCCCTCTGCCTTGCACTTCGCAGCCTCCACAGCTGTGAGCCGATAATTTTGTGCTCCTTACTCCATTTCCGGCCAGGTGCGATGACTCAGGCCTGAATCCCGGCATTTGGGAGGCTTGAGCAGGAGGGCTGCAAGTTTGAATCCCACCTGGGCAACTTAATAAGACTATGTCTAAAAATAAAAAAAATAAAAGAGGGCTGAGAACATAGTTCAAAGCAAAGGCCCCAGTTTCAATCCTCAGTACCAAAAAAAAAAAAACAAGAAACAAAAAAAGTTACATCATGTTAAGTGCTCTGTTTCAGTAACACAAAATGGATGAAGACAGTGACTCTGAGAATTTTTCCCCAGAAAAGCCTCTCCTTCTCCACCAAGGCCCTGCCAGTGTCACCTCATTTTCCTCTTTCCTCGCTGCACAGCAACAGTGAGCAATCAGGAGATGACGCTCTGTGTGGTGAGGGCTGTGACCAAGGCAGGCAGAGCCCCCCAAAGATTGAGGATCCCCACGAAGAAGCCCGCCCACCCTGTTGGAGAGGCCTCACCCTGCTGGGGCCTGGGCTGGATTGTTTCCAGTTCACCACCGCCTGGTCTGACCTACAGCACCTATTACCATGGTATGGAGCAAACAGGGGGCATCTCTTTCATCTCCATAACTAACACTTGTCACAAAGCCTGGTAACAGTAGCTATTCGGGGGTGGTGTGTCAGACTGCGTGAACAAAGATTCTAGCCATACTGCTTTGAGGTGCTGAGTGATATAAGAAAAATTATCTCAAATACTCTGTACCTCTGGCTTTCCATGTATAAAATAGGGAAAACAATAGCAATGTTTTCCTGGAGATACAATTTTAAGGCTCAGCAGATATTACTGCATTTTGAAGTGTTACAAAAATGTAAAGATTAAAAGACTCAGAAATTGACTCTGTGTTGTTTCCTAACATATGTGCCTAAATATCAATAAGATGATGAATAAAAGACAAGATCCAGTGTTTCCCATGTGTAATTTTTATTCAAGCTCCATAAATTGCTAAATTTCACAGGCTGAGCTCAAACTTGGGATCCTCCTGCCTCAGCCTCGGAGAGTTCTGGGTTACTGAAGCTGCTGTCTTTGAAGCTATGATTCTGACAGATCCAGCCGATTCCTTTAGCCTTTATCTCTTTTGACTATCTCAACAGCCTTTGACAGCACTGACAACTCTTCTTCCCTAAAATATTTGCTCTGCACAGTGTCTATGACATCGTACTCTCCTGATTTTCCTTCACATTTAAAACATTTTCCTCTGAGTTCTTTTTCTGCATTCACTGTTCCCTGGGCCTGTGTCCGGCTCTCTCGTTCACCCTACCCTGCCCGGCAGGGCGAGGCCTAGGGCCTGGGCACTGGCGTGGTCCCGTTTCCTGTTCCAGTTCCAGTTCTGGTTCGTGCACTTCAGAGGGTCCCACTTAAATATTTAACTGTCTTTTTGAGAAAACCAGCTGCGTGCCCACAGTTTAAAATCAGCACGTCCGAAAGGGACCATCATATTTCCCACCCTGGCTGCTCTTCTCGTAGAGCTCCTGGGTTAGTAACTGGCCCATGTGAGCTCACTGCAGGATAAAGCAGCAAGTTTAAGTGTCTCATGAAGAAAGAATATGATTTGGACCTCTGCACATTTTCCTTTCACTTGAAGTCCTTCCCTCATGCCCCAAGCCCTATAACTCCGGCATCTCTGTTCAGTTAATTGCTTTAAAAAAAAATACTTTTGGTGTAATTTAGTCCTGGAAAACTTCCCTGGCCCTTAAAGTTTGGAGAAAATGACCTTCCTATGTGTTCATCAAAAATCCTCCATAGCCCTGGTGTGAATAATCTGCAATAAAACATAAGATCCTAATAAGATTACTGTCATTTAGAAATGAGATGAAAGGAGCTAAAGGTGTAGGGAAGGTGGGATGGATAGGGGATGGGTAATAAGGGAAAAGAAAAATGTGAGAAAATGAAAAGATGAAAATAAAGTGTTTGTAGATGGGGGGAGGAGGGGGTGAATGGAGGGTAGGGGTAAGGGGAAAAAATGAGAATCAAGACTTGTCATGTAGAGGTACAAGATCCCAACAATGAATGTAACTGTACTGTATCCCTAAAATGTACCAATAAACTCAATTAAAGCTGAAAAAATAATCCTCCATAGATAGTTTTCTAACACAGAGGCTTTTCACACCATATTCTAAGTGTTTCTGTGTCTTGTGCCAGTCTTTAAGCTCTAGGACCTCTGTAACTTGTTGTGCTTGTCTTCGCACCCAGAACTCCTCATGCATTGGCAAGCATGGGTCAGTTCACACGTCCACCCCTTGCTCTTGTCGCTTGGGTTGCATCCCTCACTTTCTCAGTGGCACACATTTTTCTCGACCTTCCTGACTCAGCCCAGGTTCTACACCCCTGCTTCCCTGGACAGAATTCGTTGCTCTCTTCTTTGAGGTCACTGCCTTTCTTGGGGATTGTTTCTTTGCAAGATAGAAAAACTTGTTTCAACTATTTTCAGTGAAAAGTGGGGCCTTATATGGATACAAGCCAGAAGAAGTCTATTCAGATAGAGTTGTAGAGTTGCCTAACTCTGGAAATACGCCCATTATAGTTGGTAACCAGCCAGGGTCTGAGTTCCTGCAACAGCCAACCCAGCTCCGGTGGCCACATCTCCTGGACTCCCACAGAGACCACACTTAGTGCCAGGGTCCTCAGTATCTGCTGCAGCATCATGGGCAGTGGTTACAAGGAACTAGCTCTCAAAGAAAACTCCATTGGTACGGGGTTATGTGTTCTCTCTCCTTTTTAAAAAAAAATTTTTTTTGAGCATCTGTTTAACCTCATATCCTCTGCACACTGACTTTTCTGCATCTCTATGCATGTGAGGGCAAATGTAGCTACCCCAATCCTCTATGGTTCTCAGCATTAGCAGAGACTGACAAGCATCCATGCTTGGCAGTTTAAAACCTTAGGAAAAAAAAATATTGGCCTTAGAATGAATGTTAGTCCTGACCCGGGTGTCAGTGATCGCAGGGCTGGATCACACACTGAAGAAATTCTTGTGTGTGGCCAACTCCAGAGTGGAGTGGACAGTTCCCAGAGAAGGAGCCTGGGTAAGAACTCACATGCAGGGTGTCTCTGCACTCCTGAGCCTACTGTTACTCAGTCAAAACCACTTTCTTTTATATCTATCCCTAATGTGTAGGGCAGCACCTAACCCAAATAGGTGATCAGTAAAAATTCATTTAATGCATAAATAAAAATGATGGAGGAAGGAACTAGAAATAGTCATTTGCTGTATTATTTCCTCATCTCTGTTCCAAGAAGCAAGGAAACAGATTCTTTCCCAGAGCCCACAAAGGGTGCCATTCCTGCAGACCCATTTTACACTTCTATCTCCAAAAGATAATTAATTCACATTGTTTGAAATGTGTACTGATTTGTTAGAGCAGAAATTGGAAGCTGATATATTTAGAAAATACGAAGAATATAATCCCCTTCTTAGAGATTTTATGATGTTCATTCCCAGCTTTAAGAAACCTTAATAGAGAAAGCTGTCTATATTTGTTTAGCAGGGAGTTTTCCAAGCAAAGTTCTACTGGACACCTGCTTTGGCTACTCAGTGTAATTCTGCTTTCTCTGTCCTGGTTGTCTTTCTGTGGAAATCAGCATTCTCTCCTGCATGGCATGCAGCAGAGAAAGACCAGACATTTCAGGGACGGCCACGTGTTTTACGTCAACAGCCATAGCTATTACTCCAGAATGGACACAGGGTCCACTTGGGGTGAATGAAAGTCAGGTGAGGAATCTTTCTAGAGCTTAACAGGGGAAAAAACTCTTTTTTCTAGAAATGGCACTAAGACAATAGGAGTAAGGTTGGAGTTCTAGGATTGCCTTTCTTGTAAAAGGAGCCAAAAAAGGAATCAGAATTCAGAAGTGAAAATTACCAGCTTGTATTAGTCTTCTGTTGCCGCCACAATTTTTTTTTAACCACAAATTTATTTTGTTAGAGCAATACAAATTTATTATGTTACAACTCTGGAGGGCAGAGTATGCTATAAGTCTTTGAATTAAAATCAGAGAGCTGACAGGGATATGTTTCTGGAAGCTCCAGGAGAGTAGGACTGAGGTCCCCATGTGCTGGGGGCTATTTCCAATGTCCAGAAGCTGCTACATCCATTGGATTTGGCCTATTCTTCTGTCTTCGAAACCAGGAACAGTGTACTGATTTCTTATGTCACCTCTCTCCAACCACGCCTTGTCTTTCCTCTTCCACTTTTAAGTGAAAGTGTGTGACTAGATTGAACCCTGGACAATTTCTTTTAAACTTTCATCACATCTGCAAATTCTCTTTTGCCATGTGAGATACATTTCATGGTTTCCAGTACTTTAAGAAATTTCCACAGCATTTGGACATCTTTGGAGAACCATCATTCTGCCTATGACACAGATTTCATTGTTATCATGCAAGCCATAGGATCGATCAGACATGTCAAAAGCCAGCTTGGCCCTTGGACGTTTCAGCTACATGAAAGGATTAACCAATTTTGTCATTAGATTGACTTAAGGCACAGATTTGTCACTTGTAGCTTTTTGTTTACTTATTTATTTACTCTTTCCAGTGCTGGGGATTGAAGCCAGGGCCTTCACACTAAACTACATCCCCAGCCTTGACTCGTTAAGTCACTGAGTTACCGAGGCTGGGCTTGCACTTGTGATTCTCCTACCTCAACCGCCAATGGTGCTGGGATTACACACTTCACTTTATTTTTTTTTTCTAATTATGTGTATTTATATCCCGCCAAAATTGGTTGCAAATGCTTCCTCTTTGGAGAATGCTGATCTTTTCCAACTCTCTGATTTTATAGAGGAAACTAAGAGTGAAAGGGGAAAAAAAGAAAGAATTTTTCCAAGGTCACAGAACCAATAATGAATCTTCAAGTTCTACACCCCCATTACAATGTTTTACAGTGATTGTCAGTATATGGGGGAAAAGTGCCATTGTGGAAGAAAAGCTGCACATTCTGTAGACATTCTAGTCCCTCTTTCTATGAAGACACAAGCAGTCCACACCTATGTCCCAATAAGCACTTCTAGATTTTATTCCACATTGCAACTACTGCTTCTCTGCTTAACGGGAGGGAGAGGAAATCCCCTAATTACTGTCCTGTTGGGTAATCAGTTATTTACCATCCCTTCCTCTCTTTTTCTCCCCCTAACAAAACTGCTTAGCTGGTATTAAGCAAATTATAAAGCAAATTATTTTAAATTTCTCAAATCTTCATTAAATATCTACAAGTCATCTTGCACTTTCTTTTTAAGGAGATGCTAAGAATTTTTAACAGTAATAGTGTCGTCTTCCTGTAGACAAGTGTCTGTTACCGCTTTAGTTCCTGACAACCTAGGCCAAGGTGACCTTGTTTGCTTCTTAGTGAGTGGATGCATCCTTTTTCTTGGCAAGGATGTAAGAATGTACACTGGAGGAGGATTTCTAATTTCTGAGCCTGAGCACACCTTAGTCTCATGGAGTCACTCATGGCTTGCTCAAGAGGTGTTGGTGATGTTTGAGTCTGTTCCCAGATATCAGCAGCAGATCAAACAAATGAAATAACGTGAGTGTCAAGTAACCTCAGGAGTTTTCATAGCATTAAACTCTATAAATCAGTATAGTTGCAAATTTCATTTTATAAACTTTGTCAGACCTGTTTCTCAGTGCTTTTCTGGCTTCCTAAACTCTTCTCTGCTCCTCAGATTGGCAACCTAAATGTACCCAGATGCCAGGTCCCTCCACATCTCCACCCGGCCAGTTCAGCCCACGGCCTCCTCCAGCTCTCCAGAGAAGGGTGCTCAGTTCAGACCCAGCCTGACACAGCTTACACTCCAAGACCAGAACCTGCACAAAGACTGCACTCACTTCTACTGTCTTCCCAGAGTTGCTGCCTCGATTCCAGATCATTAGGCATTTTTCTTGAGCCAGAAGTAAGTTGCTCACATTATGGCCAGTTTTCTCTTTAGTGCTGCTAAATTAAAAAGAAAAGACAGATGTACTTTGTTTCCATCTGATTTCCATTTTAATAGAGGTAAAACTGTGTGTATTATCTATCTATCTATCTATCTATCTATCTATCTATCTATCTATCTATCTATCTATCTACCAATCATCCTGTCATGACTAACAAGAGATGAACTCCAGAGACCAGTTACCTAAGTTTAAATTCTTATTTCACCACCTATTAGCTATATGGCTTTACCAAGTTATTTAACTTCTGTATCACTCAGTTATCTCACCTGTATAATGGAAATAACAGATACAGCTTTACCTGAGTACCACTGTGAGTACTGAATGAGCCAGCACACGTACAATGCTTACATCCTCCATATCTGATAAGTAGTAAGCAGTCAATAAGCGTTAACTTTTTTTGTTTTTTTTGGTACCGGGGATTGAACGCGGGTCCTTGGGCTTGCAAGGCAGGCCACCGAACCGCTGAGCTAAATCCCTGGCCCCTTAGCTATTATTAAATCTTGTGCCTGTGTTAAGCAAGGAATGAGATAGGTGCTAGGCAGGAGGAAAGGGAAGAGTAATAAGAAAAACAGATATAGTTCATTCATAGGAAGGAAAAAAAGAAAGGGCTTATCCACATAATTTTTTCCCAGTCAAATTGCAAGAATATGTAGCACACTCTCCCAGCAAACTCCATGTTTATGTTTTCTCCCACTGACTTCTGTAACAGGAGAACTCAACTGGGGAATTCTCTGGTTAACAAGGATGCTGAGGACCAGTGGGATTATCTCTGTATTATGTGTAACATTGTTTCTATGGGGAAATGAGCTTCAAACCAACTAAAGTAAAACCAGCTCTTCAATCAGGCTCATCAGTGAATGTTGACAGCCACAACAATGTGGTTCCTTGTTGAGAAAAAAGGAAAGTGGGTAGCCATAGAGATGGTCATACCTTTGCTACCACCATGCTAAACATTTTCTCTAGATTTTTGCCAAGGGAATAAAAAAGAAGAGAAAGAATAAAAAAGGAAAGAAAAATTACTTAATTTCAAATAGCTGGGAAGGGAGATATTGTAACATCTCACATTTCAGAACTGCCTCTGTGATTTTGCACTTGTAAGGTTTACTGTTTCGGAGAACAAGAAGGAAAAAGAATGATAGTAACAAAATGATTGAAAAATCACTTAATTAAGAGGTGGATAAATCAAGCTCTATGATTTTACACAATTTATTAAAGGTCCCAGGTGGCCTCAGGGCCCTCAAGATTGAACCAGTGCCTATAGTGTCCTCTTTTATTAACTGGGTCCCTCCTTAGAAATCACATCACCTGCACTGGGAGTGACCTGGACCAGCCTGGAATACTTGAATGCTTGGGAAATGGAGTTTATTCAAATCTAGACCACGCGAAGCTTGGCAGCTCTTCAGCCCTCTGGAAAGTCTTCTGCATGACTGTAGCATTCTCTTCTATTACAAAATTCAGGAAGGTCATAACATGAGCCATAAGACAACTGCCATCAACTCATGGACAAGATTACAAGAATCTATTTCCTCTGTGTATTAATTACAGTCCGTCCATCATGTCCACAGGTTCTTTGTTTTTGTATTCAACGAAATTAGGGCAGAAAATATTTCTTTAAAAAATTGCATTAGAAATAAGCAGGTACAGATATTTTTGTCATAAACTATAACAATTATTTAAATAGAATTTACATATTGGGTATTATAAGTAACAGACCTGATTTATACATGAGGATGTGAGTAAATTATAAGAAAATATTATAGCATTTTACATAAAGGACTCAAAGCGCCCACAGATTTTGGTATCTGAGGTGGACCCTGAATCCAACACCCCAACCATGATGAGGGTTATCTGTACATTGAGATCAGTTATCTTTTCTCTTTTGGTTTCCAAGTCCTTGTCTTGCTCTACTTTCTGGATTATTTTATCTTTTAATCTTTCTCTTGAAATTTTATTAAGGTGACATATTTTTCATATTCGGCAGTTACTTCTTTAGTTGTTTCTTTTCCATAACATTCTGTTCTTCGTTTGCGGTCTCAATACTTTTTCTTATGTATCTGAAGATATTAACCATCAAGGATTTAGAATTACTTTCTCTTGTATCTCAGTGCTTCTCTATCTTTCTATCTCCCTATCTTTCATGTTGGAGATATTCCTGATGTGTCAAGCGGTCCTTAGATGATCATATTTAGCAGTAGGACATCATAGAGCTGAGTGAAAGACCATAGCTTGCTGGGGGTTGGACTTTCCAGGAGTGGGGTTAGCTGGGGGGCCAGACTTCTCCTAGAGGAACCCCAAATTCAAGGTTGCATGGGGTCTTTCTTGAGAGTGACTCAAATTCTCCAGAGAAATATCTTGAAATTTCCTGACTAGCAAGGCGTGTTGGAGCTGTCAGCATTTTAAGAGCAGAGCTACAGAAGTGGTGGGAGGTTTACAGGTCAGCATTGAACTTGCATTCATTTCGGTTCTATCTCTTAATGTTGGATTTTTGCACCTGCAGTCCTTGAAATGGAGCCAGTGCTGTTCAGTTTCTCTAGAGAGGGACCTCCTCTCTCCTACTGTAGAGCGGCATGTGCACATGCGTGTGCATAAGTGTGGGAGTGTGGGTGGGTGGGTGATCTGGCGGTCCATCTGCCGTGTGTCAGACTTTCCTGTGTCGCTGTAGTTTTCGGTTCCGCACCTGCCATCCCTTCCACATTCAATATCCCAGACTTCTGAGTGCATCACCCAGCCCTGTTCCTCTGTTCTGTCTACACTGCTCTATCTGTGCTGTCTTCCGAGTAGTTGTTGAAATCTTGTGTCCACTGTTGTTTCCATCCTCATTTTCTTTTCTTATAAGCAAATGCCTTTATTATTCTTCTGCTCTCATTTTGGCAGAGGTAGTAGAAGGAGGGGAGATAAGCACACGTAATTAAATCACCATTTTTAACTAAAAACCCCTTAGGATTTTTTTTCTCTGCGAGCATCAAGACAATCAAAACTTTTCACAAGAGCTCTTCATCCTTTCATTCTTTTTCTCCTACATTTTGCAAAGTGGAAAAACAAATTCACTATTTTGACCGGGTAACACGGATGAAAAATCTAAATAAATAATTGCCCACTGCAACGTGTTTTCCTCTTCAGTTGTTTAAAAGACCTAAGTACGACCTCTCTGCAGTGTTATTGTATGATTAAGTATTTCGGTATTTTTGAGAGGAGTATAAAACATTACCAAAGAGAGTTGGAATGCTGTTAGCCTCTAAATATACGTTAAACTGCTCTAAACTTCTTAAACTAATTGGGCTGACAAAAGATAAAAATGTGGAAGGATTTTGTAAGTAACTTGATTTTTTTCCCCAGTATTTTTTAATTTCTCTGAGACCATTTAAAACCATTAATATCTCGAGATTTAAAATTTCAGTATCTCTTCAATAAATTGTATCAAATTTCCATTGAACAGTTGCTCCTAAGTTGTTGTCTTTTCTGGCTGTCTTGCTTCCTACCAAGCACTGCATGTATGTAAATACTGGTTGCTTTATTACCTGTTTTGTGATAAAAAGGTATTTCAATAGAATGTTGAGGAGCATTCCTAATGAGTTTTTAAGTTTGTACTATTTTCTGACCATAGTGGCCAGACTGGTGTGCTTTCAATTTATTTATCTATAATTTCAATTTTCCAAAAAAAGAGCAGTCTGTTTTCAGCAATCCATCGATAGCTATTAATATTATTAGTAAATATTTTTAGAACCTATTCTAGGTTATAAGCAAGCTTTGCAGTTAGGAAAATTATACTTCAAAGTGTGACAAGGCAAGTAGATACAAAACACTATGGGGAAGTGCTACGGTGCAGTTGGAATTGTTTCAGAAGCAGAGACAAAGGAAAGGTGTCCAGAGAGGACGTGGAAGGAGATTTGGCAGGCGAGCTGCCAGTCACTCGAGTTACGCTGAGACAAAACGGGGCACGTTTTCTGTGTCAGTCATTGATCATTTTCCTCTTTGTCTGGCCCAGAGATGTGAATGAAAGCAGATGGGAAATTAAAAGACATGGGCTCTAATGTTGGGTCTGCTTCACTTGGTTAGGGCAACTAAGCAAACTACTTTATTTTTTCCATCCCTAAAGGGGAGGCTGGTTGAATTACATAGCTTGGTAGCTCCAATACATTAGTGCTGCAGCAGTTAGTGTTAAATGAGTCAAGTAAAAGGAAAACTTAGCCAAAGTAAAGTGAAGCCACCTTGGTGGAATGGCTTTCCATTTCAGATAAACCTGGGACACTGCCACGTGCACTGACATCATCATCACACAGCGAGTCTGCCTGTCATTCTAGGACAGGTGAAGCAAGTCTGAGAGGTACTCGGGGTCTTTGTTCAGATGGCCTGAGATTTCAAGTTTCGAGTCTGAGATGCTAAGGACAGTACATGTGAAATAAAAATGTCTGCTTATGTGAATAAGGAAGGGGAGGTTTGTTCTGATGAGTAACTATTTCCTTTTGAATTGCTCTTTCAAACTGGGGATGTAGCTCAGCTATAGAGTGCTTGCCTAGCATGCCCAAGGTCCTGGGTTCAATCCCCAATACTTCATGAACTACATTTTCATCATAAAATGTGGTATTTTATAATTCTTTTACCTACAGTTGTGCTCTCAGCGTTGTGATAAATATAAAGAAAAAAGACAGAGTCAGATAAATATGGAAAAGGAAGCGAACACAGCAAAGCTGAAAGGCAGCATCTCAGCCTTCTATTAATGTGCCATGTGTTCAGACCTTTTCAAGCAACAGATGACAGGACCCCATGGCAGGCGTCCCAAATATATAAACGCTGTCACAGTGAAGTGCTGACTGGGCCTTTGATAGTGAAAGGTTTCAATCTTTTTTTCTTACTGCAGTCTTAGGCACCCACCTGCACTTGCCCACTCACAGGGAAACATGCACACAGGAATACTCAGAAATGGAGCGGGGCTTCCAGCTTCCTGTTAATATCGGTCCCAGATTTCTCAAGAATTGTGCTCAGAGTTAGAGGAAACCGAGGGTGAAGAATGGCCTAAAAAGAAAATCCACAAAGAGTTATCTGACCCTAACCTCAGCTACCAGCACTGGAGAGAAGAGAAACAAAGCCTGTGTTATTCGGAAGATATTAAAACAAACACATGTACAACACTGATAAGGATTTTGCTCAAAGGGAGAAAAGAATGGGGCGGACTGAAAGTCTTCACACAAACAGATCTTTTTGATGAAAACATATTTCCTTTTCTCTTCTGGTCTCCTCGACAAGATAGTGCACAAAGCGCTCATTTATATTTTCTTTGTTTTCATCCCAAAGCTGGAAGATCAAAGAGTTAACAAAACCTCCTTGCTGTGGAAGGGTCATTTCAAAAACTAAATGCACCAATTCAAAGTGGAAAATAGGATGAACGCCAAGGAGATGTTTAGCGAAGAAACATTCTAGATGAACTCTTTGAAGAACATTTGCAGCCTCGTTTGATTGCCTTGGAGTGCGCAGGGGACGATGCGTTTGTGTGGAGCTGAAGCTGAGGGATGGTTGTGTTCTGCGCTCGATGCAGAATTACCTAATATGGGTGGAAATATTCATGAGATTTTGCATAGCCAAATGATATTAAAAACTTCCACATCCTTTTTCCCTTGGGCCTAATTAAATGCCCAAACCTGAGACGTGTCTATTCGTTTGAAAAATAGTTCGAAGCGCCATTTTTCCAAGAACCAGCAAAGTTGAATGGCAAGGTAAAGATTTTGCTTCGTGCGTCCCACTCACTGTGGAGATGCTTCCTTTTTCTAATATTTTACTCTTTTGGGGGGCTAACCTCTGTGGAACGGGAGCAAAAATAGAGCGTAGAGCAGTGGCCGTGGAAACTGTCAATACGCCCATATCGATTTATTTAAGAGACTGGATTTACACTGGTCTTGCTCTTCAGTTGGACTTCTCAGAGTCTGCTGTTCACTCTATCGTCTGACTCCTTCTGATCCCCTCCACAAACTCAGAGGCTGAAGCCTAATCCTCAGTGCAGTAGTGTTGAAAGGTAGAACCTTTATAAAGTGAGATATCATGAGGAGAGAGACCTCAGGGACAGCCCTGGTGAGAGACCCAAAGGGGTTGGTTGGACCCTTCCGCCATGTGAGGGCACAGCTAAGAAGCTACCTATCCACCAGGAAGGATGCTCTCATCACACAGGACACTGCTGTTGTCCTGGACTTGTCAGCCTCCAGAACTGTGAGAAATAAATTTCTGTTCTTTATAAATTTCCAAATCTAAGGTATTTTGTTATAGGAGCCGAAATGAATTAAGACACGGCAGTCCTGGAATCTTAGCAACGAACCCCACCGGACAGGTGACTGTCACAGCTGTGTGGAAACACAGAGACAAATGATAAAGGTGACTTGTGGTCTATGAAAAACAGTACAGTGATTTTCTCACTAATTCAAAGTTAACTTGGGGGATACAGATTGTTTTTATGTTGATCTACGAGGCGTCCTTTCCTGGGCTAGGCTGGAAAACAGTCTGGACAGATGTTCAGCACTTTCAGCAGAAGAGAATAAAGAAGGAAGGGCTTCAGAATTTTAAAATCACTCTAAGTGTAAGCTGTTAAACTTTTTTTAGTTATTTAGGGGCTGTGGTGGATTAATTTGGAATGTGCAACTGAACCGAATCAGCGTGATCTGGGCATGGAAGGCTCATCTGAGGACTGTTGCCAATATTATAAAAGGAAACCCGGAGAGGAAGAGTATGGGCTGTTGGAGAACTTTGTGCAGGTGGTTGTCCTGATGCAACTTGGCCGTTCTTGGAGGAGCTTAGGGCCCCACTGTCATTCATTGGGAATGGCTGCTGTTCTCTGATCTTTGCTGTGAGCGTCACTTCCTGGCTCCAGCATGGATCCCTCAGCCTGGTGGCACAGATTCTTCACCCCTCTGGCACAGGATTTCTAGCTTCTACCTCTGGTTTTAGGCCTTCCTGGTGCAGATCCTCAATACAAACTCACATGAGACATTGCCTTGAGCTCTCAGCCTTCAGCTGGACTTGTGCGGGACATTGCTGTGGGATCCAGGCCCTTGGCTGGATTCTTCAGGTCTCTAGAGCATGGACAGATCTCTTGCACTCCTCTACATTTGGCATTTTGGGTGAATATTATAAAATAATCCTATAAATTATGTGTCCAATATTAAATCCATTCCCTTGCAAATCCTGACTACAACAGGGCCAAATAATTAGCCCACTTTGCTTTTATAAAACGAATTGTGAAGCACCATGGAAAGTTTTCCCAACACCAATAAAGGCTCTTTTTCCCTTCCTGCATCAGTGGTGTGTGCCACTTCCTGCAAGGAAACCACTCTGCAGACCCGGCCAGAGGGAAAATTACTGGGCCACAGAATGGGAGGAGGCGTAACTCAGCCCAGTTCTTGGAGCCCTAGGAAAAGAAACTTCCCTCCGTGCATGAAAGAGGGCGATTGTGCTGGGGACCACTCATCCGGTGCCAGCAGTTCCGTCAGCCTCTATTCAGGGTTGTACCAGTGCCACAGCAAGGTGACCTGGGGTTTGGGGCTGAGGTCAGGGAAAGGTCACTGCCTGAAAAATGAAACAAGTCAAAGGAAAAGAATCTTAGGAATGGTGAGGTTATTCACCCACAAAAGTCATGCAATCTACAAAATGATACAGAAAAGAATTTTAAAGTGGAATGCAAAGTTCAAAGTTGCTCAAACAATCCTGCAAGCTGGTGCCAGGATGCCCCAAAGCATGGTTGTAGGACCCAGCATGTTGGCATTCAATGCCTGTAACTTTCTTTATTTCTGGCTTTTAGTTCCCTTGATTCCCTCCTCTCCCTCTTTCCCTCCTTTCCACAGCCACTCCAACTTCAAAACCAAGGGAGAGGTACTAAGTGCAAAGATATTACCCTGCTATTTTTTTTTAATAATCTCTCTATTTATTCATTTTGTTAGTACGTTTGTAGTACTTACATTCCTTGTGGAGAGTTATCACATGAAGAAAACACATCTTAATTCTTGTTGCATCCCTTTCTCCTTCTCAGCTTATGCCCCTCTTACATCTCTCGGTCCCTTTCCTTTTAAAAAAAAAAGTTATATCTCCCTCTGTCCTACCGGCTTTTATTGTGCTCTTTAATTTACTCATACTTTGGGTTTCTCGTATAAGGAGAAGCCGTGCAATATTTAAGCTCATGTGTCTGACTTGTTTCCCTCGACATTATGGTCTCAAGGTGCATCCATTTTCCTACAAATGACTCGAGTCTGTCCTTTTTTATGGCACAGTAGTACTCATTGTGCATAAATGCCATGCTTGCTTTACTCATTCATTAAACACGCTCTGAGCTGGCTGGTCAGCTTTCCCTTCTTAACAACTTCCTGGTGTCTCCCTAGAAAGTCAGCATGTCAGACACACACCACAGTGGTGTCATTAGATGGTTTTGTACCTCACAAGTGCCTATCTTAAACCCTTTCAAGGTTAAAAGCACCTTCATGCCTGGGTATTTATTTGCTCCTTCATAATTTTGCCCACCTCATGTACATGGGTTGTACATGGATGTTCACAGGGTGGATTCCTATTACAAAGACGGCTCATAGGAGGAACAAATAGAGATGCAGTTACCTATCGTTACCTTTCAAAAATACTAAGTGGTATTTCCTTCCCTGAATGGGAAAAATAAAAGCACTTTATAAATAAATCAACATATAAAATTGTCTCACACGAAAGGTGTGAAAAGCCTAGATATTATTTGAAGAGGAAATTCATATTTCCAATAGGTGACCAGAAGCTGGTATAAGTCAAGTGTTCACTATTAATCTGACTTCTTTTTCCCAGACACAGAAACATCACAGAATTAGAAAGTATTCAATTACTTCTTTTCAGTGAGTAGAAAGATGGAAACAGAGTTTCAAAGTTTTGTTTTATCCTTTTGTCAAGAATTCATACAAAGAAGTCAATTTTATACAAAATAATTTTATAAAATTACTTTTAAGAGAGACAGTTTCTATAGATCAATTTGAGTAGGTCATACAATGTAAGTCTTTTAATATGAGCTCCTTAGTTTTATTAGTGCATTATAAATTATTTATCTTACCAAAAATACATTAAAACCAGAATTAGAATGTCTTTGGTTTCTATAGCTCACAGTATTAAGTGAAAGTAATACAGTGCATGTTATACAGACAGAAATGTAAATGTGGCCTAAACCAATATTCCTGAGTCAGTTTCACATTAGAACAGAAAAGTCAACTTATCTTAAAATAAAGCAAGTCACTACATCACTCTGCTACAAGCAAGTGTTTCTTTGTAAATAAGGATGAACTGACAATGCTTGAAAGCGTAGTTCATCAAAATCACAACAAGAAACCAAATATTATGAACGTGTAAAATTCCATGTTTATTTAATATCCATTACAGAGCGGGTTCATTGAAACCAGACTTTGTAAAGACAAATAACATTTCTGAGGAACATAAACAATTTCATACAGTTGAATTCCATCCCGCGATTTCACATGAATAAAGATGTCATTATGCAAGAGTTTCAGCAATAAAGGCCTTGCCTGGAGTCCTTGCGGCCTCTCCTGGGCACGCAGCTGGGCTTCCATCCACTTCCTCGCCTTCTCAGCTCTGTCCCTGTCAGCTGAGGAGTCTCCCGGGGCCTGCCTTGTGGGGTCGGTGCCACCCACACCTTCTCGGAGCTCGAGGTGCGGATTCCTTGGACAAACGCTGTGCTTGAAAAGTTAAAGGCAATTTTACAGGTGATGTCAAAGGGCTCACTCTCCTTAGTCAAGAAGCAGGAGCTGTGCAAAACGTCAGTGAGACGTGGGTACTTCCGTGGTTGCCCATATGAATTAAAGCCTGATATGCACCAGGCATTGTGTTGAGCACTTTCTACTCCCTAGCACACAAAATGAACACATGAAACTTTATAAAGTGAGTAGCATAATTACCTCAGCTCCAGAAATCAAGAATGCGCTGTCACGGGCATGAGCGACAGAAATAGAAGGCGCACTGTGTCATCAAACCCAGCCTTGGGGGTGACCAGTGGCGTCCTGTGGTCAACATTGCAGGGGTTTGGTGGTTTTCCCAAACCCATTCTCAGCGCTTTTCTGCCTTGGTTTTCTCTCTTATAGAGACTGGAAAAGGAGCGCTGTTGGTACTCTTAAAGGGCGTCTTTCTTTTTGAGGACTTTTGTTTCTCAAACAAAATCTTTTCTAAATTTTATACATGTTTGCAATGCATAACGTTCCCACTCCTCGTGTGGAGTTGGCACAAGCACAGCACACATCTTCATTAGTGTTTACCGCCCTGGCCCTCCGCTCCCTCCCCTCCTGCCCATCTCTTGATCCCCTTCCCATTTGAGAAAGATCTGTCTCCTACTTCTGGTCCTCTATATTTTATTTTGCCCTTTGCTCATATTTTGGGTTTCTCATATAAGAGAAACTATGTGATGTTTAAGCCCGTGCATCTGATTTATTTCATTTAACATTGTGATCTCAAGGTGCATCCGTTTTCCTACAATGACTCCACTCTGTCTTTACGGCAGGGTAGTACTCCAGGGTGTGTAAACACGTTTTCTTATCCATTCATCTGTTGACAGACATACGGGCCAATTCCAAGGTTCAGCTATTATAAGTTCTGCTGCTATAAACATGTGCATATATCTCTGTAACATGATGACTTTAACTCTTTCAGGAAGATACTTGGAGAATAGCTTGGTCAAATGGAGTTTCTAGTTTCAGATTTTTTAGGAATCTCTATGCTGATTCCCAAAGTGGTTGCGTTAGTTTACATTCCAGTCAGCAATATAGCTTCCTTTCCTCCCACTGCCACCCCGCCCCAAATTTGTCATTGTCTGATTTCTTAATGGTAGCCTTTCTTTCTGGGGTAGGATGGAATCTCAGGACTATTTTACTTTGCATGTCTTTAATGGCCAGAGATGAATAGAGGGGGGAGAAAGTTAATTTTAAAAGGAATTAAGATCTATTGTGTACATGTGCCAATTCCCCACAGATAACATAAACATTATATACCACAAATGTGCACTAATTTTAAAAAAAGAATGCACCCATAGGTGCTTACTGTGATATTCATGTGTCCTGTACCACGTGTTTGAACTGAAAACAATATTCCCAAAATTGATTTCTCATTCAGTAAAAGTCTGCAGTGTAACAAAAAAAAATATTTATTAGTATATGCGTGGAATACTTAGTGATTACATTCGGCATGGAGGACTGATATTTATACACGTAGAATTTTGATCATTTTCAGTCCTCCTGCCCACATTCCACTTTCCCTCGTCCCTCCTTCCCCCAGTCCTTTTTCCACCTCTGCAGAGTGTACCTCCATTTCTCAACATATTTTTATATTGCTCTTTGTTTATTTTTTGAGTCCCTTGTAGTACAGAAACCATGTCATATTTAACGTTCTGTGATTAACTTGTTTCACTTAGTGCGGTAGTCTCAAGAGCCGTCTATTTTCCTACAAATGACTCAAGCACATCCTTCTTCATGGCAGAGTAGTATTCCATCGTATATACAAACAGCACTTTCTTTCTCCATTCATCTGCTGATGTCCACATAGGACATTTCCATGTTAAACTACTGTAAGTTGTGCTGCCATAGACATAGGTGCACATACATCACTGTAATATGAAGATGTTATCTCTTTCAGGAAGACTCCTAAAAGGGGTCAATTTCTGTACTTCTTTTTCTTCTAGTTTTCTTCTAATGTAGTTTTCTTCTCGTTTCTTCATCAAACACAGTGCAACTTTCTTTTCTCCTAAGAGTGGCCACGAGATGGGTCATGAGCAGCAACTGGTAAGTTGCTATTTGGGGCATCCAAGAGGCTTTTTAGAGAAGACAGACTCGTGATCTCTTCACACATCCTCTTATCCATTCTGGATTGCCCATTCTCAGACTTCTTGAGTCTTGAAAAAAATTTTTTCAGCTAGGCCATGTGCCTTAGGTACTTTTTTCTCATTGCTAAGACAAATACCTGACATCCAAAGTTACAGAAAGGAAGAAAGGTTTATTCGGCTCACAGTTTGTAGAGGTTTCAGTCCATAATTGGCTGGCTCCAAGGTAGGGTGGCACAGCAGAGGAGAAACAGATCATGATGGGCAGAAGGCAGCAAAGCAACCAGGGATAACTACAGCTCTTTTGTCCATTATATCTTATCCAGTCTACATAGAGTGGCAACACTCACACCCTTAATTCTAGTGCCCTTGAGCCTAGTATTGCACTATGAATAAGCCCCAGCATCACACATTCCAGCCACCTCTGAAAAAGCCACATCTATGACTGCATGAGGCTTTGGGGGACGTCTAGACACAGCCATAACAACATGTTAATTTGGTTTTGTGCTACTTGCAACTGATTGCATGGACTATCTAAAGCTACTTTATAAAGTTTCATGACTATTCAAGAGGTGAAAAAAGTGATCACTAATATTCATCATGTAAAAGGATAAATGAATTGTATTATCTTAAATGTGGCATATTCTGTACCATGTTTTTGCCATCAAATTAATGTCAAATAAATTGTGCTATATTTGGTACTAAACACTGGCCCATCTCAAATATCAGCTCTACTCCTTGCTAAACTCATGCAGAGAAAATAGTCAGATAATCCCTCCGGGCTCTGTGCCTAGGGAGAAAAGCTATGGCCTTGAACAGAGGGTTCCACAGTCTAGAACTGAATTGAAAGCCCAACAAAGAAGGAAGAAATCTGAGAGAGAAAATAAAAATTTCTGAAGAAAATGAGATACTCAAAACATTTTATGATTTTTCTCTTAAGCAGAACAAAATCTACTTTCTAACCATCCCATTGTTCATGACTGAAATCCCACTTCCAGCACTTTTTGGGTGTGGGATCTTAGATAAAGTTGTTTCATCTCCTGAGATTACCAAGTTTTTTCCAACCATAAAAATCAACATCTTACAAGTCATCTGATGGTGTTAGGTTTAACTAAAACAGCAGAGTCAAATTGCCTAGTTCTGTGCTCGACACCAAAGATACATTTATCAGAGGTCAGTCCCCCTGCCCTTTGACAAAATGATGTTAAAGACGTCTGTCTAGAGGACAGATGCAGAGTTCTTGCACAAGTTATGTGTAGTCTTGGAAAACTTGGCTCATAGAAGTAGAGTCGAGTAGTGGTTGCCAGAAGCCAGAAAGTGTAGGGGAGAGAGTGGCTGGAGAGAAACTGGTTAATGACTACACAGTCACAGGAGAAGTGAGTTCTGGTGTTCTGTTACAATATTGTATCACATAATTCAAAATAGCTAGAGGAGAGGATTTTGAATGTTCCCATTACAAAGGACTTAGTGTTTAAAATGATAGCTAGCTAACCTAAGTATTGCCAGTTGATCAATACACAAAGTATAAATGTATCAAAATATTACAGTCTACCTCATAAAATGTGAAATTATCATCTGTCAACTTAAAAAAAGGCTCCCATATGATCTCAAAAATATTTTTCATTTGCTTCACTATATAAAGCACTGTCACTATATAAAGACATCACTTGGTTGGACACAGTTATTAGTGAAAGCAATGATTCCTATTAGGGTCTAAGTTTCCTGAAGACAGTAATCATGATTTATAACTTTGAACAGAATAGGGTTTTTGAGCCAGGTAACTTTCTATTGATCTAATGATTTATCATTCCAAATGACTTATGTCTTTCAAGGTGCAGCCTTGTTAGCTTTCATCATCATTCTTACATATCAGGCTCACAGGTTAACAAAACAATTGTGAACAGAGACAAACCCATACTGTGAGCTCTAACATGAAAGTGTACCACACCCCCCAATACTTTATCAATTGCTGTTTACTGTAAACTCTTCAATATCCTAAATACCTCCATACATTGCCATGAATTCTCTCTTCAACCCTATAAAGTGGGTGTGTCCAGTGCAGTACAGAAGGGAAAATCACAGGTCAGAGACTTGACATGCACAGATACTATCCAGGATGCCTTCACCAAAGCTTGAATCCAGACTTCTTATAGTCCAGTGTCTGAGCTCTTTGTGTTCCACATCCTGAGACTCAGAAGAAACGCAGATTCTGGATTTCTGGGGGGTAAAAGGGAAAAGTGAAGAGAATCATCTATATAGTTTGGTAGAAGTTTGGGCACCTTAATAATTCATAGCCATAATATAAAAATTTCTTGCTGATGAAAGTAGACAATAATAATGCCAGACGTTAATAAGAAACCCACAAAAGATTTGTTTAATCTTCACAACATTCCTTTAAACTAGCTATCATTACCTCCGCTTAGGAACAGATGTTGAAATGCAGAGAGGTAAATTATTTTTCCAAGTAACACCCTTGACCCACACCCTAGCCTCAGAGCTCTTCCTGCCACACCATCGGGCTCCATTTGCCATGTTGTTTTGCCTGTATGTCAACGAAAAAAGGTGAAGGAGAAAGGTGAAGGTGTGGACTAACCATCCTCTTTAGCCTAACTGCTTTCTGCTGAACAAGGATTTCTTTTTCTTTTCAAACAGGGCATCTTGTGAGACATCACTCTAATAAAGTGCACATTCAATGAAGCTAGTCTTCCTCTCAGTGAGCATGCTTGGGGCAAGAATCAGAGTGCTTTTCTAAAGCTCTTTTGTTCACACTTGGTTTTAAGCATATCTTTCTCTCCTCTTTAATGTCTGTTTTTAAGAGAGCAGTAAGGGATCACTGTAAGGACTAGAAGCGATCTGGAACATTTAACAGGTACCAGAACTTACATCCAGGTCACCAGTTCAGACCCAAAGAGATCTGGTTTTTCTCTTCTGCTGACCTGTAATTTCAAGCAGCAAGACCAAACCAATATCTTTAAGCTGCCATATTCCACCATAAAACCATTTCCCACCTCGATTTACAGGAATCACCTAAGATTGTTGACATGGAAAACTCGCAGGTTGGTAGCCATCACTGACTCCCGTGACACACATGCTTAGGAGCAGGAGAGCTGGATATACACAAACAGGTGAGGTGGGATAGTAGTGCACACTCCCTAATAACTTTTCCCAAGTCTATCAAAGGTGGGACAAGGGCAGGTAGCAGAAAGAACAGCAAAATACGTGAGATGGTTATACAAGTGTGGCTTCAATTGGAAAGGACAGAAAGAATGACCAAATGGGGCATTAGCTAATCATGGGACAAAAAAGTCAAATGCCACATGTGTAAACTCTGGAGATCAGAGAATCCCAGTTATGAAGTTGCAGGTTAAAGCAGACAGCCATTAATCTAGCACTCCGTTATCTTTGCTTGCTTTCTGATTAAGTGTCTTAAGCAGTGTCTTTAGACATTGTTAAGGGAAGATGACTAAACCAGGGACACTCAACAATATCCACAGATGTATTCTGGTTCCTGGAGCAGATGCAAATGCACCAGTGTCCCTCCCGGCTCAATGTCCTTGAAAAGGCTTCCTTCTTTTTGCATCACATACTGATTACTTCATTCCTTCTTGGACCTGTGTTTCCTATTGTGAAAGAATAAATGCTGTAGTATCACTGTTCTCTCTAAAAAATAGTGATTTGGGTAAGCCTCACTATAGACTTCTGGGATGCCGTCTATCATCCCATTTCACAAATGAGAAAACTACCACAGGAAGACCTAGTAACTTTCCCAAGGTTGTGTACTTAGTGAAGTTGGAGTACACACTCAAGCATTCTTCTTTAAGACTTGTCTCCCAGCAACCACACAATAATTCTTGCTTATTTAATGCAGTTAAAATAGTTTAGTTTTCTAAAAGTATAAATGCCATACAAAGCTATAGTTATACCTGCAAGTATTTGGTAAGACCATAGCTGATCCCCATAAAAGCTAAAATTGTTTGAGATAACAAAACTAGTTTAAGTCCTAAACCACTTAGATATGAGATTATGCTTTCTAGAAATAGAAGGTGATATTCTTTTCCCTAGATCATGACGGTTATTATAGAAATATAGACATTTTATGAAGAACTTAGGAAATGTAATACTTTGCTTGGTTTTGTTTTAAAAGCGAAGCTAGAGTTAAACGGAGTATCTCTTTGAGGTATGTTTAGTTTATAAACAACAAAAGACTAATATTCCTCCCTCCATTTCTAGGCACTGCAAATAGCATTTCTATTAATGAAAATGCTAGTTCAGTCTGTGGCATTTTGAAGTGGAAAGCAGAGGCTGTACTTTGGGGCTGAACATAAACATAATTGGAAAAGGTGACGATGAACTAAACCATATTTACACAAGCATTTGAAATAATGGCTCGTGAGCGCTGTAGAATATGTTCCCCCTGTAAGTGGAATCTTGCACAGTACCCGATTGGTTCATTTCTTGGTGTCTTGCTCATGCTGTAACTCTCCTGGCTAGGTAGGAAATCTAGTCCGTATCCCCACCATTTCTCAAGTCAATTTCACTTCTCCAGCTGGATGCTCATGCGAAATAAAATCTAAAGATTTCTCAATTTGTTTCATTATATTTTGAAATCAGAATGTCAACCACTGGCAATTAGAATAACAAACTTCACAACAGAGCAGAAAATGCATGTGTGGTGGGGGTGGATCATGTGTCTGCCCGGCCCAGCCAGAATCCATTCGCAGAGGTGATAAAAGTTTTGGCATCAAATTTGCTAAATATGCTCTCTGGAGAAAAAAAAGAAAGAAAGAAAATTGGAAATGAAGTGGACTTTCCTTCTACTGCATATTTATTTACCAGTCAGTCATAGAAAACCCAAATTCATTTCAGGCTTCTTGAAAAGTAATCGCAAAAAATGATTTAACATCTCTTCTAAAGTGTGTGCATATGGCTAGAATGCTGAATATCACCTGTGGGGCAGGGGAAAAAAGCAACTTTCTACACTTTTCAGGGGGGGGAAAGCCCATTTGGACTGAACTAGTTTGCTCAGGCCACCGTAACAAAACACTACAGACGGGGTGGCTTTGGCAGCAGCATTCGCTTTCGCAGTCTTGGAGGCCAGAAACCTTACTGAGAATAACAGATGATTTGGTTTCTGCTGAGCCTCCCTTGCTGGGTTGAAGACTGCCAACTTCTTGCCACTTCCTTACATGGCCTTTCTTCAGCATGTGATTGTGGAAGGAGAAAGAGATCTTTCTTCCACAAGGACGCTCTTCCCATTATGAGGACTTCACCTTAAAGCCCTACTTCCCTCCCCATGGCTTCCACCCATTAAACCATCACACGGGAGTTAGGGCGTTGAAACATGAGTTTGAGCGAGGGCACGAAGATGCTGTGCACAGCACTGACAAAAACTATTTTGCAGGCAAGCCAGGGGATGCACTGCAAACATATTAGCCTGTGACTTTTCTAAAAGCTTTCTTACAGTTTCATGCTTCAAGTTCCATCTCTGGCCTTAGGAAAAACATAAGCTCTTCACCAATATATTCCAGATATAAAAGAAAACACCAGCATGAAGAACAGTAGAGAAGTGGTCTAAGTATTATCCAGAAACTCCTGGCATGTACAGTCTGTGAACAGGTTCTGCACTGTATAAAATTATCAGTTATCAGTGGCAATATCCATTCTCCCTGCTCTGGAATGCGATAATCATTTTCTTACTAAATTAAATATGCCCATCCAAAAGAGAACTAGTTGTGATGAATTACTTTGATGGGTAGTTTCCTGGAGGAAGAAGTGTAGGCTATGGGTTCTTTGACTTTGCCCAACAGGGCAGAAGATTGAAGTACTTTTCTAGTCACATTCTTGATCAGTTATTTCCATGACATCCTGGCATTTCCAGACCACACCATGTGATGACTAAACTGGACCTGTATTTTAGAAGAAAAAAAAAAAAACTTGCACAGCTAAATGAGATAGGTTTCAAATGACTAGGTAGGGTGAAATTCCCACTGGACTGACTTCTCTGGAACTTGAGACTTAACTATCCCCATTACTACAGTGACACCTGAAAGTTAGCGTTGCGTGTAACGTCCTCAGACTGCCTTCGGGCACATTAAGATACTCACTCCTTACCCTCCCAAATAAGAGCATCCAAAGGCAGGGATTAATTTCTCTGTTCCTCTCTCCCACCCTCCTCTTGCTTCTCTTTCAGCCCCACCCCAGCACCTAAGAGCTTCTTCTGTGGATGTCAGAATGAGTGGATGGATGAACCGAAAATGGACACTCTGCTGGACAGTGATTCTTCATAACATACACGTAAAATTACTACCATAAACCAAGTAAAAAGGGACAATTCTACTGCTATTTAAAATTGTACAGACATTTCATGCCACGCCAAAATGTCTCCTGATATTTCTGAGAGAACTTCGACACCTTGCATGATCATTTGAAAAGAACACTGATCTCTACATTTATATCCTCCCATCTCTGCCTCTTTGTGAGTTGAGAAACCCATTCGGAATCCCCTGGTTTAGACCCACTATCCTTGGGTTTACTGAATGATTTCATAAAGCGTTATAATAGATAAACTCTAGAATGCTTAAGCACCTTACAACATGTTCTTTCATGAATTATGTATTTTGGGACAAAATGACCAGGTCACAGAATGTGAGCTCGTTTCCCTGCTGACAATTCTGTGACCCACCTGAGATCTAGGAGGAGGAACATGGTGAAAAGATTATTTAAGTGATCACTAAAGCAATTAATCAGTGCATCAGTTTAAAATATCACTGCCATAACAAACTAGACTTCTTAAAGGACTTCAGGAGAGAAAATTCTTTTACATGAGCTTGATTTCAAATTTATGTTTTTGTAGCACTCAAAGATAATTGTCATTCATCTTCAAGCAGTTTGAGATATTGTTTCCTAAGCTTAGAAACCTCCAACTTTCATACTTTTGTACTTCTGTATAATTAATAATATGATAAAAAATTAGAATGAATGTTTAAATTTTAATAAATTATTATAGTAAAAAAAGCATTGCACTCAGCCCACTCAAAATTATCAACCCTCTCTAACCTTACTCTCAGCCCTTTCTAAAGGTGTTCTGCAAGTCCTCTTTCATGAGTGTCTTTAGTAGGGCTGTCATGGCTGCCTGTACACCTTGCATCCAGTCAAACACTTGCCTCTCAGGATCACTGTAACTTTGGGAAGAAGCCAGAAGTTGCACGGAGTCAGTTCTGATGAGAAAAGTGGATGAGGACACACTATAAGGTTTGTATTTAACAGGCATTTCCATAAATATTTGATCAGTGTGCTATGATCCCAAACACATTGAATGATTAAACATTGATTACAGCGCAGGTATTCCTTGTGTAACAAACTGTTTAATGACTGTTCAGACTTACCCCTGGGGCTTCCTGTGCAGATTTACAACCCGCCATTCGTTTACAACCCGTCTTTTTTTGTAGTACTCCATACATCTTGCTTATAGAGCCGTAATGTCTTTTTTTTTTTTTTGGTAAGGTACACTTGTTTATACAGTACTGTATACAGTATACTTGTCATACAGCACTGTAATGTTTGCTCATTGTACTGCACAATACAGTACTGTCATTTTATGTTGTTATACATTTGCAGTACTGTGTGAGAAAGCTATGAAAATAAAAGCAAAGTCATCCAGTTGGAGTCTCCTTTGACTCTTTCTTTGTTCTGAATATTACAATGTACATACATTGTACTACTCTTCATTTAGGGATAAATTCAGTTAATGACCTTCTTGCAAGACTGGAACTCAGTCATTAAGCAAGGAATTCTGTAAAGACACATTGCCATTAACCCCCTCTCAATACTCCCCCTTAGTTCAAACACACTTATGTCATCTCAGAGCATTATCCTTGTCTTTTATCATAAGTTTGTAAAATTTAAACATCGATCATATTTTCATTCATCTCTGTATTCCCTTTGTGTGAAGCATTCTTATCATCTCCCCTAGACAACATCTATCTGTTTTCAGTATGGTCTCCTCCATGACATCATTCGTAACTTCCTTACAATGTACTTGTAATCAATTTTTCTCAAACGCTGCTATAAACATGATATGCATATATCTCTGTATTACTATGATTTTTAGCTCTTTCAGGAAAATAGCGAGAAGGAGAATCACTGGATCAAATGGAATTTCTAGTTTTAGTTTTTGGGGGAATTTTCATACTGATTTCCATAATGGTTGTACTAGTTTCATTCTCACCAACCACATAGAAGCCTTCCTTTTCCTCCACAGCCTTACCAGCGTTTGTTATTACTTAATTTATTTTTTTCCATTGAGTTTACTGGTACATTTAAGGTAAACAATACAGTTACATTCATCATTGGGATCCTGTACCTTTACATGGTGGATCTTGGTTCTTACTTTTTCCCCATTCCCCTGCCCTCCCTTCACCCTCTTCACCCTCCCCTATTCACAAAGACTTAATTTCTTGATGATAGCTATTCTTTGGGAGTACGATGGAACCTCAGTGTTGTTTTACTTTGCATTTCCCTAAGGGGTAGCAACATTGAACAATTCTTCATGGACTTATTGATCATTTGTACTTTTTGTGTGAAGCTGCTCATTTCACTTGCCCATCTTTTGATTTAGTCTTTTGTTTTGGAGGGGATCTACTTTCATTGAAGTTCTATATATATTCTAAATAGTAGTCCTCTGTTGGAAAAATTCCTGGCAAAAATATTTCCCTGTTCTTATTTATTTATTTATTTATTTAATTTTGGTATTTTGAGGCAGGGTCTCACTATGTAGTGGAGACTGACCTGGAACTCACTATGTAGCCCAGGCTGGTCTCGAATTCACAGCAATCCTCCTGCCTCAGCCTCCCAAGTGCTGGGATTACAGGTGTGCGCCACCATGCCCGGCTAAATATTTCCCTGTTCTATAGATTGTCCTTTTGCTTTGTTTTTTGTTTCTTTTACTGTGCAGAAGCTTGTTAATTTAATATGACCCCCATTTGTCAATTCTTGGAACTATTCCCTGTGCAACTGAAGTTCTAGTCAGAAAGTCCTTGCCTATGCCTTCTAATATTTTACCTACCTTATTTTCCAGCCGGCTAAGCATTTCTGGTGTAACACTTTGTTCTCTGATCCATTTTGATTTTAGTTTATGGTGAGAGGATATGAGTCTAGACTCAATCTTCTGCACGTGGAAAGCCACTTTTCCCAGGACCATATATTAAAGAGGTTAACCTCCTCCAAGTGTGTGTTTTTGGCCCTTTTGCCAAAAATCAAATAACTTAATGTACTTGCAATTGTTTTTGCTTCCACTATTCTGTTCTGTTGATCCTTGTGTCTGCTTTGGGCCAGTGTCATGCTGTTTTTATCACAGTGGCTTTGTGATTTAACTTCAAGTCCAGGATGGTGATGCCTCCTCCTTTGCTCTTTTTACCCAGAATTATTTTTTTTATCCTTGATCTCTTCTGGTTCCATATGAATTTTAGGATTCTTTCCTCCAGTTCATTATTATTGAGACCAGTTTAAGTCTTATGGTTCTGGGACTCTGACTGTAATTATCTGCTTATAGTATTACCAAGAAAGAAAAAAAAATATATATATATATATATATTGCATCTGCATTAATAAAACCAACCTCCAAACAATTTCAGTAATTCCAACTGCAAGGTATTCACACTCTTTCCATGATTATTATGTCTCTAAGGTAAGGGGTTAACATTAAAACAGATTTTAAGCCTCTGGTTATTTCCTCAAGCAAATATAATGAAACCAAATAATTCAATAATATTTTAACTTGTAATATCTCACAAATTTAAAAAAATCTCTACAAATGAAAATTATGACCAATAATGGACTCATTTGAAAATCATTTAAAGCATTCTTTAAGTACTTAAAGGATAACAGAAAACAAAATAAGTTCCGTGGTTACTTAAAGAGCAACGTCGCATATGCTGTTGACAAAAACTGTAAAAAAGTGACTTCACTTAAGCTGAATTGCCCATATTTGGCAAGTGGAAGAGCTAAACAGAAGGCCAGTTATGGACGATTGGCATGAAAAATGAGAACACTGTATCACAAACCTGGAAGCAAAGATAAACTTTTATTTTAACCAGAAAGAGTCAATGCCTTATGTTGCCAACTTAGCTCCTCTCAACTAAAGTATGTGCTTTCCTCTCCTTACTCCAGAAAGAATGGCTATCATCAGAAAATTAAATAATCACAATTGCTGGAAACGCTGTGAGTGGGAATGTAAACTTCTACAGTGTTGGTGGGAAAGTAAACTAGCACAGTTATCATGGAAATCAGTATAGAGATTTCTCAAAAAATTAAAACTGGAAAATCCACTTGACCTAGGTATTCCCCTTCAGGTTAGCAAGTCATTATATTACAGTAATACCTGCATACCTATGTTTATAGCAGTACAATTTATAGCAGCTAAATCTTGGAAATGGCTTATATGCCATCAGTGGATGGATAAAGCAAATGTTATTTACATACAATAGAATACTACTCTGCCATAAAGATAAACAAGGCATTTATAGATAAATGTACCCTCTTGTGACCATAATGTTAAATGAACTAAGTCAGACCACATAAGTTTAAATACTATATGGTATCTCTTATGAGAAACCCCAAATATAAATAAAGAGCAAAATTTAAAAAGAGATAATAGAAGAGAAATCTTTTCAAAGTTGGAAAGGGAGTAAGAGATAGAGGGAGTGGGGAGGGAAAAAAAGAATTTAAAAAATAATTGAATGAAAAAATGACAATAGAGCTTTTGCAAATGGAAGGGGGACCAAGAGATGGAAGGAGAAAAGAGAGCTGGGAGGGATAGGGAATAAAGAAATGACTGAGATGTGTTATGTGCATGTAATAATTCTCCACAATCACTGAAAGCATTATGTACTAAAAAATGTGTACCGATAAAAAATAAGCAACAAGGGCTGGGGATTTAGCTCAGTGGTTCTGCCATCTGCCTTGCAAACACAAGGACCAGCATTCAATCCCTGGTACAAAAAAAAAAAAAAAAAGCAGCAAAATGATTCATTTTGCTCTTTTGTAAAATGGGACCATTGTAATAGTCTTCATAAATGACCAAGAATGGCAAATCTAACATAACAGATCAGAGCTTACCTTGAAAGTGTGAAAGCTAAGACAAAGAACATGACTAGGAATTACATTTCAGGGGGGAAAACAAAAAAACTTGATCCAAGAGGCCTGTCATATCATTGGTAAGGGCCTGCAGATCCCAGGGAGCAGCTGTGTGGACCAGCATGGTGTGGCTGTGGGTGGACCCCAGCCAGGGCACTAGCCAGACTTCAGAGGTGTGGGTTCACCCACCCAAGCCAAAGGCCCACCCAGAAAAGGGCTGCACAGGCACACAAGTTTAGAAAAGAGTCCCACCATACCATCATCCACAGCCAACAGCCCACCTGGAAAAGAACTACACAGATGCACAAGCCCCAGCCAGAGGACATCCTGACACCATTGATAAGTATATCGAGACCCTAGCCAGAAGCCTACCCAGATGACAGGAGCTGGGGTACACACTGTGCAGCCAAAGGCCCTCCCAGACAACAGCTGCATAGGGCTGCCAGCAAAAGGCATACCTAAATATGATCCCAAGTGTGCACAGGCCCCAGCCAGAAGCCCACCCAGACAACAGGTCAGCTCAGGGATCTAGAAGGCCACCATTCTAAACCCAGGAATTGGTGTACTGGGGAGCAGCAGAGTACAGGCTGCTCAGTGGCTTGCTGAGAATTGAAGACCACTAGGTGAGCAAAAAGTCACATCAACAAAGACACAACAGGCTGCATTGGTTGAAATGAATAGACACAGAAATAAGTCTCAAAATCAGACTTCCAGATCATCTAAGGCAACCCAAAAGGGTAACATCATGGAACAATCTGATACTCAACCACCTGGACTACCTGAACTGGCAGTCAAAGAAGACCTGGAAGAAATGAAGTCACAAATAATTTTTCAGATAACTGGAGAGATTGTGACCATAATACAAGACATGTTTAATAAATCTAGAGAAGACACAGATTAAAAAAAAATAGAGGAGATGAGAAACATGATGGAATCCCAACACAGAAAACAAATGGAATCCATAAAACAGATTCAAACATATTTCTAAGAGATTAAAAAACTCCACTGAAAGTTTAAACATCAGAACGAGCCAATGAGAGGACAGAATTTCAGATAGAGAAGATAAGATTGCAATTAGTCACCAGGAAAACAAAAATTTCTTAAAAATAGTAAGGGACCTTGAGAAAACAATCCAGCAGCTGCTAGATGATGCAAAGAAGAATAACATAAAACTGATCAGAGTCAATGAAAAAAAAAAGAGAGAGAGTGAAGACAACATTAAAAAAAATTGTTCACAGAAGTAATGGCAGAAAACTTCACAAATAGGGGAAAAGAACTTTACATACAGATAATTGAGGCATATAGGACTCCAACTAGCCTGAATAAAAAAAAATCTACACATAGGCATATAATAGTTAAGATTCTGGAAACCCAACAGAAGAACAAAACTCTATAAGCAGTTAGAGAAATGAAACAAATCACATACAAAGGAAAGCCCATAAGAATTACAGTGAACTTCTCATCACAAAGCCACAAGGCATGAAAAGCATGGACTGATGCATTTCAAGCACTAAAAGAAAACAACCTCCAACCCAGATTGATGTACCCTGCAAAATCATCTTTCAAAATTGATGAAGAAATAAGATACTTTCATGATAAAGAGCATCTTAGAAACTTCACAAATACTAAACCAACACTCCAAAAATTTTAAACAATATCCTAGGAAAAGACAACAAGGACCACAACCCCAGGAAGACCAGCAGAATGAATCCATCAGGCATGACAAGAAATTAAATGCAAAGGGGGAGAATTCAACAAAAAGAAAAAAAATCATGACAAGGACAAATCAATACATCTCAGTTATAACTACCAATATTAATGGTCTCGATTCACCAAAAGAAATAGACTGGCAGAATGGGTCAAGAAGTAAGATCTACCCATACACTGCATACAAGAAACACAATTCAAAAAGAAACTAATAGACTGAAAGTTAAAGGGTGGAAAACAATACTCCATGTGACAAGAGCCCCCCAAAAAACAGAAGTAGCTGGTTTCTTTTCAGATCAAGTGGATTTCAAACCAACACTGATTAAGGGAGACTAGAAGGAAACTACATACTTGTAAAAGGAACAATCCAAGAGGGAGAGATGACAATCATAAATATATATGCACCAATCACTAGTGCACCCAACAATATAAAACAAATACTAACAGACATGAAAAACTCATATAAGCACTAACACATTAGTAGTGGGAGACCTCAATATTCCACTGTCACAGATAGATCAACCAGACCAAAAAAAAAAAAAAAAAAAACAAAACAAAAAAAAAAAAAACAAAAAAAAAAAAAAAAAAAACAAAACAAACAATTAAATACTAGAAATCAATCAAACCCTTGAACAAATGGATTTAACAGATGTTTGCAGAGTGTTCCACCCCACAAAATAAGAGTACACATTATTTTCAGCTGCACATGGATCATTCTCCAAAGTAGACCACACACTCACTCATAGAAAATGTTTAAGTAAATGAAAAGGAATTGAAGTTATCCACTGTATATTATCAGACCATAGTGTGATGAAATTGGAGATCAATAGCAAAAGAAACCACAATAATTTCATAAACACATGGAAATTAAACAACACACTTCTGAATAACCAATGGGTCACAGAGGAAATTAAAGAAGAAATCAGACAGTTCCTACAATTAAAGGACAATGATAATACAACATATTGGAATTTGTGGGACACAATGAAAGCAGCCTTATAAGGGAAATTCATAGCATTCAATACTCATTTTAGGAAAACAGAGTGAACCCAATTACACAACCTGACATTGAACCTCAAGCATCTAGAAAAAGAAGAGCAGGACAAAGCCAAAGCTCATACAAAGGAGGAAATTATAAAAATCAGGGCAGAAATCAATGCAATGGAGACTAAGAGAACAATAGAAAAAAAGTCAGTGAAGCCAAGAGTTGGATCTATGAAAGAATAAACAAAATTGGCAAACCCTTAGCCAACCTTATCAAAAAAAGGAAAGAAAAGGCCAAAATCCATGCAATTAGGAATAAACAGTGTGAAATTACAACAGACCCAGCAGAAATCCAGAGGATTATCAATCTATTTCAAGAAACTTTACATCAATAAGATGGAAAACAGAAGAAATGGACAGATTCCTAGATATGTATGAATTACCACAGTTGAACAAAGATGACCTAAAAGTTCTAAATGACCCAATATCAATGAAATTGAAAATGTAATAAAAAACTTACCAACTAAGAGAAACCTGGGTCCTGATGGCTTCATTGCTGAATTATACAAGACATTTAAGAGGGGAACTACTGCTACTACTGTTTAAACTCTTCAATGAAATTGAAAGGGAAGCAATACTTCTAAATTCATTCCTGGAAGCAAGCAATACCTTGATTCCCAAAGCAGAGAAAGACCCAACCAAAAAGGAAAACTATAGGCCAATCCCACTACTGAACATAGATGCAAATATCCTCAATAAGATCCTTGCAAATAGAGTGCAGAAGATCGTACAACTTGACCAAGTGGAATTCACCCCAGCATGCAGGGATGGTTCAAGATATGCAAATCAATAAATGTAATACACTATATTAATAGAGACAAAGATAAAAAACCATATGATCATCTCAATAGATGTAGAAAAAGCATTTGACACAATCTAACACACATTTATGATAAAACCCCTCCAAAAAATTGGAATAGATGTCTCTATCGCAACCTCATAAATGCCATCTATGAAAAACCAGCAGCCAACATCGCACTAAATGGTCAAAAATTGAAACCCTTCACACTAAAATCAAGAACAAGACAAGGATGTCCACTATCACCTCTCCTTTTCAACATAGTTTTGGAAACATTAGCCACAGCAATTAGACAGGGGAAAGAAATAAAAGAAATAAAGACAAGCAATGAAGAAGTCAAATTGTCATTACTTGCAGATGACATGATACCCTATGTAGAAGACTCCAAGAACTCCATCAAAAGTCTTCTAGACTTACTAAACAAATTCAACAAAGTATCTGGATATGTCCACACACAAAAATCAGTAGCTTTCCTGTACACAAAAAACAGACTCACTGAGAGAGAAATGGGGCAAACAATTACTTTCGCAATAGCATTCAAAAAAGTGAAATGCCTATGAATCAACCACACAAAAGAAATCAAAGAGCTTGACTCTGAAAACTACAGCACTCTGAAAAAAGGTACTGAAGAGGATATCAGCAAATGGAAAGACATCTCTTGCTTCTGGGTAGGAAGAATCAACATAGTGAAAATGGCCATACTTCCAAAACTGCTATATAGATTCAATGCAATCCTAATTGAAACCCTAGAATTATACTTCATGGACCTTGAGAAAACAATCCAAAAATTCATTTGGAACAAGAAGAGACCTAGAGTAGCAAAAGCAATTGTAGGCAATAAAGAGAAGTTAGGGGGTATCACAATCCCCAACTTGAAACTGTACTGAAAAGCTACTGTGATAGAAACAACATGGTATTGGCAAAAAACAGACCTGAGGACCAGTGGAACAGATTAGAAGATGCAGAAACATCTCCTGACACACTCAGCCACCTCATTTTTGACAAAGGAGGCAAACACCCTCACTGGAGGAAAGATAGCCTCTTAATAAATGGTCCTGGAAAAACTGGGCTTCATCTTGCCCGAGATTAAAACTTGACCTATATCTTTCATCATGCACTAAATTCAAATCAAAATGGATTAAAGATCTAAATGTTAAAACAGAAAGACTAAACTTGCTGGAAGATAAGTTAGCTGGAATGCTTAAAGACATTGGTATAGGAAAAGATTTTATGAACAAAACCTAAGTTCCCCATGAACTAGCACAATGAACAAGTGGGATGACTTCTCATTAAAAAGCTTCTGTACAACAGGAGAAATGACCAACAATGTGAAAAGACAACCCACAATGTGGGAAAAACTTTTCACTAGCTCTTCCTCAGACATGGGTCTACTAACTAGAATACATAAAAAATGTTAAAAACCCAAATTTAAAGACCCAATCAAAAAATGGGCATCTGAAATGAACAGACATTTCTCAGAAAAAGAAGTAGAAATAGAAAATAAACATTTGAAAAAATGTTCAGCACCACTGGTCATTCAAGAGAAGCAAATGAAAATGACACTGAGACTCCACCTCACCCCAGAAAGAACGGCTGCTATCAAGAAATCAACTGATAACAAATGCTGTTGGGACTGTGGGGAAAGAGGAACTCTTCTTCACTGCTGGTGGGAGTGTAGACTGTTGCATCCATTGTGGAAATCAGCATGAAGACTCCTCAAAGAACTAGGATTGGAAGACCCATTTGACCCAGATATTCCTCTGCTGGAAATTTTCCCCAAATAATTAAAAGAATCATACCACAGTGATATATGTGCACCCATATTCATAGCAGCACAATTTGTGATAGCTAAAACTTGGAAGCAGCCCAATTGCCCATCTACTGGAGACTGGATAAAGAAAATGTGTTTTCTGTTTTGTTTTGTTTTGTTGTTTTTTTATAAAATGGAGTACTACTCAACCATAAAGAATGTGAAATAGAGACATTTATAGCTAAATGGATGCACATTGAGGTGATACTCTTAAGTGAAATACGTAGGACAGACGTGTAAATACCAAATAGTTTTTCTAGTATGAGAACTGAAAGTGTAAATAAGGATTAAAAGGTCTAATAGATAATGTGAGATAGGAAGAAAAGGTGCAAAGGGGAAGTGGGAGAGGTGGGGGAAAAGAAAGATTGGAGTGGAATTAATATGAGAAAAAGAAAAAAAATAGAAACAAAGTCTTTGTGGATAGGGATGGGTGGAGAGGTTGAAGAGAGGGTGGTGGAATGGGGAAAAAATAAGAACCAAAATGGATTATGTAAAGGTGCAAATTTCCAATGATGGATGTCACTATATTGCATACCTTAAATGTACCAATAAAATTCATTTTTTTAAAAAACTGTCCAAATAGATAGCTGAATATTGAAATCTATTCTAGTTATGGCAAAACTGTGGGGTGACCTGTAAATAAGCAGATAACTTTTTGTGAATGAGTCCTCATTGATGAAACGGGATGTCTGCAATACGTTGAAAGATGTTGGAATTTCCAAGAGCAAGGTTAGAAAAATCATGTACCAGTCACATAAACCAATTAGTTTACGCTGATATGAACTTCCAGAGGAGTGTTATAGAATTTTCACACACAGTGTTACTTCTAGTCCAGCCCTGTTTTGGGGGAGATTACAGAGCAGCATTTCCAAAGATGGGGCACCTAGAACAAAATCCTGCCAATGTGGGTTGCACACCCTGATGTTCCCAGATGAGTGGCAGTCTCATCATGAGTCAACAGGCTGTAAGAATGAGGCATAGAACTCGTGAAAAATGGCACACAAGTGATCCCCAGTGCCGAGCCATTGTCACTTCTTTGTCTGCATGGGAACTCTGCACTGTAAATGGGCCATTGCCGAATCGGTGGAAGGAAGTTGAGGGTACAGAAGTCCTCCTTCCCGGTGACTGGCATCCAGCAGCCTCCTTCCCAGGAGTCTGTGGCATGCATTGAATGATGTTCCTTGCTATTCCCAGTGGAAACCTCTCAAGAACTACTGAACTGGGCTCTTGGAATCAGGAATGAAAATATCACAGTCGCAGCGTGGGGGTCTAGATGTCAATCCTCAATATGGGGCCATATCAGGCACCTCGAAAGGACAGTGAATTTCCTGTCCCTCGCTAACAACTTGGGAATGATTCAGGCAAGTGAGAAGCCAACCTCGTGATTTCCCATTTAATTCCTTGAGTGTCACACTTCATCAGTTGCTGTCAGTTATTCCTTAGAAAGCCCAATATCTCAGATGTCTATTGGTTCCACTGTTTGAATAAAAGAAATAGAATGATGAAGCATTTGTTTCCATCTGACTGGAATTTTAAAATATTTTAACTGCCTCACATTTCACCTCTTTCTGTATAAGACATAGCTCTTACTGCCAATCAGTTAACTACCAGTGCTCCTCTTCATTTCCCAACTTCTCCAGAGAGAGACTTCCATTCTTAAGATTGTGAATTTTGTTCCTTTGCTTGTTTGCTTTTGCACTGTTGAGGGTCAAACCATGGGCCTCAAGCACACTACACAAGCGCTCTAGCCTTAGATACATCCCCAGCCCTGTTGTTTTTTTACTCAACAGCGTGGTGACTGTTCACCATTCAGAGTGGCCAGGACACTTGGAGGGCTGTCCCTGTGCAGCAGCACAATGTGACTCCATCCCTCTCTCACCTCCCAGGAACAAAAATCTCTACACTTCTTTTCTTAAGTGGGAAGTTTAATTATAATATTTTTAAGATTTGCAAGGCACATAATTCTCTCTTAATTGAAAACTTTCTCCTTCTAGGAGTGTTACACTTTTGGATTTCAATGAATGTCTATACATTTTTTTTAAATGATGAGTAGAAAGTTAGTCTAGCTAACAAAGAACTTCTAAGAATTCAAGGTTTATATATTAATTTTTTTCAGCAAACTAACCTGAAAATAAGGAGGGAAAAAATGCTTTAATTTATCTGTGAATTTGCAGTTAAATTTTACATTTAGATAGTCTTTTTCCATTTCCCTTCTCACTAACTCAAGCCCCACAAATCTAGCTTGGTTTTTAAATATTTCAATAACCTCATCAAGTCATTCCTGTTACAACAGGGAGACAAAGAAATAAAATTTTATTGTTTTCAAGTTCAAACCTAATGTGCACTGTTCACAAAGAGAAAAGGAAAGGCCATTTTGAAGAAAGCTATTCAATCAGCAGGTAAAAAGGTGACATCCATTTGGTAAGTGGCCGTGGATTGAAGCCTTGGCTTTCTAGTTTCCTGGTCTCCCTGAAACAGTTTCCCATCTGTCGTGTAGGACAGTCAGCTTCACACTACCACACTCTACCAGTTCCCACAGCAGCCCTGTGATTTTTACCCGACCAGTGGCTATGGACATTATGTAATATTTGCAGTGTTGTATGCACTACACTAAATTTTACTTAATATTTGTTTTAAACCAACACTTTTTAAATTTTTTAACTTCAGTAAGTATGTTTTAAAAGGAAACTGTGTCTTAAACATTAAAAGAAGTGTCATCCATATAGATGGCAATCTGAAATTTTTTAATTTAATGGAAGCCATACAGTATTATTAAATTTCAGCTCTACATAGTTGCCTGCTAAAGATTCTGAGCCTGAGGCTTGTCGCCTGTTTCTTAAAAAGGAAGATAAAAGTGTTAGAGAGCTCTTTGTTAGCACCAGACTGAGACTTTCTTCTTGATATAATTAGAAGTTAAAAAAAAAACTGAAAAGAAACTAAATTTTCCATTGTGTTATTCACTACCCATATGTTTCCTAAAATTATCTTGTACATGCTAATGGTACACATCCCTCACCCTGGAAAAAACACCGGGCTGAATTGTGTGCAAGGTCCTCTCCAGGCCATTATACTGCACATCAGTAATTTCAGTTTATAGATTCACAAAAGAGACCCAGGTACTTTTCTCTTCTGGAGCTTCTAAAAGCAGAAATGCAAACCTCTTGCAGCAAGAGCTGACTTCTCTCTGTCTCCCCGACTCTGGGAAACTTGTTCAGGCACCAAAAGAGAATGGGATGTGTGAGTAAGAGCAGCAAGGAGAACCCACCTGGGCCACTTGATTTGGTTGCCGCAAAGAACCTTTGTCTGCCAATCAGGTCATAAAGTTTAATCAAATCCGTCAAAACTGTGTGGACAGATCTGAGAAGCAAATGTTGGGATCAGTTTGACAAAGTAGATTTACTTATAAAAAAGGTTGATGAAGTTTGGGCGTAACATGGCCAAATTTACTCATCCCGCTGTAACTTGTAACCCGATAGTGGTCATTTAGATGGGGAAAGTCAGTTTTTAAAAACTGAAGTGAATACCCATTTCCGTAGTGGCAGCCCCCAGTTTCTTGTGTAGTTTTTGCAATAAGCTTGAACAATTAGACACAAAGTAAAACCTCAGTTCAAAACTTTACTTTCTCCTTTGTAGAGAGCTGCTAGAGTTACACAAATGACTGAAGCTTTGAATTTTTTCATTATCTAGCATGGAAGTAAAATGAATAATTAAAGCTGATTCACAGAGAACAGAGCCATGGAAAATTAGTGGGAAATTCATTGTTATTTTTTGACTTCCACTGCCAACATAAAACACCATAATGGCAATTGAGATATCAATATTTTTTAATAATCTATTTTGCTCGACAGAAACTCCAAGGAAAGTCTATCCATTTACCTAAGTCTCAAAGGTAGTGTCTTTCAGGAAACTGAAGTTGGTATTTGCTATTTCAGGCTTTCACTTCTGAGAGGCAGGTGATGTTCACTTTTAACACTGTCTCAGAAGTCCCTGTGGCATTTATCATTGTGAGATAGAATTTTTACTTAGTACAAGCTCTTGCTGCTTCCTTGTTCCTTTATCTGCTGAATTTCTAATTTGACCTGTCAAGAAAAAAAATTATAAACCTAGAATGGACCCAGCCCACTGACACAGCATCCACTGCACTTACAAAATCTGAACCTGAATTAGTGTCCCCAAATTCAGCGACATGGTGTTTTAGAGACCTGCGGTTTAGGAATCAGGATCCTTGAGTTCCATGTCCAGTTCCATGACTGTGTGACAATGACCAACTCTGTTGTCTTTGCTTATCCTCAGTGTCTCCATCCTAAATGAAAGGATGAAAAGGGACTTAGACAGCTGTTTCTTGTTCTACCAACCTAGGATTCCATCTACTTTCTATAGTGTTGAGAGTAATGTCGAATAACCCTAACATAGCAAGCCAGTCTGGAAAAAGGATTAAAAAAACACCAGGCAGTAGAAACTATCATCAATGTCATCTACCTTATTATAGAATTAATAACACCCCCCCAATTATGTGTATATCATATTTCTGATTTACTAGTTAACTCACTGACTGTGTTATACAGTCACTTTCAGGAAGCTAGAGAATAACAGATATGGACCTAACCATTAAATAATTGATCGTCAGACATACCTGCATTAATATTTTATTGATTGCATTTCATTTTAATTGTAGTGTGGCTGAAATTCCAAAGAGATAAATATCTCTCTTTATTTGAGGACTCCACAGAACAGTAGCTTTGAAATATACATCATTAGAATAAACATAGACTATTACCCAACAATTATGTATAAAAATGTCTGTGAGTGACTGCACTATTATAGGTCTTCATGTAAAATCAGTGGTTTACACTGAGCTTCACAGGAAGTGTGTGTTTCCACAAACATACAAAATATTCCCCTATCTAGAGGACTAGCTGAGAAAATGCACCAAACTTTCATTCAAATAAATGATTTTAATCAAATAAAAACAAACTAGTGCCTCAAGCATTATACCACATTCCAGAGCCAGCTATCAACCTGCTCCTGCAAAGACAAAAAGCAAAGAGAAATCTGAGCTTAGAAACCATGAGGTTCTGTGTTAGAGACCCCAAGATCCCTTCCAGCTCTGCCATGACTCACTTTCCTGGATTATATATTTTTCCATGCCTGATTTTCTTCATGCAGAGGAGGCAGCATAGCAAAGAGTGATAATACTGCCTCTGAGGCCAGACAATTTGCTTTTGAATCCTTACTTCCCCACTTACTAGATGCGGGACTTGGGCAAGTTTTTAAAACCTCTTTAAGGCTAAGTTTCTTCTTCTCTAAGTTGGAAATATGCTGCAGGGATAAAATGAGATAATGTGGGAAAAGCTCTTAGTTCTGCGCCTGGCAAATGATAAGCACTCAGGAAAGTGTAGCTTCAGTTTAATCTTGTCATTAACAGAGCATAGAGATGACAGATGAACTAAGATTTATTGAGTTCCTAGTGCTCCTTGGGCAAAAAGAAGTTCTAGAAATTACCCTCTCTCCCTTCTCCCTCCCCACCCTCACCCCCCACAACTTTCATCTGTATAGGTTTGAAAGCTAATTCTCTAGCTCATGCACCATCTTTTTCTCTTATCTCCTCTTTCTAATTCCGATGATTCATTTTAGAAACATCACTGTGCATCAGAAAAACTATCAGCAAAGTAAAAAATGATAAAAAACAAAGCATCGCCTAAACATTTATTAGTAGATATTTCTAAATGGTAGAATTAATAATGGTTTTGAATCCTCTTGACTTGGGCTTTTCCATTTTCCAAATTTGTACATTGACATGTTATTACTTTTCAAGGAAAATAACTGTACTTTAAAAAGTGTGCATATCTGGGGGAAGTTACTCATTAAGCTCAGTAAAGATGTGAGTGTAAGGAATTGTGTGAAATAACTGGAATCAGTGGGCCATGCAACGCATACTGAAGGAAAATTATTTTGGTGAAAATCCCAGGGCTTGGCATTAGAAGACATCAGGTCTCACTGAATGCAGGACAGTGATTTAGTAGTTGTATGACCTGGTCTATGGTCACTTCACCTCACTAGATCTCCTTCTGCTCATCCAAAAATCAGAGCAGTAACATTCCCCAGTAATTCCTGGGAATGTAAGATTGTATGTGAAAAATATATGGTATATAGTACAGAGATGTGTTAGTTGAATATGTAAACACTTTTAAAAGAACTAACTTAAAAACTTAGGCAAAACTACTGCATTCAGCAAATTCTTTCAGACATTTGGAGACCCCATCCATACCTGAACTGTAATATGGTAAAAGTTAAACTTAGTATTTTTTCATGTTCTTCACCAAAACCAACTTCTTTTTCTTATATTTGTTAGTATTGCGATGAAAATCCACTTTATTCTTCCAGACGCTAATAACCTTTTATTTTCCATTTCAAGTTTACATTTTGCAGTAGTGTGTCTCTTGCTCATGCCAGTTGAGCTTTCCTCTGAGTTGGGAGTTCAGTTCCACCCACCCTTTTTCTGTATTCCTATTGATAGAAGTCATGACATACACTGCTCTTCACCGACTGATCATGGGTTTTTATCATGCTAGCCTTTCCTCTTGAATACAGCCACCTAATGACCCACAAAGCTTCAAGTTCCATTTTCATCCCAACATTTTTTGTCATTGAAAACTTTAAATTCTTCATGCTGCATTCAAGAATCTCAACCAAATATTAATCAATGCCTGTCCAGCCAATACTTTATTTTTTCTACATCAGCTCTGATTATTCTAAAGACCTTAGTTGGCACTTAGCTCTATTCAGATTTATTTCTGCATCATTCCCTACAAAGAACATCTTGGAACACTGATTTCCATCAAGATCCCTCAGACTTGGCACTACTGATAGTTTGGGCTGCATCATTCTTTGTCGTACAAGGCTGTCTCCTGCATCGTAGGATGTTCAGAAGCATCTGTGATCTTCCTCATGACACCCCAAAATGTTCTCAGACAATAACAAGTGGCCCTGTGAGAAAGAATTGCTCCCGGCTGAGGACCACTGCTCTGCTTCTGTTTTCGTTCGTGTGCCATAGCGATCTCACGCCCAGGTTACAACCTAGGTGTACATAACAATAATAAGCATAGAAGCTTCGAAAAGACCTATTCTCAGTGTATTATTCTGATTTCGAATTGTGCTGGTGAACCTCTGTGTAATTTCCAGAGCTGTACAAGGGGATGCAGAATGCGCATCACCTGCACCTCACAGTCTCCCGGCAGGGCAGTGTTGGCCCTGTTCAGAAGGGAGCTCGCATTATTAAGTGAGAAGCTCCACCCTCCCCCACCCCCAGCCTCACTCAGGAAAGGCCTTTTAGATCTAAGTTGTTCATTTTACCTATTAATTGCACCAATATGTATTTTTGCATAATATCTTTTTGGTTTACATTAAACATGCATGCATTGTCATAAAGAGGGAAAAGGGAAAGGTAGTTTATATCTGACTCTGTCTTTAATCTACATAAACACATTCAAGGGCGAGGGATGTAGCTCAGAGGCACCGCGCCTGCCTGGCCAGTGCAAGGTCCTGAGCTTGATCCCCGGGGAACCAAACAAACAAACAAAAACATATAAACATATTCACTGATGGATTTGTTAAAGGTCAGATAATCAAGCATTAAATGTTATTTATTTATTAATGTTTGTAGTCCCGGAAATTGAACCCATGTCTCCAGCCCTCTCTCCCTCCCCCCCGACACGGGATCTACTACGTCACTGAATCGCATGGCTCAAACTTGTAATCTTCTTGACTCAGCCTCCCAAAGTGCTGAGATTATGGGTTTGTGCCACCATGCCTGGCTATTTATTATTGTTATTACTATTATTATTGGTATTATTTTACAGTATTGAGGTTGAAACTAGGGCCTCACACACACTAGGCAAAGTGCTGAAGTACTGAACTACATCCCCATCCCAAACTTTTAAAATTTTATTTTGAGCCTTGCTAAAGTGGGCAGACTGGCCTCAAATGTGTAATCCTCCTGTCTCATTCCCAAGTAACTGGGATTGTAGATGTACTCCAGCAGAGCCAGCAATAGAGGCTTCTTCTAATGCATACGTTTACAGTAAGTTATTATATAGGGGCTTGTGTGCTAACGTTTAGGAAACTGCTTGGAGTTTTGCATGTACAGAGAATGAATTTTTCTTTTCCCATTTAAGAAAATACTGCTACTTCTACACAAAAAATTTATCTGTGCATACATTTTCCAGAGTAAACTAGATTCAGATATTTAGAAGTCACTTTAATTATATTACTTATGTACCAAGTCGGGTTTTGTGCTACTTTTTTGGGGGGGGGTACCAGGGATTGGACTCAGTACCTTATACTTACAAGGCAGGTACGGTTCCACTGAGCTAAATCTCTGGTCCCTGTGCTACATGTTTTATACAGTATTTCTTTAAAATAAACTATCCTTACAGTGATACCTAAAAGGAGGAGCAGAGAATAGGTGTGGAAAGGTGTGGAAGAAAGGTGGAGTATTTCATTTTAATTTTTTTTAATGTAAGTTTTTCTGGTTTTCAGTAAAAGTGGCATTGCAGGGTAAGGTCTTCCATTCTCTCACTTCCTGGTTTCCTCCTCAGGCTTTGAATTCCAGCTTCTGGAATTTCACTCCTTACAGTGATACCTAAAAGGAGGAGCAGAGAATAGGTGTGGAAAGGTGTGGAAGAAAGGTGGAGTATTTCATTTTAATTTTTTTATATGTAAGTTTTTCTGGTTTTCAGTACAAGTGGCATTGCAGGGTAAGGTCTTCCATTCTCTCACTTCCTGGTTTCCTCCTCAGGCTTTGAATTCCAGCTTCTGGAATTTCACTAAAAGTCTTTTGTGTGTGTGTGTGTGTGTGTGTGTGTGTGTGTGTGTGTGTGACAGGGATTGAACCCAGGCCCTTGCACTTGTGAGGAAGGCAGTGGAGCCACGGAGCCGAATCCCTCGCCCTCACTAAAAGTCTATTAATCTTGTTTGCAGTGGTCTCAGCCTTATCCTCTGTGACTACCTTTGATTACTCAGTCCTTCTGACACTTCTCTACTCTCCACCATGCACCCTAGGCCTAGATTTCTTGCCTGGCTTGTTCACTTTGTAAGCCTAGTATTTCACATGGTTTAGATGTCTCCTAGACACTCTTATGACTCACTAATGTAGCACAGAAGGAGATCATAGCCTGTTCCCTCAGTCTGTTCTTCTCGTGCTCCCCAGTTCAATAAATGGCTTCAGATGGTATCAATTTCTTGATCCAGAGTGAATTATGATCTACAGCTTGCCCTCTACCTTACTTCTTAATCCAGCCACCGAATCCTGTTGACTCTCTCTCCACTTTCTCTCCCCTATCATATCTCCATCCTCAGTCCATCCACCTCAGTTCAGAGTCTCATGGTCTCTGAACAAGTTAGGCAGCCGTTTTGTATTGGTTAATTTGTCATCACTGGGAAAAAATACTGACAAACACAACTTAATGGACTAAATGAACTTATTTTGGCTGTTGGTTTTCAGAGGATTCAGTCCATGGTTAACTGACTCCAAGACAGAACCCATGCCTCCACCCCTCTCTCCCTTCTCCCTCTCCCTCTTCTTCTCCCCCCCTCCTTTCTCTCTCTCTCTCTCTCTCTCTCTCTCTCTCAGATGGGATCTCACTAGGCCACTGAATTGCATGGCTCAAACTTATAATCTTCTTGACTCAGCCTCCCAAAGTGCTGAGATTATGGGCTTGTGCCACCATGCCTGGCTGTTACCATCATCATCATCATGAATCATCATCATCATCATCATTTTACAGTACTGGGGTTAAAACTAGGGCCTCACACACACTAGGCAGTGTTAAGCACTGAACTACATAGCACAAAGGTATAGTGGTAGACAGCTGTTCAACCCAGATCGGCCAGGAAGCAGAGAGAGAAGGGAGGAGCTGAGGACAAGAATACAACAAGCTTCACCTCCAAATAGTGCATTCAGCTGTGAACTCAATGGATGAATCCACTGAGGAGCATAGTGTCCCCATAATCCAACACATGAGATGTTTAGAGGGCATTTTAGACCTAAATAAAAATAATTTTCCAAATAGTTTTCCCAGGTCATCTACTACACATTGAAATAAATCATTTATTTTCCTGAATTGATCACTCACATATGTTAAAATAGGTGAGATACCTGATAAGGCTTATGTTAGATCATACACAACATAGGACTGGATACAGCAACACAGCGGGACAAAGGCAGGGTGGGCACCATTAAAGAGGAGAGAGTCATTTGTTTCAGGTGGGTTTTGGCTTGAACTTGATTATACCAGGAGTCACAGGAAAAGTCAGATTCTAAGGTCAGAACGAGAAGCGCAGATCAGCAACTGTTGAATCCAGCTAAGGTAATTCACAAAATCCAGCAGAGGAAGCAGCATCAGAGGTTGTAGGATTCTAAAGAATATCCCACTTCTTACTCCGACTATATTTAATAAGCCAGATGCATACTTGCTGGTTTTTGTACAATAGCACTTGTAAAAATGTTATGGAACACCTTTCTTGAGATACTTGGTCTTAAGAGGTGGAGGAAAACATTCCAAATGCGAAAGAGACTATTGGATTGAGTCGGAAATGATCAGTAGGAGAGAGTAACTGAAAAGCTATTTGGAGAAAAAGTGAAATGTACGTGTAATTATATCTCATTTATAACACCATTACTCAGTTTTGTTCTAGGAGACCTTAAGGTTAAGAACTTTGCTTTTATCCCATACTCAACATTCTATCTCTGTTTTTGATATTTTCTTAGGCTACATTAGTCTTCCCTATAGTATAATTTTACTTGTTCTTGCTCCTTGCCATGTGTTGAAGAAAAGTGGACATGATAGGACAGTAAACAAGCCGCTAAAAATAATTAGCTACAGGCAAATAATATACATACCGAAGGACATAATTTTAAAGTAAGTATATGGAAATTGGTAAATTCTAAAATACTCCAGAAAATTCTTAGAGATATTATTTTCCAATCAAATTCAAGGTATTATAAAGAGTTCTTAGGTTCTGACAAGCTCCTGTCTGGCTCTTTGCAATAATTTAAATAAAAGTAGATAAAATTATTTTGTCTCTCCAAATGTTACAAATCTGTACAGATAAAAATGAAGGTTCACCAGGGTCAGGGATTTAGCTCGCCTCCCAAGCTCAAGGTCCTGAGTTCAATCCCTGGTACAGAAAAATAACAAAAACAAAAAAATGTAAAAAACCCATTACCAACAAAAATTAAAGGTTATCATATTCCTTGGCTAAATAGTAAAAGAAATATGTAAAATGGAGTTTGCAGATTGTATTCATATTTCTTATTTTTAAAAACTGAACCTGCTGCAGACAAAATAAACATGCAAATTTATAAGATCCATTTAGTTCTTCATTTTGAAGTGCTAAATACTTGTATTTCTTTGTTCTAATTTTAGAGCATAATTGGTTTTATGGGTTCCATTGTCCTCAAGAGTTAACTCTGAACTCTAACTTTCTAAAGATAAAGAGTTATGGAGCAGAGTATATGAAATACTGGATAATTAAGAATAATTAACGATTATAAAATCCATTAATTAATAAACCCATTTGAGTTGCAATTACTTATAATAGTGAATTACAAAGTGACTCTATGTAAATGGATTCATGGGAGGAAAAAAGAAAGGCTTTATGTTTTTGGGAGAGTGGGTGGTGTATGTGAAAATTGAATAGAGGGTAAGACCTGTTAAAGATATCAAACTGGTTCGACCATAGATATTTTTTCCACAGTATCTCCTGAGAAGATAAGATTTTGCTTTTCCTTATTAGATTCTCTATGTTCAAATGGTTCAGCATTGACAACTATTTCAAAATTTCCTTGAATGGCCGTGGTAAAATATCAGAAGAAGGGAATCATTGAATCTGCCTAATGATCTGATTCCCTGCCATCTAAAAAACTGCACCTGCACAAATAAGGGGGTTATTTAAAAAAAAAAATGAAGGGCCTGAATCAACCAAGATGTACCTGGCTGATATTACTAAGCCACATCAGTTTTAGTCTACTGTTTCCAGTAAAACTATTTACCTTTCAATAATACTCACATAGATCCTCATACTGGGTCCTAAGGAAAATCAGGTGAGATAGGCAGGGCAGATTCTTGTCATTGCCGTGAAGTGTCATAATTATGACGACAAGATTAAACATCTCATCCACAGGAAGTCATCAATGAACTCTAAGATGATTCTACAGAGAAAGAATCAGAGAAGAATCAAGAGATTTTTGCCTCAGTACCAAAAGGTTCTTTCGAGTTTTGTTTTTTGTTTTTGTTTTTTCCTGATAAAAGAGTCCCTAGTTCCAGGAACCTAAGCACATCACTTATGCCCCCTATCTTGTCTTCCAAACAGCTTGATTTGAGATCTCTTCTTAAATAATCTCACGGGGAAGGAGATGTCATACCTATGTCCTTTAGGTAAGCAGAACACTAGAGATCAGGGAAGGGTGGCGGTTCTGAGACCTAAAACGTCTTTGAATTCCTTCAAGGAGCTAATGCTGGTTAAAACTAAAATCTTTAACAATGAGGTAAGGAGAGAAAACAATGTCACAGACACTGTACCAAGATGAACAGTTAATATTGTACCTGAGAAGTGTTTTGTTGTGTTTTGTTTTTTCTTAGCCCTAACTGCAGTCAAGAACGGTGAGGATGGGGCTGAGGGTATAGCTCTGGTAGAGTGCTTGTCCAGCACATGTGAGGCCCTGGGTTCAAATCCAGAACTGAATAAACAAATAAACAAAACCAAAAGAGTACCTAACTCTTAAGTGGAATTTGTTCATTAATGCCTTGCAAATATTATATCCCCAAAATCATGGTAAAGTCATAATCACGATATGACAAGACGGGAAAACACATTTTAGCGATATAAGGAGACATACTTCTGTACTCGGGAACATATTTCACTTGCTAAATTTTAGTTCGATTTTACTGACGTATGTTTGATAAACTAAAATTTAAGAGTGATCTTTTAGTAAAATGTCAATTTGCATATATATTCAATTTGCTTCCAGTTTTTCCCCCATATGGTTTTTGACTTTTAGTCCAATCTCTGAGGTACTTAAAAGTTATTTCCTCCCTTCTTGGGATAGTGATCTAACACATGCACCTAAACATCTAATTGTGAGTAAATAAATGCAGTATTTATTAGAATTTTTTAAAAGAATGATAAAAACAACCACAGAAAGTTATCTCAGTCCTTCAGTCTGTACCCAGCAAGGCCTTCGGTAGGTAACTCGATGAGTTATTTTCTATTTCAGAACAGAGATTCAATAGGGTATCACTTATTCCCGTAACTGATTGTGGATTTGAAGATGTTTTGCTGCAATCAGTTAATCTTGATCATCTCATATAAACATGTCTACCGCAGGCAAAACTCTGCAGGTGATTTCTGTTATTTGGCTAACAACATCTCATCTTGTGGTGAATCTCCCACTTCATTTTCATTACACACATGGTAGTAAAAAAGAGAAAACCTTTGGAGATGATATGACAAAACAACAAAAATTATCCATCCTTTTCTCTAAAAGCAAGTATTGTTCGGTTTACCTCTGTCTCAAACATGTTTAGTTGTATCCTGATATTGGTTTAGGCACCTGCCCAGATCATACATTTTGTAGCACTATTAGAGATAAAATCTAAAACTTGTGATGGGCTCCTCACTCAAGACTGTATCGATCTTTAATATGGAAAATAGTCTTGAATTAAAGTAAGGGTCATAAACACCAGCTGCCAGGTGAAGAGGGTGATCTGAATGCCCAAATTCTTTACATTCTAACATATACTTACATATATGGTCCCCATTGCCTAGATAGTTCCAAAGTCCACTGTTTGATTCTGATTCTGATGGCCAGCATCCATTCTAATTAGTCACTGAGTTCACTTTACCTGGTCTCCTCATGGTTAACAGCTTTATGGAGGTAAAACTGATATATAATAAGTTTACATTCAACCGTATAATTTAAAAGTATACATATGAATACACTTGTGAATATTACCACACCAAGGCCATAAACACATCTATCACCCTCAAAACTCTCTTTGCCCCTCTTTGCAATTCCTGCCTTCCGACCCTCTGCTGTTCTTCTGTCTGGCACTGCACATTGGGTTGACTTTCTTGGAATGCTACATAAAAGTTATGCACTCATGTTTGTCTCTCTTGCTATAAAATGTGTTGATGGTTTATTCTTTTGCATTGTTGAGTAATATTCCACCCATAGGATATATTAAATTTGTTTGTCTATTTATCTGTTGATGGAAGATTGCCTAACATTTTAGTTATTGAACTATGTAGTATTGGGTTTTAAATGGATGTGCTGTTATTATTACACTTTGCCTACCTATTTTCTAAAGCTAGCTACCAGTTCATCATAATGTAACTGTTTAAAGAAGTATTTATGTTTCATAAAATGCCAGCATCTCAGGATTGGCAAGCTGTTGGGTTTTGTCCCACACTTCAGTATGGGTCAGTACATCAAAACGATTGATCATCTTAGTTAATTAACAGATGTTTGAGTGAGCAGGTAGCCAAATTAGGAAAGATGGCTGATCTAAGATCCCTGAGAATAAATAGTTTTCCAATAGGTTCTCTTGCTTTTTCCTTACTTTATCTTTTTTTTTTTTCTATTTATCTGAGGAAACTTCCTGAAACTTAGGTACTTTTAACCTTTTAAATAAAATTAATTACGGCCTTCTACCTCTGATTAAGAGGAAATATATATTTAGTTGAGGGAAACTTTCATTTTTATTCTCTAATTTCAAGAGGTACATTAAAAATGGAGTGACTTTTTTTAATTGTAAAAATCTACTGATATTCTTTTAATTGAAGGATATAGGACTAAAATGGGACAGATTTCTAATTTTGCTGGTTGGAACTACAGGAAAATGCTAATATTTCACAGGTACGCCAGTCTTGTGGCCCTTTTTCATGCCAAACTCCCTCTGGGGTACCACATGGGAAAGGATTGCAGGATAGACCCGACTATTATAATTCACCAGACTAATTATGACTTTAAATTTTCCTGCATAAGCTAATTCTTTCTGCACCCTGCAATCAGTAGGCAGGCAAGTAGTCTCACAAGGATTTCACAACATTTAACATTAGACATATTTATAAATAAAAGTAGAGGCACTAAGTAGCCCTTTAGTCTTCCTCTAGTTTCTTTGAAATTTGTTTCCAAAATCAATTTAAAAATATTTACGAGATGATGCCACAGGTGTATTTTTATTAAATAACAAAATTAAAAAAAGGCACATGCTGATCATTTATTTTTTGGCCTTGACTCCTGCATTTTAAATAGGCTGTTTATTTTTATTGGCATCACTGAGGAGTAAGACTAAAGGGGGACACGAGAAGGGAAGGATTGCAGAAAACTTGAAAGAAAGGAGGACGGCAGACAAATAGGAGAGAGAAAGAGGCACAGAAGGACTGTTTGGAGATGAAGAAGACTGGCAGGGGAGGCACTGCTTAATTTTCATTTTTATTTGCAGAGAGCCTTGTGAATGACATAAAATGATCAGATATTCTTGAATGACTTGAAACCTGAGTTTTTGGTTTGACAAATCTCACAAATGCTGATTCCAGAGTTTTCTATGATGGCACTATCAACAAATCCCTCCAACAGCCTTTTTAATTCAGACCCCATTGTACATCCACAGGAAAGGGAATTTCTTTGTGTACTAAGTGATTTCCATGTTGTGAGCCTGCTTGTCTTCAGTTACCTCCAGTTTTATGCTTTAAAAAACTCAAATAGCCTTCAAAGAGGAAGGCTCAAAGCAATACAGACTCTTGTGCCTTTTACAAAGAATCAGGATTGAGTGTCCCTACCAATATAGCGATATATTATATAAGGTCAATACTTCTATTCATATGCCTCTAATACAGATGCATTTTATGAGGTAGAACAGCAAACTCTGAATCACTCTGGTAGAGATACACAAAACAACTAATTATAGCTAGTTGCAGAAAAAACAATTATGCAGTTGTGTGATAAAAACCAGTTTTAAACAGGGAGGGGTGGTTCTATAAGAAAAAAAATAGCATGTGGAAAAGCTAAATGTTGTGTTCTGGGGAAAAGCCATTCTATAAAACTACCTAATGCCACTGTATCATCAAGGAGAGGTGCATACTTTTTTATTATAGCACATTGTACACTAGCTGGAATATACAGTAAGCTGGTGTGCCAGGCACATATAATTACTGCTATTTTCTATTGACTTTTCCATCTTAAGTGACCATTTTCTGTATTATCAATTCATCTAATATTGTAGCAAGAATACCCTTTATTGTCACTTAATGCTTACCAGGTAGTCCTTGATTATGATTAAATAGACACCTTGGATCACTGGCAATTCTTATTTGGAGTCAGCTATTATTGCCATAAATGTTACTGCATATTCTACATGTTAAGTTGTAGAAAATAACATTTAATATAGAAAAAAGGCTTACGGGTCTTTGTGTGTAATGCAGCTGATTTTTATGTACACTATAGAGGACGTCAATGAAATGTGTACATTTCTCCAGAAGGCATTTATCTCCAATATCAACAGTGTTCACTCTTTTCTTACACATAGCTAACCCCACTGAAGGCAAGAGGATTTTGTTTCCTTACTATTAAGCATGGCTGTTCTGGACCCTTTAGCTAAATCTACCACCATGAATGAGCAGAGACAGCAAGAGCAGCTAAATTTAGGCTTATATCAGCATTTCTGCTTAACACATTTTAAAACTACATTTAAAGAATGTGGAGGTAATGACGTGAAATGACAAAACCCAGGAGTGTGAGCCGGATGAGATTATCTTTAGCCAGGCTTTCCGGGCCAACGCAGTGGAGTATATGGTCTAAAAGAACAAGCTTGTCTTGTCTTTGAGTTTTCAGGAGTGTGACAGCTCTTTTTCAAGTCAGTATTAAACACATCGTATCTATATGCCATAACGGCATGTGTGGCCAGCAAACAAGCCTGTGAGACTGGCACAGTTTTCCTTCCTAGTCCTTTCAGTTGCTTCTGGCTGCTGCCTTCCCTTCTACTGCCAAACACTGGGCTCCATACACTGGAAGAAGAAAAGAACAAACAAGTCAGACCACCTCTGGGACAGTTTCCAGGCTTGGTTTCAAGTGAAATGTAACTTTTCTGAATTTGGTCCTTTGAGTTGCTAAACTCTGAAACTGATTCAGTGATTTGGGGCTAGAAAAGAATTGATCAGGATAGAAACTTTAAAAATCCATTTTATTATATGATGGTCAGTGTAGGCAAATTGAATATACCGCTACATATGTATCTATCCATTCTTATATAATGGAGAAACTGCAGAGTGCACATGAAGGGCTCTATATGCATTTTAACTGAGTTACTATTGAGAACATCTTTGGACACATCATTTATAAGTCTATCTTTATCTCTTCATGTTACAACCAGTTGTAGAGCTTTATAGTAAATACACACATTGGTGTGACATGCCATGTGCATCATCATTCAGAATTTATTGTTCGTGCTACGGTCTAAGTGTTTCAGTAAACACATTTTCTCTCAATAATTTTAATGGTGCAGTATAGCTCAATATAAATTCTGAAATTATATGTATTAGTTTTCACAGGTATAAGTGTTTTTATATCATTTTTGTTATCTTGCAAGTAATTTGAATTTTTAAAAGGTAATGTTTTCTTTTAAAGGGCCTCACTCTCTTTGATTGAAAAGGACAAGAAAATAAATATATTTGTTGCTAATCTCAAGCATTTGTTTTGGTTTAGGGTAGAGTTGTGAATATTCTAGTTATTTAATATTAATAATTATTCTCCTTAATAAGTGGGTCTACTCATTTTGAGGATTGGGTTTTTTAAATCTAAAGTTAAGATTAGTGTGATTAAATACTTTGGATTCTTAAATATTCATTTACATATTCTAACAAGCCTAAATTGAATGCTTTTAAAAGTTCTTCTGAAACCATTGTCAGTTTTATTTTGTAAAATCTGTTTCAAAAATTAGTCTACCACTGTAAAAGAAATGCTGTTTAATACAGAGATGAAAAAAGGGTGAAAGGAGGATGCTGGAGGAGAAAAATGTCAAGTGAATCAATATGATTAATTAAATTAAATGTGGATTCATAAAACTCATATTCGCACATTTACACAATGCATTCACAGTGACATTTAAAATATGTTTTGAAAAATCCCTAAATAAAGTCTCTTGCACATGAAGACATTTTTCATCTTTAAAAAATAAAAAAGTTAACTACTTAATAGAATCATATAGCTTTACTGCTAACTGCTATACATTTCAATAGTTTTTTTTAAACAGGAAAACAAATTTTAGTATGTATGTGTTTAAAGGAAATCATACCTACTTTTGCTACAGTCTGAGATATGTATAAGTCTATAGATAATCTTGGCTATGAATAGAACATAAATAACTTTCTTCTAACTTCATATCAAGGTCATTTTAGGGTTCATCCATTAAATTTACAGCTCTGTGCTGCTCTTTTGCTGGGCCACTAAATTGTTAAAAAAACTTAGCCAATCAAATATTTATAAGACCAAATGTTAATTTTTACAAGTTGTGAAATACGATGTAGAGGAAAAGCACTGGTTCTTGGGTTTCTCAAATACAGCATCTTTTAAAAATATGGTAGCACAAAGACAACAATGAGGCCTACACCCTACTTGCAGAATGAGCATCTATGAATGATCAAAATGACAAAAGGTTCCAAACACGGCCCAACACCTGAGATCTTGGAGAATGTATGCAGATTCATACAGTACTGTACTAGTATGATTTGTATGCGAGTCAAGAAAATTAATAGTCATTAAAATATTAATTCCTGAGTTGTTTATGATTGCTCTCTCTCCAAAGTCTATTCTTGTTAATGTTTTTCCTCCAATCTGTATATTTCATATTAATATAAAGCCTTCTATTCCTGCTTTATGAGAAGTATATTTTACTGTTTCAGAAAAACTTAGTCATAGCTCTAGCTATTTTAATGAGTGACAATTTTAATGGTTTTTTTTAAATAAAGGTTTCACCAAAAAGAGTTGACATCACAGAAAAAAAAAAAAAGTGGAAGAAAACTGAGAGATTCCCTTTAGTAGCCTGCTACTGATGATGAAAAACAAGGAGACAAATTGAATTGGTAAAACAAACCCTAAGAAAGTTTCAAGTATCTCAAATAGGGGACATATTCTTAGTAGTAAATAGCTTAATTTTATTTCTGGAACCTAAAATACAGATCGCTCTCCCTCCCAACTCCAGTCTTGCTTCCAATTTCAAAACTTCAGGCTCATCAAAGTAAACAAGCTATCCTCAGGAGAGAAAAATCCAGCTAAGGCTGGAGGGCTGCTGCCACTTCCCTGGCGTCTTCTCACGCAGTCCTGTGCCCATAGCTATTGGGAGAGGAAAGAAAGAAAGGGCTGCCACGGTGGTGTGTGGAAGTACAGGGTCTCTGGGCTGCGGCTGTTCTCACTCGCGTCTCCAGAGAAAAGAGATGCTCTTCATTCACAAAACAAAACAAGAAAATCTCTATAATCATTTTTGGCTCAGCTCCATTGAAATGCATTCTCCTGGAAGCTCCCCTGGTTTAGATTAAAACAATGCTTAGAACATCCATTCTCCGCTCCCCTTTCTCTCTCACTCAGTACCCTTGTGTGCCACCCCCACCCCACCCCCACCCCCACCCTCCCCCATTTCCCTCTTGTTTTCTCTGTTTCTCGGTCTTGGTTGCTTTTGCTCTCTGCCCCTGTCTTTGAAGATATTTTTTCTTTATCCTACCTAAGTTGGGCCTCTAAGTGCCTACTCAAGGTCTCCATGTGTAGTGACAGCAGTTCAGATCGCACCCCGCTCCCAAAGAGCATGTTTCTCCCATCCTGTATCCCTGATCATGCTAAGGGATTGTTGATTTTCTGATACGACACTTCCAGCCAATAAACAGATCATTTCTCGTCTTACCCTGTTGAGGAAAATCAGAAATGCAGTTCTCTTTTTCCTCTAGCCTTCTCTTCAATATCCTCAATAGAGGAATAAAATCTTCATTCTCCATAGTGGACAGCAGTTGTTAAATCCCAGCAGAAAGGCACTGAAAAAATATTTTAAAAATCTAAATTCCATGATTTAGTCACTAACAAAATTTAGTGTATGAAATAACACTGCAACTATTATAGACATGCTTTTTTTTGCTATCATCAACTTTAACTTGTGTTTCCTTACCCAAGGTGAAAACTTTACATTTTCTTTTTCATTAACAGAAAACAATTTCAGCAAATAGAATTCCTTTTCCAAACAAAGTTTGTGTGTATATTTTAACAAAAGTTCTCTGTGCCTTAAAGCATAACATCTCCTCTCCTGGATCATGGTATTCATTTTGGATCCTAATGTGAAGCAAGAGTTTTATTTACCGTGACTTCCATTTTATGGAATTCCACTTTCTTACACCTTTCAGTTCTTGGTGACCTTATGCAAAAGTTGCTGACAAATCTTCCATAGAAAGAGGTGGGTCTGATACCAACTTTCATTAGCATTAATGTGTTTCTCTATTTCTCACTTTCTAATTGGAATAATCACTCTGTATCCATTTCAAATTATTGATTGTTAGCAAAAGGATCCAACCTTGGTACCCAGCATGCACAGAGTGGGCAGCTGATTTAGGGGTGCCTTCCTGCTCCCCACGACAATGACTGGTTTATGTGAATACACTGCTCACTTTTAAGTAACCCCATCCCTCCTGCACCCTTCTGACACCCAAAAAAATCCTGACAGTTGCTTGGATGTGAAGTGAGTTCTCTGGGATTTCTTTGCCCTACAACACTAAAGCAATTTTATAACCATATATTTAAAAGAGTTTGGGAATCTATTTCTAAAAGTCAGTAAGCACCCTGATTAGACCCCATTTGGTTTACCAAATAAAGAGAGGGAAAGAAAAACATCAAGGAAAATTAACTACTGTTAATTATACCGCAAACATTTAATAATATTCTTTCTTTCTATCCTTTGCCCTTTTCAAAAGGAAAGGTGGTAATTTGTATGTGCTGTGCCTCTTTCCTCCTATTGTTTTATTTCTTTTCTTTCTGGCTTTCTTTCACTTTAGTGGAAAAGAGGTGGACATGTTTAAGAAGATAGAAATGTTTACCTAGTGCATTTTCTTCATAGAAAGAAAGAGCTTGAGCACCTTCTACTTTGTCTTCTAACCTTTGTTTCATCTCTAATCTGAAAGCTGCCTTTTAATTACAAAATATTGTAAAGGGAATACAGTAGGAATACATAACCCTTGCTTCTTAGCCAAATGAGAAGTTTAATAGTAATATATGGCTGCAGGAGTGGTTATGTTTGGGATCCATATGCATGTTCAGTTCACACATTCAGGCAGTGCAATAAAGCAGGGAAAAACAGCTGATACACAAAGAGACCGTCTAGACGGTACCCCATCAGTCTGGATAAATTTGGTGCTGGCATTCCCAGTGGGGTTGTAATATAATTGTTCTGGTGTCTGCGCTCATCCCCTGTCAAACACCATTCCAAATATACATTCTTCTCCCAACCCTTCTTCTTCCAAACATGTGAAGCTCAAACCATGCCATGCTGGAGAGGGCATTAGATGGACCAAGCCCAAGAACATGTTACAATTTAGCAAAATTGTGTTGTTCACTTCCTTTCTAAAACCCCCCTGCTACTTCGTAATTCCAAATGGAATTAATTTCGAGCAATTTTTAATAATTTAAACTAAGACCATGGGGGAAAAAATTTAAATGCAAATATAAACCACCTGAAATGAGCACAAATAGGCCTTTTTACTCCTTTGTATTTATTAGTCTCTGTTAGAAAATTTAACAGAAATCAGAGATGTGGAAGTGTGATGATGGAGAGAGCTCATAAATTCTAATGAATAAAGGACTAATGAAAACAATGGTAAGCAAAAGCATTGAAAAAAATGCAAATTGTATTTTTTTTTCATTTTTAAGTGTAAGCCATAATTTTCTCTCTAAACACCTTTTGAAAGTTAAATTTCTATTAATTTATGTATGAATGATTTTATATTCTTAGCTTTGAAAAAGATAAACCAACAATACTTATCCACCCATTTTTAATAATTATCAATTAATATTTTTAAAATATTCTGTTTTAGCACATCAAGGAAATGAAAATCATTACTTAAAGAATGAAATAAGCCAAAAAAAGCATCGTTAAAATGAATAGTACACAGATTATTGATAAAAATGCATGCAATCTAAATTCACACAACACTAAAAGTGAAGCTCTCACATTCTTTTTTTAAGAGGAAAATGCAAATCTGAGGATGCCATATAATATAACGACTATATACAATTATTCTATATTCTGCTTTTGCATATCACCTGTGGGCATTATTTAGATATTGAAATTGACCACAAAACCCCCTTCTACCTCTTTTTAATGCCAATAAAAATTATCTTGAGAAAGAGGCTGGACTCTGTCTTGTTTTATTTAGTGTGGGTCTATCTCTGTATTTCCTATGGGGGAGGTGTAATAATCCTTTCCCTGATGCTATAAATAGAAATTTGTCTCCCACCTCCCAGCAGTTTTGTGATGCTAGGTTAGAGTCCCAAGTGAGTGAAGAATGTCTCCCAGCCCCCATCAAGGACCCGTCTAGCTAGAGAAAAATCAAAGAAAATACTGCAGGCACCAGACCCTGCCTTTCTCCAACTTCGGGAAGCAGAGACAACTCACACAAAGACAGCACCCACCTCACAGAAAACCACCACCAAAGTGACCACTAAGTTCTGGACGTATTTCATACCTGTCCTACAGTTCTTATTTGGAAAACAAAGATGAATCTTTCCATTCTTAATTTTAAAAAAACACATAATTTGTGATTTCATATTTTCCCCTTCACTGTACGAAATTGCTTTTCTGAATATGCACATAGGTGCTAGGAACGTGGTCATTTAAAAAGACAACACAGTAATATTTTATCAGAGTCTCTACCTGGAAGCTGGGTGCTTTGCTGGTGATTGTTTTTTTATCGGCTTCTTTTATTTATTTGTGTTTTGAGCAGGAACTGGTAGAAAAGTGAAAGAAAGCCATCCTGTAGGCCTCTGTGAAAGGAAATTGTCACCAAAATCTGAGGTTTAGAGTTGGCTTTCCAACTATTGTGTAATATCTAATGACACCTCTTCGGTCTTCACTGGATTAAAATGAATATATTTGTGCGGGGGGCAGGGCTGGGGGGGCTCTTTTCACTTCACTAATGTGCATGTGAATTGATAGGGTGTGCGCAGGGAGTGGGTGAGAGAAAGTGTGTCCGGCGCCGGGCCGGGAGTGATGTGGGACAGGCTGGGTGAGGCTGGCTATAAAGGAGTGTGCAGGCCAGGGTAGGCTGCCTTGAGCCAGTGAGAGAATGAAAAGGAGCATTTTGAGGAGTTTTGTTGGGAGCCTCAGGCTCAGCATAGTTGGGAGATGAAGAGGGAGGCAGGAGGGTGGAGGATGGGGTGTGG
>NW_022900915.1:38642929-38716803 GCF_012274545.1 Fukomys damarensis
GTGTGTGTGTGTGTGTGTGTGTGTGTGTGTGTGTGTGTGTGTTGGCTCTGACATTTCAGTTATGGCTGAGCCTTGGGTTTTGGGTTTTTGTTTTGTCGCTTCCCGGGCATAAACAGGCTGGAGTTTCAGGTTCAGGGCGGAGGGGCAGGCAAGGGGATTGTCATTCCAGTTTCTCTTTCTGGCCCTGGCCTGTGGTTGCTGCTGGGAAGGAGGAGTGGGGGGAGAAGATGGGGGTCTGTCTGCAGCTGCCCCTCTCACACTTGAATAAAAGAACTTTTTTTTTTCAGGGGTAGGGAAGCTGTGAATACCTTTCCCAATAAGAGATGAGGCATATTGAAAACTATATTAAATTACCCTGATTAACAATTTAGCCACGAACAGGGGAGCTTTGGGAGATCTCTATAGGCAGGACTGGGGGCTATTCATGCCAGCAGCTAAGAGGTCGAAAGGTTTCTGAAGTTCACAGGCTCAAAGCCTTTGTTATGCTAACAGACAATCTCAAATCAGCTGCCTAGTGGAGTGTGAAATATAAATGATTCCTTGAGAACTTCCAATAAGTTGTCATTCTTGCTCTCCAAATACCAGGACAGGCTGCTAATTTCTAGCAGGCCCTTTTGCAACATTGCTAGCCCTAAATGAATGCCTCTGTAGTTCAAATCATCTTTTCAAGGGAGCTGTCCTATCATCATAGACCCAATGCATCTTGGTTTTGCCTATTAAATGAAAATCAGGGCTCAGCCGTGCTTGACTTTTCCAAGCACCCGATGTTTGGGAAGGGTGGCGGCAGCTCTCATGGACAAGTTAGCACCCACTGCAGGAGGGCCATGGCATTAATAACAGCCCACAGCCCCAAGCTACCCAACTCCGCACCCCCACTCTCCACCAGGAACAAAGCTCTGAGAGAGATTTACGGGGCTCCCCTCAGGCTGGACTACCTTCCCTTTCAACTCCACCAACATTTCTCTGATTTATGCACCCTCTGTCCAGCTGACCTGCTAGCATCTGACTGGTCACTTCGAAGCATCAACTTTGGGGTGAATGTATTCATTCTCCAGAGCACACCAGGACAAGAGGGGGACAAGGCATGTGTCCAGGCTGTACCTCTCCTCTCAGATGCTTGTGGATGTGATTTCATCATTTTTCCCATCAGAAGAATAAATACATGGCTGATGATCTTGGGTGTGACCTTTGAGTACGTCCAGATGGACAGAAAAGGTCTTGGCTCTCAATCTGAATTGCAAAGCTTTTAAAGTAAGGAAAACCACCTTCTATGCCAAACTCCAAACTAGTGGGAACAGTAGGAATGTGAATCTATCAGGGAGAGTGTGCCCAGATTAAACATTCTAGCAGGAAGAGACAAGGCCAATTTACACAAATAAAGAAAACACACAGAAGAGAGGACAAAGCCCCAATGAAATGAGAAGCCCATCTGCTCAGTCTTCACAAAGGAACAGCAGTAATAACTTGGATCCTAAAATTTTCGACATTTCTGACCACATTGTCAACTTTTTTGCTGAAACACAGGTCCATAACATGAGAAGCCTCTGTTTTTTTTCCAAAGAGAACAGGTTTGATTTTTGAGGCAAGAAATGGGGGGAAAATCAAATAGATTAAATTCCTTAATATATTCTTGGGGCAAACTTCTAAGTGCAAAAATATAAGCAGTGTTTTAAATGCATCCTTAGGTAACTTTATATAGCTGAAAGATAGAGGGCCTTAATTTCCCTTCATCTTCTATCTTATTCTTCTAACCACAATTTTAAAATGCTACATCAAACTTATTTTGAGGGTGTTCATTTTGATGGACACAAAAACTGTTTAACTAAACTACTTTTTCTTTCCTATGTAGACTGAGATTTATGACCATATATTAAAATATTAACTAAAAATCAATAAGAACAGTAGTGTAACTTTCTTTTTTTTTTTTTTAGTAGTGTAACTTTCATCAGTTTTTGAAATCATCTAGCCTACACATTCAAATGTTGTTTCTTAAAAAAAAAAAAAAAAAAAAAAAAAAAAAAAAAAAAAAAAAAAAAAAAAAAAAAAAAAAAAAAAAAAAAAAAAAAAAAAAAAAAAAAAAAAAAAAAAAAAAAAAAAAAAAAAAAAAAAAAAAAAAAAAAAAAAAAAAAAAAAAAAAAAAAAAAAAAAAAAAAAAAAAAAAAAAAAAAAAAAAAAAAAAAAAAAAAAATCCAGGCTACAAAGCACAATCCTAAGGGACTCTGGGAGTAGAAAGAAGAGTGTTTAGGAACCAGGTCACTGTTTGTCTTTCAAATCCTTGTTTCACTAAATAATAATATTGCCTAAGAAAATTAGGTGAGGTTACCGATATCAAAGGAATAAAAAGTATTATAGTTTCTTCTGCCAAATATCAGGATTAGACAATCATTTGTTATTGATCAGCTCACACACTTCTCAGAGGACTTAGCATCCTTGTTCTCTATTTCAGAAACAGTAGAAAGACTGGCCCTGGACGTATATAAAAAGAAGGCCACATAGATAGCTAAAAGTCTGGGGGATGTGAGACAGTATGCTTTAAATTTAATTTTTCATCCTTTTTCCAATTAAAAATGTAATTAATATTAAACTATAGAAGGTCTACATGTTAGGGACATAAGCTGAACATTCAAAGGAAAAATATTTCCCCTGTGCTTTCCAAATACTTATTTTGCCACTTCGAAGTGTCCTCTCTCTTTCGTCGTTAACACATCAAAACAGGGAAGAAAGCGCTTTTGTGTTATAACTACAGAGAAAACATTGGAGAATGTGTCAATGCTGTGAATACCAGCACTAGTTTGGGGGTTAGTTTGTTTTTCCCCCTGCCGTGGTATTTCTTTTCCCTCTGCTTTTGCAGTCTTTAAACTGTGGCCACTTTGAGAAAAGCAATGATTGAAATGAAAAGTTAGGACAAACTGCACTAAACCTGCGTGTTTCTAGAATATGAGCATGATGAAAGCAGTGCTGGACATGACAGAGCACTGCAGCGCTCTGCATACGGAAAAATAAAATTAAATTAAAAAAAGGAAGAAAACGAAGCTGGTCTTTTTCACTTTTCCCCTAAATGCCTGTGATCTAAGAGAAAGGGAATTTCTGTTTAAAAAGAAAAGAAAAAAGTTTCCAGGGTTGCCGTCTCTCCAGGGTGGGGTGTGTGTGTTTAGGGAGAAAACACAGAGTGGGGGAGGAGGGAGGGCAGACAACTTTACTAACATATTAATTCTTTAGATAGCGGCAAATGAATGGTCCAAATAGACATTTGTTTCCCTTAATAGGTTTTGTACAGGTCTCTTACAAGCTGTGGCATATGCTTCATTTATATGTATATTTATTTAGAAGGATAGAGAATAATAGGTGCAGTTTGTCTATAGTCGCAGTTATTATTTAAAGTCCAAAGAGGTTACAACTTTTTTTCTATTCCAAACACAAATACAAAGGTCTCTTCAACATGCCTCTGGCTTTGCATTGAGGGCCAATTAAAAATAAAGATAATATTCTAATTATTGCGCTTCAGGAGGAGAAAGAATGGGGCTAAAAGGCAAAATGATTCCAAGATGGCTGCCACTTCCTCCTTCCCCTCCTTGCTGCCTGTTTTCCACATAAAAATTAATGCAATATTTTGTTTAGAAATCACATTGTAGGTCATTTGCAAATGAGGCAGCCTCAGAGGCACCAACATCTGCCCAGAATGCCCTCCTGATGCCATGGAGGTATGGAGGCAGATTAAAATGCAAACATTCAAATGTATTTAGGTTTGTGCACAGTCAGTAGACTCACACACATACACACTTGAATGTGTGAACCATACCCACGGCTGCAGATGCAATAAAAGGCCAAAATCCCTCCTAATTCTTAGGATAGAAGGGCAAAGGAGGGCTGCGGGCCACCACCTTCCTCCCCAAAGGTTAGAAAAAGCACTGTTCATGGTCTGGATTCGATTTTTTAAAAAAGATATATCTTACTGATGACTCTCTCATTAGGCGGACTTCTGAAGTCTAGGGAGACAAGATTTCCATAAATTATCTCTCTAACTCATCTCATGCTGGTACCAAACGCAAAGCTCAACTTGCTTTTCTAAAAATTTTCTTATATTTTTTTTATAAAGAGAATACGAAGCTAATCAGCTTCTCAACAAACATATTAAAGGATTAAGATCACCACTAATTACTACTATTAATTATAATCAATGCCTATTTTTAATCGTAAAATTCCACCCATAAAGCTAAATTTAAAATAATTCAGAGAATAAATAAAAGTATATTTTGTGCTTTCTAACAGATTTATAGCAGTTTGCTGTGTAGACTTGAGTGAACTAGGCATAGAACAAAGCAAATGGTTTAGTTCCTATAGGAAATATATTAGAAAGAAAAAAAAAGGAAAAAAAAAAAACCCACAACCCTTTATCTAAAAGCCATCAGGGACAAGCACTCAATACAAGTTAACAAGCAGGAACTGATAAGATAACATTTATATGAGGTCAGAAGTCAAATGCCAGTCAAAGGCTTTTAACCTCTTGGGTCATAAACAGGAATAGTTAAAAGTGAGAGGTGGTTATTTATCGGATTTTAAGGGTACCTGATCATTGCCAGAAGATCTCCGAAGATGAAACTAATTGGGATTTATAGAAAAAGGACTTTGTAGCTTCTCAAAGAAAATTAACCCACAAATCCAAGATTCTTCAGTTGGTAGGGAGAAAAACAAACAAACAAAAACCCCTGGGGGGGTAAATCTAGTAATTTAAATGGATTTAATAACAAAAATCTCAGAAGCACTCATTTAGGGCTATTGTACACATCGCCTAAAATACAGAAAACTCTATTTTTACAAATTCTATCTTAAACATTTACAACAGAATAAGCATTACACAGTTTATTTCCAGGTTTTGTTTTTTCTGTTACTCTTCTCAGACCTCCTAAATTAGACAGAACACAACTCCCAATCTCACGATACTCTTTGCCCTCAGAATGCCATCATTTTGCGATTTTAAAATTATGTATATATTCTAATAGCAATTATTTTAAAGCATTGAAATATCAAAACTGCTTAATTAAATTTTTTTCTTGATCTATCCAGAGAAGCAGATGTCTTATTTACTACAGGAATATTTTTTTCTTTGTTTTGATTTTTGTCTTTTTTTCTTGCTTCTTTTCAGCTTACATTCCAAACTCCCAAGCAGTTCCTGGTCTGAGTCTACGCTGGTTTATATTTTCAAAGCATACCCACCCCCCTTTTTTCTTTTGCAATAAAAGAAAGCAGATCTAGATATTTCTTTCTAGAGAGAGATAGAGGGATTGTTGTTAGGCCTGCTAAGGCCCACTGTTTCTTTAAACAGAGTCCACAATACACTAGGCGAACATTGTGGATTTAAAATGCTTTTAAATATTTATCACTAGTATTTTATCATCATATTCAAATGACACCTGGAGTGCACTCACCTTTATTGACAATCTCTGTTCTGAAAGTCCATTTGCTTCCTTAAAGCCCCCCAAGCAGAACAAGGACTACCCGTTTTCATTCAGTTAATGTTTAGTAAAAAACCAAGCAACCTTAATCAGCATGCTGATTGCATCGTCAACTAACAAATAATTTACTACTCTGAGCATTGCATTCCATTAAAAGCTCATTAAATTTTCTGTTCTCCAATGGGAGGTTTAGCTTTTGAACTGCATGCTTTTGCTTCGAATGATCATTTATTCAATTTTTGCAAAATGTTGTGGGTTTTTTTTTACCCTAAAGTATAGGTGAGCATTTTGATACCTATAGACTGCAAACATATGGAAATGCAGCCCAGGGTTTGAGAGTGTTCAATTTGATTTACAAACTCCAGTTTCATAAAAATTCAAAATAATCTCTTGTACTTTTAGGACATAATGAAATAACTGAGTTTATCTATGGTTATAAGGATCCAAACATAGCCTCAGAAATATTAATACATTACATAAATTATCAAATCTTTTCTTAAAGCTTGAGTGTTTTTCTACAAATCACAGCTATTATTATTTTTATTTTTTAAATTATTTTTAATCCTGGTACATAGTTGCTGTCTACTGATTCAAAAAGGGGCAACATATCACAAAGCTTTTACCTTATTTGATGCCAAACTTAAAACGGAGGAGGGGTAGTAACCCAAAGAAATCCCCATTTTCTGGGGTTTGCACATTTTCTGCAAACCCCTAATCCTCTGAATTGTTTTCTTGCCCAGGCTCATCTAGGAAAGAGTATATTTATAATTTTTAATTTAGGGAAATGTAGGAAATTAACATGCATCTTTGGTCTGCTAATTGTGCTCATTGCAAATTTGGGTCATTTTGCATGAGTGACTCTAATGTGGGGCTGAAATTGCCGCGCAGCTCAGTGGATTCCTGACTCCCCGCGCTAATCCTGAACTCGGTGATTGTGTCAGGTGCAGCTCTGTGTGCTCTAGCAGCTGGCTCATCCTCATCAATGCAAATCAGGCAACTCCTACAATCAGAGCCTCGCGAGTGTGAGGCCCACTGCGGAGGGCGGGCCAAAGCACTACCACAAGCTCACTTTCACATCACGCCGAGTGACAAGACATCTATTCCTTCTTCCTGTTCAAAATCAGCCTTCGAAAACAAAACAGGAAGAAGGGGCTGGCTACAAAGGAGGGGAAAACCTCCGTGTTTGGGAAGTGGACTTGTTTAGATGGGCTTGATTTAGACACACAGATAATGCAAAGGGCATTTCATCAAATAATTATTCAGCTTCTATTCTGTGCAAGAGACTTTTAAGAGCTGCAGGGGACGCAAAGGTAGGGGAGGCACAGTTCCTGACTTTAAGGAACCTTATGATTTGATTGCAGAAAATTGTAAAGAGGAAGATAATAGCAGAAGTATTATTAAGGAACAGTCACCAAAGTCTTAAATGAAAACCGTAAAGCACTTTGAAGGGAACTGTTTAGAGATGGCATTGTGGCATAGACATTAAGAGTGAGGCTCTGAAAGCTTCGAGTTCAAATCCCAGCTTTGCCTCTTACTTGCTGAAGCTACTTCACCTTCCGAAACTGTCAGGTCATTGTTGGCAAAATGGTAGTGGCCCTGCCCCACAGGGATTTTAGGAAAATGACACTGGATCACGGAAACACCTCACCACCGGCTTGGCACATAGTAAATGCTCAATAATGTCAGCTATGGTCGTTATTATTCCCTCCTCAAGGCAGAGAGAAAGAAGGAATCCAGAAATAAGAAGGCACCACAGTTAGAAGATGTTTATTTGATCTTGCCTCTAAATTCCCATTCTATGTGTAGCACTTACCCCGTGGAAGAGAAACACTGTGAACGCTAAAAAGCACTGTGCCTCTCAGTGGGACCTGGCCAGCCCTGGCAACTCGGAACACGAAGGAGAGAACAAGAAATCCCTGTGCTTTTCCTTTTCTTCTTTTCCAAACAAGTGTGCAGACTTCCCCTGCATTTCAGCCCCACCCTCTTTATTTTCCTGCCTAATCTATAAAGGAGGATTAACAGCAGCACGCTGCTTTGGCACGGAGCAGATTCTGGGTGAGGACCTGTAGGTAGAGTTTAATGAATACAATTTTCTAGCACTGTGAGTGCATATTTTTAGCTCATGCTGGGCTCCAGCACTGGCTCTTGAGACAAATGAACGGACCCTTTGATCAGACTTAGGTGTTGCTCCAAGAAGAAACCCTTTTTTAGAAAGTAGTTGGGGGAAAACCGTATTCTCCTAATTTGTACTCTCTAAATGCAAATTTCAAATACTGGCCTTAGTCCCAACCAGTTGCATTAAGGGATTGAAGAAGACCATTGTAAGGAAGAAAGTACTCCCAAGCGGGACTGGATCGGCTTTCCGGGTAAAGAGGACGGATGGCTAGTAGGCAAGTGTGCCGTTGACATCCTTTCCCCTTTGAGAGTAAGGCAGAGGTAGTTAACCTTCCCGGGGGAGATTTGGCCTAGGCAACATCATAGACACCATATCCCCCCTGGAGTTTCCAAACAATAAAACCGCTCCCTTTGCCAAACACAAAGAATGGTCTGGAGTTGGATATTAGCAAACAGCAAACCACATAAAGAAGAAAGGAAAGGCGGGTGGGAGAAGGAAGAAAAGAGTAGGAAGAAGAATGGAAGAAAAGAAGGAAAATCGTGTTAAGAGAAAAACATATAATAAGGTTTCTTTTCTCCTTTAGTTTTCCACGGACAGGACAGCCATGCAGTCCTGCCTTGGTTTTAGCCTGTGCCAGGCGGGGATAGGGAGGTGGGGAAGAGGGGATTTTGATGTAATGCCCAAGAGGTTGGGATGCCACTCGGGGTCTTTTGGAAATAGCTGAGATTGTAATACCTTGGCACTGGGAGAGTATGTGCAAGATGGGGAAGGATTTGATCTTTCACATTCCTGCTCAGGACCCTCTCCTTCTCTTTCTAATAGGATTAACAGATATTTTCCTAAGCAGAAATCAAAATGTGTCAAATCATCTGAGACAGTCAATTTGTTCACAATGCCCACATTCGCAGTACCGATGCAGCACTATTCAAAACCAGTTTCATTCCAAGAGATACAATGCAGCAGAGAGGTAAACATTTATCTTCATAATCTTACTCTCCTTTCAGACTGCTTAATTTTTCTCAGTGATTCTCTCCTCCTCTTTCACTCCCCCAGCCCCCACCTCATCTCGGCTTCAAAACATCTAATATAGAAAAAGACGTGACTTCCCCCGAGGATTCAGATCTCAGTGATCCTGATGATGCAACGTGTGCTCTCCATTATTCCTGGGAGCTCCCCGGATGTGCTCCTGTATCCTCCCTCACAGCTCCAGTGGGCCTTATTTTTGCATCACTTACACAGCCTCCTGCAACACCTGCAAGGGCTACCTCCACCTCTTCCTCCCACCTCGTCCCCAGTTATCAGAACTCCTTCCCCAACCCATCCCTACACTCCCTTTTCATTGTTATTATTGCTATTATCATCCTCTCCACAAGCGCAGCCCTCTTCTGCTTCTCCTTAGGGAGGCATTAAGTTCCCTTCCTTTGTGCTACCTCAAAACTGCTTGTCCTCCTCAGCTCCCTTTGAACACTACAGACCACTGTCACCTTTGCAACAATGAATGAAAGTGGTTAGAGTAGGATTCCAACTTCACATCTCTGAAGAATCACATGCATTTTTCAGCCCTCTCCTCACCTCCCTTCCTTTTCATTGAGACTCTGTAAGATAGCAGCAATTAGAAACTCTGAAATGAATAGAAACAATAGCTACCGGTGTGTTTTATTCTTAAGCCTTGAATAGTAGACATTTAGCAAGCAGAATAAAGCCCTGAGTTTATTCCCTTTCCTTACCGCTTTGCTTAGCGTGGATCCGGAATGTCCCCAAAAGGCCCACGTGTTGGAGCCTGGTACGCAGCTTGGTGCTGTTGGAAGGTGGTAGAACCTTTAAAAGGTGGAGCCTGTGGGAGGTCTGGAGTCCCTGGGGCATCCCCAAAGGAACTGTGGGACCCCATTTCCTTCCTTTTCCTCCGTTTTCACCTCCAGGCCAGGAAGTGTCTGGCTGTGCTCCATGCGCTTCAGCTAGGGAGTGTGCCTGGCCACAGGCCCAAGGCCGCAGGGCCAAGGGGGCAAGGACAGAGACCATCCATGCTGTGAGTCAAAATAACCTTTTCTTTTCTATGTCCCTTTATCTTGGGGATTCATCATAGCAATGGAAAAGTAATATATCATTTCTATTTTCAGCATACATATATACTTTTTGAAAAGTGGATTCTGACAGAGATTTCCATAACAACATGTTTCCTATTGATATATTTTAGGTATATATATACATAGACTGCTAGAATGCTGTATGTGATCATGGTGTCAAAAATATGATAAATTCACCCATTCTGCTTTCTGCCATCTTCCCTCTCCACCATGTTCCCTTCCCACCCATTAAAATCCTAAGCATTCTGCAGAATCCAGTTTTACAGCACGTTTCCGCAAGGAAATTTTCCCAGATCCTCCCAGAAGAGGTCCGCTCCCTCACTCAGGACTCAGACGCAGGTGACCACGCCTCTCTCTATCACCCCTGGAAGTTAGGCATTGTAATCCAGAACCTGCCGATGTCAGTCTGCACACCACACCATGAACCCTGGGGGATCCTCGTTCTGTTCCCTCTGCCAGCCCCATCAGCGGCTCTGATGGACATCTGTCCCCTGGGGTGGCCTCCTGTCTTTCCACGTCCGAGAAAAGCCTCCCTCTCCCTGTCTTGAATCTGTTTGGACCAAGGAGACATCAAGCCACTGCTCAGCCACTTCTCCCTCCCCAGTTTCCACTTACATTTGACAGTAACTCTGAGGCTCCCACCGTTAGAATTTCTAATACTTTTTCATCTAAATGTTCATCTTTAGTAAATACATAACAACATGGAGTGTGAAGTGAGGGAATTAAAAAGTGCTATCTTATATCTGAATGAATAAATCACTTATATTAGCTCTTCTGTGTCTAGCCTGGTCTGGAATTGGCGACAAATACCTAGGCATCAGCACTCTTTGACACCATGTATTCATTTATTAGTTTTTAATTTTTTACTCACTCTGACAAGTTGTTTACTGTGTCACTTGGCATTGGCCATAAAAGGAAGAGCTCTTCTACATGTGTTTGCATCCATATTATTTGGATCATCCTTATGATTTTGACTCTGATTTGCACAAGGCATTTATCTTCAAAGAATCACAGCTACCACCACCAAAATAATCCTACTTAATATTTTTTTCTTAAAACCATACTTTTTGTAACCAGCTCATTGCAGTACTGAATTTTTCTCCTGATAAGGCAAATGACACTTTAGCCTTAGTTAATGTAAAACAGGAAGGTGTTAATCTCATTTTCAACATGTCAGCTCTTCCAGGTGGGTATTAATACCCAAGATCCCCTGCTGGCAGTCTCAACAGAATCTTTCTGGCTGTGAAGTGAAGTCCAAACCTGGTAATTTTTTCTCTCCTTTATTGTGTGTGTTCAGGTCTGCTTCATTCATTGAAAAAGATGTATCAGTAGCTAAATGCACAGAGAGAAACAAAGAGACGTTTGCTAACTATTGACTTAGCTCTGTACTCAGACACTAGGATAGATTTGTTTCAAAATATTCACATACTACAAAAATTTGGCTGTATTTGATGATTAAACAGCAACTACGTACAATATTTAAAAGACTCTCTGAGATCTATAATTTTACATTAGGGAACTCCAGCTCAATGTCGCCATTTGCTTTAAAACAGTATTGTAAAAAATAAAGAAGGATGGACTGTTTTGCAGGAGTTGTTTCAAAATCCCAAAGACAACAAGGAAAAATACATTATTTTTTTCCTTTTTAAAAAATTCATTAATTTTATTGGTGCATTTTAGGTATACAATACGTTGACATTCATTACTGGGAATTTGTACCTTTACATGATGTATCTTGGTTCTTATTTTTTTCCCCCATTTCCTCCCTTCAACTCCTCTACCCCTCCCTATTTATAGACTGTCTCCATTTTTTTCTTTTTCTCATATTAATTCCTTTCCCTTCTTTCATTTTCTCTATCCCTTCCACTTCCCCTTCCCCTTTGCACCTTTACTTCCTATTTCACATTATCTATTATACATTTGATCCTTTTTTAAACTTTCAGTTTTCATACCAGAGAAACTATTCAGTACTTACACACGTGTGTCCTATTTATATCACTTAAGAGTATGGCCTCGATGTGCATTCATTTAGCTATAAATGGCTGTAGTTTCTCATTCTTTATGGCTGAGTAGTACTCCATTTTATTTATTTATTTTTTTAAGCCCACAGCTTCTTTATCCAGTCTCCAACTGATGGGCAATTGGGCCGTTTCCAAGTTTTAGCTATTACAAACTGTGCGTATACCACTATGGAATGATTCTTTTAATTCTTTGGGGTAGATACCCAGTACGGGAATAGCTGGGTCAAATGGAACCTCCAATCCTTTTTCTCTGGGGTACCTCCATACTGATCTCCACAATGGTTGCACCAGTCTGCACTCCCACCAGCAGTGGAGAAGGGTTCCTTTCCTCCCACAGCCCTGACAGCATTTGTTACTGGTTGTTGTCTTGATAGCAGCCATTCTTTCTGGGGTGAAGTGGAATCTTAGTGTTGTTTTCATTCGTATCTCTCGAATGACCAGTGATGCTAAACATTTTCTCAAATGTTTATTTGCTATCTCTACTTCTTCATCTGAGAAATGTCTGTTCATTTCAGATGTCCATTTTTTAAATTTAAATTTAGGAGGTCTGATTTTTCAAAGTTCTTCATATATTCTAGTAGCAGACCTTTGTCTGAGGAACAGCTGGTGAAAATTTTTTTCCCACATTGTCTCTTCATGTTGTTGGTGGTTTCCCTTGCTGTGAAGAAACTTTTTAATAAGATGAGATCCCACATGTTGATTCTCTGTGCTAGTTCACATGTGACTGAGGTTTTGTTCATGAAATCTTTTCCTAAGCCAATGTCTTCAAGCATTCTACCTAACTTATCTTCCAGCCGGTTTAGTGTTTCTGTTTTAATACTTAGATCTTTAATCCATTTCAATTTTAGTGTAGTGCATGGTGAGAGATACAGGCCTAATGGAAAAGTATATTCTTAAAGTAACTTGGGGACCAAACCTTCATTTTTACTTTTTTCTTCATTATATAGATTCTTAAAAAAAGATTTTCATAGTAATGAAGTGATATGGACAGTGTCAAAGAAATTTATCATCTACAGAAAATTTCAGGAGTTTGGGGGACTTGTTTTACTAATTCTACACTATTCCTATTAGCACTTTGGGAGTTTTTAAATAACAACTTCAAAAGAGGTCATTAAAAAAAAAGCAAAGCAGAAATCAGTAACTTTGACAAATGTAAACAAATTAAAATTAAGCTTACTTATCTGAAAATATAATTAATAGTATTTTAATTTTAATTGATACATAATTACATATTTATGGGGTACCATGTGATATTTCACTACATGCATTCATTGTGTAATATTCAAATTAGAATAAGCTTATGAGTATTCTCAGTTATCATTTCTTTATAGTAAAAACATTCACATCAATATATACATAACAGCCTTCTGTAGTGAATTTACTGTATAGAGAATGCTAAAACTACTTTTTCTGTCCAACAATAACTCAACTCCTATTATCTTTTCCACATCTTCTCTCCTCTCATTCACCCTAGCTTCTGCTACATTCTATTCTCAAGTTCCATGAGATCATCTTTTTTTTTAATATTCCATGTATGAGTGAAATTACTTGGTATTTGTCTTTCCGTGCCTGGCTTTTTTTTTTTTTAAACATAATGACCTCTAGTTCCATCTATGTGGCTGCAAATAATAGAATGTTATTCTTTTTATGGCTAAATAGTATTCCATTATGCATATGTACCACATCTTCTCCATCCACTTGGCATCTGATGGACATTCAGGTTGTTTCCATTCCTTGCATATTGTGAAAAGTGCTACAACAAACAGGGCTGTGAAAAATGCCTTTTCAAATTATCAAGTTTACTTTTTTAATATAAATTCAGCTGTGGGATGGCTGGATTTAATGGTGGTACTATTTTTAATATTTCAGAAACCTCTACATTGTTTTCTGTAATATTTGTACCAATTTGCATTTCTACTAACAGTGTTCGAAAGTTTCCTTTCTTGCTTATCCTCACTAGCCCTTATTGTCTTTTTTATAGTAGTCTTTATAAAAGATGACATCTCTTTGTAGTTTTGATTTCCATTTTCTTGATTCATGATGCAGAATATTTTTTGTGTTCCTGTTAGACATTTGTCTCTTTTTGGAAGTGCCTACATCTGTTGCCCATTATATGGATTTTTTTCTTTTGCTATTGGGATTTTTAGTTCCTTATATATGCTGGTTATTAATCCTTTGTCATACGTACAGTTTGTTTCTGTCATTATCTCAATATGTATCCTTTGCTGTGCACAGATTTTTTTTTCCTCATTTAGTTTATTGGTACATTTTAGGTATACAGTACAGTTACATTCATTCATCATGGGATCTTGTTGTGCACAGATTTTTAATTTTATGATGAAATCTCATTTGTCTAATTTCCTTTTGTTACTTGTGCTTTAAGGATCTTATCTTTTAAAAAGTCCTTGCTCATTTTTATGTCTTGAAATATTTCCCCTATATTTTCTTTTAGTAGTTTCATCATTCCAGGTCTTTAATCTATATTGAGTTATCTTTGTGGTGAGATGGGGGTCTAGTTTCATTCTTCTGAATGTGGGTACAATTTTTCCAGCACTGTTTATTGAAGACTCTCCTTTCTCTAATGTGTGTTCTTAGTACTTTTGTTGAAAATCAGTTGGCTACAGATATGAGTTTACCTCTGCATTTCCTATTCTGTTCCACTGATCCATTTATCTTTTTAAATATCCATACCATGCTGCTTTGATTGTTATAGTTTTGTGGTATATTTTGAATGCTTTTTGTTTTGTTGTTTTCTTTTTTGGGTTTTTCTTTTCTTCTCAAAATTATCTCAGCCACTGAGGATTTCTTTTAGTAGATTTACATAAATTTTAGAATTGCTTTTTAGTTGTGTGAATACTGTCATCGATATTTTGATAAGTATTGCACTGAGTCTATAAATTTAAATAAAATAAAAATTTTAACAATTTCAATTTTCCCAATCCATGAACATTGAATATCTTTTGATATCTTTGTGTCCTGTCCAGCTTCTTTCATTAATGTCTTACAGTTTTTATTGTAGATATCTTTCACCTTGTGTTAAATTTATGTATGGACATTTTGATTTTTGGTAGCTGTTGGGAATGAGATTGCTTTTTTGATTTCTTTTACAGATAATTTGCTATTGCTAGATAATAATACTATGGATTTTGTATGTTGTTCTATTATCCTTCTTCTTTGATGAATTTGTTCCTGTCAATTTTAGATGATTTTTATTTTTCTCTCTTGGCTAATGATTCTCATTAGGACTTCTAGTACCATGTTGAATAAATGAAAGTGGGCATCTTTGGCTAATAGGTTTTAAAGGAAACCTCACATGATTCCAGTTTAAGAGAGAAGTAAAGTTAGCATTTAAATCTCACATAGGAATGAAATTTTATGTAGTTTTAAAAATCATAGATTTTGGATTTGAGTGAGGTATTTATTAATTTGAATTAAAAACAGGAGAGAAACAGAAAGGGTAAATCAAAATGACAGCAAAAGCAAATGAAATAACATTTAAAGTGATGGGCAAGAAAACGAGTTATGGATGAAAAGCCACAGAGCCCTGGAAGCACATAACAAGGCTTGTACCAAGTTGAAGGAAGACCGGGGAAGAGGAATTGTAATGATGACCCTGAAGAGGTTAAATGGTCCACATGTTCTCAAACTTGGTATTTACACTTCCTGTTTCACAGCTGGAAGAGGTATTGTTTATACCCACTTAACTGATGAAACACACAGGCACAGATAACTTGAGAGTCTTCTAAATCATACAGAGTTATGTGTAAATCCCAGGCCTGTGGTTGTTTTCCCCTTCACCCTTTTTAAAGTTTGGGATGAGGGCTTTAAAACTGTGAAAGGAAGAAAAATGAACGAAAAAGATGTGAAATAAGAAAGGAGAGTCACTGAGGAATTCTGAGCTGTCAAGTGTACCTAGAAAAATAAGGCAAGGAAAAAATGAGATGATGAAATTAAAAAAAAAAAAATTCCAGTCTAAGTTAGTATGCACAGTGCCTCTTTTCCTTCATCTCCTGTCTGTACAAATTTTCCCACACACCATTCTGCAGTTATATAATTTCTTTCTGTGCCCACTGGGTCAATTCTTTATCGCTTTACAAGTTTCTTTTTGTAACAGCTTTTCATACTCCTTGCCAGTGGAAGTACGCCCCCAGAAGAAAGGAAGAGGGCTGGGAAGTAGAATCACAACTCGAGTCCCGCTGGACCGTTTCCTTTCCCCAGGGGGCGTTGTTATGCATTTCCCCTCCAGCGCGACGCCATGTTATTTTCTGGCTTTAGCTTTTACCTGGCACATAGCTGAGCTCTTTTTAAAAATGTAACTGAATTAGATTCTAGAACTGCACAAACTGAAACCACATAATTGATATTTTACACATTTCATCTTGAGCTTCTTTCTGGAGGTGTATAATTTGGACTTTGTTGACATTTTGATTTTTCTTTGAAAATAGCAGTACAGTGTTTATTGATCTTAAACCTCACAGCTTAGTGAGTTTAGGGAAAGATATGGAAATAGTGGGAGAAAACAATCCACCAAAACATCTAAATAATTTACATGGGATCACATAACGGACTGAACTTGAATTAGAAACCTCAGCTTTTATTCTAGGATCTGAAATCCATGCATGGCCTCCCAAATTCAAGACAGTCTTTACTCAGTCATAATTAGCCATTGATGAACTTATTCACTTATTAAGGTATGTCACAAACTGTTCTGGATGGAAAAAATTTAAACAACTTTTGGAGGAAGAAAAAATATTAAGTCAAAACTTTCCCTCCAAGCAAAACTAAACAAAACAAAAGTTTACTATGAATTTATTATTATGTGACAAGATGGAGGAGGAAAATCTTTAGCTATTTATTGAGAAATCAACGACAACAAAACCACCAATCTCAACTTTTCAGCCTTCTAAAATATGTAAAGATATAGGAAATGAACAAAAAGCATGCGGACTGGGATTTTTTCCTTACTCAAAGCTATCATCCCCAAGTATTCTCCCAGTCAACAAATAACACTTGAGTACTAATTTCCAGCCAGTCACTGTCTGTGCTAGATATCTGAGAATGAACAAAATGGACATAATTCCTATGTTATTGAAAGAAGTAATTTAGGTACCTGTTCTACTTTTAAAATATAAGCAACATACTGAGTCATTCATATTTTAGTAAGAATTACAGATTCAAAAGTGAAAGAGTATTTTAGAGCGTGGAGAACAACCAGAGGGCATTACCAGAATGGGATGCCACAGAACGCGGCTTGGATGTCTCGGAAAACAGGGTGATAATGCAGGAGCCAGCTTGTTCTTGGCAGCTCAGGTTAATTGTTTCATCAGATCTGTTCTATAATATAGTTTTTGAGAAAACTATTCGGGAAACATACCTCAAGCCTAGCTCACCAGCCTTCTCAAGAATTCAGGACTTAACTTGTTAAACTCCTTTTCTGCTTCACCAACTGAAGTCACCTTAGATTTCTAGCAGTGAGGACCCTGACACAAATGGACAGTAAGTTATCAAAGTTGAGTTTAGATATTGTGTCCAAGGGATCTCTCTAGTGTGTGAAGAGGCAGGCAATGCAGACAGTTGGGGAGAAGCTCTCAGATAAATATGTGCATAATCTATTTTGTCGGGGCTGGGGCCCTTGGGGTGAGCTAAACGAGCAAGGCTTTGACATCATGGAGCTACCTCTGGTGTGGGATATTTAGACAGGTAAAGTGGGTCAATGATAGGGAATATAATTTCAGATAGTAATATATATTATAAAGAAAATAGACAGCTGTGGCCTGCAGGAAAGACCTCTCTGAGAAGATAATTTATACGGAAACTTAGGAGATTTATGACTTAGGGAAACACCCTCAGGTATTCTACTGGGACACGGCTCAGGGAAGAGAATTGCACAAGGGTTCTTACAAGACCATATGTTGCAGGGCCCTCTTTGCCAAGGTTAGGAATATCAGGAGAATCCAACAGATGATAAAAACACCTCTAGAGACACAGGTTTTGAAATAGCAGTGGTGATCATCTTTTTTATGATATTCTCAACCTTGAACTTGCCAAATGCATACAACTACACTTTAAGGGGAAAAAATCATTATATTATGAATATTTTTTAATATCTATATACTCGCTTGAATTTTGTCTTGAATAGTTGCTATGTCAACAAGGGCTAAACATAAAAATAGAGAAAACAAAAATCCAGGCATAGTGCATGCCTGTAATCCTAACAGTGAGAGGCTGAGGGAGTTGGAACACAAGTTCAAGACCAGCCTGGGCAAATGAGCAAGGTCCTGCCTCCAAATAAAAAAGGGTTGGAAATGCATGAAGGCCTGGGTTCTCTTCCTGAAGGGAAGGAGATGAGAAGGGGGGGAAGAGAGGGAAACCATGTTAGTTCTTCATCACCTTGTCAGAAGCTCTTCTGAGTTGATGGGCTAGACTATGAAAAGGAGAACCAAGCCATCACTAACAGAAGGAAAACTCAGCTCCAAGGAACTGCCTTTCAAAATAATCTATGTGCAGGTAGAGGTTGCTGGCTTTATGTGAGCATGAAAAATTAATTATCAATGAAAAGGTATTTACTTCTTTCAGGGTTCATATATTTATTGACAAATAAATGTTCTTTATCTCTCCAGAGGAAAGAACCATTCTCTAAATTGTTTAATCAATTTATGACTTGAGTTAAACCTCTGGTGGAAAATGAAATGAATGGATTTTCTCAGATAGATCCCCAGAAAGATAGAGCAGGTGAGTTTTTGGTGTGTTTGTTTTTCAGGAGAGTAGTTATCTGAAATATACCTCTTTTGCTCAAACCCCCCAAAAAATTATTCTAAGAAAACAGAAACAGACTTACTGGTAAATATGGCAAATTGAATACATACATTTTTACTTTCTTCCAAAACTGCAGAAATGGGAATGAGATACTTTTAGGAAACATAAACCAGTAAGGACAGACAGAACAGAAGAGGGAAAATAAAATGAAGAAGGGAAAACAAAAACCCAAACAACCTAGGCACATGGAAAGCAAATGAATGAGAGGTAAAAAGATCACAACAGACTTGAGGGCATAGAACCCAAAACCAGCAAAGGGTAAAGCCTTAGACAAACTCAGTTCTATACTGCAGACTACTCAGGCTTATGGGATCTATAAGCAGCAGCTGTCTTTAGAAATGGTGCACAGTGAAAATAAGAGGATTGGCTACAACTCTAGAGAGAAGATCCATCAATGAAATCCAGCAATTGCAGCACCTGCAATCCTGTTCTCCTCTCCCCATAATCTCCCATCCTGCCAGAGGACTGGAGATATAGTCTCCAGGGAAATAATGCACAGGGTCTCTTAGCTGGATGGATGTTGAGGTGAAAGTAGAATACAGAAAGTGGGGGAAATAATGCATGTTAAATGCTGAAAACCTTGGTCATCTTTACTTAGCTCTCAAAATAGTTGACAGATTCATACTCAACCAGGAGGTAAGAAGATCCTTCCACACATAGTGTGCTGTGGCGGCCCAGCCGTTGCAACACGAACATGCCTGAGCTGGGGAGTGAAGATTGAAAAAGGAAAGAACACTCAAGCCTGAGTGGAGACCAAGAGAAGTCTGATTTATTTCACAGAAACAGCTCCTTTTATAGTCTCACATCAACAGGAAGCTTTTAAAGGCACACAATAACAGGAAGCACCAAGCAATTGTTTTTATCTTTATGCAAAGACCGGATTTCCTGACTCTTACAGATAACATCAGATCTTCGGCTAACCAGTTCCTGTTATCCCAGAATAACAAATATCAAAGAATAAAACAAGCTTAACAAACAGTGTCCTTGAAAAGAAACAAATGTTAGGGGGTGAAGGGAGGGCAGGGGTAAGGGGGGAAAAATGAGAATCAAGACTTGTCATGTAGAGGTACAAGATCCCAACAATGTATGTAACTGTACTGTATCCCTAAAATGTACCAATAAACACAAAGCTGAAAAAAAAAAAAAGAAACAAATGTTACATAGATTGTGTCGATGCCTTAATTGTACTGGAAGAAGTTATTTTCCAAATGTCAAATGCCAGTGGGCCATGACTGGACCCCCACAGTGTGCCCAACTCAAACTAAAAGGTTCGCAGGTAGTGGGTTTCTAGGCTCCACAACTAAGTAGCCAAGCCAGATCATCCTGAAGTAAAATCATGCTTGGCTAAGCCACTTTCCCACTTCCAGTCTCAACACCCCTGGACACAGCCCCACACAGACCCAGAGACACCCATTGTCTTTTTTATCTGAAGGAAACTTTTAATTTGATGGATAAAGGATTCAAAATAAAGCAGCAGATAAAAGCAATTTGGAGCAAACATATACCCTACATAGAGGAGAAAATTGCAAAAGCAAAACAAATCAAAGCGTAAATCACATCATTAATATCCTCAGAAAGTTTAGACAAAGGTATAACAAACATGAAACAAGAATAGGATAATAAATGAGAATATTTATGAAACAAAATAACCTATTAAAAATATGAAAAAATATATATGTGATAGCATAAATGAAAAAGAATTAGAAGAGTTGAAAGATAAAAACGTCTCAGGAAATTTTCTAGGAGACAGAAAAGAAAATCAGAGATGTAGAGTAGTAAAGAATAGATTAAAAGAATAGAGTACTAAATGAAGAGACTCAAAATCTAAAACTAAGAGTTTCAGAAGCAGAGAACAAGCAGGTCCCGTGGTATAATGGTTAGCACCCTGGACTTTGAATCCAGAAACAGAACAGGGCTGTTAGAAAAGAATGCATACAAGGAGATACACTGCTGCCTAACAAATAGCCATAAGCACAGTATGTAAGACAGCTTTCATTGATAATTCCACAGCTTCCATGGGCTTGAGACCAGCTCAGGGTCTCACAGGGTTAGAATCAAGGGGTTGTCTATGACAAAGTTCTCAAAGCAGGCTCAGGGTCTTCCTCTAATTTCATGCATTTTCCAGAAAAATTTATCTGCTTGCTGCATTACAGCCCATGTTAGCCTGCTTTTGAGAGGGAGAGAGAGACATAGACAGATAGATTTCTAGGCCTTCTGCTAGTAGGTTCACCTGACAAGGTCAGGCTTACCCAGAAATTTTCTTTTGTTTAACTAATTTAGAGTCAAATGATTAGGGACCTATATTCTATCTACAAAATTCCTTCACATTGGCCATAGAATATAATCATGGGAATACTATTGCATCACTTTTGCCACATTCTGAAGGTTAGAAGCAAGTTCCAAGCTTCATCCTCAGGACAGGAGTTTCCATAAAGGCATGACGATGAGGGGTGGGAAGTGGGGAATCATGGAGCCCAATTACAATCCTGCCCTTGGAGGAAGGGAGTGAATCATTAAAAGTACAATCTAAAATAATATGAGTGCTTAAGTATATAATTCACGTGTGGAAATCACAATGCTTCATAATTGTTCCATTGCCTTGAGACTGAAGTATTGCTATGTAGAACACCAATGCCATGTTTAATCTCTGATGCAGCCTCGGGAACCTTAGATCTTCCTGTGGCCAACCACTTCTGCAAGTTGAGTGTGGATCTGATTTCATCAAAATGCTGGCATTCCGTGACTTTTTCAATCTGGGGAATCATGTATTTCAGGTCTAAATAATTTTCGCATGTTGTATCATTAACGAAATAGTTCCATGATGCACACCCCATGGTATAACATTATGAAAGCCACTCTCCTTGAGTAGGTGGAATTTTGAGCTTTCTTCTAAACCAATATAATATGGCAAAGCTGATGAAATAACACTCCTGTGAATGTATTGTTATATGGCAAAGGTGAAGGGATTTTGCAAATATGATATGGGCTGCTAATCTTTTGACCTTAGATTACTCAATAGAGACAAAGATTATCCTCAGTAGACCTGACATGGTCAGGTGAGTCTTTCAGAATAAAATCTCATTTCAAGGTAAAATAAAGACATTTTCAGATGTGTATGATTTCAATTATTCCTTACATACCTTTTCTCAGAAGCATACCTGAGGATTTGCTCCATCAAAAATGGGAGAAAGTCAAGAAAGGGAATGCAGGAGAATGAGCATAGGAAAAGTCAGAGGGGATCTCAAAATGATGGTAAAGGGAAATCCTAAATAATTGCTGTGTGGGGTTAAGAGAATAACACAGCCAGATGGGAAAGATGGGAAGGCTCCACTCCAAGAAAGACCTCTTCTGTGAGATGATATTGAGAATAGATAAAATTGATAGCACACATACTACCTCTTAAAGTAATTAAGAGAAATGTAGACAATTGCTAAAGATCTTGGGATTGTATTAGTGATGTCAGAGCAAACAATATAAAACAATTAGTTAAGAAACTACAGAAAGATGAAAGATATTTTGCTTGAACATGTGGCATAGCCATGTTTACTATATGCTACAACCACATACCTGGAAAATAATACTATTTATATCATGTTGATAATGTAAACAGTACATTAGTTATAAATATTTATGGAGAAGGAAGGAATGGGAAGGTAATAGATATGTTGTAAGGCATGGGGAAAGAAGGAAGATAGTCCTTTTGTTTTTTCACTTCAGTAGATCTATAGATAATACCTAAAACTGTCAAAAGGTAAAGAAAAGGAAGAGGCTATGCACTCATGTTATTTGGAGACATGGAGGTAAATATCAAAAGATTAACCAAAACTGATTGAAGTGCCCCTAGGGAAGAGGAAATGAAATGGGAAGAGAGAAGACAGGAGACTGCCACTTTTCTATAACAAAGCTTATAAATCTGTTTTGGTTTTTTGTTTGTTTGTTGTAGGAGGGGTTGAACCCAAGGCCTTGTACACGCTAAAGAAGTGCTCTATCACTTAACTACATTCCCAGTTCTCTATTTTGTATTTTAAACTGTGCATCTATAACTCTGAAGCAAAAACGCATGCAAAAAAAAAAAATCCACAAAGCAGAAAAGATGAAAGCAATCATCTAGATAATTGCTGTATTTCTCATACTAAATGTATTGACTAATTCCTTATATAAGTTCACTCTAATTTTCCTTTTATTGTTATGCTTTAAAATCAAGTTTACTAGAACTTGAACATCAAACGATTGTTTTCTCTCTAAAGTTTACCCTTAAGAAGTGAGGCACTTTGCCCAAAGTTGTTGCAACTACCTGAAATACTTCTGGAATCAATTTTAGATTTGCAAATCCTGTAGCAAATAACTTCAAAGGTGTCAATATTTTTAAAGAACTAGAAATTGTTTGGAACCATATTTGATTTGAATGGGTTACAAGCTAGAGAAAACTAGTTTAGGTAAAAATCGAGGTATGACTAATACAATTGATTTTTTTGGATGGTTTATAAATTAGCTATAAAAGAGATGAGCAGGGGAAATTGTTCAAAGCATAATTATTATAATATTTATATGAAGATATTCCCACAAAACACAAAGGATATTCTATATAAAGCACACACAAAAACCAATTGAAAATAACGGCAGAATTGATTGGGGGGAGGGGTCAGATGCAAAAACTGCAAAAGTGATAGGGAAAGCAGATGAGATTAATTACATGTGGTTCCCTCTCTTTCCTAAATCCAAGTACAACTGACCCGCCTATTGAAATGAGTTGAGCACCTTCAATGGCAGATTCATTTTTTTTCCTGCAAACAAAGAGATGTAACTGAAAGTAAACCTCTCTGCCTTAGATTTGCTCTCTACCTGCTCCCAGGTGAGTTATCTCAGATATATTGAGTAATTTCAACATCTTAAACTCTGGCATTGCTATACTGATGCATCCAAGATGTCACTCCTTTCTTCAGCCATAGACAATATGGCGGATGTGGTGTCAAGATTCTCCAGTCTTTCTTAGAAGTGCTTATTGAAACTCACCAACAGAGGGCATGTGCTACCTCCTGACTGATTTTGACCACATTCTCATCTATGGGGATCTATGGACTTCCTGTCCTGGTTTCCACTGGGTAAACTTTTCCAAGCCCAGCAGAACATGACCAGAGTGCAGAGGAGACTGACAGCTCCCCACTACTGTAGCAGTTCACTACTCTCCCTTCCTCTTGGGCAGAAAGAAAAACTATACTTCCCAGGCTTCTCCTGCACTTGTCCCTTTGGCTACTGGATGCAGACAGTGTGCAGACCACAGAGTTCTGGTGTAATCAAGCTTGGAAGAAACCAAGGGTCTGAAGGGCCACAGGTAGTACTGTTGTCCCTGGCACCTGAGCAACCACCCTGGACTATGATAATAAGAAAGAAAGAAACTCAGTTTTTATGAAAATTTATAAGTCTGGTTGTTACTATCATCTGGTCTACACTAAATAATTCACTGGCTTTTCACCTGAATTAAGGGACCAATTTGACCCTTGAGAAATGTCAGATAGATAGATAGCCTTAGAATCCTATACCATTCTCCCAAAATGTACATTTCTTGTGATCCAAAAGCATCGCTTCAGGGCCAGGGATTTAGCTCAGCAGTTCGGTGGCCTGCCTTGCAAGCACAGGGACCCGAGTTCAAACCCCTGTAACCAAAAAAAAAAAAAAAGAAAGCATCACTTCTCTCCCATACCTATCCTAGAACCCAAAGGTCAGAGGCTGCCTTTCTGTACCTTCTTAAACATATTGTAGTTACAGGTTTTGATTCTGGAATAACCCACCAGTCTCTTCATTCCTCCTGTTACAGTCAGAGGCTCTTCTGGCTGAGAAAATAATGGATTTTGTGACTATTTCACATGCTTCAAAACCCAATGAAAAATTTAGCTTTAAAGTTAGGTTTATCTAGCACAGCCATTATGGAAAACTGTTACCGAAATTCCTCAAAAAACCCCTGGAAATAGAACTATCATAAGCCCCAACAGTCCCACTGCTGGATGTATATCTAAAGGAAATGAAATCAGCTTGGGGGAAGAGATATCCACATTCCCATGTTCACTGCAGCGCTGTTCACAACAGCTGAGATATGGAATCCATCTCTGTCTCTTCTGATGGATGAATGGATAAAGAAAAGGTGATATGGATACATACATGATACACTATTATCCCACCATAAAAAGGAATGCAGTTCTGTCATTTGAAGCAATATGAATGAAACAATAGGACATTATGTTAGGTGAAACAAATCAAGCAAAAAGAAAAATACCACATATTCTTACTTATATGTAGAATTACAAAGTTGATCTCAAAGAAGTAGAGAGTAGAAGTGTAGTTACCAGAGGCTGGGAAGGGTATAGGGGAAGAGAGAAGGAGAGAGAGGAGGTTAATGGGTACAGGTTGCTGTTGGATATAAGAATAACTTCCAATTTTCTATAGCACAGCAGGGTAGTTATGTTAACAAAAATTAATTGGATGTTTTGGATAGCTGGTAGAGAGCATTTTGAGTATTCCCAACACAAGAAAGGGTAAAAGTCTGCAGTGATACAAGAGCCAGTTGGCCTGATCTGATCATTCATACATTGTACATATGTAGTAAAACATCACAATGTACCACAAATATGTCTAAATACTGTATGTCATTTAGTACATTAAGAATAAATGAATAAAATAAATTAGGTTTATCATTTTAGTAAAACTTTTTTCTTTGCCTTAGTATTGTATATTCTTAGTCAAATTATGCAACTCCAAGGTAGGCAATGGGTGGTGCACTGACTTAAGTGAGTTGACTGTTAAGTTTTCAAAACTTTGCAAACCTGTTACTAAACACAGCAATTACTAAAATTTAAATTATACAAACTTAAAGAAACTGTATGTAAAACAAGGGTAATAAATACTAAAAGCCATTTCCCAAATATTTTACTGCATCTTATTGCTATCTGTATTTTGATGTTGTTTCCATCTTGTGGCAGCAATATCACGCAATGATGTGCTACTACAAACCCTGCCACACCAAGTTTCATAATGTTATGTCAGGAGCTTGAAATCGGCCTCGGTGGGAGAATTTTATACCACACAAATCAGCAAACATTACACATGAGTACAATCTTTTGAGAGCTAGTTGTTAAACATTTATCAGCATACTACTAGTGGTAGAGAAAAAAAAATCAACCATCTGGGCATGTTGGTGCATTTCTGTAATCCCAGGACTCTGGAAGGCTGAAGCAGGAGGATTACAAGTGTGAGCACAGCCCAGACAATTCAGTAATGTAGCAAAAACCTACCTTAAAATTAAAAAAGAAAGAATGGTTCATTGGCCGGTACCAGAAAATAATTTTTAAAAATAAAATTTCTATGCTGGAAAAAATGAAGAAACACCTCTTCAAACCAAAGCCTCCTATTTGACCTAAGCAAAATGGGAGTATACATTTGTTTTAGTTTCAGTTTTAGTTAATACAACTTTTCCAATTGATAAATTATTTCACAATGAAAGGTGTATTTTTAGAAATAAATTTTTAAATAGAAAAATTTTTAAAGTTCAGTGCATTGCTATCCAAGAAATAAACAGACTATAGCCTCAGGAAGGTCTGCCTGAAGTATAACTAATACAAGTGCATAATCATAATGTGTTTATTAATAGAAGAAAATGTGAATGAACATAGGGAATTAGTAGGAAGCAAAGGAGAACAGGTAAAGAAATCTGCGTGGCCATGGACTGTGCAGTCTCTTAAAATGGAACTGAGATAGGAAATGAGCAGGTAAGAAACAGTGTAATTAAAAGATTCTGCTTTAAAAAGGGGGGAAAAAACAGGAATTTGTAGGTAGAGATAGCAGAGAAGAAAGGAGAGGAGAAAGAAAAGGTGGTAGGGCCAGAAGACAGAGTGGAGTGTGAAAATTCAGCTTAAAGTAAGAATCACTGTTTAATTCACAAGCTCCCCATACCTACACTAAAAGATCACATCAGTGGGTCTTTTTGTTTTATTTTCTTTTCAGAATCCATTCTTTGTTATACATAAACTTTTTAAAACTTGGGAATAGTTTTAGATTTTCAGAAGAGCTGTACAGATAATATAGAGAATGCTCGTATACTTCACGTTGAGTTTTGCATATTACCAACATCGTAAATCAGCACGGTATATTCCGTACAGTTACAAACAAGTATTGATGAAATATTATTAGCCAAAGTCTGTATTTTATTTATATTTCTTTGGTTTTGCCGAATGCCTCCTCCTTCTCCTCTTCATTCTCAACCTCTTCTGTTCCTCTCATCTTTCTCTTCTTCGTAGCCACCCAGTCAGCATCAGTTTTCTTTATTTTTAGAATAATTTTAAAACTCTGTATTAATACATGTTTGTAGAACACAATGATTGTGTTCATCCAGAGGGGTTAGTGGTGTGCACATGTAACACGTCCCCCTTCCCCCTGCCCCCTTCCGCTATCTCTCTCTACTCAGGACTTCTTATTTGTTGTCATTTCTCCTCAGCATACTCTTGGCTGTGAGAGTTTTCCAGGATTCCTTGTATTTGATGACAATAACCATTTTCCAGAGTAGTGATCAGCATTTTATATAACATCCCCTCATTGGAATTTGCCTGACCTTTTCCTCATGATTAGACTAGGATTTCAGGTTTGGGAAGGCAGACGGTGACCCCAGAGGTGAAATGCTATTGGCGACACATTATATCAGCATGATTTGTATCTGCTCACACTGGGCAGGATCAATGGCTGAGATGATGTTTTCCAGGCTTCTCCACTGTAAAGTTACTTTCCCCTCCCTTTCTATACCCCACTCTTCATAAGGCAGTCCCAATGTATAGCCCATACCTAAAGAAAGAGTGGGGAGTTACATTCCAGCTCCTTGAGAAAGGAATATGAACATAAACTATCTAGAATTCTCATATATACTTCCATTTCATATCAGTAAGAACTCATGCCTATTGTTTAGACTTTGGGTTATAATACAATGCTAATACCTTTAATCTGTTGCTCAGAAATGTCCAGGTGACCTGTTGACAGTGCTTCCAATTAGCTCATGGCCCGTTCGCCCCTTGTGGCTTTTGTCTGCTTGCTTTCTTTTTAAAGCACTTTGATGTAGCTAGGAGATACTCTAGACTCACCACGTATGTTTTCTGTTTTAGTCTTAGGATCAGCTATTTCTCCAAGGAGCCCTGGTTCTTTTAAATAGAAAATGCTATCACAAACAAAGATCTGGTCACAATGTCTGCTCATTTCTTTTGAGGGGTCCTTGTTTCTAGGATCTTTAGCTGATGAAACAAGGAAGTACTTGTGTGTTTCCTAACCCCTGTACACATATCGTCTTATACACCTCTATATACCCATCTACTATCTACATTAAGTTAAACATGATTTCATATTGAAGTTTCCAACTCTGATCCATTCAAATACAGTTCATTCCAGCCTTTTCTCTGTTCTGATCTGTAATTTCCCTCTCCCTTAGTGAAGAACTTGTCTTCCACAATCCATCATCTATTCACTTAACTGTTCAATTCCAGTACACATGTACACTAGTTTCAGAATTAACTCAGATCCCCATGGGGAAGATCTGATCAACTAGAATATAGAACTTATGTGCATTTGCTTTTGCCTTTAGTCTTATAGACTCCACTCATTTCCAAAATTACTTATCAGCAGCTTATCCTCCAACTACTTCTCCTGAGATTATTTTATGCAACTGATAGATACTTTAGCAATAGTTGTATTTCATCATAGGATCCTATGACCTCCTAAATGTTATGGTAAGGGTTGCATATATTAAAGTTTACTGTTTGTGCTACAAAGTTACTTCTATGGATTTTGACAAATACATGGCATCATGTAGCCATCATTATAGTAACAGATAACAGAGTTTCACCACCTGAAAACTATCTGAGCATCTGCTAGTGAACACTTTCATCACTGGCCAACACACACACACACACACACACACACACACACGCTCAACAACCAGGAACTTTTTTCTTTCTCCATTTTGCTCTTTCCTGAATGTTATGTAAATGGAGTCATACATTATGTAGCCTTTTTAGGATGATTTCTTTCACTTAGTAATATGCATTTGGGAGTCATCCTTGTCTTACATGACTTGATAATCCATTCCTTTTTTATTGCTACAGAGTATTCATTGTGTGGTTATCCATGTATTTACTGAAGGATATCTTGATTTCTTTTGCAATGATGACAAAGCATTCCTTTGTGGGTTTTTGTATGTAGCTAAGTTTTCAAATAAGTTGAATAAATATCTTAGTATGATTGCTTGATTATATAAGACTTTAGCTTTGTAAGAAGCTGGGCAACTGTTTCCAAAGTGGCTGTGCCATTTTTCATCCCATCCACAGTAAATAAGTTCCTGTTGCTCCACATGTCAAAAAATTGCCATTGACAGCTTTTTGAATCTTAACAATTCTAATAGATGTATGGTGGTATCTCATTGCTATGTCAATTTTCACTTCCATAATAAAAATGATGTTGAACAACTTTTTATGTGCTTGTTTACTATCTGTATATCTTCTTTACTCTACTTTTCTTTTTCTTTTCTCATGGAACTGGGAATTGAATGTAGGGCCCTGCATGTGCCAGGCAAGTGCTGTTCCCCTGAGCTACATCCCCAGGCCTTTTACTATTCATATTTTTTTCTTTGAACTTTCAACTCTCTTGCCTTGATTCCCACATAGCTGTGTGATCTGTCTCTATGCCCAGCTCTGAATTATTTCTTTTTAACATAGTGTTTCTGTAGGAAAGGTGAAGTATGGTTGACTGGATTTCATGGGTTTTGTTGTTGTTGTTACCTGTAGTCATATTCCTGACCAGTGTTCTCAAAATGACCCAAATCTCTGTCTCACTTTTATACACATTCACTTGCTTATAATGGCCCAATCCATATACTTATCTGTGATTTTTCATTAGTTTAGATCTCAGAAGGCAATCTTCTTTCTACAATTTTAATGTGAAAAAGAGAAGGCGACTTCACTGTTGTTTCATAAAAGTGCTATGCTACATAGTTTTTTCTTTTTTATTTAAAAATATTCTATTTAACTGCAACTATACTTTAAAAATTTTGAAACTGCTTGAACTTATTCCTAGGTTTCCATTTATTACCCTGATATTTTCTTGTAAGGTTTTGTTTAATGCAGTGATTCCCAAACTTTGGTATATAACAGAATCTCAGAGAGCTGTAAGAGAACACAGTGGCCCAGGCTCATTAAATTAGGATAGGACCTTGGCCTTTCTATTTTTATGAAAAATCTGTAGTGTTTTTAATACGAATCAGACTTTGAGATCCACTGGGCTGGAGTTTGGAGAAAAGGTGAATGAGAGCCAGGCTGACTTTGAATGAGAAACACAGTCGGCCCACGTAGGCACCGTGGAGAGCCTCAGAGGCCAGTGCTGCTATCTGCCTTAGTTCCCAACTTCATTCTTTATTGGGTTTTGTGTGCAAAATTTTTGTCTAGAGCTGAAATTGAACATCAGTAGAATAATTTTACAGTTTAAGACAGTATCCAAAAAATGGCTTATTCTGCAGACTTCACCAAAGGAAAAATTTAAGCCACCTGGATGCATCACACTAGGTTAAATTAAAAGCATTAAAAGATATGCCTCTTTTACAAACTGTGCCACCATAAACATGGGTGTGCATATATCACTGAGGTATGATTCTTTTGGAAAGATACCCAGCAGAGAGATAGCTGGGTCAAATGATAGAACCTCTAGTCCTAATTCTTTGAAGTATCTCCATATTGATTTCCACAGTGGTTGCACTAGTCTGCACTCCCACCAACAATGGAGAAGGGTTCCTTTCTTCCCACAGCCTGCCAGTGTTTGTTATTGGTTGATTTCTTGGTAGCAGCCATTCTTTGTGGGATGAGGTGGAATCTCAGTGCTGTTTTCTTCTGCGTCTCACTAATGACCAATGATGTGAAACATTTTTTTCATTTATTTATTTGCTGCTTTTACTCTTTGTCTGAAAAATGTCTGTTCATTTCAGATGCCCATTTTTGAATCCGGTCTTTATATTTGGGGGTCTGATTTTTTTGAGTTATTTATATATTCTAGATAATAGTCCTTTGTCTGAGAAGCATCTGACAAAAACTTTTTCCCACATTGTAGGTTGTCTCTTAGCTCTGTTGGTAGTTTCTTTTGCGGCAGTGCAGAAGCTTTTTAATAAGATGAGATCCCAATTGTTGAATCATTTTGCTAGTTGCCATGCTACTGAGGATTTGTTCATAAAATCTTTTCCTATGCCAATGTCTTCGAGAGTTCTGCCTAACTTATTTTCCAGAAAGTTTAGTGTTTCTTTTTAAATATTTAGATCTTTAATCCATTTGGATTTTAATTTAATGCATATTGAAAGATAAGGGTCTAGTTTTAATCTTTGGCAGGTTGAAATTCAGTTTTTCCAATACCATTTAATAAAGAGGCTATCTTTCCTCCACTGAGGATGGTTGGAAACAGCCCAATTGCCCATTAGTTGGAGGATGGATAAAGAAGATGTGGTTTTTCTATAAAATGGAGTACTACTCAGCCATAAAGAATAAGAAACTAGAGTCATTCATAGGAAATTGGATGCCTATTGAGGGCATATTCTTGAATGAAATAAATAAGATACACGTGTAAATACCGAATAGTTTCCCTGGCATGAAAAACTAAAATTGTAATTAAGATTCAATTTGTATAAGTGACAATGTGAAATAGGAAGAAAAGGGATAAAGGTGTGGGGGAAGTGGGAAGGTAGAGGAAAACAAATGAGGGAAAAGAAAAACTATGAGAAAAGGAAAAAATGGAAACAAAGTCTTTGTAAATGGGAGGAGGGATGAAGGGAGGGCTGGGGTATAGGGAAAAATGAGAACCAAGATCTGTACAAGATCTCAGTGATAAATGTGACTGTACTGTATACTTGAAAAGTACCAATAAACTCAATAAAAGAAAGAAATGCTAAAAAAAAAGATATGGGTTGGGTTTGCATTTTAAGAAGCAGAGTATCACATACAAGGCAGACAGTCCATACATCTTTCCATGTTACTGGTTCACTACTCTTCTAATCAATAGAAAATAAATAGCGTTTGTTTGTTTGTTTGTTGATTTATACAACAAAGCACTAACCTAAATGGAGAAGACTGGATTCAACATACAGCATTTTTCCTAATGAGAAAGCAACTATTCCTCACACTTTTTTCTTTAAAAACTCAAGTTCTCTTGCTTCCTGTCCAAAGCTATGGCACAGCTCTATTTCAAAGAAAAGCTTCCTCACGTCAAAACATGATTTGCATATTTATAAGATTCCACCTTTGGGCTCTTTTTCTTGCAAAATATTACATCGATACAAATATACAGACAATAATCAAGAAAAATGTGAATGAGGGTATTAAATGCAAAAGTGTTCACTTTGCAGAGCACAGTTGAATATCAGGTGGAGAATATGCTTGCTTGATTGCAAAGTAAATTTTAAAGAGAAATAATTGTAGTTCATTGTTCATACAAATATTTAATTGTTATTATCACCAGTAATAGCTAATACTAATGAGTGTACTTCTGAGAAATTGTTTGAATTTGCTAGAAAATACATTATTACAACTTTTTTGAAAAATATACTTTAAGTTTACCTAAGAGGATATTTTTAAAATCAAAATAACACATGGAGGTATGGTTGAAAGTACTTTGTTCTTTCAAAGGTCTCTTCAAACTCAGATGTAATCCAGGAACGAGTATTTTTCCATGAAAATACAAAATACCAACTGTGTAAGCCTCTTTGGCCAGAAACTAGATTATGCTATTCATTTTGCCAGTAACAAATAGTCTTCTTATGAGATATTCCCTAAATTTTTACTGTGAGGATAATTTTATAGTCACACTACCAGGCAAACGTAATTTTTCCATCCTTGTAAGAATGTTAAAGTTCTCCTCTTAATCTTGTTTTCAGCCTGTTTCGATGTAACTGTACTTTGTGCTCAGTCAACACACATCAGATCATTTCAGTCCCAACTCAGAGTTAAAAGTGTTCTTATTCATTTAACACTAATCCAGGAAAGCAAGAAAGACACGAAAACCACCAAAATCTTTAATAGCTTTGGTTTGTTAACCACTGAAATACTTCTATGTGACCTTCCCATGGAAGTACGAACTTTATAGTGCAGCAGAAGCAAAGCATTTTGAACATGTACAGAACACAAACCCACTAGTGAAGGAGACCCTTCCTAATTCACTCTTTGTGTGTAACATTTATAATTATTAATTTACTCATCGGGAGCCAAAGATGCCCCTCCATAGCTACATAGAAGAGTTGACTTCCATAATCACGCTGGTCCATTTCTGCACACTAACGACGTCCGTTTGAGGTGAGTTAGCACCATTTCTGTGAATGAAAGCTGCTGGAAGTTGTAGCTGGTTTAAGAAACCAGAGGCGGCCCGCTGTGGTTTGAAAAACGGCTTACTCTGGGGAGATTCGGGTCATTACTTCCTGGTATCTAAACGTAGAGCTTCTCAAAGCTTTATCCTTTGACCTCGGTGCACCCACCCCCAAAGAAGCCAGTTTCGGGCTCCACAAAGTCCAGCAGCTGCATTTTCAGCGGAACTGGGGATCAGCAGCGGATGCCATGCCTCGCCCTGGGGTATATGGGCCAGGGCTCTGAACGCTCCACTGCAGCAGGCTGTGTGCGCCCAGCCACAGAGCACGGCGCAGGGTCTGTTCTTTACACAGCTTCCTCCGAAGCAGTGGAGTGGTTTTGAATTCGGCCTCTGACTCCTAGAACCCTTGGAGATCCTGCTCCTAGGTCACAAGAGCTGCTTTCCCCTATTCACAAACAGTAGGCACAAGTCTATTGTTCCTATCTATTAAATATCAGTTCACATCTAGAATACGCCTGTCAGTTTTAACTTTTCATATTCAAGCTAAGACTTAGATACATGCAGGCCACGAGTGAGAAAATAGATTACATTTAACTTAATTAAATTCATATTGTCTTTCTCAAAGACCAACTGTAAAGGATTTGAATGTACCTGCACCATAAATATTTTATTAAATAAAATAACCAACTCAAATGATATATGAAGAAGGAAATATGCAAACCTCTCACATGTATTTCAAAGAAAATAAAATCCTCTAATAAGAGTTATTGTTGAAACTATATTAGTGTTTAGTCGTTAAACCAAGTCATAACACACTGCAGGTCTTTCCTGTACGGCCCATGTTTCCCAGCAAGAATCCACTTCTTGCTCAACAACTTTATTTTAAATTCACAAAAGAAAAACGGTTTCACCATGGATAAGTAAATTAAAAGTTAGTGTTTGAGGAACAGTAACCATTTCATAAAGGAAATGAAGAGAGTAATGTTCGTACCTGGTCTCAAAAGACAAGTCCCAATCTACTACTTGTTTGCCTAAAATGCATAAAGTTGCTTTAGGAGTATTCATATATAATACTACTACAACTCTAAAAACTAAGGTCTTTATTCTTGAAATTTGAAAAACAGCAGTTCTTTTGAGCGTACACATAACACAGAAGGGGCTTCAATATTCTGATGCCCAAAAAAGAATTAAAAATGAGATTCCTGAATCAAACAGGGTATGTGTGTGCGTGCATGTGTGAGTGTGAGTGTGTGTGTGTGTGTGTGTGTGTGTGTGTGTTTACATATATAGTGATCTGTTACATTTAAAGAAAATACTGCTGGAATTGATTACTATCCTTCTGAGGCTCAGAAGGCTATTTCATCATGTAGAAGTCTGGATGAGGGAAGTTTGGTTGTGGCTAGAGCTCCTGTGTGGATCCTGCTTCTGTTGTGTCCTTGCCTCTCAGACTGTGTCTAGACACTAAGGACAGAGCGCCTGGACCTTCACTCCCAGCATCCAGGCAGCATCTCCAGGGAGCCAGACTGCCAGAGCCCCAGGCACAGTGTTTGTTTGATTAATCTGACACACAGGCACTCTGAGCTGATTGGTTTAGTAATGCTATCCAAACTCATAGGAAGATATAAAGATGCTTGTCACTTAAAAATTAAAAGAACTAAAATGATGACCTAATTTAGTTTGCCAAGAAAACAGAAGTTTTACAGAATTGATCACTGAAAATATATTAGCGGGTTCCGTAGGAGACTCTGGAGCAGGAGGAAGGCGGGGACTGCACCAGGATGGTCTTTCCCTATTATGATTGCCTGTCTCATTCCAGTGTAAACAAGCAGGCAGATGGTGAGAACTCTCTACACCGTTCATGGAGAAAGTAAAATTATATCAGAAAATGATAAAACGGCTGAAAAGTTCTTTGAACACATGTCTCCTGATTAATGCTTTTGTTGATGCAATGTGTTTAGCTTCTGAAACTAATTCCAGAAGAAAAACTAAAAGTATAAATATATTTTAAACGTTACCCTCTAATTGCTAAAACTTCTATTATGCAACCAATTTTTAAAAAAATAATGTAATAAGCATCTACAAAGACACTACTCAAGACAAATGTAGGACCATGAGGAAAACTACATGGTTGCTAACCTTGCAGTCCCTTCCAACTGTAATTAACCTTAACTAACCTCGAAGTTTCCCCCAAATACAACTAACTTGTGACTGACCTTGTGGTCCCCTACCAACTTGAGGTAGCCATCATTTCTAATGAGATGTAGCTATCATTCTGCATCCTGTTGCGTAATTCCATTGCTTTCTCTTTTTTCTTTCTTTTTTTTTTTTTTTTTTTTTTTTTTTTTTTTTTTTTTTTTGTATGGGGGATCGAACTCGGATCGTCGCACTTGCAAGGCAGGTGGCAGAACCACTGAGCTAAATCCCCAGCCCCCATTGCTTTCTTTTTAATGTATCCTTTTAAAATTAATTTTATTGGTACATTTTAAGTATACAATATGCTGACATTCACTATTGGGAATTTGTACCTTTACATGATATAACTTGGTTCTTATTTTTTCCCTATTCCCCTGCCCTCCCCTCAACCCTCCCTATTTACAAAGACTTTGTTTCCATTTTTTTCCCTTGGTCATTTGTATTCCTTTTCTCTACCCCTCCCACTTCTCTTTCGTCTTTGGACCTTTTCTTCCTATTTCACATTACCTATTATACATTTTGATCCTTATTTGCACATTCAGTTTCTCCCCTCTACTTTTCATACTAAGTTGTATTTAAAAAGAGATACCTCTTTTATAATGCTTTTTGTGAGGGAAAGTGAGATCATGAGTGTTTTTCAAATCACTTCACATTTTTTCATTTATTTTTTATTGGTATATAGTTGCTATACTCAATGATAACATTCATCATAGGGAATTTGTACCTGTACCTAATAGATCTTAATTCTTCTTTTTTCCCATTCCTTTTTGTTCCCTTCAACCTTTCTTCCCCTCTACATCTATAGAAGCTTTCTTTCCATTTTCCCTTTCAGTCTCTTTTTTAAAAATACCTTTTCTGTCTGTCCCTTCCCCCATCCCTCTCTTGTTCTCCCTCCCATGCGAATATTTTCCTACTTCCAAGTACCTATATTCCATTTTACCCTTAGTTATCCTTAGGGTTTCTTACACAAGAAAAATAATATGATATTTAAACTTGCATGTCTTATTTATTTCACTTAAAATTATGGTCTCAAGGTGTATCCATTTACCTATAAATGACCCAAGCGTATGCTTCTTTATGGCACAGTACTCAATTATATGTAACTACCACATTTCCTTTATCCATTCATCTGTGGATGGGCATATGGGTTTTTTCAAAGATTTTTCTATTATCAATTGTGCTGCTACAAACACAGGTACACATATATCACTGAGGTATGGTGCTTTTAACTCTTTTGGGAAGATGCCTAGAAAGTAAATAGCTAGGTCAAATGGAACCTCTAATTTTATTTTTTCAAGGAATCTCCCACACTGATTTCCATAGTAGCTGCAACAATTTACACTCCCACCAGCACTAGAGAAGAATTCTTTTTTCCCCACCAGAGTTTGTTATTGGTTGATTTCCTGTTGATAATCATTCTTTTCGAGTGACATGGAATCTCAGTGTTGTTTCAATTTGTATTTTTTAGTTCTTTATATAGCCTAGGTATTAGTCTTTTTTTTTTTTTTTTTTTGGTGTTGGGGATCAAACTGGGGTCCTTGTGCTTGCGAGTCAGGTGATGTAACCACCGAGCTAAATCCCCAGGCCCTACGTATTAGTCCTTTGTCTGAGGAGTAGCTGGTAAAATTTTTTTACCATTCAATGGCTTGTCTCTTCACTTTGTTTGTAGTTTCTTTTGCCATACAAATCCTTTTAAATTTGATGTGATCTCAGTTGTTCTTTTTAAATTTCCTGTGCAATCAGGGTTTTGTTCATAAAGTCTTTGCCTATACCTATGTCTTCAAGAGTTTTAGCTATTGTATTTTCCAGCAGATTAAGTGTGTCTGTTTCTATATTTGGATCTTTGATCTATTTTAATTTTAGCATGGTGAGAGATATGGGTCTAGCTTTAATTTTTGGCAAGTGGAAAGCCAGTTTTGCCAGGACCATTTATTAAAGAGGCTCTCTTTCTTCCAGTGAAGATGTTTGGCCTCTTTGCCAAAGATAAGGTGGCTGAGTGTGCTTTGAGTTGTTTCTACATCTTCTATTCTGTTCCACTGATCATCAGGTCTGTTTTGTTTTTGTTTGGTTGGGTTTTTTGCCAGCACCATGCTGTTTTTATCATAATAGCTTTGTAGTATAACTTCAAATTGGAGATTGTGATGCCTTCAGTCTTGCCTTTGTTGCCCAGAATTGCTTTTGCTATTCTGGATCTCCTCTGGTTCAATATGAATTTTTATGATTGTTTTCTCTAGTTCTGTGAAGTATACTAGTGGTATTTTAATTGGAATTGCATTAAACCTGTATACAGTTTTGGAAGTATGGCTATTTTACTATATCGGTGCTGCCTATCAAAAAACAGGGGATATCCTTCCATTTTCTCAATGTGAACATCTTTCACTTCCTTTGTTAGATTGATTCATAACTATTTCATTTTTCTCCATGCTGTGAAAGGTATTTCCTTAATTTCCGTCTCAGTGCATCTGTTATTCACTCACAGGAATACTGTGATATATCATATTGATTTCTGAGTGTTGACTTTGTGTCCTGCTATACTACCAAATTTTGATATTACTTCTAGGAGTCTTTTCATGGATTTTTTTGAGGTCTTCTATGCAGAGAATCATGTCATCAGCAAATAATGATAATTTAACTTCTTTCTTTCTTATCCATATTTCTTTTATTTCTCTCTCTTGTCTGTTTATTAGAGTTAAAGTTGGGGTTTTCAAAATATCTTTGTATCTTGAGACTTTGGTTGTTCTCTTGTTTCTTCAAGCAAGATCTTTCCCACTATAGTCAGCAGCTGTGTGTAAGTGTACCATAGGGCACCAGAATGGATAAAAGATTTATACATCGGGTGCAGCTTGCCTAGTCTGCCACCCATGATCTATAGAACCTTGACTGTAGCAGCTGATCTGCATACCCATCCATAGCAGTGTTTTGTGGGAACATTTAAGACCGCAAGGAAACTACGCAGTTATCTCTCATGTGGTTACCCAAATAAAGCTAGTGAAGACAATAGAGCAGACTTACTGATTCAACAGATCTCGTCATATAGATGGGCTTCGAGGACTGGGTTTTTCAGTGTTTTAAAGACATAAAAACAGGGCCGGGAATTCGGCTCAGTGGTTCTGCTGCCTGCCCAGCAAGCACTAGGGCCCAAGTTCAATCCCCAGCACCAAAAGATAAATAAATAATTAAATAAAAATATAAAAACAAAGGTGATTTGATTCATTTCATCTTGTCTTCCACATCCTCATCATCATCATCACCATTAACCAAAAACTGGTTTCTCTTGACCTGGCAAAATAACTATCAAAAAGAGGGGAATAATTTTTGGAAGCTATGATAGAAATCTGAAGAAGTTTCTTTTTTAAAGTCCTCACTAGGTGTAGTGGTACATGCGTGCAATTCCAACACTCAGGAGGCTGAGACAGGAGGATTGCTATGAGTTATAGGACATACATAGTGAGTTCAAGCACGGCCTGAACTGTACAGTGAGACCTTTCGCAAAACAAAACAAAACATCTCCCAAAATGCTTATCTCATCTTGTGTTGCATAAAGTTCTTAAAATACTACCTCCAAAATTTTCTTGAAAATGCTGTTACTAATTTCTAATTAGCCACAAATATCTTCACTTTTCATGCACATAAATCTGGAATTAGTTGTCTGCAAATGTACAGTCACTAATGTGGTGATATTGTGTCACTGGCTGTGATAAATGTGCCATACCATTTCAGGATGTCAATAAAAAGAAAGCAATGTGAAGAGGGGGTGGCAGAGGGGTGCGGTATACTTGCTTCATAATGTTTTTCTATACTTTAAATTGCTCTTAACAGGAAGTTTGTTGCTCTAAAAGTATAGCTGGAATCATCTGGCTAGCTGCTTTTTTGTTCTGGGCACAGTAACATTCTAGAAATGTGTTTTCTACTGTCTCCTTTGGTATGGACCTCCAAATCCATTCTTGGTTAGTTTCACCACCCATCCTCGGATAGCAGTGTGGGTGTCATGATAAAGCGTACACAGCACTATCAAATATCCTCCCAAGACATGCCCTTGCAGGGTAAAAAATGGACATCTGCTTCATCCCTGCCATCAAAATTGTTCAAGTTTATTTTTCAATGGAACTGTACAAATATGTAAATTCAGAAGGGATGCTTTCCAGTTATGCTTCTTGTGATATCTTCTGACTATAATGATTAGCCAAAAATTAAAGAGTTTGGGGGAAAAAAAACTAAGAGTATATCCAATGTGTAAGAAATTCTTTATTTTGCTTTATTTTGGCTTTGAATACTCAAGGTGGCTTTTATGCTTATTGTTAGTTGTAATACTTTTTGATGAAGTGGAAAAATATCAATATCCTGGGGTATAAATACCACTAGCTGAGAACAAACAAGGGCTTCTGGGTGCTATACAGTGCAGAGCCAGTGCAGCGATCATAAATTTCACTTCTAACAAAAGACGTCCGGGTTAACAAAATTATTTAATTTGCTTAGGCAGGATGAACCTTGTGCCTCTGCAAATTATTTCATGAGCTTTATGTTGAATAATGCTCTGGAGAGATACTTTTTTTTTCTCCATTTACATCCAAGTAGGAGTTAGCGAATAGTTTATTTCAAGTACATAATATATGTGAAAAGGTGCTTGCAAATTAGAGGAATTATTGTAACACAAGTCTGCCTTAAGACATACAGGCTCTCAAGTTAAACAGGAATTATATTCCTTAGCTAACAGATTTATGGAATGTAATGAAATTTTGCTCCCGGGTAGTAAGAATAGACTGCATAGTCTATTTCAATGGAGAATCAGAAAAAGGAAGGAGGAGACAGTGCTGAGAAAGAACAATCAGGTAGGAATGAGAAGCTCTGTATGACTTTGGGCCACTTGACTTTTCTGAAACTTTAGTTTCTTTATCTGTCAGGTAGTAATTCTAGGCCCTATTATTATTAGGATCCAATTATGCAACAGATGTGAATGTTTTATGCTTTTCAAAGAACTAGCTACATTAATTGAAGGTGTTATTATATAAAAAGTAAGGAAGCTATCCTATTGAGGCACAGGAAATAGGGCACAATGAATATTCTAGGATATCTATATAAATTGTGCTAATAAGAGAAGTTTTTGTGAAAAGTCTATAAACCTAGGTAAGTATTCTAGGATCTGGTTCAGGGAAAGAGGGTTTCACCACCACCGTCTGTATGAGAATCCTTCAGATTTGGTAGAAATACCAATGTCAGAAGCCCACACAGCATGGGTACTTTAAATAAGAAATAAAGTTCACAAGCTAAGGAACATACTCATTTAAGAACTACTGATGTAGAACAAGGATAAGCAATTTTTTTCCGTAAGAAGCAGCTAGTAAATATATGTGCTTTTGCAGGCCATATAAGATATCTTGCCTTATCTTCTCTAGTTTTATTCAACCTTTTTAAAAAATGTGAAGATCATTCTAGCTGTACAAAAGCAAGCCAGGAGTGTAATGTGAATCTGGATAATGAAGGTGCTTTACAACATAGTTTGTAAATTAGTTCATGATTGAGAAGTTTTACCAAAGGAGATTAACACTAGAGGCTTTAATATTTTCAAAATCTACTCAGTGGAATACGAGGTGACATTTTCCTAGTTAATTTCACTGATGCAAACAATTTAAAAAAAAAAAACCTTACTGGCTTAATACTCATTTGTTGAAATTATCTATGTTAAACATATTTTGGTCAAAACCCATTTTACATGTTGTTTGGGAGAAATATGATCCTGCTTTTGTGGTGCTGTTAGGAAAATGAAGGCTTACAGGGCAGTAGTTAGGGAGAACTTTCTGAATGGCTTGTCTGGGCATGGAATGGGACAGCACTTATAAGAAAACTATGACCTTTCTCTCAAGGAGAAATTTGCTGGGGAGCTATTTGATCTCTAGAATAAATGACATGCTTAAGGTTCTGGATTAGTACTGGAGATAGTTAAGTCTTTAAATGTGACTGGTTTTATGAATGATTGCTTAATTCAAAGCTACTAACAATAGCAACACTGTGGTGAAGTATAATATTAAAGTGGATTCATAGTCACCTAAATTGCTTAAAATAAGTTTATTTTATGTAGTTCTGCTGGTTGGCTTTCTGCATTTAAAGATTGAGTATCTTCTCTTGGATCAGTTGGAGTGTTCACCCTCTTGATCTGATTATACTTTCACTGCTTCCTGCATAAGCTTTTTTGGTAGTTTTATAGCTCATATTGCCCAGATTTCCATTTACAACTCCATCTCACAAGACAGCATTTATTTGTGTTTGACTACCACTCCTTGATTCAAGAGAACATCTTTTTCTGAAGTGCTTCCTTCTACCAGTCTACAACTTCTAGGATCAATTGCACCAGTTCCTTCTGTTCTTTGATTTGACTGTTTATCCAACTTCTCATGTCTCAAGTCCCTCCTTCATTTGCTTTATGGCAATAATTCAGAACTGATAATGTTGAGCTTTCTCTGACCCCTGAGCTCCTGCAAAGTCACGACAGTGAATAATTACTCCCCACCTCCACCTCCCACATACACCAGGCAGCTTTTTATGTTCCAAAGAAAGCCTCACAGCAAAGAACCACCCCTTGTGATTTAGAGTCACTGACCTCTCCTTATTTACCTAAGACAAAGCCAGACACAGACCCTCCAATTCTCGCTCTTTGTCTCATAGGATGATCTGCACTGTCTGTCCCCACTGGCCAAACTTTCATGAGGTATTCTGCCTCCATAAGTCCCTCCAAACTTGGCCCCACCCTGGGAATTTGAGGGCTGAGAAGTTTCTCTATAAAAGCCCCTCCAGATAAATCAGCAGACCAGAGAAAGGATACTTTCTGACCAACTACGCAATCCAGCTACCTGCTCATTCTACTCCCCAAGGCCTGACTTCTTCTCACCTTTTCCTCCCTCCCTATTGAAAGAAAATTCTGTTCTGCATGACCTTTCAGATGTTTGCAGAACTTACAGAGTGTTCTTCCTACTACAACAGTCCTCTTCCTGAAAGTGAAATAACCCCTTTGGATAAAATCTCCTCTTATTTAAGCACAGATTTGTTTTTTCTTTCTCAATATCACTACTCCGGCACGCTTTCCTACCCTCTGCCTCCAGGAACAGGCTAGTTAGTCCTGTGAAGAATTCTACAGTGCCCTGTGGTCATCCTGCTCAGAGGATTAATGACACTGGCAAATAAGGCCACATTCCTGACTTAGTTCAGTTCCTCAGTACAATATAAACTGCTGTGGGCAGACTCTGGGCCCTTCCTACCTGGTGGTCCTGGCCACCAGAATTCGAGGACAGTTGAGAGTTGCAGTTAAATTTTTATCTACTTGAAAGCGTCAATCACATAGTTATTTAATTAAATTAACAGCTAGCTTTGTTCCTCTGAACATGCACACCTGGCCTCAGAACCATTTCTGACCAATCACTTCCATGAAAGAATTACCTGGGTTGTGGGCCAGGGGAGGCCTGGTCATGTAGGGATTATTTCTCTCCTGCGTAAGAATGACATTTGAGCCCAGAAGGAGCAATTTTGATTAGACAAAGTTCTGACAGCGAGCACTGCCACCCTTCACTGTCCCTTATAAAAACCATGTGGGAAAGCAATTTTGATTATTGTTGTAGAGGCCATCAGTTCTAGAAAAATATCCCAGAAGAAAATGGGGTTTTTTATTCCTTCTGGCTCAAAATAGCAGCTTATACACTTCTGGAGATGGGAGGAATACCAGCTTCAATTTATCAAACACATAAAATGTTAACCGTGTCATTTTATTGAACCTTTATGACATACATCACCAGGATATGATTTATGCTACATCAGAAATGCTGCCTTTGTCATGCTCCACTCCAGTCGAGGGATCGAACCTACCTCAATGACTGCAGCAAAGCCTCAGGTAGATGATCCAGAAGGTTGCTTCCTATGTTTAGAAATAGCTCCCTACCCTGAGTCAAAGTGTCTTACTCCAAATTTTGTTTTCCTTGCTTCATTTTTCCCCAAGGGTATTTTGTTCCTGTTATTCAGATTCCTTGCCTAACTTCCCAATACATCATTAATCTTCTTACCCACTCAGATCTCTGACTTTCTGGTACTCAAACCCTTTGCCTAGGAACTGTCTCATTTGCTTTAGTGCTTTGTGGCTTCTTAGCCTATCTCCATTCTTGCTGCCTGGGTCCTAGACCCTACTCATCAATGCCTAATTCCTCCCTGCACCTCTAATCCTAGGTGCTTCTGAGACTGATGATGGTTTTGCTCCAATTCATACTGAGATCCACAGATGGCTCAGCTTCTCCCTGGGCACTCGCACTGCCGTGTTCACTATGGCTTCTTCTTGGGTTCTTGTGTTACACTTTTGCCTGCTGCTGTCCACAGTTCCAAGAAGACACCAAGTAATTCAGAAATAAAATGTGTGCATGATCCAACATGCTTCCATTAGTTCCAAATTTAATCAAATTAACACTTGTTGCTTAACAATGGAAATATGTCTTAGAAATGTGTGGTTAGGCAATGCCATGCTGTGGACTTCACAGAGTGAGCTCACACAAACTTACATGGGATAGCCCTTAAACACCCCAGTTGTTTGATATAGCCTATTGCTCCCAAGTTACGTCGCCTAATATGTTCTTATACTGAATACTCAGGCAACCTAAACATGATGCTATTTGTGCATTGTATTAGTCAGGGTTGTGAAAAAATGCAAAAGGCCCATCCATCTGCATGTTGGAGAGGTAGAGGATCCAGTTAAGAGTTGAGACAGAGTCCCAAGCCAGACCATGTCAGGAAGCCAAAAGGTCTGCATTGGAAGACTGAAGAGTCTGCAATGGAAGGCTGGAGACAAATGTCCAAGAAAGATGCAAAGACTACAACTGCTTTGAAGAAGCAGAAGTGAGACTTCCTTCTTTTTTCCCTTTTTAATCCATCCAGGCTACAAGCCTATTAGTTGGTGCCACTTGCCCTGGATGGGCCTTCCTCTTCAGGAAGTCCCTCATCCACACACCCAGACGTGTGCTCAACCAATGTTTCTTCTTCAGGTTGACACCACAGTTAACTATCACAGGTATCCAAACATATCTAAATATGGAAGACACAGTATCAAAGATAACACATGGGAGCCAGACATGTGGCACAGGCTTGCAATCCTGGTATGGTACTCTGGGAGGCTAAGGCAGGAGGCTTGCAAATTAAAGCCCAATCTGAGCAATTTAACAACTCAGTAAGACCTTGATCAAAATAAAAAGGCCCTGAAAGTGTAGCTCAGTTGAGAGACCTTAGATTCAATCCCTAGTACTTGGAAGAAAAGATAAAACATGGTACATTCATGCAGAACGCTCACTGTGAATGGAGCTTACAAGACTCCAGGGGACAGAGGATAGTGACTGGATGTGAAGGCGAGGGTATTGCTACACACTGCTGTGCACTGTGCATTAGGATGCACTAAATGTGCTCTAACATTTGCTTTCTTAAATAATCAGAAATTAATAATAATTTAATAACAGTGATACTTATTAGTTTAATAATAAATTAACTTTAGCATACTGTAATGCTTTTATTTTACAAACTTTATATTTTAACTTTTTGACTTGTGTAATAATTCCGAGCCTAGATCTCTTCTATATGCTTATTCTGGAAGCTTTTTTTTGGATTTTGAAACTTTGTCTTTTTATTTTATTCATTTCAAACTTTTTGTCCAACACTAAGATGCAGACACATATTACCCTAGACCTTCTTAGGGTCAGGATCATCAAGATCACTGTCTTTTAACTCTGCCTACTTTCTCCCTGGTAGGTCTTCTAGGGCAATGACGTACACTGGCTTGGTATCTTCTAGGACAGCAATACCTTCATCTAGAAGATCTCCTGACGGACCCATTGAGGATGATTTTAGTTAACTCTTATTTGTTTTTATGGGTTTGTAAGACCTAAGGCCTCACTACCACTCTAAGGAGCTCAACAGCCACTGAGGGCTTCCAAAATGTAAGACTAAGGGCCTTACTACCACTGCAAGGAGCTCGATTCTACCACTCCGAAGAGCTCGACTTTACTGCTCTGAAGAGCTCGACTGCCACAAGATTCACCCAGGAAGGAACACACTGGACACGTTGGAAAGGGAACAGACCTTTACTAGTCTGGCCAGACGACACTCCCAGAGCCAAGAAGCTCAGAGAGGTGCCAGCTCAGGGGCGGAGGTCCTTTTTATAAGAGGATAGGCAGGGTGGGGGTCTACTCAAGATGCTTACAGAATGTCCCAAGGTTTTCAAAACATTCCTTCTGGGCAGACAAAGAGTGAAACAATCTTTATCTATTTACCCAGAACTACTAAATGTTCACCTGTTAATTTACGTATAATCACAGTTGAGACTACGATCTAGATTACAAAGTTATGCAGTTTTACATTCCTAAGCAAAGGTAGGGGTGCAACTACAAAGGGGAGTGGTACATAACGGCCTCTGGGGCCATTACTTATCCAACATGGACTCACTTTAGTTCAGTTAGGTCTTACAGGCTTAAGGAGTATACTCTAAAATAATAATAAAAGGCATAGTATGGCAATATGTAAATCTGCAACATAGTTGTTTATTGTCAACTATTATGTAGTATATACGATCCTCTGTGCCCCACTTCTATATAACTGGCAGTTCACTAAGTTTAATAATTGGCACCAGCAAAATCACGTGTGCAGTGTGTTGCACTAGGACATTACCCCAGCTGTGATGTCACTAGGCAATGGGAATTTTTCTGCTCAGTTATCTTACACAACTGCAGTTGTACAAGCACGCCACTGTTGACTGAGATATTGCTGTGGAGCACATGACTGAACCTTTATTTAAATGGAAAGTACAGTCAGAAAGAGGCAGGAGTGGAGGTGTGGAAACAACCTGTCAAACACTACCACAAGCAGCTGCTCAAGCCCAACGTGCACAGAAATAAGCCATGTTGATAGCAGTTACCTTTGATATGATGTGATAAAGATAGCATTTTTGAGGGGTAGGGTTTGAGACAGAATTGCATTATATAATTATAATTATATAATTCAGACTGGCCTTCAATAAACCTTGTGGCCCAGGCTGGCCTCACAAACAGGGTGATCCCCCAGCCTCAGACTCCTAAATGCTGGAATTATAGGTATGCACCACCACACCCAGCAAAGATAACCCTTTGCCTTAGTTTGTCTTGTGATGCTACAACAAATACCTGAAACTAGGTCAGTTTTAAATAAAAGAATTTTGTAGGGAACAGGCAAAGGGGACTATTACTAGAACTACAGTGAGTCTAATCTCCTGCGAGCCATGACAACACAAGGCAAATGAACTAATATATAGACAGAAACGAGATTTAGAGAAGAAACTGAGCTTTGGGCCTGATCAATGCTGCTCTGCACAACAAAGATAAAAGACCACTTGCCACAACTTTATTTGGTACATTGGGAGTAACAGATGACTCAGAGGGTGGTGGCAATAATCCTAAAACAATGAGGAATTTACGCAGATGAAAATCCTAGGACAGGAGGAATTTATGTGATCAGGGATTTGTCCATCCCCAGGATGTCTTCAGCTGGTACAGTCTTGCCCTGGAGCACCACTGCATCATGGGACCACTGAGGTCTTAGCTGTGACTGGAGGTGAAAACGGAGTTATGTCTCAACATGCCATAGCTGGCCTGTAGGCAGGAAAACTAGGCCTAATCATAATTTGAATTGTGAAATGATTTTTCCCCTAAATGATGTAGAACTGACGCTGACAGAGGTTATTTTTACTCAAGGATACAGAAGCTTGTAAGTCTAAGACTGAGCGACTACCTCTGGTTGACTTCTATAAGGGCCTCATGCTCTGCAAAGTCATGGCCAGGAAACAGTAGTGGAGGGCATGCATGTTCAGAAAGCTAGGAGATACATTGTTAAGCCTCCTCAGAATTATTTTCCAGAATAACAATTATCATAAAATCTACCAATTTCATTTTGTCCCTGTGGTTTTTGATCAAATATCTTCTTTCTTGGTACACTTTCTCACTTAGATGCAAGTGATTCTCTACTGTATCTTGTTTTGTTCTTCCTTTCCATCCTTTGAAAAAATTTTTAAAACTTTTTGCTTTTAAAAAATGAGTACATGTTTATACTACATAATGATTACATTTCTCATGGGGAGCTGGTACATGGACAGAATACATCATTCTTTTTTTCATCCCCTTTCCCCTCTTCTCTTTACCTCCTTTCATCTCTTGGTCCCCTTCCCTTCTGTAAAAGATCTAGCACCCTATTTTCTATTATATGTTTTTTATTGTACTCTTTATTTATAATTTGGGTTTCTCATAAAAGAAAAACTATACAATATGTAAGCTCATGTGCCTAATTCATTTCATTTAACATGCACCCAATTTGGTAATAAGAATATTATGTAGTTCTATAGGTATGTTAGAAAAAAATCACAATCACTTTACTTGAGATTCCTAGAAAACTCAAGGTTTTCCTTGGAATCTCTAGAAAGTTCAAGGCAAAAGTTTATGCCCCATATATTTTAATTTAGTACAATCTCAGACTATAATGAGGGAAAAATAAAATAAAAAGGGAAAGAGAGGGAACAAATATTGTAGTATGTATTACATAGCTGCTATCAGCTTTGTGATAGCAGCAGATTGCTTGGTACTGTGGAATGTCTTTAGAGATGTCATAAAGATCCACAGTTCATGTCTCCCCTTGACTAAATTTACTTCACTGAATATCAATGCCTCAATATTTGCAGATTTTGCTGTCCAAGCCATCCAAGATTTCCAAGCATCTTCTAGGCAAGCTGAGCCCAGGAATCCCTGCTACATCTGAGATGTACACCACAGCCTACTGTTCGTGGAGGTGCATGGTTGCTGACAGGGTCCTATGGTGTCAGGTACTTATCTGGCAATAGAGATGACTAAGGGGGTGAGACAAGAGGCTTCTTCCCAAGATGAGAGTCAAGGAACCACTGAATAGTTCCTGTGAGTGACAGAAGGAGCCAGGAGTTGAGTCACTGCATCCATCTTGGCCAACACTGTAGACAGAGTCACACAATGACCCAGTCCTTCGCCATGGAGCTCAGCCTTCCTACAGGATGATCAAAATCTCTCTAGGACCTATAAGAGTGCACTTGTTGTCAGGTGACTTATCTGGAGGGTTATCAATAGCATTGTTATAATTTGAATCGAAAATGTCTCCCTAAATTCTCACATGTGTGGAAGGTGACTGGATTGTGGAGACGCTATTGACTAGTAGATTCTCTCACTGATGAGTTCAGGAGTAGGATGTGCAGCTAGAAAGTGAGGCCTAGTTAGAAAAGGATCTAAATACCTCTCATACCATCTAAATTTGTAACCTGGAAAGAGATATTCCTATCCCCAGCTCTTGCCATCTCTCTGCTTCTGGCAACCAAAGGTTAAGCACCCTTTCCTCTACCATCCCCTCTGCTATCCAGTTTCTGCCTAGGAGTCAGGCCAAAGGCTGTAACTGTGAGCTAAAATAAAACCCTTTAAATTGTGGGTGTCAGATATTGTGTCCAGTGACAGGAAAGTGACTAAGACAAGTGTCAAAGAGATTGCTAATTTTAGGTACCACTTTACCTGGATGAAGAAATTCCCAGAAAGATTTAAAAAACATTATTTCTGGATGTGTCTGTGAGGCTGTTTCTGGAATAAATCAGCATTTGATCCTGTAGACTGAGTAAAGATCACTTTCTCCAGTGTGTTGGTCACTAGCCAACCCACTGTGGGTCTGAAGAAAACAAATACGCAGAGGAAGAGTGAATTTGCTCTCTTTACTTAAGCTGGGATGTCAGTCTTTTCCTGCCCTTGGACATGAGTGCTCCTAGGTCTAGGGCCTTTACACTTTGATCTGGACTTACAACATTTCTACCCAGGCACCCCTTAGTTCTCTGGCCTTCAGACTCACACTGGAATTTACACTGTTAGCTGCTGCCTACTTCTGAGTCCTTCAGACTTAAGCTGGAAATTACAACGTTGAAATCCCTAGCTCTCAGGTCTTCACACTTGGAATGGTACTACGCCAAAGCTGCTTCTTGAAAAGAAGATTGATATTGGGGGTAGAGAGGCAAACACTAATAACAGAAACAAAAGAAGGAACACTACTACAGATCTCACAGACCTTAAAAGGATAGTAAGGGAAGATTACACATAAGATCACGCTCACAAATTTGATGAACCAAAAGAAAAGACCTTGAAAAACACAATATGTTCTTGAAAGACATAATCAAAATTTATACACAAAATGGATAGAATTGGCTTATATCTATTCAGGTAGTTGAATAAAAAAATTACTTATCTTTCAAAACAGGAAATACCAACCAATCCCAGATGAACTAACTGGTGAGTTATTCCAAAAACTTAAGTGATAAGTAAGTCATACCAATTCTCTACAATCTCTTATAGAGAGAAAACTCCCTAACTCATTCTATGAGATCAGTGTTCCTATAGTAGCAAAACCAGAAAAAAATATAACAAGAAACCTACAGACTAGTATCTCTTAAAAACACAAAAGTAAAAATACTCAACCAAAATTAACATACTGTTAGATTTCTCTCACCTTAAAATGGCTCTAACTAGTGATGACACAAGTCCCCCATAGTGATGTCACAAGCTCCCCAATCCTTAGCCACTACATCACTCAATCCCACCTCAGTTTCTATAAGCCCCACCCCAGTCCTATAAAAGAAGCTCCCTGTTCTTCCATGTGGCTTTCTCTCCTTTGCTTGGAGACAGACCAGCAGATCCTCCCCATAATAAAGGCTTGTTATGGTCCTGTTCTGGTCTTGGTTTTCAGCTCTTTTTACCCAACATATCTGGTGTTGAAATCCAGGAGGAAGGTGGTCCATTAAGTGACAATTCCCCATGGACCAGGGTCAATTGGCCTTTCAACCACCTCTTCCAGACATCTGCTGAACCAGGACCTCCTCGGGGCTTTCTACCTTTGCCATTGCTGACAACTCACATCCAAACCAGTCACTGAGTGAGTAGGTAATTAGCTTCCCTTTACTCAGGTCCTCTGTCTTGTTCTCACTTTCTGTCTCTGGGGACTACTTGGAAATCCAAGTGCTTGGTCAAAAAGACCCTTTTGGGCCACTGGGCCAAGGACTGTGTCCCTGGGGTCACCCCCTTGGCCCAACTCCTCTCACTCTCCCCTTCTGGGGAATGGCTCAGGGAGTATCAAAAGAAACAAAGATGTTCCTCTCTTTTGCCCACCTCCTAGGGAGCTAACTCCTCCTCACCCACCCTAACAGGGGTGCCCAACAATCCAAACCCCCTCCCTCAATGCCTCTTGGCTGCCTACTGGCACAACTCCATCCCCTCGGACTGTTGGAACCTGACTTTAAACCAAAATGGCTCATTTTTTATTGCTACCAAGTTTGACCTCAGTACAAATTAGATAATCTCAATGACACAAAAATGGCACTTTCAATTTTAACATACTGCACGATTTATGTAATTTTTATCAATTCAGTGGACAATGGTCAGAAATCCCCTACACATGAGGCTTCTTTCTCATACCTCCCTCTGTCAAAGCTGTTCATCCTCTCAGGTACTTCTAGCCCAAACTCTGTCCTCCATTCCTCCTTCAATCTGGCTGATTGCTCGCCACTCACACTTACCCCACCCTATAACCCAGCCAGCTCTTCCATCTCCTCTCACACTCACCTCCTCCATCTTGTGACCCTTCCTCATCTCTGCCATCTTGTGTTTCTCCACTACACACCCGCGCTCTCCCTCCCAAACAGGAGACTGAGTTAACAACAACTTCTCTGCCTGCTCTTCCTTTCCCAGCTTCCTTAGAAGAGACAGGAAATCAAGAGTCTGAAAAAAAAAAAAAAAGATAAAATCCTTTCCTGGCCTTGCCTATCAACCTGGCTGGTAGGCTACTTTACCAAGAAATTCCATTGAGCCCTATTGTTTTCTACATAAATATTGGGAAATAAAATACAAGGTTTTAAAACAATTCAAAGAAAATGTGATGCTTAAGATTTGAGCTCAAAAACCAAATGCTAGGTTACACCCCAGTGCCAGCTACAGATTGCTTGCTCCATAGTAAAATCAGTTGCAATGTCCTTCCAGGCAGGAAAATCTTAAAAACAAACAAACAAAAACCAAATTACAAATTCTCACTAAATGACAAATGTACCTTTCATCTTCAACTCAAAATAATGTTTGAATGGTTTTTGGTTTCCAGATGTTTAATCGATTTATTTGAAACATTTCTTTTACATTGCAAATTCTTAAATTGTAATTATAGGATTAACTTGACCGCTCTACTTTCTGCTTACAGAGTTCTGACAATAACTATAACACAAGATTATGGTACTGTTATAAAGCACCACTCCTTCTGATTCTAATTGCAAGAGATCTGTTCATTGATCTGCAAAAGTTTTGACTAGTTTTAATTAAAAGAGATATTATAATTCAATTGGCCAAATATATTTGAGTGTATTCTAGTTTCATAAATTGTCTTATATGTTTGTCTGTCTGTTCAATTGTTTCAAAGTGTTTGTCCAATTATATTTTTTTATCAAAATGACATCAAAGATACAAATAAATTGTTAATTTGTACAATCTGGTTTTACAGGTTAAATAGAAAATTGTCAATATAATTAAATGTAAACTTTTAGGTTTGGATAGACTCCTGTTGCTGAATAAAGAAGCAGTTGCTCAGAAAATTTTATTCTGATCTTTGTTCACTAATGGGAGCCCCAATAATTTTCACAGCCTTATGGGAAGATATACCCCCAATAAACATTGCTAAATATGTTTTTATAAAATGTCTACATTGGTTATCGTCAAAGGATTGAGTTCTAAATATACTATTATAATATGTTTATAATAGTCATCTTCAAAATATAATATATTCTATGGAAAAACAAGGAGTTACTAAAAAGATCCTTTTGGTACCAGGGTAAACTACAGGACATAAAGTTGCATAGAATTATAATAATTATTGTTACTACTTTTTTAGTGTACAAAATATATTCATGTTTTCTGACTATACAGGTCTTCCATATTGGTTATGACAATAACTTTTTGACCTAAGTGTTTGTCCTTCTCTTCTGCTCCACCTACTCATGATTACAGGTACATTTGTAGACCTATACACTTTCCTTACATGGCATCCTATCAAAAGGTAATAACTTAAGAGTTTCTGGTTTTTTGTTCTTATGTGTTTTTAGAGGTGAATAAATACATTTAACAATGGCTATTTTATACTCAGATACATATCTAAGTTTGTTGCAAAGATAATGTCATCATGACTGTCATGCTAAAATATTATTATTATTATTATTATTATTATTATTATTATTATTATTATGTGTGCCTCCTGATTCAAAGATTTTTTTCTGTTAATATTCTACAGGAAATCAACTACTAGAACAACCATGATTGATAAAAATAACAGTCCTCTAACTATATTTTAGATTCCAGGGTGCTTGCTATCCAGATAAAGCTATGATAGTTAAGCTCACTGCTCCTACTGTACTAATGATGTCACTGATCTTCTCTTCTAGGTGTTCAACCACCAAAGTGCAGAGACCAACACTAAAAGGTAACTGGGCTAAGACCACCAATATGTTGGCCCTGGCTCTCCAAGGTCATCAAAAATCCAAGGTATGAAAGGACCTTTTCTATAATGCCTTACATCTTTGGTAAATCACCCAACCTCCTGAACAGGGAGATTGCTGGGCACAAGAGAAAAAAAGAAATGTGTGCCAAAAGAGGGTCACCAAGAGAAAAAAATCTCTCATGCTTTCACTGCAATCAACTTGGTAAACCATTCTAATGGCTAACACTGACTGGAGCTGAGAGACTCTATGCATGGTTCCAAACTAATGCCTAAAGAGACTTAACTGACCTTGACAGATAGCAAGGTGTTAGTATTGACTAACACAGGTAACACTTTAACTTGGTCTTAAACATCCAGCAGAACAGAATAACCAAAAGAGATAGTCATTGAACAGGCATTAGTGATAGACTTTTGAGGCCCACCACTCTACCTCCCTAGAAATGGATAGATCTCCAAGTGGTAAACCAGATAACACAGTCTCAAAAAAGGCTACAACACCTATTTAATGCCACACTCCACTATCTCCCTGTCAATATCTCAGATTGTTGGATGTGTATGTCCATTTACCCCTGCTTGTTCACTCCAATTCCTGTCCCCCTAGATTTTAAACTGTCTGTCTCAAATACTGGCAATTTATCCACAGTTCTGGGACCCTTCACTATGGGTCTCCCATTCCCTACACAAACTACTAACCTAATATGCACAGGGCAAAATAACAATATCACTTGTCTTGCTTGCTCCCTCTTTATCTCAGAAGAGCATCAGATCTGCCTTTCCAATGGCCTGTACTTCATATGTAATTAAGAGGCATTCCAATGCCTCAATCAGTCTGACATTTTCTGTTGTATATCCTTCCTTAGCCCTCCCATGACCATTTACACAGAAGCCCAGATGTCTAAACAAGTTCTCCCACAGAACACAATCAGAAAAAGGGCAACTCCTCTTCTAGCCCCCTTCTTATTGGGAGCAGGGATCCTCACTAGGATTGCAAAGGGGATATTAGGCATTTCTACATCCACACATTTCTATCAGGCCCTATCCATAGAGATTTCAGAAGACGTGGGTAAAATAAGCCAGTCCTTAAATACAGTACAAGATCAAATAAATTCTCTAGCAGCAGTCGTGTTACAAAATAGAAGGGCCCTTGACATACTGACGGCAGCCCAAGGGGGAACATGCCCTTGTTGGGCCCATTGGCTTGTATATGTCTTTTAATCATGATAGGGCCCTTTCTATTTCACTGTTTTCAAAAATTTCTTGCAGGAATGTATGAGGGCATTTACCAAAAACGTAGTCACAGAACTTGTCATGGAAGGGTACTGGCCACCGTGGCGAGGAAAGAAGCCCCCACCTTCCACTGTCCCCACCAGATCTAGGTTTAGCCCCAATCTTTGCCCCTTTGTCAGCTTGAAGCAACTCCAGAGGAGACCTTCGCCCAACAACCATAAAACAAATGCCTGGAATATTAGATTTCCCTCACCTTAAGATGGCTCTAACTAGTGATGACACAAGCCCCTCCTAGTGAGGTCACAGCTCCTCCATTCCTTAGCCACCATATCACTTGATCCCACTCCAAGTTCTATAAGCCCCACCCCAGTCCTACAAAAGAAGCTCCCTGTTCTGCCATGTTGCTCTCTCTCCTAAATTCAGAGACAGCCCAGCAGATCCTCCCCATTATAAAGGCTTGTTCTGGTACTGGTCTGGTTTTGGGTTTTGGCTCTTTATACCTAACACATGTTGAATCCAAAAATGTATAAACAGAATTGACCAGGTATGGTCTTGACCAAATGTGGTTCACCCACGTATGCAAAGCTGGCTCAACACTCAAAGATCAACTCATGCAATCATGGTAAATTTAGAAATATATTTAGTCTTTATCTCCATTACTGGCACAGAGTCATTAAAAACTTTGGTAGTTTCTGACTAACAGGGATGTCTTTTTAAATTTATGCTGAAGTAGGTTAGGGTGGGACTTCCAGACAGTTCCAGGAAGAGGTGAGTCTCCATGAAAACCAGGTGATCAGAGTTGTTAGAACTCCTAGAAGATTAAAGAGAAGGAAAGCTAAATCACCTTGCATTTGGTGACAACTTTCTAGATATGGCATGAAAAGCATGACCCATGAGTATAAAATTGATAAACTAAACTTAATTAAAATTAAAAATTCCTGATCTGCAAAAGACACTCATAAGAATGAAAAGACAAGTCACATATTGGGAGAAAATTTTGGGAGACTTTCTCCAAACTGGGAGAAAAGACAAACCTGATAACTGGTTTCCAAGACACACAGAGGACTCTCATCTCCACAATAAGAAAACAATCTGATCGAAAAATGGGAGTTTAATAGTCCTCTCAACCCAAGGAGATATACAAATAGCAAATAAGCATATGCAAAGATGTCCTACGTCAATAGCATCAGAGACACTCAAATTAAAACAAGGAGATACCATTGCATACCCATCACAATGTCTCAAACCAACACTGCAATACCAAATGCTGATGAGGATGAAGGGCAATAGGGACCCTCACTGGCAGCTGACAAGAATGTAAATGATACAGACCCGTGGAAGACAGTCTGGAAGACAGCACCTTACAAAGCCAACCATACTCTTGTCATATGATCTTGCAGTTGTGCTCCTCAGTGTTTACCCAAAGGAGATGGAAACTATTTCTTCCCCAAAAGGGACTGCACATGAATATGAATAGCAAGTTCATTCAGAACTGCCAAGCCTTGGAAGTAGCTAAGATGTGCTTTGATAGTAAGTGGCTAAATAGTCATATATACAGTCTATAGAACATTATTTAGTGCTAAAAAGAACTATTAAATAATGAAAAGATATAAAGAGAATTTGAATGTATATAACTATGTTAAAGCAGCCAGTATGAAAAATATAAAAGCACAGCACAGTCCTCCCTTACATATGGTTTTCCTTCCCTTGGTTTCATTTACCCATGGTACAAAATTATTAAATAGAAAGTCCAAGAAATAAGCAATTTATAAATTTTAAGTTGTGCACCTTTCTGAGAAGTGTGGTGAAATCTTCTGCTATCCCGTTTTACCTTGCCCAAGGTGCACAGTATTCCTTTGCTTGATATAACCGCACTGCAGGTACTATCCAACTGTTAGTCACTCAGTATCTATCTCAATTATGAAGATCTTGCATTCTTTTAGGACATCAAGGCAGCCACAACTGGGCAACTAAAGACACTCATGAAAGAGGGCTTTCAGAACTGCTTCAGAAAGTGGCAACAATGATGGGATCAGTGTGTTCCAAGCATGGGGGGAGAATTGTGAGGGGATTAATAGCAATGTGTCTTTTACTGTAACAAGTTGTTTTTTTTTTAATTAAACATTTGTCTTCATTTTCAGTTATATCATGTATGTATGTTTTGGTACTATCCATGGTTTCAGGCACTCACTGAGGGCTTGGAACATCTCCAGAGATGAGGCAGGACCGTTGTTCACCAGATATGCCATCAATTTCATCTACCCAGTGGAGTTTCTCACAGAGCCTTGTGTCAGTCACTCACCAGTATGTAGGAGTGACCCTCTAAGGTAGGATTTCATGCTAGGATCTCCCCTCAGCAGCACCATGACTATGTCCCTTACTCTTGTGTTATATATGATTCTCTGGCTTGCCATGTCTTCCTCTTTTTTGTTTTGTTCTCTCATTTTTGACAGAACTTGCCTCAAGAGCTTCCTGACAGATGGGGATAAGCAAAATATATTTTTTCAAAATTACCTGTGAAAGGTATTTATTCTACTCTGAAACTTGAGTGAAATTTGACTTGGTATAGGATGTGACTTTCAAAGTCATTTTTCTTCAGAATTTTGTGAATGTGTCTCAAATGACCTTGAACTTTCTCTAGCACAGTAAGAAGTATGGAATAATTTCAATTTTTGATTCTTTAGTATGCTCTCTTTTCTCCCTTGAACACTGTCTCCAATTTTATATTGATATGTCTTGGTATGAATCTATTCCATCTGTGTTCTGGACATTGTGTGAGTTTTTTTCTTACTTTCCTGTGGATAGTTAAAGTTTTCACTTACATAAAAAATCTGGGCAAGAAATACAAGAATAAAACACTATTAACAGATGATATCTGACTCCCAAATACTGAACTTGAAATACCAAAACACAAATTAGTCCTAGATAATTCAGAAAAGAGGAAGTGTTTCAAGGAAATGAATAGATTGGCCCCAAATGTTGTGACAGAACAAAAATACAGAGATTGGCAAAGTCAAATTTTTGTTTGTAAAGTTGGTAATTCTGGGTCATTATCTTCTTATCAAAATACAATCAGAATTTGGTCTTACCCAAATGTTCTCATGTAAGATATTCCTTCAGAATCAAAATTTTTTCATTTTTTTATGTCTAAAAATTTCTGCTATTTCACTTACAACATATTTTATGAGGTATAAGTGTTTGTAAAACTTTGTTAAAATAGGGTTGAAATTAAGCTTAACAAAATGTGTTTTACTGACAAAATTCGAGTATACAAGTTTTTTTCTTCTCCCCAAAGATGAAATCAAAGCATTCATCCTAATATATGTGCTATGAATGCAAAACACAGTGATATTTTGGAGGTTATATTATAAAAGCAAAAAGAATGTTGTGGAAGATGCGAACTAGATGGGCTATACTAGAGATTGTGTCAAATATTTTGATTGGATATTATTTGCAGTATCTTACCTCTTATCTTATAACACAATACATCTGTGGTTTGAGAAATATTGAATGCCTTCCTTTGCAAAGTACATACACTTTTCTCCATTTCCAATCTGGGAGACTGACAGAATATTCTAACAAGAAATCTTTATTCTTTCTTTCTTATGTAATTTTAGTATATGAGCCTGGTAGTCACAGCATCATTTAACTGTTCTACTCTCAAATTACTTTAAGTTTTAGGATAAAAAGTTTAAATTCCTACAGGCAGTAATACTCTAACAGTTTATTGAACTTTACCAGAGGGGAAACACATTTTCAGGATATGGTTCATTAGGTTTGTGTTCTCAACCATTACATTTAGTCATTTTTTAGAAACTAGATAAATAACACAAAGCAAAAAAAAAAAAAAAAGAAAAAGAAAAATCTTACAAATGAAAAATTTGACACATCCACGATTAAATTTCATTATCGCAGTGTTATTAGTAAAAGCAATGACTAACAAATGCTGAATGAGCCTTCTAAACTGAATTTTTAAAATTACACACTCTTTAAGTTTTGGCTGCAAGATTTGTTATCCTATTTCTAGATTTCCAAAAGATGTTTCTGACCTCTGTCTACTCAACCATTTAAAAACAGTTAATTTTGAAATTGTACAATGAGGTAATTTGGATAAAATAATAAGAAAAGCAAGGTGAAAAAAGGAAATGAAAATGAAGTGATATCTACCACACAAATTTGGGAGAAGGAGGCAGAGACTATCGAAGATTGGGGAACTGCACTTTAACAGTAACCAACACCCAAAGGGAAAGATAAGGGATCAGCAGTCCAGCTGTTAAATGTTTCTTGGCCTGAATTGCTAGTATTAACATAATGCACATTTTTTTTCTTTTTATTGAGTTTATTGGTACAATCTAGGTCTACATCTAGGTCTACAATACAGTTACATTCATTACTGGGATTCCGTACCTTCACATGACAGGTCGTGGTTCTCAATTTTTACCCTTGTCCCTGCCCTCCCTTCACCCCCTCCTCCCCTCCCCATTAACAAACTCTTTATTTCCATTTTTTCATTTTATCATATTTTTTTCTTTTCTGTTATTTCCTTGCCCTGACCTCCCCCTTTCCCTACATCTTTAGCCCTTTTCTTCCTATTTCACACCTTAATTATCCCATTAGGATCTTGTGTACTATTATAGTTTTTCACACCAGAGAAACTATTTGATATTTACACATGTGTGACTTATTTGTGTCCATTTTCCTATGAATGACTCTAATTTCTCATTCTTTATGGCTGAGCAGCATTGCATTTTATAGAAAAGCCACATCTTCTTTATCCAGTTTCCAACAGATGGGCAGATGGGCTGTTTCCAAATTTCAGCTATTACAAACTGTGCTGCTATAAACATTGGTGCACATATATCATTGTGGTATGATTCTTTTAAATCTTTTGGAAAGATACCCAGCAGAGGGATGGCTGGGTCAAATGGAACCTCTAGACCTAGCATTTTGAGGTATCTCCATATTGATTTCCATAGTGGTTGCACCAGTCTGCACTCCCACAAACAATGGAGAAGGGTTCCTCTCTCCCCACAACCCTGACAGCATTTGTTATTGTGTGATTTCTTGATAGCAGCCATTCTTTGTGGGGTGAGGTAGAATCTCAGTGTTATTTTCATTTGCATCTCTCGAATGACCAGTGATGTGGAGCATTTTTTTCATATATTTACTTGCTGCTTTTACTTCTTTGTCTGAGAAATGTCTGTTTATTTCAGATGCCCATTTTTGAATTGGGTCTTTATATTTTGTGGGGCTGATTATTTTGAGTTCTTTATGTATTCTAGATAATAGTTCTTTGTCTGAGGAGCAGCTGGTAAAAATTTTTTCCCACATTGTAGGTTGTCTCTTAGTTCTGTTGATGGTTTCTTTTGCAGTGCAGAAGCTTTTTAATAAGATGAGATCCCAGTTGTTGATTCTTTCTGCTAGTTCCCATGCTAGAGGGCTTGTTCATAAAGTCTTTTCCTATGCCAATGTCTTCAAGAGTTCTGACTAATTTATCTTCCAGCAAGTTTAGTGTTTCTGTTTTAATATTTAGATCTTTAATCCACTTTGATTTTAATTTAGTGCCTAGTGAAAGATACGGGTCTAGTTTTAATCTTTGGCAGGTTGAGAGCCAGTTTTTCCAACACCATTTATTAAAGAGGCTATCTTTCCTCCAGTGGGGATGTTCAGCTCCTTTGTCAAAGATGAGGTAGCTGAGTACATCTGGAGTTGTTTCTGCATCTTCCAGTCTTTTCCACTGAGCCTCAGGTCTGTTTCTTTGTCAGTACCATGCTGTTTTTATCACAGTGGCTTTGTTTGCAAATTGGGAATTGTTATACTCGCTGCCATGTGTCTGTTGCCTAGGATGGCTTTTGCTATTCTAGGTCTCTTATGGTTCCAAATGAATTTTTGGATTCTTCTTTCTAGTTCTGTGAAGTATAGTGTTGGAATTTCAATTGGTAGTGCATTGAATCTGTTCCCCCAGATACTTCATTTTTTTGGGTGCTATTGTGAAAGGAATTGTTTCCCTAATTTCTCATTCAGTGCATCTATTATTTGTGTACAAGAAGGCTACTGATTTTTGGGTGTTGACCTTGTATCCAGCTACTCTGCTAAAAGTGTCTATTAAGTCAAGAAGTCTTTTGGTGGAGTTTTTTTGGGTCTTCAATGTAGAGTATCATATAGATACTTCATTTTTTTGGGTGCTATTGTGAAAGGAATTGTTTCCCTAATTTCTCATTCAGTGCATCTATTATTTGTGTACAAGAAGGCTACTGATTTTTGGGTGTTGACCTTGTATCCAGCTACTCTGCTAAAAGTGTCTATTAAGTCAAGAAGTCTTTTGGTGGAGTTTTTTTGGGTCTTCAATGTAGAGTATCATATCATCAGCAAATAAGGAAAGTTTAACTTCTTCCTTTCCTACCTTTATTGCTTTAATTTCTTTCTCTTGTCTAATTGCTATGGCTAATGTTTCCAGAACTATATCAAAGAGGAGTGGTGATAGTGGGCATCCTTGTCTTGTTCCTGATTTTAATTTGAAGGTTTTCAGTTTCTGGCCATTTAATATGATGCTGGCTGTTGATTTTTCATGGAAAGCCTTTATTAAGTTGAGATATGGATCATCTCTTCCAATTTTTTGCAGAGTTTTTATCATGGATGGGTGCTGAGTTTTGTCAAATGCTTTTTCTGCATCTATTGAAAGGATCATGTGGTTCTTGTCCTTGACTTTGTTAATATAGTGTATTACATTTATTGATTTACGTATGTTGAACCATCCTTGCATCCCTGGAATAAATCCGACTTCATCAGGATGTATGATCTTCTTGATGATCCTCTGTATTCTGTTTGCTAGTATCTTATTGAGGATTTTTGCATCTATATTCATTAAGGAGATTGGCCTGTAGTTCTCTTTTTTAGTTACATCTTTCCCTGGTTTGGGAATCAAGGTGATAATTGCTTCCAGGAATGAATTTGGAAGTATTGTTTCCTTTTCAATTTCATTGAAAAGTCTGAAGAGTATGTGGCAGTAGTTCTTCTCTAAATGTCTTGTAAAATTCAGCAGTGAATCCATCAGGACCTGGGCTTTGCTTTGTTGGTAAGTTTTTCATTACATTTTCAATTTCACTGATTGTAATTGAGGTGTTTAAAATGTTTTTAATCTTCTTCGTTCAACTTTGGTAATTCATAAGTATCTAGAAATCTGTCCATTTCTTCTGTGTTTTCCATTTTATTAGAGTACAGGTTCTCATAGTAGGTATTAATGCTCCTCTGAGTTTCTGTGGGATCTGTTGTGACTTTGCCTTTTTCATTCCTGATTGCATGAATCTGAGCCTTTTCTTTCCTCTTTTTGATAAGGTTTGCTAAGGGTTTATCAATTTTATTTATTCTTTCAAAAAACCAACTCTTCGATTCATTTATTTTTTGTATCATTTTCTTAGTTTCCATTGCATTGATTTCTGCTCGAATCTTTATAATTTCCTCTCTTGTTCGAGCTTTGGGTTTTTCTTGCTCTTGTTTTTCTAGGAGTCTAAGAGTCATTGTTAGGTTGTTTATTTGAGCTTGCTCTGTTTTCCTAATGTGGGCATTCAGTGCTATGAATTTTCCACGTAGAACTGCTTTCATTGTGTCCCATAGATTCCTGTATGTTGTATTGGCATTTTCATTTATTGGTAAAAACTGTCTGATTTCATCTTTAATTTCCTCTGTGATCCATTGATTGTTAAGGAGAGTGTTGTTCAATTTCCATGTGTTTGTGAAGTTCGTAAGCTTTCTTATGCTATTGATCTCCAGCTTTATTGCACTGTGATCTGATAATATACAGGGAATAACTTCAATTCTTTTGCATTTATTCAAACCTGGTTTGTGAGCTAGTATGTGATCTGTCTTGGAGAATGACCCATGTGCAGCTGAAAAGAATGTATATTCTGATTTTGTGGGGAACACTCTATAGAAGTCTAATAAGTCCATGCATTCAAAAGCTTGGTTCAGTTCTAGTATTTCATTGTTATTTTTTGCCTAGACGATCTGTCTATTTGTGATAGTGGGGTATTTAGATCCCCTGCTAGAATTGTATTAGTGCTTATTTGGTTTTTCATGTTACTTAATATTTGTGTTATATAGTCAGGGGCATTTATAGTTGGTGCATATATGTTTATGATTGTCATTTCTTCCTCTTGGATTGTTCCCTTTACCAGGATGTAGTGGCGTTCTTTGTCTCTCTTAATCAGTTTTGGTTTGAAATTTACTTTGTCTTTGAATAAGATTGCTACCCATGCTTTTTTCTGGGCTCCTGTCATATGGAGAATTGTTTTCCATCCTTTCACTTTCAGTCTATAGGCTTCTTTTTGCACTAGGTGTGTTTCTGGTATACAACATATTGTTGGGTTTTGCTTCTTAATCCATTCCGCCAATCTGTTTCTCTTGATTGGTAAATAGAGGCCATTGACATTGATAGTTATAACTGATATGTATTGACTTATTATTGTTAGGTTATTGTTCTTTTGTTGACTCTTTTTAATTTTTTGTCCTCTCCTTTTAGTTTCTTGCCTTGGCTATTTGATTTGCTCTGTTGGGCCTCATGGTGTTGTGATCTTCATTGTCTTTTTCTAGGATATTATTTTAAATTCCTTGTAGTGCTGGTATAGTATTCTTGAAGTTTCTCAAGTGTTCTTTGTCATTGAAGTATCTTATTTCCCCATCCATTTTGAAAAAGAGTTTTGCAGGATACATCAGTCTAGGTTGGAGGTTGTTCTATTTTAGTGCTTGAAATATCTCACTCCAGGCTCTCCTTGCCCTAAGGGTTTGTGTTGAAAAGTCTGTTGTGATTCTGATGGGCTTCCTTTGTATGTGATTTGTTTCTTTTCTCTTACTGTTTGTAGTATTTTGTTCTTCTGTTGGGTTTCTGGGATCTTGATTATTATGTCTAGGTGTAGATTTTTTTTTTTTATTGTGGCTAGTGGGGATCCTATATGCCTCACTTATCTGTATGTCAAATTCTTCCCCTCTGTTTGGGAAGTTTTCCACATTAATTCTGTGAACAGCTTTTTTAAGTCATTTGCATTTTCTCCTGCTACTTCATGGATTCCTATCAGTCTTATGTTATTCTTCTTTGCATCATCTAGGAGTTGTTGGATCAATTTCTCATGTTCCCTTACTGTTTTTAAGAGACCTCTCTTTTCTCAGTCACTGTCTGTGATCCTATCTTCTGTATCTGAGATTCTGTCTTCGCAATCTTTTATTCTGTTGCATATGCTTTGAATAGAGTTTTTAATCTCCTGGATATCTGTTTGAATCTGTTTAATAGATTCCATTTCTTTCCTATGTTGGGTGTTCATTGTTTCCATTTCTTTCTTATTCTGGGCCTTTGTGGTTTCTATTATGTTTCTAAGCTCATCTATTTTTTTTGTCAGTTTCTGTTCTGGAGTCTCAAATCATGTCTTTATTTTGCTCACCATCTCTATGGTTATCTGGGAAATTATTTCTGTTTTGAATTTTTCTAGAGCTTGATTGATCAGTTTTGTTACTTCCTGTGCTGTGAGTTCTGAGTGTCCTGGAGGTTCACTATTAGACTTTTCATCCTCCTTTGCCCTACTGTTTGCCATTGGTGAGTGGAAGTCTGTCTTTGTGGCTTGTTTAAGTGTTTTCTCATCTTTATTTTTGCTGTTGGGTTGCCCTTGATTCAATCTCTGTGTCATTAAATCTTCCTGATATCCTTGCATCTCAGCCTTTGATTCTCTAATGACTTATAGACATTCTCATTTTCATAACTGAGAAAACAACCTTTCCAATCAATCCCTATCCTTTATCCTAATCGATACATTCAGGAACACAATAGGATCAATCACCACCCTTTATAGCCAGCCATGCCTCTGCCGAGTGCATCCAAGGACTGGCACAATCAGGGGATCTGGGAGGGGGTGCTCAGCAGCACTCTCGTGGCTACCCTCCTGGCACTGGGTCGGGGCAATCAATGGCACCCAAAGGGAAAGGCGCAGCTAGAGGAGGAGGCCGGTAGATCGGGCTGGGTCACGCAGCAGAGGGGAATCTCACAACGCACATTTTTAATTGAAAGTGTGCTTACCTCAACATTTATGTATAGCTTTACCCTTTATTCTCACATCTAAAGTTTTTTTAGAAGTTGCCCAGATCTTTTGGATTTAGTATTTAAAACCCTAATTCTCTCTAAAGGGTACATGTCCTTCTAAGTATTATAGTTCTAAAAATGTAACAATTTAATTCTGTCTAAAAGTAGAATGCTGACACTTTTCTTCCCGCTTACTCCTGACAACAATGTACAAATTGTAGATTGCAAGGACAGGCTGAGGGATGAACCAGACAGAACCTAAATTAACCTTGTGAGTCCTTTCATGTTGATTTCTGACTTGGAAAAGTACTGGATCACATGAAAGGACTGACTATACCAACAGGCTTCAAATCACTGTGTGAGTAACTCTCACTATGGGGACAGGAAGAGAGTGTAAGGGGTCCGAATGGCCACGTGTCTTAAGGGACAGACTTTGTGAGGATAAACTACTTCAAAGTAAGTCACCAAGGTGCAATGAGGAGTGATGCTCTGAGTGATATTTCAGAGTACACAGCTCCTCAGCTGATGTTCACCATGGGAGTTGTTCTCATTGTGAAAAGTGCAAAAGTGTATGGAGCACCTTCCCATGACAAGCTGAAACAGAAGGTATTCAGACAGACAGCTCTCACAGTCTCCTTTACAAAAAGTTTTATTATGAAAGTCTTCAAATCTACAGCACACTTCCAAGAACGGTATATTCACATGTGTTTTAAAAGTGTTTTATAAATGTACTTTTGATATTCTTTTAATCCAATAATTTATGCGATTTGTTATAGCCACGTTCTGAATGTCTGTTTTTGTTTAATCTGTTATTTTTAATGTAAGTCTTTCATAGTAAAGGAATGAGGTCTTTTATATAACATATTATATAAAGTTTTTGTGTGACGGGGATTGAAATCAGGTTCTTCGTACTAACCTACACCCTGAGCCCCTTTTTATTTTGTTGTTTTCAGGATCTCTCTAAGTTGCTCAGTTGCCCAGGCTGGGCTCAAACTTGTGATCCTCCTACCTCAGTCTCTCAGAGGGTTGAGATTATAGGCATATGCTATCGTACTTGGCTTTTATAATATTTTCTTTTAAAAGTTATCAGTGTTTTTAATTTTGTTTTGTTTGTTTGTGTGTGTGTGTGTGTTTTGGGTTTTTTTGATGCAAGACATCTTTATGTAGTTCAGACTCTGACTTGAACTCACTATGTAACCAGGGAAGCCATAAATTCATAGCAATCCTCTTGCCTCAGCCTCTGTAGTGCTGAAATGACAAGCATGTGCTGTCATGCCTGTCTCCTCAGAGTGTGTGTGTGTGTGTGTGTGGCCTAATCTATAATCAGTTTGTCCATGAATTCTTGAAGGAAAATTTATCCTCTGCCTATGAGGTACAAATATCTAATTCTCTGTGGGTTTTTTTTTCTCTGTGTATGTACACTTAAAATTAAAAATTATACTTTTTGGATACCATTAAAGCAATTATTTTCTTTAACAACCCAACATATTAAATATTAACAGAATCGCCATTTTATATTACTTTCATGGTTTTTGTCTTTTATGTTTTGGTATAGGCCAAATGTGCAGTCATTTACTCTGTGATAGATTGTCCTTTGTAAGAATAAAATAATCCTCAACTTGTCCTGTTTAATGCTCCTTCCTTGTTTGGGTTCTACTATGACTGGAATTAGTAATGTAACATCTACTTTTTTTCTTCTGTCTCACCACTTTGGCAATTCTGAAATATTTTAACTATTTACTTTAAAATATTCTTATTCTCATCTGCACCTCTCAAATGACCAGTCATGTGGAACATTTTTTCATATATTTACTTGCTGCTTTTACTTCTTTGTCTGAGAAATGTCTGCCCATTTTTGAGTCGGGTCTTTATATTTGGGGGGGATGATTGTTTTGAGTTCTCTATATACTCTAGATAAGAGCCCTTTGTCTGAGGAGCAGCTGGTAAAAACTTTTTCCCACATTGTAGGTTGTCTTTTAGTTCTATTAATGGTTCCTTTTGCAGTGCAGAAGCTTTTTAATAAGATGAGATCCCAGTTGTTGATTCTTTCGGCTAATTCCTGTGCTATTGAGGATTTGTTCATAAAGTCTTTTCCTATGCCAACGTCTTCAAGAGTATTGCCTAACTTATCTTCCAACAAGTTTAGTGTTTCTTTTTTAATCTTTAATCCACTTCAATTTTAGTTTAGTGCATGGTGAAAGATAAGGGTCTAGTTTTAATCTTTGGTAGGTTGAAATCCAGCTTTTTCAATACATTTATTAAAGAGACTATCTTGCCTCCAGTGAGGATGGTCAGCTCCTTTTTCAAAGATGACATAGCTGAGTGCATCTGGGGTTGTTTTTGTATCTTCCAGTCTTTTCCACTGATCCTCAGGTCTGTTTCTTTGCCATGTACCATGCTGTTATTATCACTGTGGCTTTGTAGTATAGTTTCAAATTGCGAATTATCATGCCCACTGCCATGTCTCTGTTGCCTAGGATGGCTTTTGCTATTCTAGGTCTCTTCTGCTCACCACGAAGAATGGCTGCTATCAAGAAATCAAACAATAACAAATGTTGGCGGGGTTGTGGGGAGAAAGGAATCCTTCTCCATTGTTGGTGGGAGTGCAGACTGGTGCAACCACTATGGAAATCAATATGGAGATACCTCAAAGAGTGGAGACTAGAGGCTCCATTTGCCACAGCCATCCCTCTGCTGGGTATTTTTCCAAAAGAATTAAAAGAATCATATCACAGTGACATATGTGCACCTATGTTTATAGCGGCACAGTTTGTAATAGCTAAAACTTGGAAACAGCCCATTTTCCCATTAGTTGGAAACTGGATAAAGAAGATGTGGTTTTTTATAAAATGGAATACTACTCAGCCATAAAGAATGAGAAGTTAGAGTCATTCATAGGAAAATGGATACATTTTGAGGATACACTCCTAAGTGAAATAAATAAGTCATATGTGTAAATACCAAGTAGTTTCTCTGGTGTGAAAAACTATAATAGTACACAAGATTCTAATGAGATAACTGACAATGTGAAATAGAAGGAAAAGGGCTAAAGGTGTAGAGAAAGTGGGAAGGGTGGAGGGAAGGTAATAAGGGAAAATAAAAAAAAATGAGAAAATGAATAAATGGAAATAAATTATTTGTAAATGGGGAGGGCAGTAGGGGGCAAAGTGAGGGCAGGAATAAGGGGAAAAAATGAGAAGCAAGACCTGTCATGTAAAGGTACAAGGTCCCAATAATGAAAGTAACTGTATTGTATACCTAAAATGTACCAATAAACTAAAAAAAAATTCTTATTTTCTTTGATAACTTTTTTCATTAAATTTAATGGTACATTTTAGGTATACAATATGATGACATTCATCATTGGGAATTTGTACTTTTACATAATTCATCTTGGTTCTTATGTTATTCCCCATTCCCCTGCCCTCCCTTCAACCCCTCTACCTCTCCCTATTTACGAAGACTTTGTTTCCATTTTTTTCTTTTTTATCAAACATGTAATGACTGTATTTGGACTAATCTGAGACTGTTTTAAAAGGAAAAGTTAAACCATGATAAATATTGTCATAGCTGACATCTTTGAACATGTTGATGCATAATTTTGATTTTAGTCTTATATTTCTTTGATATTTCTGTTGCTTTTCAGTTTTGCTTTATGAAAACTAAAATTTATACAATTTTCATAATGTTGAGAGTATCCGTCTGATTATTCTATTGATGGTTACCATCATGTTAAATAAGAAACCCCCATATTTCCTTAATGACTAGTGTATTGAATAAAGTAAAATGCAATATAAAAAAAAACAGTACTCTCATTCATCGAACATCCCAATTGTGGCTGAATGGTTTTATACTCTGAGTCTTTTTTAAAAAGGTGATCCTGGACTTCTTGCTTTGAAATCATTTATAACATAGTTTTATTAATTTAACTCTGCAATTAAATGTTTACAACTTTTCCTTTAATGTAATTATTGACTCTTGCATTTGCTCTATTGCTCCTTTAGTTGATATGTACCCTTACAGTTTAACTAAGCAGAATTAATTAGTGGCATATGTTTCAAAGTCTTATATAGGTAAGACTTATTCTGCTGCCTATTTAATGACATATTTGTTCTTGTGTAGGATCCTTTAGACTCAATCTTTTTCTTTCCAAACTAGTTTCTCTATTTTCTTTTAGTTTCTCATGAGATGTTTATTTCTTCTTTTAGTATACATGCAGCCAATGTGAGTACATGTTTATTTCTTATTATAAATATATGACAACCTCAGTGCTCATTCAAGAATAGAAAAGCTGTTTTCCTTCTTGACATATGATTTTTCATTTTGATTGGAATTTTATAAAATTGTGAGAAGACATGTAAATAGTAGTCTTTTTTACAGTGATGCCTTTTCATTAATTTGCTACCTGTAAGAAGATAAGCTTATTTGACATACAGTAGTACTGTACTTCAGTTCACAAACTTAATTCCTTCCATGATTCTGGGAAAGAAGGCTACAGTAATGTTTATCACCTAATACAGAGTTACAAACAGAAGGAAATTTTTGCCCAGTGGGTCTGGTTGTGAACTGAATTGTTCATGCATAAAAGCAGTTGTGAACCAAGGTGTTACTATATAGCAGTCTTTCAGAGTTTAAATTTTCTTCTATTTAATGTGAGGTTTAATTTCATTTTTCTTTGTCTTCCCCATTTTTAGGGTCTCTGTACTCTGCCTTTTATTTCTGATTCTCTTTCACAATTTTATTTTTCTATTTACCCTAGTGAGCTTTCCTTCTTGCCAAAGCATTTTTCTGTGTCTCCAATTTACTACTTATGAACCTATTTTCAACCTTGCAGATGCATTTTTAAAAATTTATTCTAATCCTTATTTATATAACTTAATTTAACTTACTTTTGGCTAGCTCTTTTTCATCATAGGCTGTTGACTCATGTTTTAGTTCCTAATTCATAAAGTCTAATGTTTCCTACATTTTTTTAGTATTTAAGATTTAAAATGTTAACATTTCTTATGGTAAATGTTCTTGAAAACTGTGCCGTTCATTTGCATCACAAATGTGATTTTGATTATGATACTACAGAATATTTTCATAGGTCTTCATAGGGATTAATTTTATATGTCACTCAACCCAGCAAAAAGATGCCCTGACAGCCAGGAAAACACTTTTCTGGATATTTCTGTGAAGCTGTTTCTGGAAAATACCAGCACTTGAATCAGGAGCACTGAGTGGAGAAGATTCATAGTCACCAGCGTGGGCAGGCATCATCCAAATAAGATTTTTGTGGTTTATAAACACCTCATCTTTGGCATTCTGCTACAGTACCAGAAAACAGACTAAGACAACATTTTAGAATAATCTTGTTTATAGCCACAAAAAAAATCTGGCTAGCATTTTGATAAACGTTGCATTAAAACATAGTATTCATTTCCATTTATTTAGGTAACATTTTATTTTTCACCAAAATTTTGTTTTGTTTTTTACCTATAAGTATATCCTATATATTTCTTCTGAGACTTTCAACTCATCTCATTTTTGAGTAGTTGTAAGTGATACTGTGAGTTTTAACTTTATAACCATATGTTCATTGTTAACACACATAAATATAATTGATTTTATGTTTACTGTGCGTCCTGAAATATTGCTGAACATACCATTAGTTCCAGGAGTTTTGGCGTTTCCCACATAGATTATCATAACAACCTTAAATAGGGACAATTTATTCTTTCCTTTTCTGTCTTTATAAATTTTTTTTTCGTTTTTTTTTTTTTTTTTTTGGTTATTGCACTGGCTAGAATTTAAGCACTATTTTGAATTGGAGTAATAAAAGTAGACATCCCTGCCTTATTATCTGATCTTAGAGGGAAATATTAATTATTTTCACCATTTAGTATATTAGCTGTTTTTGTAGACGTTCTTCATTAAATGGAGAAAGTTTCCTCTTGTTCCTACTTTTATAACAATTTTTACCATTAATGCACGTTAAAAATTTCCAGATACCATTATTTCACCAATTAATATAATTATGTAATTTTTTAAAATCCTGGTTAATATGGTGGATCATTTTTATGGCGTTTTTTAAAAAAAAATCAATCCCCATTATATTTATGAATAGACTGAAAGGTCAAGGTAGATAATTTTTTTTATATATTGCTGCATTTTATTTTCTAATAATTTGGTAAGACTTTAAAATCAATAATCAAGGACTTTAGGCTGTAAGGTTTTTGTTGGTGATGACAATTTTAGTATGTTATCTGATTTGGGTTTCAGGATAATACTTCATAAAATGAATTCAGTGTTTTGTTCTGTTTTCTGGAAAAAAAAACTACAGAATTGGTGTTAATTATTCTTTAAATATTTGGTAGAACTCCACACAAACAATCTGGAGCTGGAGCTTTGATTTTAGGAATTTTAAATTACAAGTTCAATTTTGCTAATAGTTACAGGTCTTTTCATAATATCTATTGAATATTAGATGAGTTGTGATAGTTTGTGTCTTTGAGGAAGTATTGAACATGTGTATAGAGCTGTTCATTTCATTCCCTTATTATCTTTTGGATATCTACAATTGCTAAAAAATCCCCTATTTCTTTCTTTCTTTTTTTGGTACAGGGGATCGAACTTGGGACTTTGAGCTTGCAAGGAAGGTGACAGCACCATTGAGCTAAATCCTAAGCCCCCCTATTTCTTTCTTGATATTGGTAATCTGTGTCTTTTCTTTTCTTTTTCCTTTGTCACATATGTTAGAGGTTTTAAAGTTTAGTGATCTTTTCAAAGAACTAGCAATTTGCCATATTGATTTTCTCTATTTTTTTGTTTTGTTTTGTTTTTAGTTTTATTGCTCTCTGCTCTTATTTTTATTCTATGTTTCTTCATAGTTGCTTTGAAATTGTTTTGCTCTTGTTCTTTTAAGTTCTCTGCTGTGGCCCAGCCTGAAGTTGATCCTTGCCTCCTCCCTACTCCTTTTCTCCTCCATAGATCAGAGAGTCAAACAGTCTGTTTGAGTAATATTGTAGACCCTGGATGGCACAGCCCCAGGACAATTATTGTGCATCTTTCCCTGTTCCCTTCCTGCACATGCCCCATCACGAAACAATCACAATACTCCTGCCTAGGCCACATAGGCCAGGTAATAGCACTATTTGTCCCGCCTTCTTTTCCTATTTGCCTTACACTATAAATAAAGGGCTTGTAGGACACCAGGTAGCCATTAGCTCCCAGCTATGGATCCACCTGGTCCCAACTTTCATACTTAATCTTGGGAGGTATCCTTCTTTCTTGGTCATTTTAAATTTTCTTCATCTCCTACGACTCCCCCCAGGTTCAAACCCTATGCTGTGTGGGTCACAACAGTTCTGGAGGTAGGGAGCATATATTATTGACTTGATACTTTTTCTCTTTTCTAAGTTATGTACATATTGCTATACATTTCCCTCTCGGCACTGCTTAGCTGTGTGCCATATATCAGATGTGTTATATTTTCAATGAAGTTTTTTAAAATTGTCCAGAATTCTATCTAACATTTCTATCATCTTGGTGTGGGCCTCTATTGATTGATTTTTTTTTCTTTCAGTTTAGGATCTTTGTTCTTGGTAGGAATGACTTTTTAAATGAAAACCTGGACTTTTTCATATTAGGTTAGGAGACCAAATGTTCTATTTTAGCTGTCTTCTCCTTGACAGTGCTTTGACAGGAAGAGGAGGCATTGCCTCATTACTGCTGAGTGGAGATGGAAGGACTGTCTCTACTCAGCCTCTACTGATGACATTGGGACCGGAAAGACTCCTTTTTATTGCTGGGCAGAGGTCCAGTTCCCTCCATGTCCTTTACTGACACCCTTATGACAATAGCTTCATTACCACTGAGAGTGGAGACACTGTGGCCTCTAGGAGGCGTCCTTTGCCTGGATTCCTGCTGGAGATGGGCAGGATACCTCATTACTGGTAAGTAGGGGTGCAAGTCCAGGCTCTCTCGGTGCTCCTCCCTGACACCATAGCATTACTAACTGGTGAGACAAAAGCTGGCTCCTTACTCTATCTTTTCTGGTACTACCCAGGTAAGGGTGATACATACCCTCCTTAAAACATCAGGAGGGTGGAAATCTAGGCTACTTATTGGTCTTTACTGGTGGCATTGGGGTTGGGGCCACATTTGTCTTGTTGTTTTCATCTGTAGTAGAATGGTTGATGCTTATGAAAATTTTGTTTTGCTGTGCTATCCTTTTTGTTGTCCTTTCTTTAGAAATAGAAAGTCTTGATAAATCTTTGCACATTAGCATTTCCAAATTTTCAGCTTTTCCAAGTCTTGGATATACACAGCAAGAAGAAAACCAAGGAAATTACCAGTGTGTAATGTCTCATGTCCTGCAGCTTCTAACCAATCTGCCCTTTTCTCTCCAGCTTTCTTCTTTTGGTTTATCTATAATATTCAGGAGTTTTGTTTGTACTGCTTGGGAGAAATAGGGAAAACATCTATCTCATTTTTTTAGAAGAAGAAATCTTATACTTGTTTTTTCACAAGATAATTTGTAGCCATTTTATATGAGTATTGTAGTTTTCTCATTTTCACACCTTACTAAAGCTGCCTAAGTTCACTCTAATTTGGAAATGCGTATTCTATTAGGCCAAAGTTTCAGTGGGAAACTTTAAAGCAAGGCCCTTACTAAATGACAGAGTGGATCAACTTGAGAAGTTCTCTGTGTGATCTTTTCTCAGATGATAATAACATGAGTTATATCACCACCTCAAAGGTATCTACATTCTCATGTTCAATGCAACAATACTTCACAATAGCAAGATATAGAAATGCCTGAAGTGTCCATCAATGGAGAAATTGATAAAGAAATTATTGTACACACATACAATGGAATTCTAACCCTTCGAAGGAATGAAATCTTGCCATTCACCACAAGAAGGTTGAGCCTGGAGGACATTACACTAAGTAAAATAATCCAAGCACAAAAAGAGAAATATTGAATGTCTAGTTTGTAGAATATAAAAAATTAAAATATACAGAAAGAACAACACAGTGGTAATCAAGAATGGGCAAGGACAGGGAGACACAGATCTGAGGATGCAAAGTAGCACGTATGTAAAATGAACACATCTTAGGTACACAACATATCCAACAGCAACTTGTAAAAAATGTGAAGAAGATCAAATTTGATAGATCTTTTGCTCACTCACGAATCTAATATGAAACTGTATTTGAGTTCTTCAGAGAAGAAACAGTCATTAGAATTTGGAGAAACAGAGTCATTTAAGATGAGAGTGAGAGAGGGAACTCATCCTTTCTCTGCCATTTTGTCCCATCCTGGCCTTCAGAGCCCGGTAGTCCACAAGCATGATGCTGGCACTACTTGGTGTGCTGCCATAACAGGGTGAGGGTGAATGAGAACCTCACAGAGATGGAAGGCAGCTCGCACATACTGTCTCATCAGACCCACTCCTGAGATAACTAACGCACCCCCAGCTCACCAGCATTAAACATCTGTGTCAGCAGAGGCTTCATGGTCTTTCATTTACTTATTTATTTAGTCATGTAGTTATTTATTTACTTATTTGTTTGTACCGGGATCGAACTTGGGCCCTTGCGCTTGTGAAGCAGGCAGTGGAACCACTGAGCTAAATCCCCAGCCCCTAAACACCTTTTAAACTGTTACAGTGGCAATTGAAATTCCACATGAGTTTCAGAGGTACATTTGGATGATAGCAAGTGTGTATAGAACATAAAAAAACCTAAAATAGCTAAAATTATTTTAAAAAATAAAATGGGAAGAATCAGCCTACTTGATTTTCAGACATTATATAGCAATGGTAATCAAGACCATGTGGTAGAACCCAAAAAAGAACCTGAAAAAATAAGTCCAACTGATTTTTGTCAAAGGTGCAAAGGACACTCAATGGAGGAAAGATAACTTTTTAAATGCATGGCACCAAAGCACTTGGAGAATCACAGGCAAAAAAAAAAAAAAAAAAAAAAAAAAAA
>NW_022900915.1:38716885-38758250 GCF_012274545.1 Fukomys damarensis
AAAAAAAAAAAAAAAAAAAAAAAAAAAAAAAAAAAAAAAAAGGAAATGGGGAAGGAAACGAGGAAAGGAAGGATGGAATTTCAACTTATTTCTCACATCTTATACAAAAATTAATTCAAAATAGATCACAGAACCAAATGGAAAACACAAAATTATAGAGATTTTAGGGAGAAAAACAAAACTCATGTGAGAAAGTCTCTGGGATCCTAGGACCAGGCAAAGAATTCTTAGACTTGAAATTAAAGACACGATCTACAAATGGAAAAAAAATAACCTTGAAAAAATCATTTACATCAAAAATTTAAATTATTGGTCAGCGAAAGACATGCAGAGGATGAGCAGAGAAGCTACAGAATGGAAGAAAATATTTTAAATGACATATCTAAGAAAACACTTGCATTCAAACTATATAAAAAATTCTCAAGGCTCAACAGTGAAGAACAAAGAATACAATTGGAATATGGGATGGACAAAAATCATGGACCTTTCACTGAAGAATATATACAGGGGGTAGATAGAAGCATGAAATGATGCTCAGTATCACTAACTATTGTGGAAATGCAAGAAACCACAAGATAGCAATGAATGCCAGAGGGGTTTAAAAGAAAATAGTGGGGCTAGGGTTGTAGCTCGGTGGTAGAGTATTTGCCTGTTCAAGGTCCTGAGTTTCATTCCCAGCACCACCAAAAAAATTAAAATGAAAGGAAGGAAGGAGAAAGGAATAGAAACAAGAAAAGAGGGGGAAGGAGAGAGGAGAAGAGGGAGGGAGAGGGAGAATATTGAAGACAATCCTGCAGCAAAGAAGAGAATTGGATCCTTCACACACTGACGGTGAAAATATAAAGTAACACAGCCTCTCTGGACATTTTCTTTACTAACTAAAAAAATTTTGCAGCTCAGTGATCACATACTGTGAGCATTTATTCCACAGAAATGAAGGCGAAGTCCAACAACAATGTGCTCATGGATATTTCTGGTGGTTTTATTTTCAATAGCTAAAAACTGGAAACAACCCAAATGTCTTTCATCAGGTCTATGGTAAAACAAATCGGTACATCCATCCCATGGAATGAAAAAAGCCAACACCAAAAAGTTACATACTGTATGGCTTTGTTCAAATCACATTTTTGAAATGTCAAAATTATAAAAATAAGGAACAGATTAGTGGTTGCCAGGATTCAAAGGAGCAGGGGAGGAACTTGAGAGCAGCTGTTAAAAAAAGCAACCTAAGGAATCCTTGTGATTATGGAACTGTTCTGTATCTTAATTGCATCAAAATCTATATTCTGGTTGTGATATTATACCATGTACTGTGCTGCATTATACTGGTAAGATGTTCTCATTGCAGAAACTCAGTGGGTAAAGTGTATACTGGGTCTCTGTATTATTGCTGACAATTGTGAACCTATAGTTAGGTCAACGTACAAAATTTAATTTTAAAGTAGGTTTTAAAACCAGGCAGGATATTTGGACATTTGTCCAAAAAAGGCAGAAATAACAAAATGGAAATATTATTTGGCAGAGGTGGGTAGTTAGCAAATAGAAGATGGAGAAGAAAGTGAATCTTGCAAAAATACACCTCCACAGGAAATATTCAACACAGTCAAGTCCAAGTGAAAATGAAATTATGTGACTCAGATTCTCCTGATGTGACCTACTAAAAAATGTTGTCTGAGAGAAGACAGGAATTTTAAATTGATAAAACTATTTCTCTGAGGCAAGATTTGCTTACTACAGTGTGAGACATGTAGAGTAGACTCCACCTAAACTTTCTAGGATTTAACTTGATTGAAACATCATCTGATTTTTTTTCAGGAGTCATTTATTTTGCAACTCTAAACATATAAACTACAAATTGATATTCACTGGTAATTCTGCTTCTTTCCCCTCCTGTCTGGGTGGTGCCACACACCTGTTATAAAGCAGAATTTTCTACAGTTGTTCATACAGCTTAGTGGACAAATCGGTGACTTCTCCAGCCACTACTGCTGCCTCTGTGTGTCCCACATTTTTTTTTGTAAAAGGTGAAATATTTATACAATCTGAAGAGAAACCAGAGTATTCCACATTGTTTAATAACCACTTCACCATTAAATTGCTGTCGTCCTAATACAACCCTAATGGCTAGCCCTTACCAAGTACTCACTGTATGCTAGGCACTATTTTAACACTTTATACATCAATTGTTTATACATTTATTAACTCTTTAAGATATACCATTGAACATTTATTAACAATTATTATTGTTAATAAGTTATCAGTTATTAGCTTTTCTAATAACTCAGTGGGTTAGATCCTGTTATTATCACCATTTCACAGATGTGATATAGAGTCCTCTCTAAAAACTGAGTGATGACAAATGAAAAATGTGACAGATTCTAACTAGTTGTGCCTTGAATTTTGACAGAAGCAGGTGACAGAATCACGACTAACTTTATGTAGGCAAAAGTGACTGATACACACCACTTCCAAGAAGAACCTGTAAAACCCTCCCATGGCAGCTGAATAAAAGGATGTCAAGGGTGTAGAAGAGGAAGAGTTTCAATCCCTGCATTGCTACTGAGAAAATTATCTAATTAGGAATATTCGCATGGACTGCGTTTGACCGAAAAATAAACTGTTATTGTTTTAAGTCATCTGACTTTGGTATTGTTCATTTTTAGCCAAGATGTTAAGAGAGCACTACTCTGAGTTCTCATCCGTCTTTTGCTTTTTTCTTTTCCGATATGAAGCCAAATCCTTACTTCCCTAAGATTTTGTTTTCAGCTCTCTTGTCTTTATTCTCGTCACTCAGCCATCTACTCAATTTCAAGCCTCAGCACTTTGTTCCATGTAAATAAGCCCCAAGTTTTCTCTCCTGCCCTATTGCTGTTTCTCTTTGAGGAATACTACTTTGCTCTGTCTTCTGATCGCCACTATCTGAATTTCCTTTTCCTCACCCCACACACTACTTTTAGCCCAGATCCGTCAATACTTTGGGTTCTGAAGTCCCTGCTTCTGAGTGACCGCCTAGGAAAACAAGCTTGAATTCTCTTCCACTTTTCTCTAGCTTCCCTCTCCCTCTTCACTATTCAGTGAATCGTCCTCATACTCTCTCTGGACACGTCCTTTCTGTTTTCTCTTTTCCATGTCTGCTGACATTGTTCTTGTCTAGTCTGCATAGTTTTCCCTGAAGTTTTTAACATCCTCCTGATGAAAATCTGAATTTAGGTCTGCTTCCCTTCCTTCCATGTTCGCCCTACACACACACACACACACACACACACACACACACAAAGCTCTAATCAAGTCACATTGGAGTCATCAATGTGTATAATTGCTGTAATTTAACACTTAAATTTATCAAAGCAATAATAGAAATAATTTTGTTTCATCTTATTTTCTTATGCCTCAGTATATACTTTACTCTCTAGCTAAGAAGCGAACTCTTAAGTCTGAAGAGTCTACAGTTTTTGCAAGTACATTTCAGGATATTTCTGTTTCTATCTGCACTTCTCAGTTGTAGTCTTCTTTCACCAATATCAATCTCAAATGCCACTTCTACCTGAAGTCCTTTGAAGAAATATGTTCTATTATGAAAAAACTAAGTATACAGAAAAATGAACAAAATATAATGAACCCCTATGTACCCATATACAGCTTCAGTAATTTCCAACTCATTTTTGACTCATCTGTAACTTTATCCACTGCCTCCTCCCTCCCAGGTTCCAGGTCAAATACAATCACTCCCTTCTCTCTTGCAGCACTAATATTGCTAAGAACATTTTATAATCATTTCTTTTATATTTTATGTTCTCCTCTAGATTTAAAGTCTCTTGAGGGTAAGGTCTGTGAGTTGCTGTTCCTCAGCACAGTGACCTTTGTCTAATTGGCAAAAAACAATATACTTTGAAAATTAGAATTTAAGTAACTAATGTGTTTTAAAAGTTGTTTTTTACAGTATTAATAACCATGCCCTTTGACAAAATTCTTTATATAAAACTGACATGAGCACCAATTCTATTTTTAAATTTTCTAAGGAGATCCATGCACTTCATTAGTAATCCAATACGCTGTTTGGTTTACCTCAATAATCACTGAATTTTATGCCGAGACTTAGCTCAGGGTGACGTTAGATAAATCATGTAGAATTAGCATAGTGAATATATTTTTGTTGCCTATTTTGCTATTAGCAAATTGCACATTCCTGTTATAGCTCACAAGAGAATTATGAGATTAAATAGAATAGTCTCCTATTGATTATACAGGTTATGACTGTTCAGAATTCCTTTTTGGCCATCCCTAGATATGCTGTCAAATTTTGTATTTCCATTACTCACTAGCTCAAGTCTCAAAGAATGATGCAAAGGAAGAGAATGTAGAGTATAAATTATTTAGTGGTGAGGAGTCAGTAAAAAATTTGCTGGGATAGAAAATTAGTCATTAACTAAAATAAAAATTCATCTGTCTTTCATAACATGAATAATAAAGACTTACTTGTAAATCATTTTGAAGCCCATAAAGTCTTTGTGATAGTGTTTGTGTATTCTTGTATGTGTGTGTGCATTACTGTGTATGTGTGCTTACATTTCCATTATGCTTATACACACTTTAATGTGAAATAATAAATACATTAAAACAAAAATGAGGCTAAGGGAAAAACTATGCAAAAGACTGTACATGATATGTCATCAATCAGTTTACAATAAAAACTCAAATAACACACAATAGGGAAGAAATAGTCTCTTCAAAAAATTGTATTGGGAAAACTAAATATCCACATGCAAAAGAGAAAAATAAAGCTAAAAATTAGATCCTTATCTTACTTACAGTGCACAGAACTAAATTGAAAGTTGATTACAAATTTAATTATAGTACCTAAACTGTAAAATTCCTAGAAGAAAACATGGGAGGAAGTACATGACATCGATCTTAGAAATGATTTCTTGGAAAAGCAAAAATAAGCAGGGCATGGTGGCAACATAACTGTAGTTCCAGCTACTTGGGAAGCTAAAGCAGGAGGAGAGCAAGTTCCAGCCCTGCCTGGAGAATTTAAGTGTGATCCCTATCTCAAACTTTAAATACAGAAGAAATAGAAATGGGGTAGGAATGCAGTTCCATTTCCAGGACCCCCCCACACAGTACAAAAGTAATCATGTAGAATTACATCAAACTAAAAAGTTTCTGCACAGCAAAGGGAAAAAATTAATGGAATAAAAAATAAAAATGGAAGATAATATTTGCAAATTATGTATTGCACAAGAGGTTAATATCTAGAATATATAAGGAACTCAACTCAATAGCAAAAGTAAATCTAATAAAAGATTTTATTAGACTTTCCTTGAAAGATTATATAAGGGTGGGGGTGTAGTTGGCTCACCTAACAGGTATGAGGTGGTAGACTTTCCAGCTCTGGAAAAATAATAAAATAAATAAATGGCAAAGGGGTACATGAAAAAATGCTGAACTTACTAATTATCAGGGAAAAGTATATCAAAACTATGAGATTCTGTTTCATTCCAGTACACTCCAGTTAGGAGAAAATGGTTATAATCAAAATGACAAAAGATAAATAACTGCTGATGAGGATGTAGAGAAAAAGGAACTCAATACTCATAATACTCTGTTGGTGGGGATGTAAATTAGTATAGCCACTTGGAAAAGTGTGACAGTTCCTCAAAAAAACTAAAACCAGCAACTCCACTTCTGCATGTATAACCAAAAATAGATAAATCACTATTTTGAAGCAACAGCTGCAATCTCATGTTCATCTTTGTATTATTCACAATAACAATGATATAGAGATGATTTAAGTATCAGTCATCTGATGAATAATCACGATAGATGCCTTAAAGAAAGGAGGAAATTCTGCTATTTGTGACAAGGTGGATGTTTCTTAAAATGTCTAACTGAAATAGAGTGGTTGCCAGTGTTGATGGGAATGGGAAGATGATCAAAGGGAACAAATTTTCACCTATTAGATGAATACACTCTAGAGACTTAGATATTGCCTGGTGACTATAGTCAATAATAATTTATGGTATAGTTGAAGTTTGCGGAGAGTAAACACAAATATCCTAATCACACATATTCACAGAAATTCTTATATAAAATGACAGATATATTAATTAGTTTCATTATGGTAATTATTTTATAATTAATATGTACATCAAACCATCCTTGCACATCTTAAATCTGTATAATTTTTATTTGTCATGTATAACTTAATGGAAAAATCTACTTATTGAACAAAACAGCCGGGCCGTAAGAAAAAGATACTCTGAACAGCTACATTGTTATGGAAGTTGATGTAAATTAAAAAGTCTTGAAAGTAACAGGTAAGAGCCTAGGATATTTAGTCACCCATTATATGGGCAATCATTCATAAAAGTATAATATGCTATATTGAGAATGAAGGGAAGAATTATACGCTTTGGTGGTATTGACTAATTTGGAGATTTTCAACTATCTAAAGGCATATCTTTGTAAAGTCCAGTGTGACTTGTCATGGATAAAGGAATAAAGAGGACCTGAAAAAAATTATCCAATTTACCACTCACCACTTGTGTTGGGCAGTACCCTAAAACTGCAAAGCAAAGCCTTGTAACTATACTGAGATTGGTGAGCACTCTCATTGCTACGAGCAGATCTGCTTTCTTGGGTCCAAATGATACAACATGTATAGTGTTTCTTCTTTATATTATTTTCTAAATTTAAGAAAAATGTTTGAAAACCACCACCTAATTTAACACTATCCCAACTAACCTCTATGTAAGACTTCACCTGTGCCAGAAGAACCTCTGAGATATCCATTAGAACCCCATGTGAGAGGCCCAGATACAGATGACTAGCAGCTCATGCCTGAGTTAGGGATGGTCTTTCAAAATCTTCTTTTCAAATTTAATCTCATGCCAGTTCTTCACAGTAAGTAAATGATTGTGTTCCTTTCCCTAGCATTTATTTTTCTAAGCACATCTTCTCCTTTCTCTTTAATCTCCTGTTGTAACTCATTCGTCAGATTACAGATGATCTCTGTATCCTTGCAGCTCAAGTCTTGGGTCCCCTGGACCACATGGCATTCAAGGTGATGCTGCTGCCCTTTCTGCACCACACAGCACTTCAGGACAATGTCTTGCACATGCTGTGCTGAGGGAAATTCCACAGCAGCAGTATTGAACAAGCAGATCCCTGACATTGCCTCCTGTCTTCCCATTGTTAGCTCCAAATCATTATTTTTTAAAAAAATTATGACCGAGTTTGATTTTTCTCTCTAAAAACATATTGCTTACATTTTATGGCAAGTAAACATGACTTTTCTTTTTGGCAGGACTGTGGATTGAGCCCAGGTGTGTTATACTACATCACCAGTCCATTTTAATATTTTTTATTTTTATTTTGGTCTTGCTAAGTTTTCCTGGCTGGCTGTGAATCTGTGATCCTCCTGCTTCAGCCTTCTGAATAGCTGGGATTATAGGTGTATGCCATCATACCCAGCAAACATGAATATTCTTTAGTTTTGTATATTTTCTTTCTTTCAAAAATACAAGGTGTGATCAAAATATACACATAATGTTTGAATTTTTGTAAAATTTATTACAGTAAAAGGTGCATTGCCATTAATCCCCCTTGGAACACATTTAATCCATCATTTTTTGGCACTTTCTGAAGCAGTTCTGCAAGTCTTCTTTCATGTCTTTAGGAGATGTGATAAAAAATAGTGAATGTTCCGACAGAAAGTCAGGCTCATAAAAACATCAGTGTATCCTCATCCACCTTATTCACTGGATCTGGCAGCATGTGATTTCTGCCCTTCCCAAAATTCAAAATGACCACAGAAGGTAAATGCTTGAATTGATGCAGGACACGCAGGCAGCTACAACAGCACAACTGAAGTCACTCATGAAACTGAACTTCTGGGACTGCTTCACAGAAAGTAGCAAGAACATGGGATAACTGTTCAAATGTAGAGGGAGAATCCTGAGGGGGATTAATAGCAATGTATTTTTTTACTGTAATAATTTCTTATTTTAAAAGTCACCATAGTTTTGGTCATACCTTGTAGTCTATTTCTTTCACTAACTTAAAATAATTTTCAAGTATTCATGACACAGAACTAATGTATTTAACACTAAATTTGTGACATGATCATAGGTTAAGCAATACCTCATAAAACCCCTAGTTTGCTTACTTTTTGAAAGCACATAAAAGTGAAAAATATAATTACTTTTTAAAAATTAATTTACTGGTAGTCCTTTTGAAAGGACTAAAAAACTTTGTTTGTCACCAAACAGATAAAACAAGGGAATGAAACCCCAGGATCATTGTTATTTACATAATTAAGTATTATTTTACTTCAAGAATATTTTATAGGAGACACTCCACAGTAGAAATCAAGAAATTCTGTTTAGTATTCTAAATAAAAAATGTAAAAACCATCTGATACATTTTAACTTAATAATAACAGCGGCTATGCAAACAATTAGACTTAGTCGTTTGGGTTTACTTCTATTCCTGGAAGATTTCTAATGAAGGCTTTTGCTCAGTTTCCCAGAGATAGCTTGCATCTTATCAGCTTGGTTCTATTCAGTAATTATCAGAGCATTTGGATGCACTAAATAAAAATACGACATGACAAGTTTTGACAGTGTACTGTATAATTTACTTTAAATACCTGCTGATTGCCTGGTGACTATATTTATGCATATTATACTATATGTGATACATAAATACATATACACTCTTTAGAAATGCTATTTTAGATGGAGTGAATGTTACATGTCTTTTGTCACTGTATATAATTTTTTTCTTTCAATGGCTCTTTCCAGTTTATTACATGAATCAGCTACACTCTTTTCAGTTCAGCTTCAACACAGGCATTGCTTTCAGACTGCTTATCCAGTTTGAGGGATGGGACCGAAGAAAGAGATGCAGAGGTTCTGGAAGCACAGACCACAGTGGCAGGGACCAATAGTTTCCGGATGAACAGCAATCCTGTCTACTTCTCTTTGCCTTTGTATTCGCAATTTTTAAAGTGATGGAAGTAATGGTCATCTGCCTAAAATCCATAGCAGCTTTTCTGTCCCATATTCATGTCCTCATAGTGAATGCACTGTCATATGAAGAAGCAGTTTGCTGCTGCTGCTTTCTCTCAAGTAGATACCTAGTTACCCCAGGGGTAAGCAGCTGATTGCAAATCAGTTTCCACTTGCAATCCTGAATCTTTAAAAACCATTGCTTATTTGTTCTTTCCTGCAGCATATTGCTGCCTGTCACAAGCCTCCACTGGTGACTGAGTGTACACTGATATCAAACTGTGCTTTAGTTTCACCTACACTGAGAGATCACTGCATTTTGGGAGGAGAAAAATTTTTGGTGGTACAGGGGATTAGTTCCATGAAATTCCAGCACTCTATGTACCATGGCTTTATAAAATTTTACTTTGAGGCATGATCTCACTAAGATGCCCAGGCAGGCCTTGAACTTGTGATCCTTCTGCCTCATCTTCCTGACTATCTGGGTTGCAGATATGCACAACTACACCTGCTATGCTTTGGGTTCTTTTGCATCAATTGGACCATAGCAAACATAACCTCAAATTTTGTTAAAATTAGCCTTGAACTATTCAGGTGATGTGATAACAGGCAAATACAACGCATTCAACACAATACATAATAACTTTTATAACAGCGCCAAAAGTATGGAAGAAAATACACAGCCATGTCCTAATTTAACATCAGCAAATTTTAATGCTGTGCTTTTAGGACAAAATGAAAACACTTTATTTGTATGTCTTATATAATTTTATTCAGTTTAGATAATTATTCCTTAGTACAACTCTATGAAAAAGGTATTCTTGTTATTTTTTATTTTATAGTTTAGGAAACTGAAGCTTAGAGAAGTTGACAATTTGCTTCAAGGCTCCATGATAAAAGAGACTCCGAATTATACCCAGTTCCATCTGCTTTAAGCATTGCATAATATCTGCCCAATCCTGGAAGTACTTAAAATATAATTAAGAAAGAAACAAACAAACAAAAAATGGGACTACATGGAACAATTAGAAAAACATATTGTATAAAACAATTACAAGGTAATAAATGAGTTCTAGTTCACAATTCAGAATATTTTTTTAAAGTTGAATACATAGGGGAAGTAGAGAACATCTGATAACACTTTTAGCAAAAGAAAATGCAGCCTCAAAGTATAGTTTTCCTTTGCAACTGAATAGCTGAATGTTACCTAGAGGTCAGTAGTTAATTTTAAATACTATTTGTGAGTCCACCAACTTCTACCCATTGATCCTTAGCCTCTGTCTCCCCCGAGGGGATTTCCTTTCCCTTATCTCTTGACAACACCCATCACTTAGAACTCAGACATGATCTCTTTCGTTTCTTTAGTTTAACAGTCTTCTCTCATTACTATGTGTTCTATTCCATGTGAAAGTTTCAAGAGAGAGCAACAGTTCCTTCTTAAACAAAATGTTCAAGTTCCTACCCCTTTCTACTTTCCTTAGGTTTTCATCTTTTTCTTTCTAGTTTTTTATTAGCTCTACTCTTTTTTGTTTTGTCTTATATACTTTGGACTTTGTTGTAAAAGCTCCCATGTATCATGTAGAATGCACTGTACGCCCTTGAGAAACTCTAACTTACAAAATTTCACTACAGAGAAGGTAATCTGGACAGAGTCTGGGTCCAACTCAAGAGTCCATATTTAGCCAGTTTCTGAACATCACTTGAATTACTTTTCTCGACCATTTTTCAGGTTGCCATTTGAGCTACTAGGAGGCCGTCAGGCTCTCTGCTGTCTTTCTTCCCTTTATGTCCACTAACTTACTTTCCTGTGCACTCCTGTAATGTTTGTTTAGTTACATCTTAAGTCAAATCAAAACCATATTCTAGGTAATGGCAACTAGCTGAAGAAAAGTCTTTGGCGAGATTTTGTGTCAGTTTAATTAGTTTTTTATTGTTTTAATCATTGGAAGAAAAAGAAGAGATATTTTGAAGCAGTGGTCCTTTTTTTTTTTAATGAAACAAAATATTTGATGCTTTCCCAGGTAAATAAAGTTGCTTAAAACTAAGAGTTAAAAACTAGTTGCGCGAGGGATTTAGTTCAGTGGTGCCTCATCTGCCTGGCAAATGAAAGGTCCTGAGTTCGATCCCTGTTAATGCCCCAAAAACCAAAAAATAAAAAGAAAAGAAAAGAAAAACTAGTAATTGAGTGTCCTGCGTCTCTTTTTAATTCAGGCCAATATCTCAACTTAGTTTTCACCCATTCCTACTTTATGTCTGTGGGATAAGCTTTTATCTGTGTATACTGAACTTGATATAGTAACATGATTAAAAGATTCTCATACCTTGAGCTGTAAAACTTGCAGCAAAATAATGGAAAAGGAAACATAGATATTTGTACATATTAAGCCTTGCTGCTTTAAATATATATCTGCTTAAAACTACGATTCTGGGGAAAATGATTAAAGACACGATCAAACGTGAAAAGAAAGTAGCACTTCCTTTTGAAGTGAAAAAGTCTCTTGGTCCAACTAGGGAGTGCCGACTTGGAAAAACTGGTAGTGTGACATTCTGGAAGAAATAAAATCGTCATGAACAAAGGTGAGGAGGGATTGTATTTGTCAAGCAGAGACTCCTGGATGAACTGGCTGAGGACTGTGGCATGTCACATCACATCTTGGAGAGTTAATGACTAGTAATGTTGGAGGAACAGGTCTTTTGTCAGATCGTTATAGCAGTCCTAGTTACAACCGCCTTGAGATGTAATGACTGGTTCGGATAAGGGGCCAAAATACTTCAGGTGAAACATGACTCAATCCAATCACTTTTTGCCTGATTAGGAAAGGAAGTGATGGCAGTTTTACCTGGAAGGCACTGAGGGTGATCCCTAGGGCAAGAACACAGAGCTGCTTTTGGTTTCCAGGAAGTAAAAACTGGAGAAATTGCTTGGTCTCTGATTCTGTGCAAGTAGTTGGCTATGCTTTGCCCAGCCTTGCTTTGCTCTAAACACAATTCATTGAGGAATTTACTCTTCTTATGTAAGCATCCTAGAAGAGTAAGAAGGAAAGAATAATCTGGAATATTGAACAGGGCTGGATGAATGGTGTCACTGCTTCTGAATTACATTAAAATCTTATGCTGCTCCATAGAGGAAAGGACGTCTTGTAGAGTTTAGGGATATCAAGGGTATCAGGAAGGCAATAGAAAAACTGCTCCTTTGCAAGAACACTACAAGTCAAAATTAAGGCTCAAGTACATTAAAGTATTGTTTTTCTCACCTTTACTGAATCTCAGTTTTTGCTATATGTCTAGATTTCATGAGGAGGATGAGAATGTTAAGATGTGGCTTATTCATTTTCTTACAACAATCTAAGTATTATACACATACACACGCACAATCATCCAGTAATAATATGATTTATGATTTTTACCAATAACAGATTTCAGAGCAAGTAGTGATCCATTAAAAAACACAGGTCTACTAGTCAATTATTTCAAAAAGTCACAGTTGCAAAATGGTAGCTGTCACTTAAATATTCATCAGGGAAGGACATCAGTTAAGGGTATTGTAACAATGTGCTTATGAACTTTAAAAATTAGATTTCACCTTTGGTAATGGGAAAGTACCTTCTATTGAGCAAACTGTTCCACAGATAACAATAATATGGAAAAATATAATCAATAGCTATCTGAAAAAAATAGGAATATGACAAAAAGCAATAAAAAACTAGAAGTAGTCAAAAAGTTAATTGATGGGCTGGAGATTTAGCTCAGTGGTACTGCCCAACTCGCAAGCACACGAGTTTGATCCCTGGTACCAAAAATAAAATTTAAAAAAATTAAATGATAAAATTAATGGTCCTTGGTTTCCTGTTCTTGTGATTTTATTTTTCTGCTGTTATCATTGTTGTTTGTTAATTAGTGCCATGCAGAGAGAATAAAAATTAGATGGAAACTTGAAGACTTATTGACTTTAAAAAAATAATATTCAATTAGCCTAAAATTGTTGATTGATAGACACAAGGAACAAAAAGGTTATACAGAAAAGGCAAATAATGGTGATATAGCTAAGTAGGACTAGAATAATAGTAACATTAAATATAAATTGACGAAAATCTCCAGCTGAAAGGTAAAAATTTTCAGAATGAATAAAAAAACCAAGACCCAACTCCGTGCTGTAACAAGATTATAAATATAAAGACAGTGCCAGCTTGAAAGTAAAATGATGACACTATGTAAATAACATAGACAATAAGTACAGAAGGCTAAAGCGGCTATGTTAATATCAAATGGAAGAGACTTCAAAACAAGGAAGATGAAGAAAGAATTCATAATAAAAAAATCAATTCATAAGGAAAACATAAAAATAATCATACCTTCAAAAAATGAAGCAAAAAGGTCTGGGGATTTAACTCGGTGGCCTGCCTTGAAAGTGCAAGGACCTGAGTTCAATCCCCAGTACAAAAAAAAAAAAAAAAAAAAAAAAAAAAAAAAAAAAAAAAATAAATAAAAAAAAAAAAAAGCAAAAATTAATTAACTGAAGAAATAAATTTGCAAGCATAGTGTAATATTTTAATATCTGTTTCAGCAATTGATAGAATGGCTATAAAAAGCATTAAAATGATAGCTGTGAATACTGTCAATTGTTTCCATCTAATTAACATTTATAGAACACTGTCCTCAACAGCTAGAAATGCTCATTCTTCTATCCAAGCACCTTCCTTCTTTTTTCTTTCTTTAATTCTTTTCATTCTTCATTCTTTACTTTTTTAATTGTTAAAGAATAGCATCAGTTTAGTACAGTATTATACTGTCACTTAAAACAAAACTAATGGCATAGATGCTTATAAGATAATCAGGATATTTATGTAAATATATTAATGAGTGCATATTTAAAAAGGTTAGTCAGTGTTACCAAATACTAATAGTGGCTGTTTGAATGGTGGAATTTAGATCATTTTACTTTTGGAATATCCATTCTTATTGTGTACACATGCTGTGCTAAATAACCCACATGTTGAATTATAAAACAAGTTTTAAGAAATTTTAAAAGGCTAAAGTCTTGGAAAGCATATCATCTGGATACATGAAATTATATTTAAATTAATAATGTATCTTCAAAAAATTCAACTATTTGAAATTAGTATTACACTTTTAGTTAATCCAAGGGTCAAGAAAATCATAATAACCCAAGGAAGAAAACAAAAGAAAGAAAAGAAATCACAATGGGCAAATAGGGAGGGAAGGAGGGGGTGAAGGGAGAGCAGGGACAAGGGGAAAAAATGAGAACCAAGACCTGTCATGTAAAGGTACAAGATCCCAACAATGAATGTAACTGTACTGTATACCTAAAATGTACCAAGAAACTCAATTAAAAAAAAGAAATCACAATGGAGTTGGAAAATATTTTAAACTGCAATAATGAACATATATTAAACTTTATAGGACACAGCTAAAGAATGCTTAGAAAAAAGTTGTATTTCTAAGTGCATATATTAGAAATGAAAAAAGTTACAAAAAGAGTAATTTAAGTTTAAAGTTAAGAAGTTATAAAAAGAAAGCAAAATAAAAAATAAGTGGAAAATGAAATAATAAAAATAAGAACAAAAATCAATGAAATGGCCCAAAATGGCTCTTTCAAAAACTTCAGATAATAAGATAATTGACAATGTGAAATAGGAAGAAAAGGGCTAAAGATGTAGGGAAAGTGGGAAGGGTAGGGGAAAGGTAATAAGGGAAAAGAAAAAACCATGAGAAAATGAAAAATGGAAATAAAGTGTTTGCAAATGGGGAGGGGAGGATGGGGTAAAGGAAGGGAAGGGACAAGGGGAAAAAATGAAAATGAGACCTGTCATGTAAATGTACAAGATCCCAATATGAATGTAACTGTACTGTACACCTAAATGTACCAATAAACTCAATAAAAAAAACAGATAGATGGAGAAGGGGAGAGAGAGAGAGAGAGAGAGAGAGAGAGAGAGAGAGCGCTAAGATTTTAAATGCATAGTAAAAGAACATTATCTTCATTCCAATACATGAAAGGCACAAATTCTTTGAAAAATATAACTTACAAAAAAATGAAACAAAAGTCAGAATAGTCCTCCAATTTAAAAAAATTGAAGGTTAAAAACTTTTCCACAATAAAAGCTCTAGGCCTGAAGTGTTTCATTGATGAATGTTAACAAAATATTTAAGGAAGAAAACGTATCTGAGGAAATATGAGAGAAGCTCTTTCCAATAAATTAAAAAACAGAACTTCAAGGCCGGGGATTTAGCTCAGTGGTTCGGTGGCCTGCCTTGCAAGCGCAAGGACCCAAGTTCAATCCCTGGTACCAAAAAAAACAAAACAAAGCAAAACAAAAAAACAGAACATCTTTTAAAAGCAGGGTAATGTGGTTCTAAACAGAAAATATTAAACATTCGAGCCTATCACAATAATGAGCAGTTATAGGCTAGACCAACTCACAGGACAATGAAAAATAGTAATCAGCTTGTTTTTGAAATACTACATTTTAAGTAATAGATAACTTGGACATGCCATAAACAACAATTTTAATAAGATGTTGCTAGCTGTCTGATTTTTAAAAAAGTGAAGAACAGTGAAAATAGGGAAAAGTGGCCTTTATTGTAGTTTGAGAAGAGAAAAAAGTGAGAAAAAGAAACAGTGAAAATTCTCTGTAGGATACATTTGAGGTAAGTTTTAAAGCATGAAGAAAGAGTTAGTCAAATAAGGGATGTAGGGAAGGAAGTGAATTCTACGAAGGTGTGATAACAGGAGCATGAGCCAGCATTGTGAAACACAGGTAAGACAAAATGATGTTGTTACATGCAATTCAGAATTACTAGGGCATGAAATTCAGAGTGGCATGAAACACGATGGAGAAACAGGGGTTGAACCATGGATGGCTTTGAATGTTTGCTGTCTTAATTTCATAGTCCTCAAACTATAGAGGACAATGAGTATGGAAAGCCATAGAATGAACATGATGTTTCCTTCTGAAGAACCTATTATACCCAATGGCAAGCAATTCAATGTAACATTATTTTATATTTAAGCAAATAAATATATTAGGGTGTAGAATATCACATTATCCCCTCCCCAGTGGTTGAAATAGAACCCAGAGCTTCATGCCTATTAGACAAGCACTGAGCTACATTCCCAGCTCTAAAGATAACTTTAGAGATTTAAAAGCACAAGGCAACCAGCCTTAACGCTATTGGTCAGCTCCTCAGGGGTATCACCTTACCCTCTTCTATCACCAAGTCTCTAGGGAAGTCTGACAAAGTGATGATGAATCACCAAAGGAACACAGACAAATTCTTCAGCTCCCAATTTCATTTCTATTGAATTGTGTAATCCTTGCCAGCCCCCTAATCCAGGTTCAAAGCTTGTCTCTTGGGTCGTTAATTCTTTATTGTGTGGTAATTTCCCAGAACCAAAATTCTGTCCCCGCTGGAATTAAAAGTGACCACAGTGGAGATTTCTATTTTTGCAGGTCACCTATCGGACAGAAGCTTTCAGATCATTACATCAGTTCCAGTGTGCAAAGCTGAGTTGCCGCTGCTTTCTTCAGGAGCAGTCATAGAGCTGATTATTTCACAGACCTAGTCTGACACTCCCAAGCCTCCTCCCTGACAACTGCTGGGTTTCCTGCATGCCTCACAAGTGAAAGTGCACAATCTCTTGCAGTTACAAAAAATTTGTATTATCTTAGAGACCATCTTTTAGGAGGATCTGGGTCGACTGAATTACTCTTCCAAGATTCATTTTAGAATCTGTAATATGAAGAAGTTAAGCAGAGAATTCCTGAGCCTTAAAATTTAACATGCTAAATTTTTTTCTGATCTTGGTCAATGATTCGATATATTGACAAGATTGGATCACGATGATGAAGTGAGCTCATCAAACTACTTCTCTGTCCAGAAAAATAAACCTCAGAAAAACAAAACAAAAAAGGCTTATGACTGCTTAAAAACAAGAATAGGTCCTATTCATAGACCAGAAACTTTAGAGAACCCATGAAAGCACTGAAGAGGGAAGGTAGATAGGATTGAATCAGTACTAAAAAATAAATAAATAAGATTTTAATCTCTAAACTAAAACAACAAAAAAGCAACTTAATTTCATAAAAAAGCAAAATATATATATATATATATTAAATTCCAGCAATAAAATAAAACTTTTTGCCTAACTAGGCTTTAAAAAAATCTAGCTATATTCTTTTTAAAAGAGTAGAGAAAAACGAACATTTAAAATCATGCGAGAACACAGTATCATAACCACCAGGATACTCAACAAAATCACACAGCAAAGTCATCATGTTAGAATTAGGGTGTAAGGTTTGATATATATATATTAAATTCCAGCAATAAAATAAAACTTTTTGCCTAACTAGGCTTTAAAAAAATCTAGCTATATTCTTTTTAAAAGAGTAGAGAAAAACGAACATTTAAAATCATGCGAGAACACAGTATCATAACCACCAGGATACTCAACAAAATCACACAGCAAAGTCATCATGTTAGAATTAGGGTGTAAGGTTTGGGACAAAGGATCTTCCTTTTGTAGGATTCTAAAGTTAAGCAGACATGTTTGGCATATCTGAGTATTATTGTGATTGGTTCTTGATAAAGAAATGGAATATTAACAACATGGTAGAAAATGTTATCTATACTTCTTTCATGAATTTCTGTGTTTGTTCAAACTTATTCTTTCATTTATTTGTTTTGGGGGTGTTTTAACCAATTGAATATATTGTTCCTCAAGGAATCAATATGCTTAAAAGGCTATGTGGTGGAGGTTGTCACATATAGACAATTCTGTGAGTTATGACCAATCTGCAATTCAGTGGGGGAAAGATGCTCTTTTAAACAAATGGTTCTGGATCAATGGACCATGTCTATGGAAAAAATGAAGCTTGTTCTTTACTCACATCATATAAAGCATTAATTCCAAATGGATAAAAGAGAAATGTGAAGGGCAGAAGAGTAAAACTTTTAGAAGAAAACAAGAATATCCTCATGACCTTAAAATAGGCAATGTTTCCTTAAATATAAAAACAATCTGTGGAAGAAGAGACTGAAAAAAAATGGGCTTCAACAAAATTAAGAAATTCTGCACATTAAAGACACCATTAAGAGTGAGAGAAGCTAGTTATGACCAATCTGCAATTCAGTGGGGGAAAGATGCTCTTTTAAACAAATGGTTCTGGATCAATGGACCATGTCTATGGAAAAAATGAAGCTTGTTCTTTACTCACATCATATAAAGCATTAATTCCAAATGGATAAAAGAGAAATGTGAAGGGCAGAAGAGTAAAACTTTTAGAAGAAAACAAGAATATCCTCATGACCTTAAAATAGGCAATGTTTCCTTAAATATAAAAACAATCTGTGGAAGAAGAGACTGAAAAAAAATGGGCTTCAACAAAATTAAGAAATTCTGCACATTAAAGACACCATTAAGAGAGTGAGAAGCCGGGTGGTGTTGTGGCGCATGCCTGTAATCCCAGCACTCAGGAGGCTGAGGTAGGAGGATCGCTGTGAGTTCAAGACCAGCCTGGGCTACATAGTGAGTTTCAGGTCAATCTCAACTACATAGTAAGAGCCTGCCTCAACGTCCCCCCCCAAAACAAAAGTGAGAAAACCAACTATAACCAGGAGAAAAAAATGTAGCATTTCTATAAATCAGAGAGAAAGACACCAGTTTTAAAAAATAAGAGACTTTATTTTCATATATGTAGATTTCTAAATGGCCAGTAAACACATAAAAAGGGATTAAATGTCATTATTAATCAGGGAAATGTCATTTAAAACAAGAAACACAGTAAGATACTACTATATGCTACAATTTTCAAAATCAGGTGCTACTACTCTAAAAATCTCTTGTCATGGTAAAACTGGCAAAATCCCTCTGTTTTTACCATATCTATTTCCCTTATATCCACTGGAAAATTCCCATTTCAACAAAATTTTGTGCAGGTGATGGAAAGGTGATGGCTTTTTGGCTTTAAGGGTAATAATTTTCCTTTCAGGTTCAACTAGAAAATATCAAGCAAATAATAACTTGATGTGTGAATCTGACCAGCCTTGTCTAGTCATCCTATCTTCACTGGGTTTCTTATTATAAGACAAAGTGACCTATATTTTTCTTAATCCGAAGGGGTCCCAATCAACCATAGGTAGATAATTTGTGTATGGCTGAGTAAATTACTAGAAGAAAACACATGTGAGTTCCTCAAAGACACAAAACAAAATTTATTATTAGCCTAAAGGGGCTCTACATATCACTCCATAAGTGGAGAATGAGTTTGTGTGATTATGGTCAGAAAAAAACTAATAAACAGGATATATAGGAAAGGAAAGTTGCTCTCACATTCTAGGCATGACAAACTATAATTATGTCTGTGTCCCTTTTATTGTATCTTATCATATAACTTAACAGTTTCTTCTCTATCATATATCCCCAGAGCAGGAAATGAAAAGAAATCCACTTCTTTTTTTTTTTCCTCCTCCTTGCAGTCATTATACACTGAAATCACTGTTTTTCATGGCCACAGATTTCCCTTTAGCTTCTCTTCAAATATAGCCTGTGCCTCTCTAGCCTTTCCTTTCCACCACACCTCTGCAATCAAATCAGAAGTTTCACGGGGTTAGGGTTAACTCTTCATCTCAGTGTTTTCAGAATTCACTTTCAGGAAAAGGATTTAATAGATAATTTTACATTTTTCTACATGTAATTAAGGAATTATGTTTCTAAAAATATTTAAAATTATGTCTTAAATTTCGGATGGTGGGGTTTTGAAGACAGATAAAGTGGTAGGGGGTGGTGGTTGGATTTGGAAGTTAATACTGTTCCCTCTGACTTTCCTTGTGCCCTCTGTATTTATAACACATGATATCTTTTCCAGTAAAGCTGGATCTGTTTTCAACAGACTACAAAGCATAGCTATCTGATCTGCCCTCAGTCCCGTGTAACTTTGATCTATTTTCTTTCAGAGATACCTCCTTTTCAAAATGCCAGGAGGAATGGCAAAGAGTTGAAAAGAGCTTTTTACTTTCACCCAGACTGAAATGACCTAAGATACAAGGACTGGGTAATCTCAGTTTCTCTGGAAAGTACAAAGTGTTGTTCTTCATGGTTGGTAGTAAACAAAGAACAGAACATATCCTCAGCAACACAACTAAAACAACCCTTCAGTTTATGACCTACTGACTAAATCAATAGTAGCTTACAATGGACTTGTCTGTAGGTGGGGACCCTGAATATAATATAGTGCCAGTATCCACAACTTGCATAAGAAGATAAGCAACTAACAAAGTTTCAATCTTTGCTGCCTTTGCACTAAATTTGAGGAACATTTCCATTGAACACATCCAATGAGAAGTACATCATTTCCATGGTTTATATCATAAGGTGTTCAAAAGTTATACACCTTTCTCTTTAACATTTTAAATTAAGTCCCTGAATGTAGAAAGTCTATACCCTAAATAAATCAACAGCATTTTATGTAATGTTAACATGTTGACATTTGAGGTTGAAATCAAGACTGAGGGAGCCCCACAACTAAGTAACCAATGCAAAAGCTAATCCAGACATGGTAAACTCAACTCTTTTGGTGCACTACTAAAGGTAGGTATAAGCCTCTTTGAGATTTCTATTAAATACAAACCTTTCTTTCTGATTGTTTTATACAAAATAGTGAATTATCAAATAAACACCAGTAACGAGAGTTAACATCAGTACTCCTATACAGAAGTCAAAATTGAAGAGCTTAGAGAAAGATTTATAAGCTCCTGCCTCAATTTTTGTCTTTACATAGCTTCTGTTTTACATGGACACTTGAAATTTGGCGCTACAAGGATAGAATGAAGTTATTCAAGGAACTGGAGGTTACAGCCCAAGGAAGTAGAAGACAAAATGACTAAGTATATGAACAATAATTGCCAATAGCATACATAGTATAACTGTTAGGAATTGCTTTTAAAAACTCAATGTATATTAACTTATTTAATCCTCTCAAATGCTGTACATAAATATTATTCTGAATTTATGGAGAACAAATCTAAGGAACAACATGACAAAATAATTCCCAGCATTATATAGAAACTGCCAAAATTTGAACATCAGCAGTCTAGCTCTGAAGTAATGCTCATCGCCACTTGAGCTCACTAAATTACTAAATCAGTTATTCATTTTTTCATTTAATATTTATCAATGTGTTATGTTCTCAGCACTGTGGCAGGCTCCAGGGCATACAGAAATGAATAACATCAGCTATGGCACCTGTTTCCATAGACTGTAAGGTCTATTGGGAAATAATCATGAATATTAAGTAATTATACAAACATAAAATTGTAATGTGATTGGACCATAAAGGAAGGTGTATGGTGCTATGGGAATCAAAGAAGAATATCAGAAATGTTTTGCTTAGGAACTGATATATGTGCTTAATATGGATAAAGAACCGCAAACTAGACATGGAGGGAAAGGAAGCAATTTCAAGGCACAGGTAAGACCACATACAAATCCTTTGTAGTTGGCTGGGCAAGGTGCACACTAATTCTCCAGCTATTCGAGATGCTGAGACAGGAGGCTTTCTTAAGCCTAGGAGTTTGAGGCTGGCTTTGGAAGGATTCTGTCTCAAAACAAAACAAAACAAAACACGTTCTGGAGTGAGTGGGGACAGGAAGGGTAGTGCATTTTTTTCCCCAGTACTGGGGATTGAACTCAGGACCTTGCACTTGTGAGGCAGGGATGGGGCCACTGAGCTAAATCCCTGGCCCCAAAAAATACTACTATTTGAAAGCAGGTTAATGTGAGGTAGAAGCACAGAGAGAAAGATGGAGGAGAGTAGAGGACAAGGCGGGAATGACGGGTAGGCCCAATCTTGGCAAAGTTTCTGTAGGCTATGTTGTCTTAAGAAACTTCTACCTTAAGACTTTTTCCAAGCATGAAAAGATTTTAAATAAGAACAGGATTGGTGGTGGAATTACATAAATAAGAATGTTTTTTAAAAGGGTCACTCTAATACTGATAATGAGACTGAAAAGGACCAATAAATAAAAGAATGGATTAAAAAGTTATTGTAATAGTCCAGATAAGAGATGATTATCTTGGAGTGATGATGGAAATAAAGGAACGTGGGTTGAATCAGGCTACTGTAGGCAGAAGAATCAATAGAAATCTCTTGAAAAATGATCTAGGATACTTTGATCATATACAACTATTTTGGTTTTTTTAATATATAAAAGTACTCACCACCTGCTGAAATAAGTGAAAAGGTTAGCTACTAATATGCAACAAGATAATCTGACAAAATTCTGTCATACTGACATTTAAAAAATAGTTATCATCAAAGAGGCATGCATACAATACTTTGTATAATCCCTACTAAAGCCTCAATTAAACTCCAGGTCTTTTTAAAAAATATATTATGATACAAACTACTGCTTCATAACAAATTATTTCTAATTTAGTGACTTGAAACAAGAATAAATATGTTAGCTCAGAGTTTCTGTAGGTCAGGGATATGAAAGTAGCTTAGCTAGGTAGTTCTGGTCAGGGTCTCATATAAGAGTCAAGATGTTGGCCAGGGATGTTGCTACCTGAAGATTTGACTGGGAATTTGTTTCCAAGATGGCTCACTCATATGACTGACATTCGCAGATCTTAGTCCCTTCCCCTCTGATTCTCTTTATGAGGCTACTTGAATAATTTCACAACATGGTTGCTATCTTCCTTCAGAATACATAATCTAAGAAAGAAGAAAGTGGAATCTACAATAGTTTTTAAATCTTAGCTTCAGAAGTCTCACACACATCTCTATTACAAAATGTCTTCTTGGTTACACTGGTCAGTACTAATGGATACGAGAGAAGACTACACTAGAGGAACGAACGCTAAAGGTCATTTGTATTAGCTCACTGAATTGTTCTCTAAAGTTCATGAAATTTGGTCCACAAGGCAGCAGTATCAAAAGATGGCAGCTAAGTGCTGTGCTGTGGTACATGCATGTAATCTTAGCGATTTGGGAGTCTGAGGCAAGAAGACTGCAAATCAAGGCAGCCTGAGCAAATTAGTAAGACCCTGTCGCAAGGTGTATGTGGGGGTTGTAGAGCAGTGGTAGAGCACTTGACTAGCCCTGGATGAAAAACAAGATGGAATCTTTGGGAGGTAATTGGGTAATATGAGTCCTGCTCTTAAGAATGGTTCAATCCACTCACGGATTAATGGAGTAATGAAGCGAACAACAGATTATTATGAAAGTGGTTTTGTTATAAAATTGAATTCTCTCTACCTTTTCACATAAGGTCCTCTATCTTATGATTCATGAAAAATATCCTCCATAGATGCTAGAATTATATTTTTTTAATCTTCCTAGCCTACAGAACAGTAGACTAAATAAACTTCTATTTTTGATACATGAACCAGTGTCAAGTGTTTTGTTACAACAACAACAAGTTATCAAGGGCCAACTTGAAGATGGCTATCGTATATAATTACATCATACCTAGTGAGTTAAGGCAGATATAGTAATATTCTGAAGCAAGTTTCAGGCAGCTAAGACTCACTAGCATGGATATTTTAGGAATCAAACCAAGGGTGCCATTTCTAAGGCTACACGTTGCATGCTGGATTTTTATGCCCTATTCTGCAAAGGTGAGATGTCTAAAACATATTAGTCAATTCTCACATTCTGAACCACACTAATTTCATTGATGAAAACCCTTTGCTAATATTCACTAACCTAGTTATAAATTGCTGAGGTTGTTAAAATTATCGTCATGCAATTGTCATTCTTCCTCTGTCATGTGCCCTTTCTACTAGTTGACTGCCTGGTATGTAAATTCTTAATTATGGCACATAATGGCAATGAGCCTAAATTAATACACATACATATCCACAGATAATATCACATTGTATATCATTTGTTGTTCAAAAGTAAATTACAGACAAAATTCAGAGATACAACCTATGAAAAAGTACTCTGACCAATGACTGTCATGACATTGAGCTGTTCATACTAGATAAGAGCTTATCTACATTGGAAATTACTGGATAGTCTTCAGCAAAGTATTTCTGGCATTAACTTATGCTGCTGAAAAATATTCTATACTGTTCTTAATTTGAGCATTTTTAGATTGTATTATACTGCTATTCTGAGAATCCCACGAGTTAACAACCTCAAAGCACTTAGGACAAGCACCTGGCACTTAGTTATCAGTAAGTGTGACGATGGTGGTGGCAGTGGTGATGATCAGCTGGTCTTCAGATGAACACATGCCTCTATGACTGTCAATCACATCAAATCCAGAGCCTCACGTTAGACAAGTGATCTAGCACTGAACTAAGTCCCCGGCCCCTTGTTTGCTTGCTTGTTTGAGACAGGGTCTGTTTCCCAGGCTGCCCCTGAACTTGGGGTCCTACTTCCTTAGCTTCCCAAGGAGCTCAAATTACATGTGTGCATCACCATGCTTGGCTAAGAATTCTGGTTTTTTTTCCTTGTTTATTGGTACATTAGTATACAATACAATGACATTCATTATTGAGAATTTGTACCTTTACATAATCTATGTTGGTTCTTATTTTTTCCCCATTCCGCTGCTCTCCCTTCAACTCCTCCACTCCTCCCTATTTTAAAAACTTTGTTTCCATTTGTTCATATTAATTTCTTTCCCTTTTCTCCTTTCCCCAATCCATCCCACTTCTCCTTCCCCTTTGGACATTTTCTTCCTATTTCACATTATCAATGATATAATTTGATCCTTATTTACACTTTCAGTTTTTCACACCAGAGAACTATTCGGTATTTACACGTGTGTCCTATTTATCTCACTTGAGTATGGCCTCAATGTGCATCCACTTAGCTATAAATATCTCTAGTTTCCCTTTCTTTATGGCTGAGTAGTACTCCATTTTATGTTAAACACACACACGCACACACACACACACACACACTTCTTTATTCAGTCTCCACTTATGGGCAGTTGGGCTTTTTCCAAGTTTTAGCTATTACAAACTGCTGCTATAAACACAGGTGTGCATATATCACTGTGGTATAATTCTTTTAATTCTTCTTGAAAGATACTCAGCAGGAGAATAGCTAGGTCAAATGGGACCTCTAATTCTAGTTGTTTGAGGTATCTCCATATTAATTTCCACAGTGGTTGCACCAGTCTGCACTCCCACCAACAGTGGAGAAGGGTTCCTTTCTCCCCACAACCCCACCAGCATTTGTTATTGATTTCTTGATACCAGCCATTTTTTCTGGGGTGAGGTGGAATCTCAGTGTTGTTTTCATCTGCATCTCAGTGATGTTGAACATTTTTTCATATATTTATTTGCTACTTTTCTTCATCTGAGAAATTTCTGTTTATTTCAGATGCCCATTTTTGTACTGTGCCTTTATATTTGGGGGTCTGATTTTTTTGAGTTATTTATATATTCTAGATAGAAGACCTTTGTCTGAGGAACAGCTGGTAAAATTTTTTTTCCCAAATTGTGCTTGGCTCTTAGCTCAATTGGTGGTTTCTCTTGTAGTGCAAAAGCTTTTTATAAGATGAGATCCCAGTTGTTGATTCTTTGTGCTAGTTCTGGTGCTATTTTCATATTTGACCATTATGTTAAAGGAATAAAATTACTGTTAACAAAATTCACATCCTTATTTCTAGTGTACTCTTCAGTAACCAAACTATTTCATATGAAAACATTCTATATTATAGACAGTTCATAGCATGAAATGTTCAAGCACTGGACGTTTGCCCTAGTTTAGATCTGGAATGTTCCCCAATTTCCATGTCCTCAGTTTGGTACAATTTGGAAAGTGATGGAACTTTTACGAATTGAGGTCAGGTAGAAGGAGGTGGGTCACTGAGGGGAGAGAAGGCATGTCTTCAAAGGGAATGGATCTAAACTTCTGAAACCAGGAGCCAAAATAAAACTATCCTTCTTATAAGCTGATTACCTCAGCTATTTTGTCATAGCAACAGAAACCTAACACAGAGTCAATGAAAATAGAGTCAATGAATACATAAATGTCCTTGCTCTCTAGAAACTTAAAAACAAACTAACATTTTTGACATACAGTTTTACAAAATGTTATCTTATGGAATAGATTACTGAAGATCACCAGTCAGGATACAGAATTCTTCTATCACTCGCAAGAAATCTCCTTATTTTACCTGATAGTCACTCCCTTCCTTAACCCTAACTTCTCACACTGCTTTTGTCATCTATCATTATCACTTTACTTTTTTAAGAATGTTATATAAGCAGAATTATACAACATGTCATCATAAATTGGTTTTCTCAGTCAGCATAAAGGCCTTGAAATCCACTCAAGTTGCTGTATGTACCAACAGTTTCTTTTTATCACGGAACAACATTCTGTGAGAGGGATGTACCATGGTTTATTCATTCACCTGTTGGTAATCTCCTTGGCTATTCTCAGTTTGGTGCTAGCTCAAATAAAGCTCATATAAATATTTATGTCCAGGTTTTTGTATGAACATCAAAAGTTTTTATTTCTCTAGAATATCCAGTAGTTGGATTTCTGGGTTGAATGGTCAGTTTATGTTTATCAGTATAATATACTGTCAGAATGATTCTAGAGTGACTGTAACAATTTACATTCCTACCAGCAACAGAGTATGTGAGAGATTTGGTTGTTCAGCATCTTGTCAACATTTAATATCATAAGCATTTTAGCTTTTCTAACGTGTGTGTAGTGATATTTCTTTGAGGTGTTAATTTGTATTTTCCTAATGGCTGATGATGTTGCACTAGTATGATGTTTTACATTTAAAATGTTTTGCATTTTTACAAATAATATTTTAAACATCAGAATTCTCACAAGTAAAGTGTGCTGTAATTCAAGTGACAAAATGCCTGACATATACATCTGATATGCAAAAGACAGTCAAATACAATTACACCAGTGCAGACCCAAAACTGAAAAGGAACACAGAGACAATTTAGTCAGACTTCTCTGTTTTTTTAGCGGACTAAGGCCCAGAAAAGTTAAATGACTTCTCACACTGCTGGGATGAAAACAAAATCATACTTTGATGTTTGATCTCTTCTGTAATGTACCACCTAGTAAATGACAATGATGTTTGAATCTTTCAAAATACTGGGAACCCAATAGTTTTGTTTGTTTGGCTGGGTTTTTTGCTTTGCCTTTTTAGGAAGTGTTTCTTGACATCGAGTTGAAACTGCCTATAAACCACTGAACAGTCTTTCATTATTTTCACACTGAGCTAGAATAGTAGATCCTGTGAATGGATCCAGTTTCATCCTCTGAGACTATTCCAGAGTAAATGTGATACCTTTTCCTCATGGCAAAATTTCAGATACTTGAAAACAGTCATCCTAATCTCACAAACATATTCCAAGCTAACCATGCATATTTCCTTCAACTATACCTTTAGTTAGCTTCTTTGTTGTCCTTGTTTTCATGTAAAACAGTTGCAGATGTCTTTGGATACAAAATACTGAATTAAATATTTCTAGGAATATAGTCAGAGTCTATAGATTATCCAATTATATATATCCATTACAGGAAAAAATGAAATGTACTTGGCTTTTACTTAACCTAAGTATTTTATCACATCATTAAAAGTATTTGCAAATATAGTTTTTAAATTTTAAGCTGAATATCTTATTTTTAAATTGTGTTTATTTTTGAAATGTGTCACATGCCTGTGGTACAAAATGCAAAACATTGAAGAAGGTTACAGCAAAAAGTCATGATCCAACAGGCAATCCATTTTTCCAGTTCCCCTTCTGTCTTAGACAGAAGCTATCTGTCTCTCAATAAATTTTTCCTACTGTTAAACTGAAAAAAAGTCATGATCCTCAGCTTTTTAGTTGAATAAGCAATATTTCAGACACCTTTTAAAAAACATATAGCTCTTTATGATTATGACATTCTATTGCATGGCTATGGCAAATCTTCTTAATCATTTGTCTTGGTATTTTGCTATTATATATAACTCCCTCATAAATATTCTTATGCATAACTTTGTACAAATTTTAGATTATTTCTTAAAGTGGATTCCTAAAAGTAAATTACTGCATCAAATAGTATGACTTGTGCATAATAACTTCCCCCCAAATTGCCACTTTGGTTGCACCAGCAGTGTGTAAACATCTATTTGTCATAAATAATACTTTTTCCAGATTAAACTTCCAAAAATGTTCCACATGATACTGCCCATCCATCCCATACGACTAAGTGCAATTGTTTTAAAATTATTAAACATACTTTACAATTAACATTTATATTAAATTTTTATCTTTACAGATGTTTCATTCACCACATTTTAAAGTCCTATTGTTAACTCTAGGCACATTTTGAAGACTAACTTAGACATATACACAGAGTAGTTATTCTTCAACTGTCATTTAAATAAGTGGATAAACTTAAAAATCCCTAGTGGTTCATTGGATTTTGCCCATATTTTTATGGATGCTTAAAATTCTATCAACTTTAACTATAGCCATCTAGAATTTAGCTATCTTGATATTTAGAAAATATATCCTTTCTAATTTTGAACCAGGTAAAAGTTTGGTAAGTACGGGTTCTATATATTCATTTTTCAAGGAAATGCAACGTTGACCCAGTGGACTGGGTCCGTCCACCCCTGAAGGAGCTAACTACCTTTCAGGACCTTCAGTAGCTTTTCTGTATGTCATTAGCTACTTCACCCATTCTCTATCCCAATTTACACATATGATGAAAATGTCAACATGCTTCTTGGTCCCACATAAATATTTCTTAGTACATTTTATTTATGTAATAGTCTACTAACCCTATCAGGAGGAACAGTAGACTGGAATAAATTATTGTAGGTAGACTCACACTACATTGGCTTGCATGCTGCTGCTTCTCACAGAGATTTCCAGAGCATCCTTTACAATTTCTTTTGGATTCTTCCCTAGGAAAACATGGTCCTGCCTGGGGATTAGAGATTCCAGAGAATTTCAGTTAATGTTTAAAATCAAAGGCAAGTAAAGATTAACAAGAGGGTATCCAAGTGACATAGACATTCATTTTATAACACTGGAAACACATTAGTTACACACGACTCTGTACTTCTGCAGATCTGTGACCATTTGAAAAAAATGTTTTAAACTATGAATAATTTTCATATGACTAATTTAGGCATCTGTATATAGACAGCTAGCACTCCTGCTATAGATCCATGCAAATAGAGAACAGGAAGCATGTGTTAGTCAGAGGCTTTCTCTGATCACCTAGAAGATTCATTGGGAGATCTTTGGGTACTGGGTTGATTGCCACATTTTGTGTTTCTGGAGAAGCACAGTAGTAATATTATAAGGTTTCTTTCAAACCTTGGCAATCTGTGTCAAAGCATACTGTGTGGCCTATAACTTGCTAATTCCACCTAAATGGAGTCTCTCAAACCTTCTATAACCTCCACCACTCATTCATGATCTTATTATTTTTAACCCAAGAAAACCTAATTGCGGTGGTAAATTCTGGGTCAATTCGACTAGGTGAAGGGATGCCCAGATAGCTAGTAACATATTAGTTCTGTGTGTGGATTTCTAAAAGAAATTAGTATTAGATTTGAATCAGGAGACTAAGTAAAGAAGATAGGCCTTTGAAAGTGTGGGGAGGCATCGTCTTTCCATTGAGGATGCTTTCTTCTTGAGCTGGAACATCCATCTTCTGCAGCTCTTGGATACCAAAGCTCCTGGTACTTGGGCTTTAAGGGTCCAGGACTTATACCACCAGCAGACCTCATTCTCCAGCCTCAGACTAGGAGTTACATCATGGACCTTACTGGTCCTCAGGCCTTTAAACTCAAACTGAATTTTATCACTTTCTCCAACTTGCTGACAGTAGATCTCAGGCCTCCATGACCATTTAAGCCAATTCTCACAATCTCCTCTCATCTCAAAAAAGTAAACTGAGGCCCAATAAAATTTTAGTTTATTGGAGCATGCAGTGATTCACAAGTCCTGCAATTCCAAAGCAGGAGTGATGTGGGTTCTCCCTTGAGGGAAAAGAAAGGAGAGGCTTTTATAAGACAAATACAGAAATAAAACAAACACTTGGTTTGTTAGAGATAAACAGTGGCTTTATTTAGCTTTACTCCATTGAGGGAGCCCTTAGTTACATAAGTTTGTTCACTGCTTTTGATTAGTTGAGTTTAAGTTCTGCGTCTCTTGTATGCATTTACAAGAACTAGCTTATTTTGTTTCACTTATGTTTACATATCAAGTAGGTTAAATTAAGAGGCCTATTGGCTTTGTCTGCTCAGGAATTCTTCAGGTCATATCTTCATTTTAACTTACTTTAAATATATATCGATTACACATAACAATATATATTCCATTGGTATCCTATGGAGAACCTCAATACATAACTAATCAAATAGAATAGATTTTCTTTAAACTGTTCATTCATTTTGTTGGGTTGATGTAATAAATTACCCCAGATTGCTAGTTTAAAACAACAGAAATTTAGTTTTTCACAGTTCTGAGGCTGTAAGTTCAAAATTACAGCACGATGAGGTCTGTATTTCCCTCTGAGGATCCAGGGCAGAATTGATACTTGGCCTCCTCCAGCTTCCAGCAGCCGTCAGCATTCCTTGATTTGTAACCACATTACTCCTCTCTGCCTCTATGATCACATTGTCTCCTCTTCTGTCTTCTTTTCTGTCACATAATGTCAATGGAATGATGATCCACCAGGTAACTGAGGATAATCCTTACTTGAAGACCTTTTTAAAGACTTTTATTTCTAAATAAGGTAACATTCAGAGGTTCTAGTATTAGGATGTAGATTTATCTTTTAGGGGGCCAGCATTCAACCACTACATCTTGTTTAAGGATGAAAGCTTTCCCATTTTCTTTTAAAAATTTTGCCTCTTGAAGCTTTAAAAAATTTCAAGAAACCTGTCCATCACGTTAGCTTTCAAGACTTGTGTTTATATTTTAAGAATTTCTTTGGTAAATTTACTTTATTCTCATTTCTCTTTGGATGCTTCATATCCCACTGAATGACACTAATGTGAAGTCAAATGAGCAAGAACAACCATGTGTCACTTAACAATAATAGTATATCTTGAGAAATGCTTCCTTTGGCAATTTAAAACATTTTTATCAGTACGTGTTTTCAGTACACATTGATTACACTAATTGTGGGGAATTGGTATGTCTGAATTTTTCTCATTCCCTTCCTCTTCCTTCCTTTCCCCTCCTTCCATCTCTTTATCCTCTTCCTTTTTGCCAAAACTTTATCTGCATTTTGCTCTTTATTTATATTTTGAGTTTCTCATATGAGAAATCATACAATATTTAAGATTGTTGTGTCTGATTTTTTTCATTTAATATTAACATGATGGTACATCCATTTCCTACAAATGATTCAGGTTTATCTTTATGGAAATTTTGTCTTTGTGTGAATGGGCTAAAGTGTAGTTACACAAACCTAGATGATATAAGTTACTCACTTGATAGGATTTCCTGATACAACAAAGAGATGTGGTAAACATGAAATGCCTCTACCTAATCAGTATATTGTTTTACAGCAAACTGATTTACAAGCAAGAACATACTCTAAAAGAATGTTTTAAACATATAAACCAGTAACATAGTTATTATTACCAGGTCTGTGGTATACTTTTAGACAACTGACAGCATAATAGGTTCAATGACACTAGAATCATGACAAATATGTGAGTACTGTTAAACTATTTTAGGATGCTGATGACGCCCTCTGCAACAGGAATTTTTCAGCTCCATTATAATCTTAGGGGATCATTGTCATATTGTCTGTTGTTGGCCAAAATATCATTATATGGCACATGACTGTAACTCATAGTTTTAAGATTTTTACTTTTATCCTGAAGACAGACATTTACACATGTATAGTTTTCTAGGACCTATTCTGTTTCCCCAAATTCCTCAAATATGGGATCATTGTTCTCAGATCTCATTTGTACTTTTCTTTCCAAGGCCTAGAGAGTGAACCACTGATAGCAGATGACATAATCTAAACAATAAAGAAATAATTCTTAAAATAAGAAAAATGTGCTCAGTGTCTCACTACCAGAGATTAGAACAGGTGAGCACCATTCTAGATGATTTCTTTATATCTCTATACATTAATGTACTTTTGAAAATGAAAAATTGGCATTGCTCTATATATTATTTTGTAACCTGTTTCATTTAATGGAGTGTAGTAGATACTTTTTCACCTCACTAAATCTATGTCAACATCATGTTTTATTTATTTTTTTATCCTTTTATCCCACTTATACCCTCTTACTTCTTTCCTCTCACCTAATAGGCTTTTTCTACTTTCATGTCATCTCTTTTAGATTCCATATATTAATGGAAACATGTTTGTTTTCCCTAACCTGACTTAGTTTAACATGATCATCTTCAGTTCCATCCATTTTCTTGCAAGTGGGCATTTTGTTCTTTATGGTGGAATAATACTCCATTCTACATAAATGCTACAATTTCTTTGACCATTCATCTGTTGATGGGTAGTTGTCTGTCCTCGAAGGCACTTGTGAATAAACATGAGTATACAGGTATCCCTGTACTATGCTGAATTCTAATTTATTGTTTTGTATTCTTGATGATAGCCATCCTGACTGGAATTAAGAGTATCAATGTAGTTTGATTTGCATGTCTTTAATGGTTAAAGATGTTGAATATTTTTGCCATGTACATACTGTCTACTTGTAATATATCTTTTCAAAACTGTCTGTGCAATTCATTGGCCCATTTACTGACTGCACTTTTTGATTTTTCATTTTTAATATATTCTAAATAAGAATTTTCTGTTGGATAAATAGCTGGCAACAATTTTATTCAATTTTATAGGCCAGTCGTCTCACCGTTGTTTCCTTTTTGCATAGAAAAATTTTAATACAATGTCTCATATACTACTATTTTGAGCAGTTAGTAAGTTGCTATTTATTATTACTGTGAGCCTGATTCATTGTTTTAAATATGTTAATTCCATAACTCAGAAAAAACCTATGGAAAATAGGATATTTTCACTTTAAATGAGACAAAGGAGAACTAGAGTACTCTGATTAGTGTCATCTAGAAACAAAAATTCAACAAATTTATTTTAAAGATGTAATTAGCTTTCATTAGTGAGTCTAATAAAACCAGGCAGCATCTTTAAAATATCTGCTCCAGTGAGCTGAAATGAGATGGACATCCTAGGCACAAAAATTTGAACAAAGCAGAAAAAGAACATGAAGAAGACTGGTCATTTCAATGTTATTTTCTTAAAGTGGAGGGTATTTCCTTATCATATGAATTAAAATTAGCCTGTTTGGGGATTTGGCCATTTTCTCTCTGCTGATTTCTAAGAAGGTTGGATAACTCGAGTTTCAGTTTGGTGATGTGGAAATTTAGCATAAGTTACACCATTTCGGTCAGATCCATTGGTTGCATGCAGAAGCTCAGCTCAAAGAATAACCTCTCCTAAATATTAACAATGTTGAAACAAAGAATCAGACCCAGGTTTTCCTCACTCCACAGACAAATATTCTTTTCACTATGTCAACTTACTTTTTGAGTTTACTTTGTAGATAATGAAGCAAAATATTCGTCAGGCAGTTTTACTTTCTGATAGTTTCAACCTTTTATTATAAGCTGCAAGTAGTTTTTTTTTTTTTCCTCCCCAGTCATCGCCTAGAGTTGCAAAGGTTGTTAAAAGGTCCATTATTTGTCTTTCCTTAGCATTTTTTCCCCAAGTTTTACCTCATTTGGGGACATCAGGTTTTTTGAGACTATCCTTTAGAGACCAGGTTACTTTCTTGTAATTATCCTTAGTTTGTTGTTGCTTTCTCCAAGTTTCTGTCAGTTTCAATTAGCCAAGAAATTCCTCTTTGTCAGAATCAGGTTTTAAACTTACCTACTCTGCTGTGACATTAAATTATGAGAAAGGTAAGTAAAAAACTTTTAGGCATTTTGATTTTAGTCCAATGAAACTATTTGAATTTTTTTATTGCATTGCTACAGGTATTGACAAAGTATGATTTAGGGCACTGTGACAATAATGAATTCTTATGTGCTCTACCCACACTCTAGTATTGGATATTAAATCCAGGGGCTAGTGTATGTTAGGCAAGTATTCTACTACTGACTTGTATTCCCAGCTCCCACCCACCTTTTAAATTTTGATACAGGGTTTTACTAATTTGCCCAGGCAGTCCTTGAATTTGTGAGCCTTCTGCCTCAGCCTCCAGAGTAACTGGGAGTACATGTATGTACCACCATGCCTGCTTAATAATGTATTGTGTGAATAACTGCATGTGATCGTACGTATCTGAAAGCAGTGTTAAATTTTGGCATAAAATACTCTAAAGTTCCAAGTTTCCTACTGTCTCTATGTACATCTGGTTACTGTAATATAATCCGATTTCTCATTCCCCACACAAGTTCAACACAGAGTATTTTTTTTATTTATACTATATTAATTTTTTTCATCTTATTACATTTGGAATGTAATCTCAAGTGAGAAAGTGGGGGAAGGGATATGAATTTTTCAGTACTTAAGGCCTGAACTCAGATTCTGAGGCATGCCAGGCACTGAGCAGTATCCACAGCTCCATTTTTGCTAACTTTTAAGTAAAATTTAACAGTTGTCTCAATTGAGCATATGCAATAAACCACAGGGCTATTAGAAGTACTGGTGACTTTTTCAACTGTAAAAATAACAAATATTTTCCTATCACATTATTATAGTTATTTATAACTATATATACGTAACTTTTTCATTTTGAATAGTAAAATAGTCTAGACTTTATTTAATGCATTAAAAGCACAGATTTAGTTCACATTTACCATTCTGATTACTGTATTATAGTAGATTTGGTTTCATTTATTATGCTACATATTAAATTTTATGCATTTTATAAAAATTTTTCTGAAAAGGCCTCTATAGGATTCACCAGACTGCCAAAAGTAACCCACAGCAAAAAAAGAAAGGCTTAAAACATCTATTATTGACCAGCACTGTGATAAAGAGAATGCCTTCTGGGGTCACACTGCTTGGGTTCAAATTTAGTTCTGCCATATACATGGGATAAGTAAAAAATATAGTGAATATTTAAATTTAAAAACTTTATTACAGTAAAAGATACAATGTCAATAATCCCCCTCAAATACACATTTCTAACACATTTACCATTCTTTTCACTTTCTATAGCAGTTCTGGAAGTCCTTTTCCATATCTTTACAAGGTATGATAAAAAATATGGTGAATGTTGTCCTATCCCACAGAAAGGCAGGCTCTTAAAAATATTACAGTGTATCCTTGTGAACCTTATTCACCATATCTGTCGCTGTCACTTATGGCTCGTCCCTTAAGTCAAATGACCATGAAAAGTAAACATTTTGAATTGCTTCAGGACATCCAGGTAAGCTACAATAGTGCAACTAAAGACACTTTGAAATAGGTCTTCTAGAACTGCTTCAGAAAGTGGCAAGAATGTCAGGATTAAGTGAGTTTAGAGGGAGAAAGAATACTTTGAGAGAGATTAATAGCAATGTCTTTAATTGTAATATTTTTAAAGGGTAAATATTCACCTTATTTTTTAATCATACCTCGTATGTTTACTTTTGCTAAGTTAAATACACTCTTTGTGACTCAGATTCATGTGTGAAATGGATAAAATACCTATCTAGAAGTCTTCCTATGAAGATATAGTGTTTTTAAGTAGCATAACACAATCCAAGGCACATTGTATGTAATCTTAACATCTAACTAAATGATAAAGGTTTCATTTAGATTGTACTGACATTTATCTTACATACAGATCTTTTAAAACTTTTGCTATTGGCTAAAATCTAAAATTATGTAATTACAGAATGATTATAAATGAATGCTTCTAATATCCAATATACAGAATGATATGATGAAGACCCAAAGACCATTGATCCAGCTTAAGAGGCTAAAATGTCACTTTAAGAACATGCACATAATTTGTTACTCAAATCATGACAATCTTGAGAAGGAAAAGAGAATTTTACTAGTTATTATACCAGTGAACTATGCAAACTAGGATGACTGTGCCAGCATACAAGGAACATCATCTGAAACCAACTTTTAAGATCTTTGTATGGTCATTTCGTATCCTATCTTTTGCCCTTTGCTACAGAAAAATTACTGTCTTAAATTTTGTGGCCATCATTCTTTTGCTTTAAGTTATGTACTTATGTTTGTACCCTTAAGATACTGTCCACTTTACGTGGTTCTTTAACTTATGTAAGTGGACTCCTACTATAAAATGCTTTTATGTATTCCTGTTTTGCTCATCATTTTAAAGAAATTCATCTATGTTCATAGACTTGTAATTCATTTTTCCTAAAACAGCATTCTACTGCATGAGTAAATAAAATGTATTTAACTTCTCTACTGCTAATGGATAGAGGGGATGTTTTCAGTTTTTACTATTATAAATTATACTATTATACTTTCTCATTTCTCCTGACACACATGAACATTTTCAAGATTATTAGATAATGCCAAATTGTTTCCTAAACTGTGTCAATCTATATTTCTATCAGCAATGTCAAGTGTTATGGAGACACTGTTAGACAAATTTCTGTTGACCTTGCGGGTGTGAAATGGTATTTTCTTGTGGTTGGGTCACCTCTTCTAGCTTTCTTTTCTAGGAATTGCCTGCTTGGGTTGAGGGTAAGGTGAAGAGCAGATTTTTATCTTCATTTTTATTGAATTGTGGTAGTGTTCTACAAAATCTGAGCAACAATCCTTTGGCTAGTAATATATTTTAGCATTCCCATAATAAATATGCTTATCATGGAAATATAAAAACATGTAATATAAATATTATGGGGAATGTAAAACATGAAATAATACTGTATGCAGAATAGAATAAGCCCAGATTTACCTATCACTCAGCCTCAACAATTATCAACTTATAACAAATCTTGCTTCACTTACACTATTCCTCATTTTTCCTCTTATGTTTTGAAGTACATGCTGGATATCGTGAGTCTACTTAAAGGTCAACTCCCTAGAGGAAAGTATAAACAGAAAGTATACCATCCATATTCTAAACATCTCATTTATTCATTACATTAAGATGATCTTGGAATAGGCCCAAAACCGCTGTCAGAAGTCATAAATGCTTTCTATAAGAAATGCTATCATATTGACTTCAAAGATAATAATTCACATATAACTCAAAGCAATTCTGATATTCAATAAAAAATTATATAAATGCACAAATATATAACCATATGTAATAATATATTGAAATTAATATAAAAGCCCTCTGATAAACTAAAAAAGAAAAGCTTCAGATAAAAGTAGATCCTATAGTTAATAGATTCAGTTTTTAAAATGACAATTATTAATGTTCAAGAAAATACAAGATCAGATTGAGATGCGGGGAATAATTGGAAACAACAGAATCAAACAGAAATATTTGAATAAATTGAAATGCTTCAATAGGTATTTTTAATATGGTAAGATGATTAAAAAGAAAATAGTGAACTATAAGAATAGAAAGAATTACCTAGAATAAAAGATAATTAGACAATTATATGGAAAACATAGGAGACAAAGTAAAATAGTAAATTAGAGTAAGGGAAGAAAAGGAGAAAGGGACAGGAGGACCAAGGTTAATATTTGATAAAATTTGAGAATTTTCCAAAACAGATTAAGGACAATGGATCCAGATTCAAGAATCATTCCCAGAAACAAAATATGGCCACATCAAACTTAAGATAAACCATAGTAAAAAAGTCTACATTTAAAAAGGCAAAAATAAAACATGATTTCACAGAACAAATAAGTCAGGAACAATGGAATGTATTTTTTAAATGATAAAATAGATTCATAACATAGGGTGGTATGATCTCAAATCCTTACATTATCCAGGAAGAGGTACAATATGAAATTTTCTCTGAGGTTGATAAAGTAAGATTTTTTTGTTGTAATACTTGAGGCAAACCTTAGAATCAACACTGAAAGGCACATAACTTTCAATTTTATGGGGTAATATAAATGGAGTAATGAAAAATAATCAATTTAAAAGAAAGCCAAAGAAAAACCAGAGAGGTGAGACAAATTTTTTTTAAAAGCAAAAAAGACAGATGTAAATCTAATTAATTAGTAATTATGTTACATGTAAGCAGACAAAATACTACAACTAGAAGACAAATACTATTACATTAATACTTTTTTAAATTTAAAAAAATTATTTCATACTATACTGCAGGCTAAAGCGCTCCACCGCCTCTGGACTTAGAATAAATCCAAACCACTTTTTGGTTTTCAAAACATGACATATCCCTTTGTTATCTTTTCCAAGTTGTTCTTCTCTTAGCATGCTCCAACCATGAAGATCTTCTTTTGCCTTTAAATATTCCAAACTAGGTCATGCCTTTGTTTTCTATACCTTCCTTCAAGCAATGTTTTTTGTTAGTTTACTTTGGTTTGGTTTTTTTTTGAGACAGGGTCTCACTATATAGCTGAGCTTAAGATGATTAAAAAGAAAATAGTGAACTATAAGAATAGAAAGAATTACCTAGAATAAAAGATAATTAGACAATTATATGGAAAACATAGGAGACAAAGTAAAATAGTAAATTAGAGTAAGGGAAGAAAAGGAGAAAGGGACAGGAGGACCAAGGTTAATATTTGATAAAATTTGAGAATTTTCCAAAACAGATTAAGGACAATGGATCCAGATTCAAGAATCATTCCCAGAAACAAAATATGGCCACATCAAACTTAAGATAAACCATAGTAAAAAAGTCTACATTTAAAAAGGCAAAAATAAAACATGATTTCACAGAACAAATAAGTCAGGAACAATGGAATGTATTTTTTAAATGATAAAATAGATTCATAACATAGGGTGGTATGATCTCAAATCCTTACATTATCCAGGAAGAGGTACAATATGAAATTTTCTCTGAGGTTGATAAAGTAAGATTTTTTTGTTGTAATACTTGAGGCAAACCTTAGAATCAACACTGAAAGGCACATAACTTTCAATTTTATGGGGTAATATAAATGGAGTAATGAAAAATAATCAATTTAAAAGAAAGCCAAAGAAAAACCAGAGAGGTGAGACAAATTTTTTTTAAAAGCAAAAAAGACAGATGTAAATCTAATTAATTAGTAATTATGTTACATGTAAGCAGACAAAATACTACAACTAGAAGACAAATACTATTACATTAATACTTTTTTAAATTTAAAAAAATTATTTCATACTATACTGCAGGCTAAAGCGCTCCACCGCCTCTGGACTTAGAATAAATCCAAACCACTTTTTGGTTTTCAAAACATGACATATCCCTTTGTTATCTTTTCCAAGTTGTTCTTCTCTTAGCATGCTCCAACCATGAAGATCTTCTTTTGCCTTTAAATATTCCAAACTAGGTCATGCCTTTGTTTTCTATACCTTCCTTCAAGCAATGTTTTTTGTTAGTTTACTTTGGTTTGGTTTTTTTTTGAGACAGGGTCTCACTATATAGCTGAGCCTGACCTGGAACTCATTATGTAGCCCAGGCTGGTCTCGAACTCACAGCAATCCTCCTGCCTCAGCCTCCCGAGTTCCCAAGTGCTGGGATTACACGCGTGTGCCACGATGCCCGGCCTCAAGCAATGGTTTTCCCAATTTTTACAAAGCTGAGTTCTCTTGTCATTGAAATAAAGCTTAAATTGCTCCTTCTTAGCTTTCCATAATCACTTAATCTCAAATAGTTGTCTATTTTAATTTCCAGACTATCTTATACCTTATATTTTTGTGCTATTTATATTTTCCTTACATATTTATAGTCTATTATTAGTAAAACATAAGTTGCCTTATAGTAGACACTATGTCTTCTTTATTTACCATGATTTCCTTAAAAGTGTAGAATGATCGGTACAGTTATAATAAATATTTAATGGGCGAATAAAAATAATTTAGATTTTAAACAAATACTTATAAATGGTTTTGTTTATTGCTACTGGTGGTGGTAGTAGTTTAAAGAGGACTTTCTTGATACCAAAAGGATCAAAACCCTGTTATGTATTAGTGGTCCTTGAAAATATGCAGTGCACAACTTTTGTAAAATTTGCAGGATATATTCCACCAATTAATCAAGAAAGTGGTATGGTCCTAGCAACAACTGTGGTAAGAATTTTAGAAATAAAGGAGATTCACAGAAAGGCTACTAAATTACAAAGGGCCGCAAGATACTTCCAAAAAATATTTTCCCCAAAACTGAAAAAAGGGCAGCATAAACAAATGTTAAATAACATAATTTGAATACCAAAAACAAACTATCATCACTTCTTTACTTATACAAAAGTTTCTCTTTTTTTGTTTTTGTTTTGTTTTTTTTGAGACAGGGTCTCCTATGTAGTTGAGACTGAGCTGGAACTCACTATGTAGCCCAGGCTGGTCTTGAACTCACAGCTATCCTCCTGCCTCAGCCTCCTGAGTGCTGGGATTACAGGTGTGCACCACCACACCTAGCCAAAATAGTTTCTTTTAATGAGCCCCATGCTATACAAAAGGTTTAGATTTGGGGGGTGTTGTTGTTCAGAGGTACTGAGGATTGAACCTATGCCTTCTTATCAAGCTGGATACAAAGTACTTTTTAAAATTTTGAAACAGGGACTTGTTATATAATTCTAGCTGTTGGCTTTGAACTTACTATATAGACCAGGTTGGCATCAAAATTGTGATCCTCCTGCCTCAGCCTCCAAAGCACTGGGATTACAGGTGTGAACCATCATAGCCAGCCTGATGACTATTGTTGTTATGTCTTTACATGGTGGAGAGCAGACAGAGGTTAAGCAGCAAGGCCTTTGTTTTTTCTTCTTATAAATGAACTAATTACATCATGATGGTTCTATTCTCATGACCTAATCATTACTCAAAGGCCCAAGTACAATATCACACCATTTTGGGGGGTTTCAATAGATGAATTGGAAGGAGGTACAAATGTACAGTCATAAAATATTTTTTTAACTTAGAAAATAAATATTTTCCATTAGAAGGGCTAGTTTAATGGCTTTAAAAAGCAGCCAAATAACATTCTACTAAGCAGTATGACAGACTCTAACCAGTCTCCTGTTGTACATAAGATTATTCTTACTTTTTACTGTCACAAGTATTGCTTTAGCTAGCACTTTACCCCATAAAGAATTTCAAGGGCAATTTAACTGAAATGACTCTTGGTCACAACATTCATTTAAATGGTATTCCTTAAAGGGAAGGCAGCAAAACAAAACAAAAACTAGGTCCTAGCTCTCAAAGTAGTTATAGTCTAACAGAAAAACATGAATTACAGAAAAAGAACTAAAATATATATAATAGAACTGCCATAAATATATATA
>NW_022900915.1:38758307-38834836 GCF_012274545.1 Fukomys damarensis
TATATAAAATCATATATATTAAAGGAGCAGTGGAAATTTTTGAGAGGAGAAACAAAAGAATACCTGCAAAACACACTGATTTTGAAAATGTTAACATTTTGTTTGTTTTTTGAGACAGGGTCTCACTATGTAGTTGAGACTGACCTGGAACTCACTATGTAGCCCTGGCTAGTCTCGAACTCACAACGATCCTCCTGCCTCAGCCTCCCGAGTGCTGGGATTACAAACATGTGCCACCACTCCTGGCTGAAAAAGTAACAGGTTTTAACGGTTGGAAGAATTCCAGATCAGTGTGGACATTCAAAATATAACTTTCTGTTGGTGCTTGCATTTAAGAAAATTCTTACTCAAAACATTTAAAATTATTAGAAAGTCCTAATGGTGAGCAACCTAGATTCTTCTCAAAGAATGTGATCCTAACTCTCTTGCCAAAATGACTTAATTTCTTACTTTCATCATTAACATCCTTTTTTCACAATTTTTCACAATTTCCCCCTTTCTTTGAATCTTTGCCAAAAACCCCCACATGTTTAAAGTAATGGAATCAAGCAAATTCTTCCCCTTCAAAACAAGTAATAGAAAATATCTTTACTCTATAGGATAAAAAGACTGTGTGACATTCCCTAAATATATATACTTAATCAAAATATTAGTTTTTTACACAAGACAGCTGTGTGAAATATTAACATTAAAGGATATTAATAAAGATTTATTTATCAGAGTTCCATATGCCTAGTAAGGAATATAGAACCCCATGGTCTATTAAAAATGATAAGCAGGTAACAAAAACTGATTGATTTCTTTTCTTGGTTTTACTGTGGCAGAAATGTATTCTATCCTGATAATAATTCCAGTCTTTCTGTCATATAGGAGGAGATGCTCTGTGAACCTCAATGAAGCTGCCAGGTTTAGGACAGACGTAAGAACCACAGTGTCAGATATGAAAGAGTAAGACTTCATAGAAATGTTGTCACTGACAGGCTGATAGCCATTTTCCTTTGCCACCTTTTCTTCCTCAAGGATAGCAGTTGCTTCCCACAGATACACCAGCAGACAACTCCAATCCCTCTCTACCACACTTAAGCACCTGCAGATGCCCTGGGGCTTGTCTATTTACAATCTTGTCCCTACACTGCAAAAGCTGAACCCTCAGGGAAGTTCTGGATTGATCCTCAGCAGGATCTGTTTTTCACTATTACTCAGTCTGGCCCACTTTCAGTTCTTTCTGTCAATACCTATGACTGCTATTTATCTGTCAGGATATTCATTTATGTAACCCCCAAATTTAAAAAAAAATTCATATACTCAGTCTCTGTACCCTCTTCTAATAGAAAACAATGAACTCCATGCATACTTGTTTTGAATCGCTCAGAACAGTTTCTTAAGGACTTTGGGCCATTTATAGGTTGGATATCATTCCTTCTAGGCACTCTGGTAAAGAGGATAAGACAACATCCACAACCACCTCTTTCTCCTCAACCTTAACTTCTAAAACTCCTTAGCTTCCCTCCCCAGTACGAAATTCACGATAAAACTGTCGTTATGGCAAAATGAATTCTCACACATGAAATTACAGAGAGCCACGACTTATGTGCGCCTCCTTAAATTGTAAGAGTTGAAGACGCTCTGTATAATCATTTCAAGCCTGCCTCCGGGACTATTATAAAAAGGCAGAAGAGGTCGACTGACAGATTGGGAGGGGGCGAGTCTCAAAATTAAGAGGTTTATGTGAATTTCACTTCTTTACACTCGGTTTTTCTTTTTCAGCCAAACGGAAACTGCCCATATTGGAACGTATGAAACAGGTAGAATTCGCTTCTTGGAAGACGTGGTTCTGGCTTCAGCTCATTCTGTGAATTTGCAGAAACTTCTCACAATCGGAATCCACTGCACTGAGGTGTAGAGCTGGAAAAGCCACTAAGGCAGGGAACAAAAAAGACAGAGGGACAGACAGGTCTACGGTGGCGGCGAGACTCCAAAAAGGGACCAAGTTCAGAAAACATAAAGGGCGTTGACTACGAAGCGACAATCACCAGGTTGTCGCTGGCAGGAACACAGTCTAATGAAGTCTTTATCTTCACTAACTCCGCAGGGTCTGGGGTCGACTCCAATCTCAGTCACCAACCTGTATCTCCATCACCTCCTACCCGAAGGATGCACGACTGTCGAAACCACCCAACCTACCTTAGAATTCTCTCAGGCCGAGCCAGCGCGCTCCGCCCGCCCACTTACCTGCGCTGCGCCTGCGCCTCCCTCGCGCTCTCAAGGTCGGCACCGCCCCCAGCCCCTCACCAGGCACCCACGGAAGTGGCTAGAGTCGACGTCCGGCGTCTGCTTACCTCAGAGTGGCGTGGGGTCGCCGGCGTTAGTGAGGGGGCGGGACTTCCTGTCCCGCGCGGCAGAACTTCCGGTACAGCCGGAAGACCTTCTACCTAGCTGTTTCCAGAGGTTCCCCTTAACCGCTGCGGGAAGTGAGATCTGGGGCTGTCCCGGCCTCCCCAGGGTGTCTGGTCTACGACCTGTCCTTGGCGCCATGGTGAGTTGTTCTGTAAAGGCAGGCGTGATAAAACTGGGAATGAAAGTTCCGGGAGGTCATTGCTGTGGAAGGAGCCGGTTGAGTGCCCTGGTCATAATGGAATGAGCCCCCGAGCAGGACCCTGTACCTGCTTCTGAGTGCCTGAGCTCCGGAGGAAGCAGCATCGGTGCCGACCAACGGGGACCAGCGGGGTGGAGGGTGAGGATCCTGCCTGAGCATGCCCATGTGGACCCAGAGTTGACCTTGCCCAGCTCATCACCTCTTCCCCGCCACTTTGTGCAGCCGCAGGACAGTGGCCAAAAATTTAAGGTTTTAGAAATGTCTTGAGTCTCCAAGAACACAATGGGTCCCCTTCTGGAGAAGAGCAGCACCTGTCACTTGAAAACAATGACAAAAGCAGTTTATCTTTCAAACTCACAAACTTAAGAATTGGAAAGAGGTGTTAAACTTTACAAGTCTAGGTATAGTAAGAACAGATTTTATTCAAAAGAAAAATTGCAAGGGTATGGAGGAATGAGCCATTGCAGTAAGGAGAAAGCTCTGATTCTAGAATCAGCAGGCGTCTCAAAGGTTAGAAAGACTTTCTCTTTCGTAATGATTGGCAAGCATGGCTAAAGTCAGAAAAATGAGATGAAAGAACTCTGTGATGGACAATAACCAGAGAAAGTTTTACTATGAGGACAGCCATTTCTGTTCTAACCCTCAGGAGGGTTTGATGCTGTTTTTAGGCTGAGGGTACGGCACAGTTCGGGATGGGAATCTTAAAGTTTGGTTAATAAGCACTTGGTTCCAATTGATTTGTGGTAACAAACGGTTCAGCAAGTCATTTATGATCAAAGAATGGAGATTTGGAGGATCTAGGGCTGGCATTGTCATTGGTAAATGGGATGGGGGGCACCATGAGTCTTATCTAAGTTCTGTAGAGAACAGTCATTCTTTGGAGTAGGCCATTTTCTGGAACCTGAAAGGGTAGGATGACTTTTTTAACCTTTGCTATTTTCAGGATCACAGGGTTGTGATAAAATTCAATATTGTCAATTATGTGAAAGATTTCAAACTTCCATGTTCACAAACATTGATCTTGCAAAGTAGTTTCATTATGTAGTGTTTTTTTCATAGCCAGATTACCAAAATTTGGCTGTCTTGTGTTATGATTGACTTTTGAATTACTTAGTAACTTAACTGAGTAGAAAACAATGGCCTTCAAAAATAGTTTAGTTCCTGGTGCACTCTATCAGATAACCTTGTCTGTATGAGCACTGTGTTTTAAACCTCCATGAATAATATGGGTTGTATTCTTTAAGAGAGTTTTGTTTTTTCCTTCTGTATCTATGAAATTAGACAGAGAAGTAACATGGAACTAGTAGGAAGCAAAGGCTAATCAACTTCTCTACCCACTTGAGTTTTACAAAAGAAAGCATCTAGAAATAGGCAGTGATTTACCTGAGGTAGCAGTCTGAACTCAAACTCAAATTTCAACTTCTTAAATTTGAGGTCAATTTTTTATGTCTTGATCTAAAGTGTTGAAGTTAGAATGTTATTAAAATGCTAAGTTTATCACAATCACAGAGAAGCTCAATATGAAATTGTGTTCTGGAACAGTTGAAGTAGAACCCTTCAGCCAGGTCACAAAAGACACAATTTAAATTAATGTAATCTCATGCTGATTCTCAAAATATCACTTAACTACCAGGAGGTAGACAGCCTGTTCACTTCATTCTGGTATCATTTGTATTTCTGAGATAGTTGACTGAATTTTATCTTTCTCAGCAGTGAAATTGATAATGCTTGTATATGTAAGTGTGGTCAATGCTCAGAATCCTTAAAAGGTTTTAACCATTAAATGAAGTAAACTTGGGCTGTATTTAGTATTCAACTTGGTTGAATTGACAACTTTTACATTTCAGTATTAATGAAAAGAACTGTGGACATGAACTTGACTCATATTCTGCCCACTGTTATTTACATGAATTTCTTCCTGGATTTAAAAAAAAATAGAATTCGATGGGTATTAAAATACCTAATTTTTACATTTATGATCCTGTGATTTCACTGAAAACTTTTTCAAAATAAGTACATATTTTAGATTAAATAAAGTTAGTTCAATTTCCACTGTTTTCTCTTTGCCCTTTTCATTTACATTTGATTTGTTTTCTTTTTTAAATTTATCATGAAGACAGTAATTGGAATCTGTCCTTAATGTTTGGCCAAGTATTTCACTGCTGTCTTAAACACTACAGAATGGAAAGCAATTCTTGGAAATTTTGATTTTATTTTTATTTTAATTGTGAGCTCATTCTGTTTCTCTAATTCTCTAATATATCATGTAGATCAAAACTCCGCAGTTGCATTGCACGCATACAGTTCTCTTAATATGAGCAAATGACAATAGGATTGGGATCCAATCCAAAACTCCTGGGCTCATTCTTAATTTTATGCTTTCAAGTTATTGTGAAAATATTCTATAGAAAATTTTCTAAAGGACTAAAACCATTTGTTCTATTATACTTTCCTTTCTGAAGATTACAGAGCAAGTTTAATCAAACAGGAACCTATCAGTCATTTCTACTGATTTGTGGGAAAAGAGTAGGTAGATTAGAGGTAACTCCTGGAATTGTAGGAATCTTGTGACTTGTTTTATAAAGGTTGTGTCCTACGGTAAAAGGTTGTAATAGGCAGTGAAGGTTAGTGAAAACTTTTTTTTTTTTTTTTTTTTTTTTGTGGGCGAAGTGGATAAAGAAATAATGTATTAAATGCTGTAAGAGAAACATGCTCAAAGTACAGAAGTAATACATTTATTAGTAGGGTTACATATAGTTGATAACTTCTTATGGAGTTTTGAAAAGTAAGTTAGGATACTGCAGTACTCAAATTTCTTTGCATAGGAAGCACCTGTAATACTCAATAATAGTATCTGGGCTCCATTATTAAGGGGTAAAGTTTCAGAAGCTTATTTTTAATGAATTCTGTAGTTGAATCTGAAATTAGTGGTCCTTAAACCATCCTTAGAAAAAAATGAAGGCTGAAGAATTTTGCTGGAGATATTGGGGGTTCTTTTGCAGCTGAGTGATAATTGGAAATGTGTAGTTTAAAGAATGGATACTGGGAAGATTTCTGCATAATATTAGAGATTTGGATTTCTTCTCAGTTCTATTTCTTTTCCTCTGACTTCTCTCCTTTACAGATTCTTCCTAAGGAAGCTTAGTTAATATAATACAGTATTAGAGACTGACTGCTTCCTTGGTTCTATTTGGTTGATTCAGGGTTGATCAATAAGAGTGGCTCATACTTAGGGATTTCGTTCACCTTTTTAAAAAAGATCTTTTATTTACTCTGAGATGAAAGCTTAAAATGTATTAAATTGATTTTAGAAAACCAGAAGATATTCTAAAGTGTTTATTCCTAAAACAACTTATTTTCTTAGTGTTGTGACTTGGTTTTGCTTATGTTATTAAAAATGAATACAGATTATCTCGAAGAATCCTTGCAGAAGGAAACTTGAGTCTAAACTACCTCTGTTTGCACCACCAGTTTTGATCTTTATTCTGTACATAATAATGTACATAATAGCATGGTCTGGATAATGTATAAGGAAAATAAGTTTATTTTCACCTACAGGTCTGATAGAAGATTGAGGGACTTCGTCTGATGTTGCCCTCTTTGCTGGTAGATTCTTGAATAACAGAATTAAATGACATGAGATAGGTACTATGCAAATGCATCCTGTAGTTTCTTTCTTCTTACAAAACCATCAGAATATTTACTCATGAGCATTCCACCATGACAACCTTACCTAATTCTAATTACTTCCCAGAATCCCTGCCACAGAACACCATAGTCACATTAAGCTTCCACCCTCTTAATACCTTACAATGGGGATTAACCTCCAAAGGGAAGTTTGGATTTTGGTGGATTTTGTTTGTTTGTTCTTTTATTTTTGAGACAGGGTTTTATTATTTAGTCTATTCTGGCCGTGAACTCAGTTAAACATGAGTTGTGGAGGGGACAAACCATATTCAAACCATGAAACCATCTATTATTGAATCACAAGAAAAACGTCAACGCCCTGGTGAAACGAACAGTCTTGGTTGTGTTTGAAATAATTATACCTTTTATTTCACTAGCCAAACACTTAAAATTTCCTACTGTCATCTCAAAAGGCAGTTGTTTTGTTGCTCATTATTTAGTCACCATCTTTATATGCCAAGTACTGTTCTTAATAACAGTGATACAACTTTGTAAAACAATGACAGTCCCTGCTCTGAATGGAGCTTGCATTTCATTGGAAGAGGCTGATGATAATCTTATGATGAACTAGATAAATAATATGTCAATCATGGTAAATGCAACAAAAATAAGGCAGAGGAAGGGAATAGGAAATGATGGTAGTGGATATATTAGGTTGGGCATGTAAGGAAAGCCTCAATGAAAAAGTGACATTTGAGTTCATATGTATGTGCTTGTGAGTTCACAATTATTAATTGCATCCTAAAAAGTAATTACAATATATCTAAAAAGCAGTCATAAAGCTCACTTTTTTTTTGCTTGTACAAATCTTAGAGTGAATTCTTGTCATTCTTCCAGCGAGTAGGAAGATTATAGAAATGTTATTAAAAACAAAAACAAAAACCTGTAAGAGTAGGTAATAGAAATTTGTGTAATAGATTTTATTTGTATGCCAATTATTTTTAATTTTTTAAGTTTTTTTTTTGAGCAGTTTTAAGTCACAGGAAAATTAAGAGGAAGACGCATAGATATACCGTGTACTCATGGTCCCCACACATGTATAGCTTCCTTTATTATCACTGTCCCTCTCCAGAGTGGTGCATTTCTGATAGTTGATGAAATTACATTGGCGCATCATATCACCCAAAGCCCAAAATTTATATTAGTATTCATTCTTTTGTTTTGTGACTGTACGGGGGACTGAACCCAAGGGGTCTTCATAGTGAGCTGTAGCCCCAACCCTTTATTTATTTGTTTGTTTGTTTGTTTGTTTATTTATTTATATTTTGAGACAAGTTCTTTGTCACTAAGTTGTGGAGGCAGGTCTCACACTTTTAATCTTCCTGCCTCAGCCTCCCAGAATGCTGGATTAGCATTCATTCTCAATATTTAATATTGTTAATTTATACAAGGTATAATGGCATGTATCACATTGAGCATTTTCACTCCTCTAAAAGTCTTCTGTGTTCCACCTATTCAGTCTCCCTTTTCTCAACTTCTGGTAGCTACTGATCTGTTTCCATGGTTTTGCTTTTACAGACTGTCATATAATTGAAATCATATAGTATGTGGCCTTTAGAGATTGGTGTCTTTTTCTTAGTAAAATTCATCTATGGTTTCTCCATGTCTTTTTATGTCTTGGTAGCTCATTTCTCTCTCTATTTTTTTTAAATTTTTCCTGTCATGCCAGGGATCTAACCTATGGCCTTGTGCGTGCTAGGCAAGAGTTCTACCACTGAGCCACATCCCCAGTATGGTAGCTTATTTGCTTATAGGGCTGTATTAGTTTACCCACTCATCTACTGAAAGTTGTGTTAATTGCAGATAATATTGTATCCATGTACAGGTTTTTGTATGGTCATAGTTTTCAGCTCCTTTGGGTAAATATCAAGAAATATGACTGCCGAATTTTATGGAAAAAAAAATATATATATAGTTGTATAAGAAGGTGCCAAACTGTCTTCTAAAGTGAATGTGCTGTTTTGTCTTTTTCACCAGTGAAGAATGTGAGTTTCTGCTGTCCACATTTTTGTGGTGTTTGGAATTGTCTTTCATTTTAATACGTATTTAGTAGTGTCTCAGTGTCTCACCGTTTTAGCTTTTATTTCCCCAGTGACATATGATGTGGAGCATCTTTTCATATGCTTCTTTTCCATCTGTATATCTGATGAGATACCCATTAAAGTCTCTGACCCAATTTTTAAAAATCAGGTTATTTTCTTGTTGGGCTTTAAGAGTTATTTTATTTTATATAGCAGTCTTTATCAGATGTGTGTTTGAAGTTTTTTTTTTTTTCCCCTCCTCTGTGTGTTATCTGCTGATTTTCTTGATATTCACGGAGCAGAACTTTCTAGTGTAATCATGTCTGGCTTATCAACTGTATAATGGACCATGCTTTGGGTATTACGTCGCAAAAGTCAATGACATATCTCAAGGTTATTTACTTTTTCTTCTGCTTATCTTGGTTTTGCATTTTACATTTAACCATATTATCTGTTTGAGTCAGTTTTTCTGGAGTCTGAGGTCTGTGTATAGATGGAGTTTTTGGTGTGAATGTCTAATTTTCTCAGCTCTTCTATGTGAAAAGACCAACCTTTTACCATTGTATTGCCTTTGCTTCTTTGTCAAAGATGGTCTATTTCTGGCCTCTCTTCTTTTTTATTGATCTATTTGTCTGTTTCACCAATACTACACTATCTTAATAGTGTATCTTTGTAGTAAATCTTGAGGTTAAAATCAATGCTGTAAGTCTTCCTTCTTTGATATTGTCTAATGTGGGTCTTTTGCTTCTCATAAATTTTAAACTCTGTTTTTTTTGAGATTCACAAAATAACTTCCTAAGATTTTTCATTGGGATTACATTGAATACAAAGTTGAGAGGTCCGACATCTTGATAATATTGAGTCTATCTGTCCATGAAAATGGAATAGTTCTCTATTTAATTCTTTGATTTTGATCATCAGATAAAAATCTCATAGTTTTTCTCATACAAATCTTGTACATATATCCTTATATTCATATCTAAGTATTTCATTTTTGGATGTAATGAATACTTCATTTTTGGCTCTAAATGGTATGTTTTTAGTCTCAAATCCTTGTTCATTATTGGTATATAGAAAAGTCATTGACTTTTGTATGTTAACTTGTATCACGCAGCTTTGCTATAATTGCTTATTAGGTTCAAGATATGCCATTTATTTTTATTCTTTTACTTTATTACAATTCTTAGAGCACACACCCCACTTAATGAAAACTTTGTAATTTTACCTCCATGCCTTTCACTTAGTAAAACAGGCATAGTAATTCTGTGTAAAAGTAGATTAAATATTTTTCCCATTTTGGTTCTAAACTATAAGATTTAGAAAAACTTAAAACAATTTCAACTTTTACTACTTTGGTATTGAGACTGAGAATCTTTTTTTTGAGACTTAGAATCTTAATATATGATTATAATATTTTAAAGAATAAATTATGAAAATTAATCTGCTTATATGTAAATATTTCTAAAAGTGACTTTGTGGATATTATAAAATAAATACAAGGCATTGAAAATGCGTGAAGTTAGAAACAGGTGACCTTTAGAGTTTGACTTCAGTTTGTATGATTCTAAGTATGTGAAATTGTTGGTGTATGTTTAGTTGAATGAACATTGTAGGCACAAAAGAACTGTTCAATTTGTGAAATTCAAGAAATATTTCACAAACATTGGTAGAAATAGATGTTTAAGGGTAAGTAGAAGTGCTGCAGGTGGGATAAGAAATTGAATTTTATTTTTCCTCAATAACAATAGCTACATTTATTTAGCAGTTAATATTTATCAGATATTGTTCTAAACTATTTTAATCTATGTAAATTCTTACAGTTAATTCCTATTGCCTTTTTAACCTCTTGTTTAAAAATGTTTATAAATGTATGAAAGGTTTGAATTTCAAAAGTTCAACCCAATGTTTGAAGTTTCTTAAAGAAATAATATAAATTTAATATATTTAATATAAATTTCTTAAAGAAATAATGATGATATTCCTAAAAAATCTTCGCTAAATCTACTTGATACCTAATATCATAACCCTCTAGAATTAGAGAAAGTAATTATTGTTACTAGACATAGCATAATGATAGACATTTCTCACTCAGGTGCCAACCCAAACACATCTGCCATTGCTACAATAAATCAATAAAGATTTGTTCATATTCCTTCTGTCTTAATTGAATGCACTTAAGGCATTCCTTCACACCAGAGTATTAATTTCACTTAGGCCTGGTAATGGACTTCTAGTAATGCTGATGGGGTACTGCTGATGGAGAATTGAGTGAAATGATTATTTTTCCACTTGGTCCAAGCCAGTGTCACAATTACCCATTCCTTTTCCAGAGGGCTGTTAAGGATTAGCTTGCTTCCTTTTCTTCTATTTGCACTACATATCTCTTGTAACTAGAACTTTCTTTCTGAGTTGCAAAGAAAAATGTAGTCTTGGCACAAATGTTATCTTCCTTCACATATGTTCAGCAGACGCAGACCCTTAAAGGTATTTATTGTTAGGAGAATTTTCAGAGATCATCTTCCTATCTTCCCACATTACTTCTTCCCATCTATCATTTATTTGTTTACCTATTTATGGTAGAGGTCTTTGAGCAGAAAAGCAGATCTAGATAATAATGAAAGAGTCTTTGCAATAAATTCTTAGAAGTAGAGAGTTTTAGATTATGAAGAGATGAGATTAATATAAATTGTCACTAGAATGATAAACAGAAACTTTTATCCCCCAGTAGAAAAGGTGTATGAAGAAGGAACTTTAAGCTGTTTTGCTCCATTTTATAAATATATATGGTACTTATAGACTTCCAACACTTAATGCAATGAGTTCTTGACACTAGAAGGCTGTGGCTGATTTTATTTTTATTTATTTATTTTCTTTTTGCAGTGCTGGGAATTGAACCCAGGGCCTTGCATTCTACCACTGAGCCATATCTCCAGCCCTATTTTTAGTTTTCAAATAATCTTTTAACATTTAACTTTTTGATAAGTAATTGGGAACCTTTGGAAATATTTATCTGAATGACTTATTTCTTTATATCGTTATGCCTGCCCTTTACACAGTGCTAAGCTGATTGTTGTTATCTTTTACCAGGTGATTGCTACTGTTTGCCCTAAAAAGACCAATCTCCTGTGTAATTTTTCTACAGAAAAAGTTACAGTAGGAGATTTTGTTCCACCAAAGCCATAGCTTCACTAAGTTGAATGAAGACTTTGGCCACTTTTTACAATGATTGATTAAAAAATGGTTTAAATTCTTACAGTTTGTGGGGAGGTATATTTAAGTGTCCCATAAAGAAAACCATTTATTTCTCTGTTCAGCGTTGCTTAAAAGAGAAAACATGGCCTTTTTTTTTTTTCCCTCAAAAATTTCGTTTGTTAGTAGACTGATTATCAGGGTTCTACTTCTGCTTAAATTGATGCTTCCTGACCCCTCCTTTCCTCTATTAAATTAATTAACACTGGCCAGAGAAGCTTCACCATCATTTATTTCTAACTTATAGTTTGGGTTGATAGATCAGATGTTTCCTATTGCATATAGCTGTATTTTCTTATTATATACTGTAGGATCAAAAAAAAAAAGAGTCTGGATAACTGAAACTAGGAATAATTGTCAGTAAAATAATGCTTTCCAGTCAGGAACACATAAGAAAGCTTTGCAAACATTCTTTGAAGTACAGTATAGGTCCTAACTTTGAGACCTTAGTCTTTCAGATTAGTACTATATTCTAATTTGATTTCAAACTATTATTTACTGACTATTATTCAACTATTATTCTTAATTTTTGTGGAGTTTCCCATGTCGAAAGTGTTTATGGTCCTCATAGTTCTTAATACCCACTAAAAAGAAAATTTTCACATCATAAAAGAAATCCTTTAAAGAGAACTTGCTGGGCCAAGCATGGTGGCTCATGCCTGTAATCCTAGCACTCTGGCAAGCTAAGGCAGGAGGATCACAGGTTTGAAACCAGTCTGGGAAATTTAGCAACTTAGATAAATTTAGTGAAACCCTGTCTCAAAATAAAAGGGCCTGGTTTGTAGATCAGTGTGAAGGCCTCAGTTGAATCCCTACTACTACAAAAAAAGGGGAAAAAAGCCAAAAAAAACAAAAAATAACTTGACCTTAGTATTTGAAATAGACTTTTATTTATTTTTAAAAGAAAAGCAAAACTTTAGGACTGTTAAGACATATAATGCTTTTCTGAGAGAAATTCCCACAAACCACTAATTGAGGGCAGAGTGCTGGGAACTCTGGATCCCTTTCAAGTCTCCTATAAATTTTAGCTCATTTAATTCTTATAAGGAAGAGGTTATTATTCTTGGCGAGCAGCAATAACTACATACCACAGAATTTGATGGTAGTGTAGAAATGTTGACCTGTGATGCCGGTATTTTATTGTGTATTTGGTTGATAACATTGCAGTCATAGACTTGAGGTTTTAGAGATCATTTGCTAGTCTTCTCGTAGCTCAGAGAGTGCTTTTCTAATTGCTGTGTAGCTACTTGGTGAACTACTTAGATCCTAGTGTATTTAAATTATTTAATGTATCAAACTGTTCCAAATGAATGTACCAAACCATTAACGTTAGGGGTATGCAGTAAGTTTTGCCAGCTTTTGTGTGTGACCTTAAATTTAGAATTATGTTGAATTGTTTATTTTAAATTTATTTCATAAGCTTTGTTAGTATACTTACCAATGTTGTAATTTCTAGTTTGTTTAAAAGGAAGTATTTGTAACATAAATAACTGTTGCATTAAATTGTGAGAATTATCTCATAAAAACAGATATACCTCAGCCCCTTGAGATATATGTAGAAAACACAAAATACTGTCTTTTGCTCTTTGGTGAATGATTTTCTTTACACTGAAATGCAGTACTTGACATACTGTATAATACATTCTTGAATGTAATGAAAAACAAGTGGCAAATTTACTCTTTTATTTCCTGAAAAAGTAAATATTTATCAACTTATATTGAAAACCTGCCATGTTAGGCACTATCCTGGGAATACAGGTAGAGTTGAAGAAAGAAGATGAATGTAGTTTAGTGGGGGAAAGATCCTTAAATCAGTGAGCCAGTTGAGCAGAACAGTGGCTAGTTTGTAGGCATCCTTGTGTTTGTAGTGAAAATTGGAAAGTCAAGGCAGGGTTATAGAGGAACATGTTGAATGTTGAATACTGAGCAGGAGTTGGTCTGACAAAGATGATTTGTAAAGAATTTATAAATGTCTTAATTTATTGTTTTTGGCTTCTTTTAGTGTAAACTTGTAGAAATATTTTCTACAATGTCCGAAGACAACTCGTAGAATTAAAAAAGAGTAGCAGAATTTAGAACTAAGTTGAACTATATGAAATTGCTCTTTGGTAGGTCAAGACAGTTATACACCAATAATTTTATAGGATCCATCAATGAATGCATCTATATTAAATATCAGTCGGTTTTTCTTTTTTCTTTTTTTTCTTTTTTTGTACTGGGGATCAAACTCAGGTCCTTGTGCTTGTGAGGCAGGTGGCGGAACCACTGAGCTAAATTCTTATTCTTTAGCTGTTTTCCTACTGAGTCCTTTTGTAATTATCATTTCTTACTGAGCATAGGCCCCATTTTTAAAAATGTTTTTCATCCAGTCTGCTGCCTGCAAGGACTGGCAGATATGTGATACAACAAGATAAAGGCCAGGATGGCTCATGTTTTCAACCCTGGTATACTAGAGTTGGCTGACTTTTTGTCTGTTCATGGTGGTTTTATGATGCTTTTACCGTCATTGGCATTGGCATTATATATTACATCCTGTGACCTGTTTCTCTTTAGGTTATGATGAAATAGTTCTCAATTCTGTTAAAGTACCTATTAAAATAATCATCTAAGAAACTCAGCATGGATCTGCAGTCATCATGTGTGAACTCTTTAGAACTTTTTCCTCAGATTTCTAAATCTCCTTTTAGTCATATTGATATTGACAGCATTGTTAATCCTAGTTTTTATTTTAGGTAGATATTTTTCTCTGCCTTCAAAGATCCTGACATTGTTCTGGTTATGCTTAAAAACATCTCTCAAACTTTGCCCACTTTTGTGCTTTCTTTGGTACTTTTCTTTAGCTGCTTAATTATCTTGGATTTTCCTTTCCCGGTAGCCTTTATGAAGTCTTCACTCCAGATTACTCATTTCTCTCATGTATGCCTAAGCGCTTGAATTATGCAGACTTATGGTTGCTTGCCATTTAATTCCTGTTCTTTGTTGGTCAAAATTTCTCACAATCTTCAGTTGTCCTCCCCTTTATGATTTTAGCTTAATTCCTCTGCTTATTCTCATTCTTAATAGATGGATCTTAGAACTTTGAAATAATCCATAATGAGATTTCCAGAATGTTTATATCTACTAGAAAACAGGATATCTAGAATTTTGACCAGGTTTTCCCATTATCTTTGCAAAGTTCATGTAGTCTATGAAGACCCCAGTTTTCAAATTATCTCCATACCTATTTGTGCTTCCCTTTAATATGATAGACAATTGTCTCCTAAAATGCTTTTGGTTTTATCCCTTTCTGGTCCTCAAGTGATAAAATTGATTCTATCCCTTTTGCTTTAAGGATATACAGTTCACATACAGACACATACACATGCACACACCACACACATTCAAGAAACTGTCAGGTTTTTTCCTTATTGCTTAGTTTCTCCAAGAAGAAATTATGTTCATTATTTCCATTTGATCTGTATATAGTAATCATCTGAGTTTTATCTTTATCTACTGATATTTCCCTAGCATAATTACTATTCTGGTGCTTAATTCCTTTTTTTCTTAAAAAAATCTTCTTATTTACTTTTGATTTTGTTCTTTTGCTGTTAGGTCATGATTTTATAAGCTTCTTGCTTCCAATTACTCTTTTTTTTGTTGTTTTTTTTGTTTCTTGTTTTTTTTTGAGGGGATAAGGGAAGTACTAAAGATCAGACTGAACCACATACCCAGCCCATACCTAGCTTCACTTTCCCTCCACTATAGTGTAGAATTATCCTCCCAAAATGTGTTTCATTTGGTTAGTTTTTGCTTAGGGTCCAGAAATTGTTTGCAAGTACTTGCAGAAAAGTCTATTGTGTGCACCTCATACCAGAGTCTAGCCATGTGGAGTAAGTATATCATTATTTCTGGGTATCTCATTATTTCTGGATCATGTCATTTCTTCTCTTTGTACAGGTAGATATATCTGCCTAAACTTTTCTTCCTTTTCAGACTGTGGGATATATTTTTAACTTTGTCAGACTAATTTAGATGTCACCTTGTTTGAACCAGTCTTCCCCAGACCTCCTTAAAGATTTAATCACTGTCTTAATTTGGAATGTTCCAGTAACACTAGACACTCACCTCTACCATACCAATTAACACTTTTTATTTGTAGTTGGAGGTAAGCAATAACAAACACTTCAGGAGTTTGATAAAAATCAACACATGAAGAAAAAAATGAGTTATGTTATTTCTTTTTGAACTTACGATATCTTTTGGTTCCAAGACCTGCTGTAGATGAGATTATAGCTACATCTACTGTATTTACATGTTAAGTGACAGGTTAGTTAGGTTTTGTCCAAGGAGATGGCATCAGCTGAACAGTTTTATTAGTTGAAAGTCTAAACAAACAGTATCAGTAGCCAGAATTGAATGTGTTTTTCCAGAACAGCTGGAGGTTGTACTCTACAGAAGTATCTTTGGACAGTATGTTTTCATCCTCTTTTAGCACTGAATGAATGAATATCCTCCCATAATATTTGCTGCTTTCTACTGTAAGTCACTACTCATCTAGCAGCCTGCTTTTAATTAGGCTTCCTGTGTATCATTAATACAGTAATTGAATGAAACACTTACTGAACTTCAGTATCTGATCTCCTTTGAGTTTATATTGTACTATAAATTAAGTGATAAAACTCTTAGAAACCTGATTATATTGCCAGTCTGTCTCATGCAGATGGATCATACTTTCTACGCCAGCGTCGGCATATTTTCTGTGTGTTCTGTAAAGCTCGGCAGCCAAAGAGCTCTCCCTTCTGAAGCCTGTCAGTGGCTGTAGTATTCTACTAATCACCCAGGCTTAAACATCTTGAAATAACCTTTAAGACATTCTACAGTTTTATTCTGCAGTTGTTATCCTCCAAGTTCAGTCACACTCAGTTTGATTGATTTTCTTGTAAAGTACCCTTTATCTTTTCTTGTTCTCCTAGTTTCAACTACTGTTGCTTTTTGTCTCAGATTTTTTCTTTAATTAATCAATGTATTACTATGTTTGATTTGCTTTCATTCTTTCATCCCCTGTCCCTGCCTATTTAGAAGGCTTCCAAGTTGATCTTCATGAAGCATGTAAGCTAAATACTTCTTCCTCTTGATTTTAAAGATTATCAGTGATCTAAACTTGGCCTCACAGTTCCCTGCCATTTACTAAAGTCTGCTTCAGTTGAGCCAGCTGTTCCTTTGTCCTCTTATATTTATGTTTGCCATTTAGCCTGCATTTCCTTCATTTTACTTCGCTATCCATGTGAATTAAATTTCCATCTTAAGTCTCATCAACCCCATGAAACTTTCATATCCAGTTTTTTAATTTTGGTAACACTTGCTTATCTTACTATGTAACTTTATGCTCAAATATTATTTTAATAAATTTGTTTTTGCCTTATATATTGATCTCACACCATAAATTTTACAATAGCATCATGCTGTTGTTCAGCCACCATCAAGTGCTCCATTTACATACTGTGTTCCCTGAACTTTTCTAAAGGATATTCCTCTAACTGTTGGGGTATAGCAGTCAGTGAAAAGCAAAAATCTTTGTGCCAGTTTTCTGATAACAGCCAGCAAGATAGGAAGGCTTATTTTGCAGACTGCATGGTTTTGTTAAATTTCCTGTGCTTTTTCTGTTTGTGCATACAGTTTGTATTGACGTAGTTTGGATGTACAGTGATTTTTTTAAACATTGTTTGAAGTACTAAATCATTTGCCAATATGTATATCAATGCATAGTTCTTATCACTGAGAAAAGAGAGTCTACAGCCCAACTTCCTACCTTTAGTTCAGATTTTCCTCCCATACTTGGGACATTTGTCACTGTACTACTGGACTGGCCCTCTCTCATTCTTTACGTGACATCCAGAGTGGTTTCTTAACTATATATTGGATCATACTGCTTTTCACGGATTTTCTGTTGCCTTTGATTAAATTCTAAACCTGATAGTATTGCCCATCACTGTCAAGATTTGGCCTACCATCTTTCCATGTGAAGCTAATGGTACTACTAATGATTTACTCAACTGAATCCACCACCTCTTAACTCATGCTTTACTTTCTAGGGTGACCTTGAACAAAAGCCTTACACCCTCAGTAACATCTCCTTTTGCTGCATTCTCAGACTCCTTATCTTCCATCACCTGATAATACAATGTTCTCTTTACTCACCTGGAAGACTGACTGTTCATTGAGGGCAGAGACTATGTACTTTCTCCCAGTTCCTAGTAGTTTTAGGCCCCATGCATGTAGTTTGTGTATGATGAATGTTCACTAAATTCACTTAATAGGCTTTAGTGGAAAACATATTAAGTTTAAATTTAAGTTCTGGGTTTCAAATAGTGGATAGTTTTATGTTGGTTATTTGAATCCTATTTTCTTCATTTGTAAATTGGAGATGATTTCTTTGAATGTTTACAGTGTATATGAATGTGGTTGTAAGAACAAAGTTACATCTTCTTTGGAGCAAAAATTATTTGAGCATATCTAAGAATTTGATTGCAGCATATCTAGCTATCTCTCCAAAACCTGACGACAGTTGAGAAACATATATACTCTCTTTTTCTCCTTTTTACTTATGCAGGGAGAGAATAGCTGAAACCATTTGGGATAGTCTGAATCTCAGGTTTATATGCAAATGTTCTTTCTTATGGTAAACAAGGTGTACTTTGTTTCAAAAGTGATAGTTTAATGAAACATAACTAAAATGTCAGCTCCACTGAGGTTGACACAATATTCCAAGTTGGGATTTTAAAGTTTCAGCATGTTTGTATTTCAGCTTTGTTTTCTTTATTGACCAGCAAGCTAAAATATTGCTGTTTGGTATATTGGTATATGCTGTTTCTTAGAGTAGTGTTTTAATTTTCATTGGTAAGAATTTTTTTAACCTACTTGGAAACCATTACTGGCAAAAATGAAATGATCATTCTTCTAGACACTAAAGGCAAAAACCTTTTTCTTGCTCTTCATGGCCTCAGGTTAATAGATATGGAAAGGTTCAAAACTAAGTTACCCCAGTGTTTCACCCTTCTTGGGTGTTTGTTTATGAGCTATTTCATAAATGACTTTCCCTACTTCCAGTTATCAAGACATCACAACCTAAGGGCAGTGAATCCAGACAGAAGCCATCTCTTTGGTCAAGTTATTGTCTTGCAGCGTTAATAAAACTATTAAGGCCACTTGAGTCAATGACCCATATGGTTCTGTGTGAGAGACTTCAACCATGATGGGCTTTGTAGCTTCTGTAGGTTTCTGTTCACTTTCACAGCTTCCCATTGCATTGTGAAATTTATGTTTGTGTTTATGGTTGTTTATTTAAGTATTGTCCTTTAATTAAAAACAATGAAAACTATTAAACAAATTTGACTTTTTAAACATTTCAGAGTCTGCCTTTGTATAAACACATATGGCTTGGGCAGTGAAAACAGGTCTTTAGAATAGTTTATTTTTAATTTTTTATTTTGTTTTGTTTTTTGTTTTTTGTTTTTTGTACCATGGATCGAACTTGGGTCCTTGCACTTGTGAGGCAGGAGGTGAAACTACTGAGCTAAATCCCTGACCCTATTTTTGAATTTTAAGTGATTTACTAATCAAATACTTTACACTTCCATATATTAATTCCTGGAATGTATACTGAAGTTTTTATTTGCTTGCCAATACTAATGTCATAAAAGTTTATCTGAATTCAGTATTAATAATGTGTTAAACTGATAACTTTCTAGAAAGATTGCTATTTTTAAAGTATATTTCTGGACAAACTGTGACATTAAATAAAGGTGTATTTCAGATGTTTCTTCTCTCTGTGTGACAAGGAATAACTGTGGTGAAATATTTTCTACATAATTTTAAAATTATATCTCTAGATTGTGCAGCTTCATGTTAGGATAAAAGTGACACATTTTCTTATAATAGCACATACCTAGTTACCTAACAGTGGATATATTCAAAGAAAGATTTACTGATTTCTGTTAGAAAGTTAGAAGGATACTATTATAATAACATTTATTTGGCACAGTATATAAGTGAACTTTTGGTATAGCATATATTTTTAAGCTTCATTTAAAAACAAAGTGGCATACTAAAATAAACAGAAAAAAGGCATAATTTTGCAGTGAACATTTTTAGTCATACCTTAACACCAAGCATGTGTACCAGCTATAATATGGTATTTTCCTTTCTCAAGGTAAATCTCTTTAATTCTCCCCTTGCCTCCATATTTGATCAGTATCTGAGTTCTTCAATAGTATCTCTGGAATACAAATCTTTTCTGAGTACCACAGGTACCATCAGGGTTCAAAGTGTCATTGTTTGTGACCTGGATCATTAGAAACCTAGTTTTGTTTTTTTGTTTTGTTTTTTGTACTGGGGATCAGGACCTTATGCTTGCTAGGCAGGCACAGCACCACTGAGCTAAATTCCCAGCCTCCTAGTTGGTATTAATTCTAGTCACTCCAGTTCCCTGAGTTTTTGCTTCACCATATTTTACATCTTTAATAGTCAGTATGAATAATGAATAATATTAGTAGTATCTCTCACTATTTTTGTGATTTGAAGAAAGAGGAGAGTTGGTCAAAAAGTGCCCCTTCCCCCAATTTATCACATTCTGTCATATCTTCTAGATCAGTCTTTCTGAAATGTAATAGCTGTGACATTTGTTAGATGTAACTATTTGCTGTGAAGAAGCAGAAATACCTACACTCTAATAATATATATATACTTGTGAGAGATTCCACTAAATGACTCTGAGAATTTTGTGATAGTATCACTTCTTTCAAGACCAGGTTGACATTCACTTTGTCCTCACAGCTTTTCCTGACTAAAAAAATTATTGTTTGCTTTTTTAAGTCTATAATCATAAGTAGACCAACTTTCTGTTGTACGTACTATATTTCTCAGCCTTATTCTGCTTGAAACAGTTCTTTGTAATGGCACTCATCGTATGGAGATTGCAGAACTTATATTACAACTATAGAGAAAATAACATAGTAAATTCAAGTAAAAGGAAAATGTGAAATAAAAATGTTACCTTTGTTGTAATATAATACCATAATGATCTGAACCTTAACCCAATTGGTAAGAATTTAAGGCATTAAAATATCAAATAAAAACATGGTTGAGGCAGTACTAGTAGATGTTAAAACAATTATATTTTAGAACCATTTTCAGTTCCTTTTTTGAGAACTGTTAATGTATTTTTTTAAATTAGGCCACTGGCCTTTTACTAATTGATTTGTAAGAACTCCTTATAATATTTAATAAGTAAATAATCTACTTATGATATGAGTTACAAATACTTTTTCCCAGTTAGTCTTCTGATAGCTTATATATATATATACATATATATATGTATGTATACATATATATATGTATATATATGTGTGTGTGTGTGTGTATATATATATATATTTTTTTTTTTTTAATGCAGAAATCTGACTTCTCAACCTTTTTTGGTATAAAATCTTTTATCCTTTGGGAGACTAATACCACATTTTGAGAAACTATTCTTGACAGTATAAGACAAATTTGTCTTTTCGTAATACTAACATGTTCTTACTCCATCTGTACTGAGCACAGTTCCTAGCCACATTTTGATAAGTAGGTTAAATTATTAACTTTAATAGAAGAGGAATCCAAGGTATATAGGCTGTTTTAGTAAATTACCTCAAATCACACAGCTAATTGAGAGTGGAAAGATTGACAAGAAAAAACTAAAAAGGGTTGCTGAACACTGTTGAAATCTTAACAGTATCAGTGTGGTTTCTTTTCCCTGAACACTTAGGTCAGTCCTGCAGTCAGACTTCATATAGTTAATCCTCTTTAAATCATTCGCTGTTGGCCAAGAATTTTAAAAAAATACATATTATTATTAAAGCTTACCAAGATAGTGTTTTAAGTGTGTAGTCTTGAATACCTAAATGTCAGAATAATGATGCATTTTAATAGGAAACTCATGTTTTCTTAAAGTGTAATTTTTAAATGTACAAAAAGTTTTCCAGCAGGTGTTGCCAAATTCAGATTCATTCATTGTTAAATTTGTTTGTGTTTTTACACAGGGTGTGATAGGTATACAGCTGGTTGTTACCATGGTGATGGCCAGTGTCATGCAGAAGATTATACCTCACTATTCTCTTGCTCGGTGGCTACTCTGTAATGGCAGGTAAGGCAAGGATAGGCTGATTGGGGCTGTCATTTTTGATCTCAGGTTTATGAGACTGATTAAATTCGTAGAAGCACTAAGTCCTATTTTTAAAAAAAATAGTAATAAAGTAAGATTATAAGAAAATCTAGCTTTCTTATTTCTGTCATTTAACATATTAGTAGTTTTTTTGGGTAGCATCAAACTGATAGAGCCAGGAACAAAATTTCAGTTCCCCCACCCACCTCCCTGTGCTTTTCTTTGCCTATTGAGTGTCTGGCGATTGAGAATACCACATATTTTTTAATTATCTTTAAAAAGTTGGCCAACAAGAAGGTGAGAAGTTAGAAATCAAAGTGCTTACATATTTTTTTGGAAAAGAGTAACTCAAAGTATGGCTTAATTCAGTTTATTATGAATTAGGGGTGCTTTGTTGTATTGTAAAGAATTTTAAACTAATTCAACAAGGAAGGGATAAAGTTATGTTGTGGGATTTTATTGATTGCACTCCAAACTCACCACTCTTCCTACTCCTTCCGCAAAAGACCCAAGTGAGGCGGGGATTTAGCTCAGTGGTTCGGTGGCCTGCCTTGCAAGCGCGAGAACCTGAGTTCAATCCCCAGTACCCCCGCCAAAAAAAAACAAAAAACAAAAAAAGACTCAAGTGACCTTGTTGAAATATGTACAATAAAATAATAAAATCAAAGAAGTTAAATAGAAGAATATAGTTAGGCAAAAACAAAAGAAAAAAATTCTGCACACAGAAATACATGAAAGGTAAGTGTTACATTTGGTACCGTGATTATTTCAATTATTTCCAAAAAATATACAAATTCAGTTACTGTTTTACATGACCAGTTTTCTTTATTTAATTTAGACTTTTTGAAGTTTAAAATAATGGATAACTTTTCTTCTAGTGAGCTTATTTATGGCAAGATGAATAAACCTTTAATTCAGGGGCATTCTGTCCACTAAGCTTAAATTTCCTTCGGAGAATTTATTTTCCATTTCTAATTATTTGTTTTCTATCTTTATACTTGCTTGCATTGATGTTCAAGTATAGAAAAATATTCAGATTGCTTTAAATTTTTTTTAGAATACTGCAGTATGCACATGTGTATGTAATGAATATAAGAACAGCTCTTTACAAGTGTGTATTTTATTAGCAAAATAAATAATGACTGAAGTTTTGGTGAAGTCGAAAGCCTCTGTCACCAATATATAATTGAAAATCAATCATATATAACTACATTTTTTACTATATAGTTTTACTATACCCTGTTAATCTTGTTTACTCACATATTTTTCTTAGTAAAACCACTTTGCATAGCTCATGAGAGAGGGTATCAGCTATACAAATTAATTCTAGTAAGTGAAATCTAAGTTTTAAAGTATATTAAATACACTAAGGTAGCTTATTTTCTCCTCTAAGAATTGCACATTTCTAAAGCCTATGCTTATGATCCAGTAAATCTTCTAAGTATCTTTTGGCTGTAGAGAGCATAGCAGTCTTTCTCATTTTAGTCTGTATGCCTTTGCGTGTTCTTCCACATTCTGCTTTCCATCTGTTTCTTTAAAACCTGTAATCACTAATATAAAACTAAAACTTCAGAGATCAAAAATCTGATTATTTTATCCAGGAGTGGTAGCAGACGCCTAAAATCCCAGCACACTGTGAGGCTGAGGCAGGAGACTCACAGATTCACCGCAGACTGAGCAGGGTAGCAATTTAGCAAGAACTCTATTTCAGATTAAATAGGGCCAGGAGTGTAGCTCAGGGCAAAGGCTCTGGATTCATTCCCCAGTATCGCAATAAAAAAAGAAATGAAAGAACAATCTGATCATCTTTGTATTGGAATATTATAGTGGAATAATGTATTATATTTAAAAGCTTTAGTTTGTTGAGGATGAATGCATACATAATTTGACAGGTAGCAGAGGGTTTTGTTGTTTGGGAATTTTTTTCAATGTTTAATATTTAGTTTAGAATAATGGCACTCTAATGTTCCACTAAGATTTGAGATTTTGATATTATCATCAGAAAGTTCTTTATATGTGGCAATCTATTAAATACAGAGTACACAGGATCTTAAAAAGCAGTCATAGATATATTTATAGAAACTGTCATCAAGTGTCTTACATAAATATAGAGTTGATTTTCTTTGTGAACTTGCTTTTGTAAATAGATACCTCTTTTGTTAATTAATGCTGTCTTTAATGCCAAATAAGTTTCTATGGATATCAAGATACAGTATTCTATTCAATTTTTCTATTATAGTTCCATGTCCTCAGTTTTGTTTTATGCTTTTTGAAAATGTCAGCCCTTAAGTTTCGAAGACATAAAAGCCAACTTGCTGAGTATTGCCAACTCAGTAGAATAGGAGCATGGATTTTTCTCTTTTATCCTGTGTGATATGAAATGATACTGTTTTAATATTGAAAAAAATTAAAATCTCTTCCCAACTGTTCATATAAAAATGTTATTGATTATAAATAACAGTTTACATTTTAAATCATATGAGCAATTGAAGTAGTGAAGACTGAGGACATACTTGAGAGTGTGTAACATGCTTCAAGGAATTATGCTAGTCATACTGCTTTTCTTTTAACTGTACATTTTACCTGTTTTTAAAAATACTGTATTGTTCTTCACCTGGTTTAACTCCATCGGTATCATCTTTATAGTTGTATAAAATATTAGACTGATGAGATCTTTTTAAATCTGGCTTCTCATTTAAATCTGTACACCCTTGGTGGGGAGATACACTGGATAGTGTTATGACCTCCAAAAATCTCGTGTCTAAAACAATTTCTCACTTTCTTCAGACAAGAATCAGGGTCCAGTGGGGAGTCATTGGAGCTTTGGCAGCTCTCCAGGTAGCTTAGTAGCGAGGTAGGGTTGTCAGAACTATTCCTGTGGTAGCCAAGTGTTGAAGTAGCCTTTATGTCGTACGGGATGTTCCTGCATCCTTCCACCCATTTGAGCTCATCGTGTAGGCGTTGTATTATAGCACTTCATCTCAAGAAGGGTGAGTACAACGCAATAAGATATTTTGAGAGAAAACACAGTGACGTAACTCTTATTATGGTACTTTGCTACTTTTTGTTTTATATTAGTTGTTTTATATTATTGTTTTATATTAGTCACTGTTGTTGCTCTCGTACTGTACCTGATTTATAAAATAAACTTTATCAGTAAGTATAAATATCTGAGAAAAAACATAGTCTGTGTAGGTGCTGTTGAGCTTTCAGGCATCCAGAGGGAAGAGTTGTCTTAGAGCTTACACCTTGAAGATGAGGGGAAACAATTGTGTGTTTGATTTATGCTGCTCATCTACTCTACATCTTGTCCTGGAACTGTCATATTTGAACAGCATTGTAAATTTGATGGGGGAGACAAGTAAAACTTTTCTGCAACCACTGTCACTTTTGTTGGCAGTTTATAGAGTAATTTTTTTAAAGATTATTATCTTTTTTTCTACCATTTTTCCTAGCTATACTTTGCCTTTTAGAATATGTTTTATAGGCTGTGATTAGTGTATGATTTCTCCTCACTGACTGTGTATTTTATTAGCAAAATAAATAATGACTGAAGTAGGGCTACTAAGTGGTTACCTACCCAGCTTTTATTCTAGCTAAATTCAGTTACATCAGCATCGATTCTGATTGCCAAAAATATATTAAGTGTGAAGTAGAGTTTAAGAAATGTTATCTGTTGCCCAGTCTATACCTCTTATCTCACTATTTGAGATTAAATTTAGGCTAATTTCTAAATTTAAAATATTGTATATTCTATCCTTTTACTTTCTTTCATTTAAAAAATAGAGATTGAGTATCCCTGATCCAAAACTCCAAAATCCTAAATTTTTGAGCACTGATACAATGTTGTACTTGGAAAATTCTACCCCTTGCCTCATGTATCAGGTCACAGTCAAAAAGCAGGTACATTAAAAATATAAGCTTACCTTCAGGATATGCATGTATGAAACAGTAATGCATGTTGTAATAAAACGTGGGCTCCATCCCCAAGATATCTCATTGTGTATATGCACATATTCTAAAATCTGAACTCTGAAACTCACCTGGCTCCAAGCATTTGAGATAGGAGGTACTTTATACTTTAGAAAATGTTATTAGTTCTCCTTTTCTACCCTCCTTTTTATGATTATCAGACTTGTTGAAGGAATTCCTACTTTAACAAGAGTTTGAGTAGTAAGATCTCTTTGGCCCATTGTTTTTCTACTGACCTAGAAAAACTCAACTCTGAATAGCCTGGTGCTTTTAGACTTTCTCCTCCCGCATCCAAGGAAAATCCAAAAAAGTTATTTTTCTCTGTATGTTTACCATGAAATACTTCCCCTCACATAAGGAACACTTGTTCTAATAGTTTCTCCTAAAACTTAGGGATTCTCTATGATGCCCAGCATACCACTGATTAGTAGTCAAAGTATTCTTTACTTTCTGTTGTAATTAAAGTTACTTTTTGTTTTGAAGTTTGCTGGGCCCCTCATTTCATGGAGAGGTAAGTGATAGGTAACATTCTTTGTACATTTAAATAGTGGGTTTTGCATGAGGTATAGGCTATTGCTTTTTCTCCTTGCTTTTTGATTTCCTAATTGTTTAACTCAGACCTCATGCATTGTTCTCTGCCCCTGTCTCCATAATCTCTCATTTTGATCTGCCATTTCCTTTTATATGTTCTTTATCAAAAATATGTTCTGGCCAAATTTACTGATTTTTTTTTTTTAAGCCTGGTCCCATATTGGGTAGAGAGGATGTTACGAGGCCTTCGTATTAAATCCCCGATCCTTTTTTGCTTGTTCTTGATTGCATGTTGCCTGATCCAACAATCTGCAAGTCCCCTTTGTTGAGAGGTGTACTATTTAAATGCACAGAAGGTGGGACCTGCAACCTAAGGGAAAGGTTTGAGCCCTCAGATCATACCCTTACAGAATGCTCAAGTCCTTGCCCTCCTTGCCTTAGCATCTTAACTGCCAGTTCTGGAATGTTCATGATGCAGAATAAAAGCCGGGCATGGTGGTGGAGCCTGTAATGCCAGCACTCAGAAGGCTGAGGCAGGAGGATCCCAGTGAGTTCGAGATCAGCCTGGGCTACATAGTGAGTTCCAGGTCAGTCTCAACTACATAGTGAGACTTAATCTCAAAAAACCAAAAAAATAAAAAAATTTGTTTTAAATGCAGAATAAATAATTGCAGAATGCTTTGTATAGCAAATAACATTCACATACTCGTGCTGAAAGATTGATTAGGTTTTAAGTAGTATTTATTTTTTTCCTCTTGTTTGATTCCTTACCTCTCCCCACTTGTCAGAATATAGGGAGACTAGAAACTAAAACTGTCTTAGGTACTACCTTAGTCCATTCAGGCTACTCTAAGAAAGACCACAGGCAAAGTAGCTATAAAGAATGGAAAGGAAACTGATTTCTCATAGTTCTGGAGGCTGGAAATGTGTGATCAGGATGCAGATTTGATCTACTCCGGATGAGAGGCCTCTTCCAGGGTTGCATACTACCAACTTTTTTTTTCAAATTGAATTTATTTTTAACTGATACATAAACATTTCATATGTTAGTGGGATGACATGATGTTTCTCTACAAGTTCTTATATATCCTCACATGGTAGAGAGCAAGCCGATTTCCTGGCCTCTTTTATTTAAAAGGACCCTGGACTCGTTCATCCTAATCTCCGCCTTTATAACATAGTTACTTCCCAAAAGCCCTGCCTCCTCCCAATCTGCCACATTAGGATTGGGTTTCACCAAAAGAATTTGGGGTGGTCCAAACATTTAGCTCCTAACTGTGGCCTCTGCTCTGTACCCTGAAAGTTTTGTGTGATTATTTGTATGTTAAATATGTTAAAGCTTTTTTTTTAGCTTGTTCTGTCAGTGTCATGCTTTGGTATATTCATGTTCAGATTTCCATTTAAAATTTCTAAAATGGTTTCCTATAAATGACTGCTACTTAAAATGTTAAATTCCAGGTCAGTACCTTCTATATGTTGTTACATTTTTTTCAGAACAAAATTATAGTGGTCTGATACTATTTTATATAAGTGGTTTACAAGGAATGATTATTGAAAAATTATCGCAGTAATTTAGGGAAATACAGTAACAGATTAGCTTCATTATCTGGATGCTACTGATATCCTGAACTGAAAATGAGAAAAGAAGCCACTGAGTAGCTAAGGTAAATGACATACAATACACTGAAAGTAATGTATTTTATTTAAGTGCACGCTACTCTGTTTTTTTTAAGATCCATGAATGCTTTTTTATTTTTTAAGTTTATCTTTTCCCATTTCAAAAGCAGCAGATGTCTGACATGCAGATAAAGAATGCAAACTGACAAAAAACTAAACATAAAAGGTGGTGGGTTGTATTCCCAAAAGATGAGCACAAGGCTGTGTTTTGTTGTATTTTCTTCTCATATTTTCTGTTCATGGTTTCCCCTTTTGTTTATAATTTTATATCATGTTTTTTGGCATATGTAAGCCCAATTTTGCTTCATGTTCTTCTTGCTTAATATATTAACATAACTTTTTTCTGTAATTGTATTTTTGTAGCCAGATTAGCTGCTACATGGACTCTAAATCTGATAAACTCATCTGTCTTCCATGCTCTTCTCAGAAAGGCACAGTACAGCAATTGCAAATCTGGTCATTTTGCTGAAATAGACGTATAAACTAATAGCAATGAAAGGACTAAAAACAGCAGAATACAAAGTACAGTAAATGGGCACTCTATAGCACAGAATTTAACTATGTAGGCAGCACTAATCACTATTAAAGAGATTCATACAAACGTACTTCTAGGTTTATCCTTGAGTCTTGATCTCTGAGCTCAGAAGATCTCTCCATGCTGTCTGGCAGCATTCGTATCCACCACATTCAGACAAATTGTTCAGCCAGAAAACTTTCTTCAAGCCTTGTGTATACCTGCATGAGTTCCTGAAAACAGCGGGTCACTTGCATCTTGACACTTCCCAACCCACAACCCTAGTCCTGTGCAACTTCCCTTCTTTATTTTGATTTTTAAATTCTTTTGTATTTCAAGTGTCACCTGTGGGAGATGTGCTCTGTTTGTCAGGACTCAATTCCTGCCTTTGTGCTCTGGACCCCGTTCTCCAAACTGTCTCAGGCCATTCGTCTCTTCTGTGTCAGCCATCAGTCACTCCATTTCTGCCAGCTAATTTTTGGGTTTTGTTTGCTTGTTGTTTTGTTTCTTTTGGTAAAGTTCTCTCACTAAAAGTAACAACAGCAAATAAAGAAGAGTCAACCCTGCCAACCTCCTTAGTTTTTAGGCTATTTTTCTATTTCCCTTCATAGTCAGATTTGTTACATGAGTTATCACTATTTCTACATCAACTCTTTAGCCTTATTCTATGTTTTCTCTCTTTATGTGATTTTTATTTATTTCCTTGTATTTAAATGTGACAATTCTATAATGACCCCAGATTATCACTGAGCTCTGGATTCTAAAACAGTTGCCTTGTTGACTTGTTCACTTGATGTCTGATAGGCCTTTAAAACCCTGCATATTTAAAGTTTTAATTTCTTTTCTACTCCATATTAGACAATTTGTCACCATCTTCTGTAAGTCAGAAATGTAGAGAACATTCTTTATTTCTTTTTCATTCGCTCCCTTAAGTCCATCAGCAAGACTTGATTTTCTGTCTAGAATACGTCTTCTGCTGTTTCTTTGGCCTCCCTCCAGTTTGCAGAGAAGCAAAGCAGATATTAAACTGTAAATTGAGTTATCTCTCCCCCTGTTTAAGGCTGTATTATTTTAGCATCATCTCTACACTTTGTACTAAGACTCAGGGGCCTTGGCATTGTCATTAGTTTCCTTCTTGATCTCTTCTTGAAGCAGTTGCCTGATTGGCTTTTCATGTTCTGCAGTACTTGATGTACTTCCATACCTCTGTGCTTGTGGCTTTGCTGTTCCCTGCCTGGAATGTTCTTGCCTCTATTTTTCTTATCCTTTAGGTTGCTGGTTAAATGTTGTCTCAGATATTTTCTTTGCTTGACATCTAAGGCTTATCTCTTACATTTTACTGCTTGTTTGTTTCTTTCACTAAGGTATTACAAGTTTTAATTTATTTTTCAGTGTTTTTAATAGGTTAAATTCTACTCTGACTGGAGTACAGGCATCAAAAAGGCAGGGAGCCTGGCTTGGTTGGACATGAATGTATCTTTGTTGCTTAACAGAGAACCTGTAGGTAGCGAACTCCCCCTAAGTTGCTGATAAATAAATGAATGGATAAATGAGTAGTAGACCAGAAGTGGCCCTAAAACCACCTATCATCCTTAGATTTTTAGCTTGGAAAAAATAATTATTAAAGATGACCCTGAATTATTCAACAAGAATTATAATAAGTGTAATCTAATTTAGAAAAATGGGGTTACAAAAATAAGATTAAACAAACATGATTATAAAGGAAATAGTTCTTAAAAATTGTAAGGGTCTTAAAATATTTTGCTATTATCAATATAACCTAAGTTTCCCTATACTATTTTATACTGATTGTATCTTATAGCTGTACACCGAATTTTAGGATATATAAGTGAGTTTTTAAGTACTTTTTGAATATTATACACTCACTAGCATATTATAGATTATTCATTTACCATTTTATTTTTATTCCCCAAATCAATACTTGGGTAGAGCATTTTGTTTTTGTTTTTGTTCTTTTTTGTTTATTTTGTTTTTTGGTTTTTGGTTTTTGAGACAGGGTCTCACTATGTAGTTGAGACTGACCTGGAACTCACTGTGTAGCCCAGGATGGTCTTGAACTCACAGTGATCCTCCTGCCTCAGCCTCCCGAATGCTGGGATTACAGGCATGCACCACCTTGCCTGGCTTGGGAAGAGCTTTTCTGTTATTCGTGGACGTACTCAGAGTGGTGAAAAACTGGTTGATCCTACATTCATGTTCCCAGTTGAGACCTAACAAGACAATTCAGTCATCTTGTTTCGATTCTCATGTTGTAAACAAGTGTCTCCGTTTAGGGAGAATGTGAAAATATTTTTCATATTTTGGGTTTTTGTGGTTCATTGTGCTATTCAGAATGGTCCCCAAGCATATAGCTGAATTATTGTTAAATATCCTAGGCACTAGAATGCTGTGACATGTCTTTGGGGAAAACATACTGGAATGATACACAGAATTCAGGAAAATGCTTCATTTAATGATCACTAACGTTAAATCAACTTTGAAATACAGTATAGTACTGTTGGCCATGAATTCAATACTAACAAATCATCAATATATATTATATAAATCATCTTTAAACAGAAACACACATAAAACAAGATTATTTATTGACCATTTGATGAAAATGTTGTGACCAGAGGCTCTCAGGAACCTAATCCTGTATTTCCCCTAGGAGCAATGGTTCAGTGTTCGCGGCGACTTTATAGAACATAACTACCGCGAATAACAAGAATGGACTGTAAGTTAAAATTCTGGACTTCGATGGAAATTTCAGGGAGTGCCTCCTCAGCTCTTAATTGTAATGTAGGGACTTTTTGGTTGGGGTGTGTATTATTTTAAAACTATTAAAGTAGGAGGAAAACTGAATTATTTTGGTTCAGCCATCCTTTTTGAGCACTTACTATATGCCAGTAACTACAGTAGCTTTGAAGTAACAAAAACAACTAAGTCATAATATCTTCACTTCACTTTAAGTTAGGGTACAATTCCATTACAGTTCATCTGCCTTGACAGCAGTAGTGCTGGGTACCCTGCAGTTTGTTTCTGACACCAACTGCCATGGGTTAGCACAGACTCTGTAGCTTGAAGTCAGAGTCCTCCACACATCTGCCCACGCTTGGGACACCAGCTGGATGTTCTTTGGGCACCCAGGCCACTTGAGCTTTGTCCTGTCTGGCTACATATCTGGGAATTCCCATGGTGCCTTCAGGGTCAGTGGTTCCCTAGAATGAGTCACAGAACTCAGGAAGCTGCTGTACTTCTGACTGGAATGTAGTAATAACAGATGCCCATGAGATAAGGTCTGGGAAGGAGCCCAGAATTTCTTTCTTCCCTGGCTGTGGAACCAGAACATGTCACCCTCTGGGCATATCAGTGAGATAACCAACTGCAAAGTTCCTTTGAGTGTCAGTGTTCAGAATTTTTAAAGCATTTCAGTCCCAGATATGATTCTTTGTCTAAATTGATGTTATAAGTTGATTTAAATGACTGAACTCAGTCTCCTTTCCTCCTGGAATCACTAGAAGTTAGGCCACTGAAAGTCCCAAGCCTCCAGTCATGTTTGGTGTTTCTGATGACCAGACCCCACCATGGAATATCTAGGGTCTACAAGGGTTTGCCTCATTAGCATAACAAAGACATCTTGTAGGGTTTTCCCATGTGGGATGTTCCAGGGATTTTTGAAGCTTCGTGCTGGAATCAAACATGATGAACGGATGTATTCTTTACTACATGGGAGACTGCCTTACAACCCGTAGGAGATACATTAAGAGTTTGTCAGGTAGAGTCTGTAAGTGTTTATGAGCAGAGAAGAATGTATGCAAAAGTGCCAAGGGATGAAGGAACTTGTGAGGAATAAAATGTCGTTCAGTGAAGCTAGACTGATTTGCTCTCCAGTGGGAAATAGTTGAAGGCGAGTTTGGAGGGCTAGGCTGTGGTCATTAAGGGCTATGGGATTCTGGGGATCACAGGCTCTAGGCACATTGGGACCTTGTAGTGCATGTTTTAATGGAAATTTGTAAACTTAGGGAGAGTAAATAGAATAGCATAGTGAATTTCTGTGAACTCACTACAGTTTATATCTGACGGTCAAACTTGCTTCATCTGTATTTCTATTTGTCTCCCCCCACCAACACTTTGTAGCAAATTCCAAATACCTTACTATTTTACTCTTAGATATTTCAGTTTATATCCCTCACATATATAACCCTTTAAGAAATTACTATAACCCCATTTTCATAGCTCAGAAAACTAGTAGCTGTTAACACTCAAATATGCAGTCATTACTCAGATTGCCAATTCTGTATTTTTAAACACCCAACTCATTTGCTGATACTTTTAAGAAATTGAGATATCTCATATTAAAATCTAGATTTTTATGATTGAAAATTTTGAAAGTACCAATAGTAGGTCTGTATTTCTTCCTTTATTACAATAGAACCTTGATCAAAGTTCTTGTTTAGCTGGTGACTCATTGCTTTACCCCTTGAGTGCCCTTGGTAAAGAAACAGGGCATAAACTTTGAGAAGATTTTCCTTATGGAAAAATGACTAAATGTGGGCTCAGAGTGGATCTGAGGAGATGTGTGTGCAGGGAGACCTGCTAGAGGGTTTTATGATAAAGTTAGAAAGATGCACTGCGCTAAGGTCTGAAGTAAAGTCTTTGTAGTAGAAGAAATCGAGTTTAGACTTTTAAGAGTTGAATAGAACTGACAATAATGTGGAAAGAGTATACTGAAGATAAAATCTGGATGTTGAATTAGGTGATTAGTAGAGTGTCAGATCTGTAGGTAAAAGAGGAAATTCAAAATAACTTGGTTGGTGCTTGGGAGGAGCAAATGATTTGCTTGGGTATTTTAACTGGGTAGCAGAGGTGAGCACACCTAGTTGTATTTGTAATCCTAACTGAAAAAGTTTAGATATAGCCAAGCATAAAGAGTGTTATAATGCAACAGATTTCTCTACTTCTTGTATATATAACATTTGAGGATTCTCACCCAAATTTTAAAAAGTAAGAAAAGAAAGACTACCTACATGAAAGCATTCAAACAGCTTTTTTAAAGATAACTATCAGTTACTTCAAATGAAAGTTGGGAGGATTTTTATATGTTCCTACCCAGTTGCCTCAGAATTCACTCCATGTACTTCTAATAATGTATTGTAGTTGTAAGAAATATATATAAAGAACATCGCAGGACCTGGCATCTAGTAAGTGCTTGGTGTTTGCTGGATTTGAATCAAAGCCCACTTAAGGCTTACTCAATAGAATGTGTTTTGGATTACAGTTTTCCTCTGACACGTCCCTGCAGTGTCTTCACAGATAGGAAACACGGTAAATCTTTATGTAGTAAATGAACAGCTCTGGTGATTCTAGGTACTTTTTTAAAAAGGATTCTTTTTCCCCTTAGTTTGAGGTGGTATCAGCATCCTACGGAGGAAGAATTAAGAATTCTTGCAGGGAAGCAACAAAAAGGGAAAAGCAAAAAAGACAGGTAAGATGTATTGATGAGCTTGTAAACTACTCAATATTTAACACAATTTATGCAAGTATATTTTTAGGTTTTGATTTAAAGAATATTTATCAACTATGCTATAAGCAGTTGATAAATTTGAGGTCAAAACCATGCAAATCCAGTAAGTAGAAATTAGTAATGTAAGTACAAAATAATCATTATTTTACTCAAAAAGTGGCTAACTTTATTTTTCTGCCTAGATTATGGGAAAAAGAGTTATCTTACTACAGAAAATACAGTTAGGGAATGTGTGGGGAGAGAACTGTGAGCTGTGTCTGCCGTACAACTCATTCGAGGTATCAGTTGGCAGTTGGTTTGAGTTCTCACTAAGTTTTGCTGCTACTTCATATTATGTCATTGTGCAAATTGAGCTACTTTTTTCAAAAACATCTCGATTTATTTTTAAAATAAAAGGGGTGGTGATACATCTTTGTGGGTCCCTTCTATTCTTGAATTTGGCCAGAGGGTAGCAGGCCTGGGGATTAAACCCCAATCCTTGTGTGCTAAGTAAGTGCTCTGCCCCTGAGCTGTGTCTCCATCCCTTAGCTCTTGCATATTTTATCCATATTTATAGAGTATATGAAGAGAATTGCTTTTTAATAACCCTCACTTTAATGGACCACAGTAGCTAATTTGTGAAATGGAAAACTGATCATAGTTGTTTTGAAGAACTCTTTCTGTTTTAAAATTGTACGCCTTTAGAAAGTTCAATACTTAGGGAAAGTGCATGTTATTTATCTCCAAATGGGCCTGAGTTTCCTCAACTGGGGATGGAGGAGGCCTTCTTAGGTCTTCTCTGACTCAGAAATCATGACTCTAATACGTATATTATAAAAGGTCAGTGAGAATACTTACCACATTTCTCATATATATCCTAAAAATTATGTTAACCTGACTTAATAAATTTGTACTTGCTGACAATTCTTTAAACATTAATGATTATTAGTGGTGAAACTGGAAATTTGAAAAGACTTTTCCGACCTTTCTATCATCTTCTTTTCCTTTTATCATTACATATACCTTGAATTTCATTGAAATACTAATTATAAGCCTTTTTCATTCCTGTGTATAATTCTTAAATAGTCTTATCTAACATTATAGTTTCCAAAGTTTTTATATGCAGTTATGCTTAATCTACACAGTGACCCTAAGTATTAGCTAATAATTTAATTTGCACTTTACTTTTTTATTGTAGCTGTTATTGTTTTTGTTTTTTTCAGACTGAGTGTCATGTATGTAGTTCAGTCTGGCCTTGAATTCACCATGTAGCCCAGGCAGGTCTTGAACTCATAGTAATCCTCCTGCCTCAGCCTCCCCAGTACTGGGATAACAGGTGTGCACCACTGCACCTGGCTTAATTTACACTTTATTAATGAGAAGTTGTTGATCAAATATGTTAAATAAGTTGCTCAAGTTCACATAATTAAGGGCCAGAATTTTAAGTCAGATTAATTTTTAGTTTCTACATTTATTTTCAACTATTCCACCTCTATTCATTGCTACTGTGTTCAACACTTGCAGAATTTAGATACAGTATTCACTTTGTAAAATTTGAATCCTTTTCATATGCCTCGTATCGATAACTTTATAGTAATTTCAGTGTCAAACTGTATATAAAGATGTAGTCATGAGTCTTGTTCCTCATAGCAATAATGATTGATATAGTGACATAAAATTATTACTGAGACTTTCCCTACTTATATTTTTAAGAATAAATGAGGAATTGTTTGCCATTATTGAAATGAATGTTATTATAACTTGTTTGTTACTTTCAGTATCTGTCTTTAAAAATTAAATTTGCTAGTGCTGGAAGTGCATCTGAAGAATTGTTGTTTTCCTCCACCTGTGGTCTGTAGCATCTTTGAGTCTCACAAGTTAGCCTTTCATATTTCTGGCTTTTTCGCGCACATTTGTTTTAATGATGTTCTTCAGCTCTGACCCAGTTACAGATCTGTTTATGTGTGTATGTCTCTACATATGCATATGTATTTTCAGGGAGGAGTACACTGTCTTGTCTTCAAGCACATGGATAACAGTGTAGGTAACTTGTTTTTATGTCACTTGTCTGATTTTTATAGGAAGTATAATGGTCACATTGAAAATAAACCACTAACCATTCCAAAGGATATTGACCTTCATCTAGAAACAAAGTCAGTTACAGAAGTGGATACTTTAGGTAAGGGAAATCTTGGTAAAATGGTCTGTAAATCTGAGTTTTGTTTTATAGTAGTAACAGTGCTTTCATTTTATCTATTGTGGCTAGGGTTGGTTTTTTTTTTTGTTTTTTTTTATGTTTTTCTAATCATTGATTCCATTATACAGTATGAAATCTAAGAACTCAGAATCTCAAAGTGACTTCATTTGAATTTCCTTTTCTATTCACTTAACGTTTACTTTTTCCCATTTTTCAGAAGAGGCTGAAATTTACACGAGCTTGTTATTCAATATCTGTTGAATTGAGATCACAGTTTTTGTAATATTGAATTCTAAATTTGTTTTTGCTTCTTAGCCTATTTTTATTTATTTTTTGTTTTCTTTTGTTTTGTTTTGTTTTGTTTTTGGTACTGGGGACCGAACTCGGGTCCTTGTGCTTGTGAGGCAGGCGCCGGAACCACTGAGCCAAATCCCCTGCCCCTTAGCCTATTTTTAAAATGTGGCTTGCAATAAAACATTTATATATTTGTGTTTAATTACCTGTGTTTTTAATAGTTCAATTTTATTGTAATATTTGGTAAATGGAAGGTGGTTTTAGAGTAAAAAATAGGACTAGGAATCAGAAAACTTTTCTTACTCAAGATTCACCTTTATCCCTTGGGTAGCTATAAATAAATAATTTAATTGCATCCAGTTTCTTAGTTTTTATAATTGTATAACTGTGATTTTGAATTTAAAATGAAATTGGTATGAAACTGAATCCTAGACTAGAAAGACATCTGCAGTGATTTTATTTAAAATGTTAGTGTTTGCAGACCTCGGTGTACCTCAGAGTCCCCTGAGGAGCTCTAGGAGTTCTTTAAAAGTTCCCTGATCCTCCCCTCAAGGGTCTGTCAGTCTGCAGCAGCTTCGGGGAATTTGGACTTTCTAAAGTCCTCTGTGTGATTTTGATTTTTGACTATGTTTGAGGCCTGCTAGGTTACCTGACAAATGAGGAAATAAAATACTCCATTCTTTAAAAATAATTTTTATGAAATTGTGCTATGTAATATGGCCTTTCTGAGTCAAAACTACATCATCCTCAGAGAAAGAAGTCATATTATCTAGCATCTCATATAGAATTATTTTATGAGATAAAGTGCCTTCAAATTTTTGAAAGTTGAATAGCATCTAAAATTTTTTATGAAATTGTGCTATGTAATATGGCCTTTCTGAGTCAAAACTACATCATCCTCAGAGAAAGAAGTCATATTATCTAGCATCTCATATAGAATTATTTTATGAGATAAAGTGCCTTCAAATTTTTGAAAGTTGAATATTGCATCTAAAACACTAGTGTATAATATTTTATATACTATATATATACATATATATATATATATATGTATATATGTACGTATGTGTGTGTGGAAAGGGTGTTGTAAAAGTCTAAAACGGCCATGTAGGACAGTATAAATCAGGTCTAGTGTCATTTAGACTTTTAAGACTGGATGTACAACCTCCTTTTCCTTTTACTATTCTTTATACCACATTTAAAACATTTTAAAATATTTTAATTTTTTGATTAGTAGTTGTCATATTTGTTCAGCTATCTTACATTGTGCTTAAAAATATTCACAGACATTTACAAATACAGGAATGCAATGTATTCTCCCTAATTTCTAGTACAGTTTTTGTCATTTTTACTAATAGTTACTGCTTATGGTATAATTATCAGCTACTTTAGTGATGTCTTAAAATTGTTATCAGACATTATTTTAAATTAAGTACTTGTTTTGATTCATCCTCTACTATGAGATAGGTAACTTTAACTTTTTCACTCATTAGAAAAAGTTAACTAACTTGGTCAAGTTGTATACTAAATGTGATAGAGCCAGTGAAGACTAGACTATTACAGTGAACCTAAAAAATTGAAGTTAGGCTAATGTGCCTTTAGCATATGTTATTTATTTTACTTGTTCAATTTTGAGAATAGTTGCAGGTGGGATTAACCTAACTACTTACTTACTTAGTATCAAGAACATTCCAGTTTACTGGCACAGCAGGGATATATTTATTTATGTTTATGGAATCATTTGTGAATGTGTACTGTGTATTTATGTTTAGATAAAAGTATAGGGTCTTCTGTCTGAATGAACATAGTTTGATTCTAATATTTTATTAAAAGTCACATATATAATTATTGAATAAAAAAGGAATATAATTGTAACACTAGGGTAAATATATATCTAAGACTCTATGTAATTGGTCCTTTGTGTTACGGTTACCCAGTAACTCTGGAAAGTCCGTCTCAGTTTGTATTAACTGTCGAGTGTATGAGGTTAAGAACCTAAGACTTCACGTCACCTGGCTCTTCACTAGAAATGAGTTCCTTAGCAGAACCCTGGGTAAGTGTAGGCCAGCCTGAAGAACCGGAACGCTGATTTAATTACTGTTAATAAGAATTAAAAGAGGAGGACAGTTGGGGGAAGGAGCCTACAGCCACCTCAGGGTAAATCTTTCAGTCAATCGCAAAAGAAAACCTAAACCAGTTAAAATAACTTGAATCAAATTCAGTATTAACCAGAAGCAAATGAAAATTTACCCAATTGTTGAAGACTTTTGTATCTTTTAAAACCTTGCTATTGCTACTTAGAAACAATATGGTTGGTTAGTTTGTCTTAATAAGCCTGCCTTTGAGTCACGTTTTATTTCTAGAATACATTTTCTGTAAGAATTGTATTGGCAGCTATAATTATATTATATTTTCCAAGGAAAAGCTTTCCAAAGCAATGTAGATCATTTTATCATGTGCCAGTAAGTAGGAATTGATGGTTATATATGTGACGTACTGGTATTTTTAGAAGGCCTTTGAAAAAAATAATGGTGATATTTTAGATTATACTACAGTAGAAATAACCCAGAATACCTATACCTTATAAGAAGTTTAAATCAAGTGAGATACAAAAGGTGATGGATTATATTTACTTTCAGAGAATGTTAATTTTAATGTAAACTCTAAAGAATGAAATTGTTCGTTGAAAGAGTATAGTTCTATGTAAAATCAACAAATCTTTTATCTGCTTTTCTTATAGAACAGAAGAGGGCATAAAAAGTGTATTTGTTTCAGTTTATTTTCATCTGCAGTAACTCACAAAATTACTAGTTCTGCACTGGTGTGATTAATTGCTGTAACATAAGGTTTAATTCTCTTCACAGACATGAACAACACAAATAAATCTTTTTCTGTAGACCAAGTTGTATTCATTGAAGTTAAGATAACATAGCTAGAGCTTCAGGAAGAAAATTTTTGACTTATAATTTCTGCAAAAAGTAGCTAATCAATTAAAATATCAAGGCATTTGCAATCACTTTAATAGCAGCTCAAATAATTTTTGGTAATCATTTCAGGTTAATTATTTAATTTATAAGCTATTCAAATTTAATTTTGGATGCTGTCATTCTGAAACTCCTTCCTGAATGTTTATATTCATATATTTGCAAACCTTATGTTTGAAATAAAGTGTAACATACTTAAAAGTTAATTGTAGCTCATAAGTTGTGAACATTTAAACAAAGCTTGAAAAATTGTTTTTATTTTTCAGCATTGCATTACTTTCCGGAATACCAGTGGCTAGTGGATTTTACGGTGGCTGCTACAGTGGTGTATCTAGTAACTGAAGTCTACTATAATTTTGTGAAGCCTACGCAGGAGATGAATATCAGCCTAGTCTGGTGTCTGCTGGTTTTGTCCTTTGCAATGTATCCTTCAAACATCATTGATATTAATTTGTTTTTCCTTTGCATCTAACACCTACTATTTGAGTTCATCTCTGATTTGAAAAACAAATGTAGGTCATTAGGGAAAGAAGAACATTTCAAAGTAGTAGAGGTAAATAACATAAAAGGTGTACACACACACAAGGAGGGATACCAGTTCACTGCTTTTCCTGTCTTACCCAAGTCTAATACCATAGCGATAGGCACTTTCATCTCTTTTAAAACAGCCCCCCCCAGGGATCTCTTTCCAGGTGTTTAACTATTATATGATGTTGGTACTATTTTGATGTTAGATATTATTGTACGTTTCTCCTCTTCCTTTACTTCCCTTCCATTCTCCCAACATAGAGACATTTTATTAAACTTGTATATGAAAATATCATTTATAGCTAAACAGAATGGCATATTATTACCTTTCTTCAATTATTTTTAAATTTTTGTTATATGGAAAATAAACTTCCTCAGAACCGGTACATAAGTTCGCATTCTTCCTAAGAATTTCTGGTACCTCTTTCTGGATCCTACAAACTCCTAGTCTTTGTTTTACTCTTGCTTTGGCAGACAGCATTTTCCTGTAGTGTCCCTAGAAAAGATAGTTGTTTTTGAAATTTGCTATGCCTAAAATTATCTTTATTTTTCTCCCATAATTGGTTGATAGTTTGGCTCTGTAGAAAATTTGAAGAAAGAAATAATTTTTTCTCAGAGCTTTTAAGCCTTGAGAAATTGGATGCCCCTTGGCTCGTTTTGTGCCTCCTCTTCTCCCTTTGCACCCTCCCTCCTGAAGTTCTTACTGTTTATCCTTGTGAGTTTTATCATTGATTGTGTTAAATTCTTGGTTTTTCCTGTAGATCTAGTAATTTACATCCTTTACTTCTCGGAGATACATTTTCTGTGCCCATTGAAAATCTGTTTGCATTGTTGTTCTGGGAATGTGCAAATCTGGAAACTCATGTACTTGAGTTCTAGAAAATTTTCTTGAATTATTTTATTGGTCATTTTTTTTTTCTTTTGCTTCTGTCTTTTTGGAATGTTTATAGTTCAGATAATGGGTCTCCTAGGCTGGTATTCTAAAGGTGTCATCTTTTTCTCATACATGTATTACTGATATGTTTTTATATTTTTTGTTTTTCTGGGAGATTTTCTTAATATTATGAACACTGTTATTGAGTTTGCTTTGAATTTCTATAATTTCAAAATTTTAAGAGCTCTTTTTTTTAATTTTCCCACTAATGAAATCGTTTTATGATTACATTACCTTCTTGTCAATATCTTAAAGATTAATGATTGATTTCATTACAGTTTTCTGCCACACATCTTTCTGTTCTAAGGTGCTTTTGTTTGTTTAGTCTGGTTATTTAATAAGCTTTAATAAGCTTTCTGAGAGCTTTAATGTGTAAACCTGCTTGTCCGTTTACAAGATATAATTGAAAAATAGTAAGTGTTTAAATTTTTTAAATTTATTATAGTAAGACACATGACCATTAATCTCCCCCAGAATATACCCTCCCACTTTGAACACACCTATCCCACAATCCATGCCACTTTCTGAAGCAATTGTGAAAGTCCTCTTACCTCAGTGTCTCTGTTTGTGTTGTCATGCTGCCTCCATGTTCTGAATCGATTCCAAACATTTCTCCTCCCCGGCCATTTTGTCTTTGGGGAAGAGGCAGAAGTCCTGCAGTGGGTACCAGACCCAGTGAGTAAGGTGAATGAGGACGCATTGTTCTGTGAGCCTGCCTTCCTGTGAGATGGCGTGTGGCAGCAACACTGACTGAACTTTTCATCACACCTCATAATGACAGTGGAGGGTATTCATAACAGTGTGTCTTCTACTGTAATTTTTTTTTATATTTAAATATCTACCACCATATATTTTGAATAATCAAAATAACTAACTGTGTAACTTGTATGACTGTGAGTAAGAAGTAAAATGGAAGTTCTGAGCACTCCATGAAGCAAGGTGTTGAGTTGTCTCACTGGGCCAGAGATCATTTTTCACCTTTCCAAAGCATAAGATCCAGACTTCTTTCAGATAAAGACAAGTTGACTGGTTACCTTTTTCCCCAGTGCTGGGTATTGAGCTTGGGCCTCACACACCCTAGGCAGGCACTGTACTACTGAGCTACAGCTGCAGGCCAGTAGTATAGTACTTATTTTTAATATCTCCTGTTATCCCCAAAGCACGTATTCAGGAATTGACTCTTTCACCCCACTGTAGAGAAATACACAAAATCTGACCAGTTTCTTCACCTTTCTGAGAATTCTGCAGCAAAATCAGAAAGTTCAGCTTCCTCGTTCTGTCCAGCAATTTACTGTATGTCTGCCTACTTTCTACTTCCAAATTTCCTGCTTTTCACTTTTTAGCTCACTGTATTTGTACACTTAACAATAAATTCCCATACTGTTATTTTTGTGGAGTTTAGAAAGAAACTAAAATGTAAATATTTTTTACCTGATCTGCTTTTTTCTTGTTGTTCAGAAGTTTAAAAAAATTATTTCTCTGTTAAGGTCTTCTGATTTCTGCCTTTTTTTCAGGAACTCTTGTTAGTGAGGGGTCCGTTCACACCACCCCCAGTACTGGGGATTGAACTCGGGAAGCAGTTAGCTATATCCTCAGCCCCTTTTTATTCTATTTTGAAACAGTCTCACTAAGTTACCCAGCCTGTCCTTGAAATTGTGATATTCCTCCCTCAGTCTCCCAAGTAGCTGAGATTATACCCATGTGCCACCATAGTTAGCTTGTTGAATTTTTTTAATACGAACTTCTAAAAAATTTTTAAGACTTTTATGTTCCATTTTCGTAGTATTCTTGTGTCATAGATATGTAATAACTTTTCGTTTGTAAAGATTGATTGATTGATTGATTTTGAGATGGCTTCTTATTACGTCCATACTGGGCTTGAACTTATTTTTCTCCAAATCTTAGAATCCTGAGTAGCTTGGATTACAGTCATGTGCCTCCATGCCCAGCAGATATTAATATCTTTGAAGTTCTAAATTATATCTTATATAATTTACTTTCTTGACCCCTTTTTGCTTTAATCATAAGAGATTAATCTCACAAGTCTTGTTATCTTTGAATATCTGTTCTCTCTTGATGCTCAAGAAAGCACTAAAAAATTGAAAGTTCCGCGTACCTATCCAGAGCTTGTCTGTGGATGAGTGGCTGATTTCTGTGGCTCATTGAGTCAGGACCTGGCAGTATCCTGGGGCTAGGGGAATCTTGTCAGTGTCTTTAGGTTGTTGGACCATCGTTTTCTTCAGAGAAATTGTCTGTTCTCTCAGCTGTAAAATCTAACAGGTATTGCTGTGAGAACTGATCCAGGCAAGAACAGAGTCTCAACATTCACTGCTCAAACACGTTTTCAGCTCTTTATTGTCACCCTAATTTTTGCATAGTACTCACAAGTCAGCCTTACCTGGTTTACTAACTTATCTAAGAAAATAAACCTTAGCATTCTGCCAGAGCTGGTTAAGGGCCACCACATAGACTGTGTAATTAGGCAAAGCAGAAGATCTGGGAAGTCTTAATAGCCACCAATACAGACTTTGAACCAGTCTTCTTGTTTTTGTCCCTTCTAGATTCTCTGCACTTGAGGTGCCTGGTGCCTGCGATTCCTGATTTGGGGCTTCTGATGAATGAATCGGCCCTTTCTTAAAGTGTTCCTCTCTGTAGAGATGCAGCATGGCAAAGAAAGCTGAACCCTAAATCAGTTCTTGATTGTCCGCTTTCTGTCTTGTAAAATTTTATTGATAGCTTTTTCCCTGCTTTATCTCTTTTTGTTGATGAGTTTTCCTTTCAGTTGTGCGTGGTTGATTAATCAAATTTGGGAATGAATGAGCAGACCACCCTTTACAATTAGATACTATTTTAAATATGTGTTGTGATTTGACATTTCATTATCACTAATCTCACTGTCTGTCAGCTTTTGGGTTGACTTGGGTATAATTGAGAGCAGAAGGACCAGAACTGATCCTCGAGAGGCAGCATTTTCACAAAGTATGTGATGTCCTACTAGAAGAACTGACTGTGTGTGTCACTTGAGAAACATCCTCAGATAGCCATTGTTTAATTCAAAGCGTAGATTAAGTTTAAGCACTTAAAATATTACTGTTCAGTTTTATAGTATTGAATATGTGATACTACTCTGTAAGAATAATGACCCATTCCTCTGTATTAAGTCATATAAAACCCGTGGGAAATATTTTAACTCAATAATTAGCATTAGCTAACTATGTGCTATAATTTTTATAATTTAATGAGAGAGCATGTTCTTCAAAATAGTTTATTATGCAATATTTTTGTCATGGTTTGCACGTATATAGGAATGCATGTTCTCTATATGCAATTTTATTTAAATGTGATACAGACTTTGATACTTGCCTACCAGAAATTTTTAAAATGCACTCGTAAATGGTTATTCATGTTGTTTCTCTGAATAAATTTCACCTTTCCTTTGGCTCAGTAACACCTAATGTGAGAGCAAAGGTACTACAGATGTCAGCCCTGACCTGGCTCTGCTTGGTTTTAAGCAGTGCTCTCAGGAAGGGTGACAAATAATAGTATCCCTGTGGGAATCTCTCCATCCTAGAAAAGACAGAAAGGACTGAGGAGCTTACAGTCCAAGCTGTTTTCTGCCAACTTTTAACTCTCCATAAAAGAGATAGGGAGGAGGAAGTAGACCTGTGTGCGTGCTTGAATGTGATTTCATTCAACCCATAGCATCTGAAAAAATAACCTTTTAACAACTTATAGAACACCAGAATTAAATGCTAGATATCCAGATTAATACCAGAGGGTTGTTTAAGCCTTTTGTCTTAGTGTAACATCTGGTTTTCTTTGCTTACTCTGAAATGAGTGTAGCAGAAGTGACTTCTGCCTGGTTTGTCTTCGTTTTCTTATTGTCTGTGCCTACATGTTAACCAAGCACGTCTCCACTGATTACGTGGAATGAATGGCTCTGCTGAATTCCAGTCGTACAGACCTCAAGTGACTCTGCAGTTGTTACTGATGAAATGTCCTTTTGTCAAAGTGCTCCCCAAATTAGTTACATATAATTTAATCAGCTTACTTGAAAGTTAAAGCATAAAATTGCTTTGTTTTCATGATCATTTTATTTTCTTCCCATCAGTTATTTATGATATACTGTAGGACAGCAGTGATAATTTGTATAGAATCTTGAAGTTTCTAAAAATGGAAGAATTCTTTTTAAGATGTATAATGCTGACCTTGAATCGTGGAATCTAGAACTGAGTCATCTCTTGCCATCCATCATCAGTTTGCTTTCTGCTTCCCGAGTTATAACTAACCTCAGCTGTGACCTCTTCCACTCTCACTCCAAAGCTCAAACTACTTCTGAGCTCCCCCTCCTTTTCCCCACCTGTAGTCCTCACCACCTCCCTGACCAAGTCTGTGTGTGCCGGTTCTGCAGAGTTGTATTGTGAGGGTGAAGAAAATCCTTGCACTGAGGATGGAACAGTTTTAAAAATTGTCTTTCCCAGGTCATGGCCCAGGAAATCTTGGAGACACTGGAGAAATGGCTGCTGATTCTATGCCTATGAAGTATGTTTTCACTTACAAATAAATTAAAGGTAAAAAGCCAGAGATCTTTTGGTGGATGGAAAAGTTGAAATACATCCAAAAAGTTTTTTCTTTGAAATAAGCTGTAGCACAGTCAATATTGAGTCAATAACATAAGCCTGATTAGAAAGCTGTTCAACAAAGGATAAACTTTCTCATTGGTGCTATTGTATTTGGTTAAAGACCTGGATCATTTGTCACATAACCACAGATTTTGTAACATAAGCTAGAATAAGCAGGTAAAATAGAAGGTCTGTTCAGGTAGAAATTAGGGATAAAACCCAATTTATTAAAAGAAAAGAAAATGGCTAGTTGCATGTGCCGTTTTCCATAACTGTGTTGACTGTTTACTGACACAGTTGTCCCGTGGCATCTGTGGCTGGCAGGAACCCCCACAGACAATAAAATCTGTAAGCACAATTCCTTATATGAAATGTCTTGGTATTTGCATATAACCAACACACATCCTGGACATGGATGCTTTAAATCATCTCTAGACTATGTAAAATACTTGTTGCAATGTAAATGTTATGTAAAAACTTTTTATATTCTATTGTTTAGGGAATAATGTTAAGGAAAAATCTGTACATACTCATACAGTCACAGTTTTTTCAAAAAAATATTTTGATCCACAGTTATCCATTATCCACTTATAATAAATGCCATGTTTTCAGCTAATGCTTTTGGTTATCTGTGTCTAAGTATAAAAGCTTAATTTGGGCATTATAATGTTATTTATGTTATTGAATTATATGCAAAAGGGCAAAAATGAGTGCATCTAATTTACCTCAAAATTGTGGACAATATATGAAGAAAAAAATATTTTCAAAGAAATAGCCTTTTTAGAAATTGTATTTCTAAAGATGGGTTATTTCAGGTATAATTTATGATTTATTTTTCTTTGTGAAAAGCTGATTGTTAATAAGTACATTTGTGGGATTATATTATAAAAGTATTTTTCTTATTTCAAAACAATTCATTATATGGGTTTTAAGGAAATTGCTAAATAGCTTAACAGAGGACTTTGTTACTGCCTTAGCTAGAATGGATTCTTTTTAAAGTAAAGTTACACAGTTGTCACTGAGAAACTTTAAATGAAAGCACCCTTTTGTTTTTATTTCTCATTTCTTAAAAAGAAAAGCCAGGCTTATATTCTAAGTCTAATGATAGTAGGAGTCTGTCTTTTTATAGTAGGAGTCTGTCTTTTTAAGAAGTTTTTGTTTGGTCTACCACCATATACTACTATTTAGCACAAAAAGTAGCTTCATTGTTCTCACAGTTTGATAGAGCAAGCAGTTGAGTTTTTGAGTTGAAATATAATGAAGATTCTACAATACTCTCCTTCATCAGAATTTTATTTCCTGTTTTCATGTAATCCCGGTTGGTTCTTTCCAATTTGAGGAACTCTGGCCAGGCACTGTTATACACTGAAGTTAACTGCTGATAAATACTCAGGTTTTTTTTCTTTTGGAAGGAGGGTGTAACCCTTAAAAAAGCCCGTTAACTAGAATCTTGAAATAATTTCAATACATGAGATTTTTTGAAAGATTAGCAAAATAGACCTGTATAGTTTACACTCTGAATTTATATGTGTCTTCCATCCTGTTAATCTCCTGGAGATAGTGCAGCTTTTATCATTGTGTGAGGTCTCAAACTCATGGCAACAGCAATCCTCCTGCCTCATCTTCCTAGGATTACAAGAATGTGCCACCATGCCCAGCTAAGCCTTCTTTTTTATTATTAAAAATCTTCATACTATAATTATACTAGTAGCTCTTAACTTTATTAATTATAACAGGTGAAAATTTACCTTTCTTCAACTATAGGATCCCCTCTGTTTTATCTTTGATATTCTTAGTATAGTTACTTTGTACAATTTTTGGTGAAATCAGTAATCATTGGATTTTATGCCTAAATAAACACTATTCATATGTAAGTATTATAAGGCACTATATCTCCTTTTGTACTTTTTTGATGAGTTATTCCTCTTTTACTTTTTTTTTTCTTTGTGCTTATTCATTCTATTAGCTTTTTAGTTCAATTTTCCAAGTCACATATGACATTTATTGGCTACTTTTTCTTTCCCATTGATTTACCATTTCTCATGACCTCCATTCTCTGGCCTTTATCTGGCCTAGTTGCCTTCCAGTCCAGCTGCAAAACCATTATCTTAGGACTGGTTTCTGTTGTCATCATAAGAATTCCCTTTACCTTTCTCCCCAGAATTTCTTTTTTACTTCCTTTCTTGGTTTGTTCAGATAGCTGGTGGTGCTTTCTTCCAAAGTATGCATGACAGAAGGAAAATAGTTTTGACTGCAGATTGGAGGAGTCTTTGATTTTTGTACTCATTATGTCATTGATATTTCATTGGATATACAATTGTAGGTTGTCATTATTTTCTCTCAGTTTTTAAGACAGTACTCCATGTTCTCAGTCTTAAAAGTTGCTAGTAAAAATTAACAGTACCATTGTGATGTACATTTTTCCTTCTTGAGAAATTTGTGTGATCTTCCCTTGATTTGCCTTATGAAGGTTCAATAAGGTGTTCCTTGTTGGGATCTTTACTTTCTTTGCTGGGCTTTTGGTAGTCTGTTCATTTGGAAAGCTTAAGTTTGGGAGGTTATTTTAGTGTTTGAGAACGTTTTTCCCCTTTTCCTTCCTTCCCCGTTCTCTTTTTCTCTCCTGCCTCTTCTCAGCCAGATATCATACCTCCTGGATTAATCTCTTTTTATTCTGCTTGATGGAGCTTTTCTTCAGTTTTATCTTCCAAACCTATTTTTAAATTTTACTGACCATATTTTTGATATCTAGGTGTTCTTTGGTACTGGGGATTGAACTCAGGTCCTTGCACTTGTGAGGCAGATGCTAGAACCACTGAGCTAAATCCATAGCCCTAACTGTTCTTTTTCTCTAAGATACTGCTCTTGTTTCAAAGGTGCATTTATCTTTAATTAACTTGATTTAAAAAAAAAAACTGCTACCCGTATATAAAAACATGCATGTACCTATTTCTGTATAGTTATATGTATTTAAAACTTTTATTTTGCTAATCTACATCTCTTTTTTTCTTTAGGTTATTTTCTGTAGATAATTTTATCTCTTTTAGATAAGGTGTTATCCTGTACAGGCAAACTATGGCCTGAAATATGTAGGTCACAACCTGTTTATGTATAGCTCTTGAGCTAAGAATGACTTTTAGCATTTTTGAAGGCTGGTTAAAAAAAAATAGGCAAAAGAATACACCACAGAGATTATATATATGGCCCGCAAAGCTTAAAATGTTTGCTGTCTGGTTCTTTATAGAAAGTTTTCTGATTCTGCTTTAATGTCTGAGAATTTTTGTCACATTTAAGAGTCAAATCTTAAAAGCTCATTGGATGCTCAGTAGGGCTTGGCTTGTTTCCCTGAAGAATAATTTGGTAATGCTGAAGCTCTTTTTATTTTAGATAACCCCAAATGTCATGGCTGTTGGTCTTCTCTTAGGGGCCTTTGGTTTATACAAACTCTTAATCTCCAGCCCACAGTGTACAGCCTGCTGCATGTGTCTCCACTGTAAGTATACAAAGTCCCTGACTGGTGATTTTTCAGCTTTAACATGGTACTAAAGTGATAGCATTCATTAGACATCCTACTTCCAGTTTTGAATTTTGATCCTTTCTTGGGGTGGTGATGGGTGGTGCAGTACTCTTTGGAGATGCTCGGCGGCAGCAGCGAGCCAAAGCTCACGTTGACTCTTGGGATCGTTCGCTCCAGTGCCCTTCGCAGCCTACCTTGGCCCTGCCTTTGGGAGCAGCTCTGCTCTTAGGCAGGCGTTCTGAACGCACTGCTGCACTTCCCAATGGATCGCACAGTCTGGGTCCTGTGGAGCATGATGTGCTCTGTGCTGATGTTCAGCAGGTTAAGTGCATTAAATGTAGTTTCGATTTTCATTGTTTTCAGCTTGTGATGTGTGCATTGGGATATAACTAATTGTAAATGAGCATCTGTGCTACTTTTCCGTAGACTTCCACCAAGGCATTCTGTTTTCATTGCAGTTGGTGTAATCTAAATTCTGCTGTTCCTCGGGTTCAGTTTCTTCAGAGGCAAAATTTTCATCTCTTGGAATTGGAGTAGTGTGGGTTACCTGGCTGCATGAGAGGAGAGAATTGATACTCTTAATTGCTGCTTAGAGGCCAACCCACACCAAACCACACCTCTGTTTTCAGGCCACACCACAACCACAACAGCTTGTAGAATCTTTATCTCTTAAATTTTCACAGAGAAGTTCAATATATCTAAACACAAGCAGGAATTATATCATTATGTGATCCATCTGCCCTTGTGTGTATTCCCATTTTACTTACTTATCTGGAAAGTATCACTGTTGCTGTAGAAAGAAATCCTTGGTTTCCCAACCAGCCCTCTAAGATCTTGGGTGGAATGGCTTCATGATACAAATGAAGCCATGGAAACACTCAGAGGTTAGCACCTTTTCATGTGGAAGATCACGGAGTAGGAGTAGAACCAGGGTGAGCCAGGCAAATACTTTCTTTACTTTGCCATACTCCGGTTAGAGATAGTTTATGTTTCCATGACAAGTATATTATAGTAAATGCAGACAACAAAGTACGTGGCATTGGCTGTGGAAATAATGCTAAGCTGTGTGGAGTATGTGGATCTTCACGTTAAGTCTCTTGATTAGTTGGAGAGGGAAACACAGTTGAGGCAGTGGGTTATATCTGAGGCAGCGTAGCTGTTCCATTCAGGAGATAGGAAATACACCGTTCTCACCTATGTGGACAGCTGAGCACTGTCAAATGAACACCTGAGCATGTGGGTGTGGCCAGATCACACATAGTATTACCTTTCAGAATATTGTGTGCACATTTTACATTGAATTATGGGGAGATTTCCTTCTAATACAGGCCTTACCTAGTATGTGGTGTGAATTGAGGATGCAGGGATTCTAACATTTCAGGCACTTGTGTGGTTAAAGGACTAGTGATAAGGGCAGTATCATATTTCATGTCTGGGTCAGAATACATCTGATTTTGTTTTCTTTTTCTCTGGTATTAGCATATTTTGTAGTTTAATTATTCTAGGATTTAGCAGTAGATGTAATCTTTGGACATTTCAGTGTAAAATTTGATTATCGTTTTGGCCAAAGATGTTATTTTGTTTTCTGTGTAAGTAAAGAATTTGGAAATTGTCTCTTTAGTGATTCTAGTTTTTATTTTCAATAGAAGTGAAGCAGTGTTTCTCAAACTTGGGCCCAGACGTCTCAGTAAGTACAAAAAATCATACCTTTATCTCAAAAGCAGGTCGGTTGTAGTTTTAAAGTTTTTCTATTCTGTGTTTTAACCTTATTCCCTCTTTCTTGTCCACTTCCACATGTAAGCTCTTCCTTACAGTGTCAATAAAGGTGAGCCCGTAATATTTGATGCTAGTGGGCTTTGTTTCTTTTGGAAAGAGAGAAGTAGAGAACATGTGATTCAGGCTGTTTCCTTTCGAGCTGGCATGGTGGCACATGCCTGTAATCCCCGCACTCAGGAGGCTGAAGCAGGAGGATTGCTGTGAGTTTGAGACCAGCCTGGGTTACATAATAAGATCCAGGTCAGTCTCAGCTACATAGTGAAACCCTGTTTCAAAAAATAAAACAAAAAAACCAAGAGTGTTTCCTTTCATCTTATTCACACACAATTTGACCTTCAACTCTATTACTGATGTCACTTAGTAATCACAAATGTAGTGAGGCCATGCTTCAAAAGTATGGTATAGAAGCTAGTTGTATATTAGACTCTTCTGTGTGTAATACTTTGTTTTCGAGGGGGTTACAAAGTTTAAACAGGGAAGTCTTTGTTTTACATGCTTTCTTCATTAACTACTTAAATAAGCCATAGTATAAATTTAAACTGTACCATATTTATTATTTTGGCTAACAATAAAATTCTTCCAAGAACTTGGATCATGCTGGATGGTTTAAGGTTAATACTTTTCAATCTTTTTTTCTTCCTTGCACACACAACTATTTCCTGTCGAAGCATTTGTTCTTTACAAACTTGCGTGTGTATGTGTGTGTGTGTGTGTGTGTGTGTGTGTATGCATCCAACGTGGGGCCTCATACATGCTAGGCAAGTAGTCTACTGCTGAGTTAAACTAATATTTTTACCCAGGTTAGTGAGATAGTTTTGCATTACAGTGGGGCAGATCCTACCTCCACTTCCCCTATCCTTGACATAATGTTCCTATATAAGTTGCTTTTCTAGATTGCTTGCCAAGTGCTTTATTTTGTTTGTTTGCTTTGTACTTTCAAAGAGAACAATCTGCTGTAGTGGAGATCTGACTTCTAGCTTTGCATCGTGCTTTGGTTTGATCCTGACTAGACGAATTACTGTGTATTGGGGCTGTGATTCAGTATGAGTCTCTCCAGTATGTTTTCATAGGTGAGCATGTGATAGATACATTGCCTGGATGCTCAGTTGGGGCTTGTTTTCTCTAGAGATTGTTGTTTTTTGCTTAAACCTAGTGTAAAGTGATAATCCCAGACACTTAGTTTTTCTAAGACAGATCATCAGTGACTATTAGTAACTCTCCAATTTTACATCATTGGATGATTACAGATAATTCTGTGTAACATGTGTTGTATGTTTAGTTATAAATGTAAGCTGCTTGACAAATAATGCCCAATAAAGACAATTGTCTAAAATAACCATAGCTTAGCTTTTCATGTCACTGATAGCGCAGTATATAAAATTCCTGTTAAAAACCTCCTAGTAAAAATTGAGTCCAGTAAGTGAGAAATACATTCTCTAATTACAACTTGAGTGTGGTTTCGTTTTCCTTGGTTAAACTTTACTTAGACTTTAATTTTTTGTGCCATTTTCTAGAAAACTGCTCAGATTTTCACTTCTTTCCAAAAGGCATCTTGTAGATAAGTATGTAATAACGAAATGTAGTAGTCAGGTTCTATTGGAGTTCACGTCCTATAAAGATGATTGTGTGTGGCTCCCACAAAGTTATTTGTAGTTTTTCCTGAACTTTTTCTTCTGCAGCAAAGTTCTATTTTCATTAACTACACACTATTTTAAAGTAGAAGATGGCGGTGAAAGATCAGTTTGTGTCACTTTTGGATTTTTTTTCTTTGTCAAAGCAATGGCTGTTTTGATTGTGACAGAGAATTATCTGGAATTTGGGCTTGAAACAGGTAATTTTGTACAATTTCAAAAATCAGTTTTGATTAATATGTTTTACACTAATATTTAAGGAAATTTTATGTCTGATAAATGTTTAAAGTTGAGGTGTATAGTCTACAATGTTCTATAAATAACATTCTTAAATGAGATCTTTCTTTAGGTATTTTATTTTTATTAACTTTTCCCAAAAATACTGTCCTCTTATTTTTCCCTTGCAGTTAAATAAGTTCCTGTAATGACAAAGTTTGGTCACATAGGAAGAATTAATGCAAATTTTATGCACACTCATGGAATGTACAAATATCAAAGGGATGTTATCAAAGACTGTTCCTGCTAATAACCAAATTTTTTGCATTATGACATACTAATTAACACATGAAAGAGCTAAGCTAGTCACTTTAAAATGCTCTGTTTCCTAGCATTTTATTTCCAAGGAAAGATTCTGTACCTTCCCCCCAAGATAAAGGTAATCTCTTTTGTTTCCTACAGGGTTTACCAATTTTTCAGACAGTGCAATGCAGTTTCTTGAAAAGCAAGGTTTAGAATCTCAGTAAGTTTTTGAAAAATTAAGCTTTATTTAAATTTAAAATCTTCTATTTTTATAAAACGGTATTTTGTATAAATGATTAGTAGTTTAATCAGTAAAAATAATTCTCTTAAAGTTAGCTATTGCCCCTGCAACATCCTTACTCATAATTTTGATATGTTTAATATTTCAGTCTTTCATAAAATTCTCATGTAGATTTTATCTTATTTAATTCCTCTGCCTCAGGAGAGTAAACTATGGTTGCACTTGATCTTAGCTAAAAGGCCGAGAAGCAATTAAACTATATTTGTATATAAATCAAATATCATTTCCGTGTTGAATATATAGGTTGGGTTGTTAATGACTCTCACTAAAGAGATACCAGGTATAGTTCAGAAGATTCACTTATTGGTACTTGAATAAAAAGTTATTTTGTCTGGAGATTTAGCTCAGTGGCACTCTGCCTGCCTCGCAAGCACGAGGTCCTGAGTTCAATCCCCAGTACAGGGTTTTTGTAAGTATTTACTTAATTTTACTGTAATGATTTCTAAGGTAGATTGACTAGGGAAAAAAGGAAGTTCTTAGTTAATTAAAAATTTATAACTTTTTAAAATCTTTTTTTGTTTTTAGGGGTCCTGTTTCAAAACTTACTTTCAAATTTTTCCTGGCTATTTTCTGTTCACTCATTGGGGCCTTTTTGACATTTCCTGGATTACGGCTGGCTCAAATGCATCTGGATGCCCTGAATTTGGCAACAGAAAAAATTACACAGTAAGCCGAAAATGTACATAAGCACATGCAGATAAATATATGTTTTCCGTCTTAATGAAGGTATATTATTGTGATAAAAATCATATTACTTATTAAAAGTTTTATCAAATAACCACTTGATGTCACCCCATCTCCTCTCGCAACTATAAGCAGTTTCTTGTAGCCATCTCTAAATTTGAAAGTTTGTGTTTAAGAAAAATATGTGGTTGATTCCTAAATTTCTGTTTTACCTGTTAAAGTGGGAATTCCAAAATTTATATTAAATTCAAAAGCTTGTTTCAGTCTCTACAACTGAATTCAGGATCTGTGGAAATTTCCTTTTAAAAAATGAGGTCCTTTGCCAAGTTTGGTGACATGTGCTTATAATCCCAGCTCTCTCAGGAGGCTGAGGCAGCAGGATCATGAGTTCCAGGCCAGCCTGGGCTATGTAGTGAGTTCAAGGTTGTCCTGGACTGCATAGAGTGACCATGTCTCAAAAAAACAAACAGAAAAATCAGGTCATTTTACTTAAAACTATTGATTTAAATGTTATACAAGTTTATTTAAAGAATTGAATATTTTAAAATAGTTTTTGAAAAGTTACACAGTTATAAAAGTTATATACATAAAAGATGATTATTCTGAAATGGAGAAGTCATATGGAATCTCCCTTCAAAGCTGTGTACGGTATTCTTTGTAGTGTTTATAGATTTTTTTGTTGTTGATTTAGACACCTTGGCAGAAAAGCAGGTTTACATCTGATTAAACTCATATCTAGAGCCCGGTTCCTTCCTTTTCACTTTGTTGGCAGTGGAAACCCAACCCAAGAACATTCCACTTGATAGATAGATCTGTAGTCATTGGGTTTCTCTAGACTGTATTCCCTAACGAGTTACCACTCTTTAAAGCCCTATATTGAATGATTCTGGTTCTCAAGTATTCTCCCGTTCTCTTACCTGTGTTACTTTCTGTTAATTTTTACTCTTCTCCCCTTACCTCGGCCTTTCTACAGAAGCTGTGTGCCTGTGCTCCCTTACTCTCACCTCCCACTACACACTCCTCCGTCCTTCATATTTTTCCTCTTTTAGCACAGCATGTTCTTGGCTACATCCTGCTCTTCTCCTACCACCCATCTCTCTAATGGCTTCTTTTAAGACAAAACCTGGTTCTCCCCTCCTCTCTACCAGCACACTTCAGTCCACTAACCCCAGTGTTAGGATTTAAATAAGCTGAAAAGGGTGGGTGGAGGGGAGCCCTTCACAAGCCACTGAAACAGCTGTGGGCTGCTCCTTGATACAGAGTGTTCCCTAGCAACACTGCATGCCTAATACTGCTGCTTTCTTTCCCCCACACCGATGGTTTGTTTACCAAAGCTATAGGATGAAAAGCTCACTTGATAAAAACATTTAAAGCATTTCCTGGTGATTGGGAAGAAGTGCTGCAGATTTTAGTGTCCTTTTCAGGAAAATGTGGCTGCTTTTTAAGCTTTTTCTCTTTGGGGCTTGGGTTTTGTTTTATTTTCAGTTTTCTGCAGTTTCTCATTGTATTGCAGCACTCCGTCCTGATCCGAGGGTGTGGGCAAGCTAGTCCTGTTGCGGGTAGCTTGCCTGGCACAAAGAGCAGCACTGATTTCATCCCATGGCTCGGTGTTAACACCAGGGCTTGTCACCAGGCTTCTGCCTTTCCCTGTCCAGTGCTCACGCCTTCTTGACCCCACCCTCTTTCCCTCTTGGGTCACTGTCAGTTGCCTGTATTGTGACATTTTAAAATGTGTGTGTAAAAGCCTGCAGTTTAGCCTTTCTGTTTGGTTTGTAACAGAAAAGGTATATTTTAATAAAATAATCTGAAGAATTTTTGTTTTTCTAAAATAAGGAAAATTTGCTAGACATTTGTTCCTGTGGGACACAAACTTAGCAATTCACGGTGAAGCTATAACTCAGATTTGAAGTCTGAGATAAGATCAAAAAATACAGTGAATGTTTAAACCATTTTAAAAAATGGTTACACTGAGAGATTGTTGTTGATCACCCTTTCAGTACTGCGCCTACCTTCACACACACTGGCCTCATCCTGGCCACTGTCTTGAGCAGTTCTGGAGTCCTCTTCCAGGAGTGTCTTCAGTTGCATTCCCATGGCTTCCTCCATGCCTTGCATGTGTTCAAAACATTTTTTCTTTTTAATTAATTAATTAATTAATTTTTCTCATTGAGTTTATTGGTACATTTTAGGTATACAGTACAGTGCATTGGGCTCTTGTACCTTCACATAACAGGTCTTGGTTCTCATTTTTTTTTCCACATACCCCTGCCCTCCCTTAACCCCTGGAACATTTTCTTTTCATGGTCATTTTGAGGAAGAGCCACAAGTCAATTGGTGCCAGATCCAGTAAATAAGATGGATGAGGATGCACCATTATGTTTTTTACAAGCCTCCCTATCCAAACAGTGGCAGTGGGCAGCAGCCATCACCATGTTTTTGATCATGCCTATAAAGACACAAAAGAGGACTTCCAGAACTGCTCGATGGGCTAAGGGTGTTCAGAGTAAGTGGGGTATTTTGAGGGAGATTATGGCAATATGTTTTTTACTGTAACAGTTTTTTCAATACAGTGTATTTTGCTATCAGTCCTGTTGTATTAATTATGTCGCCTTGCCAAGAGGAAATAAGTTCCACCTGCCATTTGCCTTCTAGTGTTATGAACCTGGTTAATCACTATCATTTTTCTGCAGTCATAAACAGACATTATTTCAGCTGCACTGAAAAGAAACAGATGACTTCTTTATCCATTGCATTCATTGGCTATATAAGATTAGAAAGCCATTAAACTACCTACTTAATGAATCAGATTTACGATGGGATGATTAAAGAATACATACTAAAATAGAAATGAACAAATTTGAATTTTAGTCCCAGACCTGCTTTAAGCTACTAAAGTGCCATGAGCAAGTCACTCAACTTTCTTGGGCCTAACTGTTCTTCTCTGAAAAAGTAAGATAATAACGTAGTTTTTTGAGAACGCGAGTTAGTGTTAAATGACAATGATAAATGTCATACCCAAGTTTCTGTAGCTTATTAGAGCATTTGGTTTCTGGATTTTTATGCTTATTTCTTGCATATTTTCAGAACACTACTTCACATCAACTTCTTGGCACCTTTATTTATTGTTCTGCTCTGGGTAAAACCAATCACCAAAGACTACATTATGAACCCTCCATTGGGTAAAGAAAGTGTTCCTTTGTAAGTATGGTTATTGGAGGACTAATGTGGGTCCCACTGTATATCAAAACCGCTTTCCTAAGTGTTTTACTTAACTATATTTAAGAATCTTAATGATAAATTTAGGACATTAAATTTTTCAAAGTTGAAGCTGCAGGTTGTTTAACCTTTTTGTGATCTTCCTTAGTAGATATTAAGGGTTATTACCATATACTAATATTAGCTTGTGTAAGTTTTTTTTCTCATAATGTGCAGTTGTCATGACATTTTTCTGTTGCTATTCTGCCTATTGTTTAGATATCTTTTGCAGATCTTCTGTTGTATTTATTTGTGAAAAATAAAGAAGGAAAAGACTAGTATGAATGGAAACATAGATACTAGTTTCCATATTCATGGAAATGCCAACAATTTCCATGTTTGCACTTTTTCTTTGTTTTGTTTTTTGATACAATATTTTCATGTAAATTGGACAGATAACATTTTTATCTGTAAGTACTATAATTTGCATCTTCTAAGGACATTTTCCTTCAATAATATTATTACGATCATACCTAAGTAAATTAGAAATCATGCTTTAACATTATTATCTAATATTAATTTATAGTTTTCCACTCTATTTTCACAGAAAAAAATGGCAAGGAAATATAGAAGCAGGCTTGAATAGGAGTTAATAACTGCACTTGATATGTTAAATATGGCCCTGTGTTAGGATAATAGGTTCAGACCCAGTTGATTCAAACTCCAGGATGGCTAGCATCTCAGTAGTCTCTTGAGGCAGATTATTTAACTTCCCTGATCCTCCGTTTCCCTATCTGGAAAATGAAGATACTAGTATCTACTTCACAGGGTTACTGTTTTAATTGAATGAAAGAACACATGTAATGCAACTCTCTGGAAGTGCTTAATAAAATTGTACTTTCCACTTCTTTGCCTCACCAAAGTTAGAATTTAAATTTTTGAATAATAATTGATTCTACAATGTACATTATATGTTATTTCCTTCTTTTAGTTCCTACTGCTTGTTTGTTTGAGAATACATAGTCATTGATGACAATGGCAATTTTTAAGAGTTAATCTTGTTGAATTAGGGATATATTCACTGAAGACATAATGTTTTTTCCACACACAATTAAACTTTAATAATAATTTTTTACCTGACAGATTTTTGAACTGTTTAAAAGTAATTCTAAGGATTGTAAGGTTCTAGACAAAAATCTAGAAAAGCTGATATTTCATGTATTTGAGGCTGAAAGCATTTCCAATCCTTTCTTTAAGTTTGGTCATAGTGATTGGATTTTATATTCTTGTGTGAATTATGTGCTCTGACTTTATATTTGTTCTAGCAAAACTGAGAAGAGAAGGGAACTAGTATTTATGGTACAGTTATATAACAGTTACTATGCTAGGCTTTGATACCTTCACATTTTATCTCATTCATTTGCACAGTGGCCATTTTAGTTATTGTTCTCATTGCATTTAATGTATGAAATCATGGACACAGAAGTTTCAATTAATTTTGCTAGTTATTTAGCTAGGTTAGGTATATTTAAACCATTTGGTGGCTATACTAACATTTACTTCCCACTTTGTTTATACGGATTCGGGTCTTTTGCATCCCCATCTCTGACCTTTATCATAGATGGCTCACACAGAATTATAACCTTCTTAGCCCTGCTCTATCCTATTCTTTGATTGTGAATTAACAAGTACATTATTAGAAGTGGTTTTTAATTTTTGTTCTAAATCCCTACTCCATGTGGTGAATCATGAAAGAATTGCTGCCTATCAATTAAAGAGAATGAGAGAGGTTCTTGCTGTCACATAGGCATATCGGTCTACAGCAAAGTCTGTTTGTAATCAGAAGAAAAATGGTTGTAATATTGTTTCAGCTTGAAATGTATTTGAACCCATTCACATGTTCTGCTAGAGCATCACAAAAACAAACTGGGTAAAGAGTCAAGTGTGCTTACAGCTGCACATGAAGAAAACCAAAGGAGGTCTGAGCAGTAGACAGTTGGTGACACTGAGCTCTTAAGGAAATTTCTAATGCCTACTCTGTGCCTAGATATTGTACTCCATCTCAGGTTCCACAAAGGCTGTGAGGTAGCTAACCTCAAGATGCTACCAGTCAATTCTCCTTGTTATACAACTTCAAGGAGCGTAATATTTGTATGGATCCCAGCAAAGTCTCAAGGCTGTATGTAGACGGCCTTGGGTCTCCTGTACTGGTTGTCACATGACTGGCTCCTTCATCCCATGTTCATTGTAATGGAAATGTACTGATAAAATGCTGTGCCTTTATCCTTTCTGGCCAACAGTGCTTTTCCATTGGTATTTCATGGCCATTTGTAATCATAACCTTAATAAAAGAGAACAAAAGTAATACATTATGAAACCTTTGCCCATCCTCATCTCTGACTTCCATTTCATAAGCAGTTCAAACAAAATCATATGCTTTTATGTCTTCTCTGCCTTTTCTGTTTCGGGCCCTATTCAACCTCACACTTTCTATAGCAGCAGCTTTTCCTATAAGGGCCCTTAGTTGCTTCCTCAGTGCTTACAGCTGGATAGAAGGCTGACTGAAGATTTATCCCATTTGGGGAGAACTGGCCTGAGATGTTGTTTTTTTAGTCTTTTCGCATTTGTGCTTCTTTGTGTCCAATTGCTCTACCTTAATTTTCTTCAGAATTTCAGAGAGACCTTTCCAAAATCCGGGTCCTGTCTTGAAGTCAAAAAGACCCTGCATTTCAGCAGTCTTATCAAGTGCTTGGTATGGGTTAGAGATAAGACTAGGTACCAAGATTGATTTACTTACTATTTTCAAATAAATCAAAATGTAGAAACTATAGTGTTTAAAAAAAATTGAAAGAAAAACGTGAAACTCCAAAGATACCAGATATTTTATGTTCATTGTAAAATACTGTAAGAGGCCCCTACTCATAGTCTCACTTTGAAAAGACCTCCTGTGGGAACATCTGCTCACTGCAGTCCCAACTTCAGCCTTGACTTACTGCTTAGACGGAAGGCCGCTTCTGCACATAGCAGTTTAAGCCACTTATTAGAAATGTGAGACATTCAGTCGCTGTAATACATCAGAATTTTTTAAAATTTCTCTAGTAGTCATAATTTTGGAAACAGAGCAGAGTGAAAGACCCCAAACAAATATGTATTTAATCACATAGAACTGATTTTAAAGGAGTCAATGATTAGTTCTACAGCTGTCTCCTTTTTTCTCTCCTGTATTCTTGTTTAAGAGCACCCAACTTCTCATGTCAGCCAATTTTTCTTCCATAGACAAGATTAGGTAGAAAAAAGATCCCAAGTATTTCTCTACTCCTTTCTTGTGGGTATCTCTTATACTTTAATGATACATTTGTCTGGCTTATTCTCTTATGCAAGTCAAAATATTACATAAATAAATCCATGGCAGAATGGGATTCTTTGTTTTAGGTGAGTACAGATTTTCAGTATCTTACATGGTTAAACAATAACATACAACCAGCACCCAGCACTTTTGTGGTTTTTGAGAGCACCATCTCAACTTTCTGATCTGTAGAATGACAGAAGCCACATTTGATACTCTGCGACTCTGGTTAATAATCCTGCTGTGTGCTTTGCGGTTGGCCATGATGCGTAGTCATCTGCAGGCATATTTAAACTTAGCCCAGAAATGTGTGGATCAAATGAAAAAAGAAGCAGGCCGAATAAGTACAGTTGAGCTACAGAAAATGGTAAGTATCATCTCATAGTTGAAATGAAAAATTACATAAACTGTTGTTAGAAAAAGGAATTTGATTTCTTTTAATGCATAGTAATATATCCTGCAATATTCTTTTGTAAGTAAGTGGGACAATCTCAGGCTGACATATGTCAGAGAGACCTTAGCAGAGTTTAGTGCCAAGAAAGGGTCTCAGTTCCTCTTCCTGCCTTAAGTGTACTGTGTCCTGCAGTTGGGAGGTTCAAAGCTGCTGTGTTGCTAAGTAGGACCCTCTAATTATTTGGAAGGCATTAACTATACATTGAGCAGAGTTTATGATTTAAAAGGTAGGAAATGCTAGTTTTTTAGTAGGTAAATTTATTCCTTTTAACATTACTCCATGTACTTAAATGTGAAATGTAAAGTATTTAACTTAATGGAAATTCCAGAGAAAGAAAATGGTAGGAATTCATTCACCATTATAGTGAAGCTATATCCTGATTCTGTCTTTTTTAGAGTTTGGTATTGAATCCTGTTCTTGATTCTTTCCAAAATCAGAAGCATTTAAGTTAATAATTTTTCATCTGCTTTACCTTTCCTTTATCATCCTATTTTCCATAATTCGACATCAATCAGATATGTTCAGGTAGAATGAGAATTTAATGTTTTATTATTTATGAGGGATTTATGCTCATATATGACTCCGCCTGCTGTTTTGGTTTGATGTTTCGGTTGCTCTCCTTAGAGATTGTAGTATTTTGTTTTACTTTTGAAATAGAAATAAAAGGGTAGCATTTGAATTTCAGTGGTTATTTTCTCCAGTGTATATTTAACACTTAATAAATTTGTAAGGAATTTATTGTAATGGTTCTACATCCTACAAAGCTAACCTTCAGATTGTGACTTTCTGAAGTCAGGTTAGTGACATTTATAATAAAGTACTAACTTGATGTTCAGCTTTCTTCCCACGAAAGGATTCGGTTTGATAAGTATATGTTGAATTCACTCAGAATGCATCAGCTGTGTTAGCTGTCTAAGAATGCTGTCGGTTTCAGGTGGCTCGAGTCTTTTATTACCTTTGTGTCATTGCCCTGCAGTACGTGGCACCTCTGGTGATGCTGCTTCACACAACTCTTCTTTTGAAAACCCTCGGTAAGCATGGCCAGTGTCTTCGTCACTTTTTCATCCCTGGCACACGGTGCCCAACAGCCTCAGTTTGAAGGAAGAGAGGTTTCCTTTGGTTCACATTTATAGTCCACGGTCAGCTGCCTCTAAGCCTGGCACAGAGAGGGGCATAGTGGTCAAGAGCTGCTCACAGAGGGCGGCCAGGAAGCAGAGACAGGAGGAGGAGGAGGTACAGCAACCAGGTCGCACCCTGGTGACCACATCTCATCTCGTCTTGGAACATTCAGCTGTGGTGCTGAACGTGATTCACTCCTCAAAAGCCCTGCCCGTGGACACATGAGGTTTTGAGGGACCTCCAGGTACAAACCCTAGCAATCATAGCCTGGCAACCGAGAAATATTTTTTGCTTTTGACCTATACATACTTTTGATCATATCTTTTTAAATTCTTGGTATTGAAACCCATTTTTTATTCTCTTCCATAGTTGGAAGCATTTTTGAAGTTAACTTTTTTTGTTTTACTTCTCACATATTTTCATTTTCTCTGTAATTTCTCAAAAACGTTCATGTAGGACAAGGGTTTGATGTTAATATTTAATGTTTATTATTTAATGCTTGGTAATATTTTCTGTTGCTTGCAAAAAAAGATGCCTCTTAAAATTGTTTCTCTTTAAAAGTTTTAAGAGGAAGTACTGCAAAGTTTAGCTATAGAAATTGATTCATCATTGTTGATTTTGAAAACAGGTTCATATTATTTTATAACTATACTTTACTTATAAAACTTCTTTACTAAAGGTGAGTTCTCAAAATTACCAAGTAACTTGAGGCAGCACTGTTTGATACTAGTTATTTTTGTTTTCTAAGAGGATGATTTGAGGTTTTGTGACATATTTCAATTATAAGGTACTCAAAAATTGCATAAACTATGGATTCTCTAGTGTGGTGGCGAACCTATGGTACGTGTGCCACACCTGGCTGTTTGTTATCATTGAAAGCTCAAAAAGGTTCACCATCACTGCTGTAATGAGTTCAATGTTAGATAACTTGTTTTGAAAGGTTACAGATTTCTCAATGAGAGAACAAAGTCCTCTTAAAGTCTCTTCAGTGAGCTATCAAGTCCCCTGTGATATTAATGGAAAACTATCATTATTGCATGGATCATTTCCCTCTGCTTGGACCAGGCAGCCAGCCACTGTGGGATTTTAAGAATCCTAAGGGAGAACTGGTAACCGGTGCCAATGCCCCTTAGGAATGAAACTGGGACCCAAAAAGGATGGACAGCTCAGTTGTACTGTACGTTATGTGATTCATATCCTATGCTTTGTAGGAAAGTGTATACTCAGAGGATCTCTAGTAGATATTAATAGTTACACTGAAATCAAATTTTCCCAGAAAAAAATTTATTCTGAGGTAAAAGTTGAAAATATTTCTGAGAAGTCATTGAGTGTGTCCCTAACACGTCAGTAAGCGTAATTGATTTGTGTCTTATACAAGGAAAAATTGTTAGTATATTACTGGGTTTTACTGCATTTAATTAAAAGTACATGAGACATTTTGCTTTTATGTGTACTTTTCTTAATTGACAGATTCTATAATTGTCAAATTAAGCACATTCTATTTATTTCAGCTTTTTTTTTTAACCTTTTTTTTTTTTTTTTTTTTTTTAAGATGCTTGGGAATTAGTTACTCTTCAAGTTTTGTGTCTTGAATTTTTCTAGGTAATCATTCCTGGGGGATCTATCCAGAGTCTTCCTCACCACTGCACTCCAACTCTGTTTACTCTGAATTACCATCCACCGACGGGAAGATGAAGGTAACTGTTACACAAATAACAGTGGCACTGAGCAGCTTAAAAAACATTTTCACTCCCCTCCTTTTTCGAGGACTTCTGTCATTTTTGACATGGTGGATTGCTGCTTGCCTTTTTTCTGCAAGCCTTTTTGGGCTTTTTTATCACCAGTACCTGACTGTGGCATGAATCTCAATTAACAAAAAAAGGATATCCACATCACACTTTGAATTCAGATTTTTGGGCCCTTAAAAGGGCTGACAAGAACCAGAAGACAGCAAATACAAAGGATAAAAACCATATCAGAGTATTTTATTGTAAAAGGCTTCCTCTGTACTCTCAGGGTGAAATAATGTTGTAATATTTAAAATCACAGGATAGATTGTTGACTGTTACACTGTGGCATTGGGATTTTAACTCACTGTATTAACTAGCGTGCGAGGGCTATCTGCAGAGGTAACACTTGTGTTTACCTTGGTTTACGGAAACCTCGGCAGGTTTTAGGGCTTCTCCTATGACTCCAGTTATCGATTGCTCTTAATAGTATTAAGGTACTCTGAGTAGTCATGGTGGCTGCCTACAGAACAGTCTTCAAACTGAGCCAAGCTAAGGGGAAGGAAACAAACTTAACTCACTTCTGTTGATGTATTACTCTTCAAACAACAGCAACAAAATCCAACAGAAAGGAAGAGATAGCTACTGTATATTACAGTAAGGAAAACTACATCGTTATTTTAAGTTTAATGGTGATGTACATGCTTGATATCTACCAGTACTGCTGCTTGAGAGTAGCAAGAATATTGTTTTAAAATGCATTCTCCCAACTTGAGAGTTCTTTTTCAATGATTGGCCATATCTTGCTATTAGGTTTGGGCCTGCCTGCCATACTTTATTTTGTTCTGTGATTCTAAATAGTCCCTTTTAATAGTCTAAAAATATTTATCAATACTGATCAGACTTTTTAAAATTTACTTTGTAATCCTGCTGACTACCTGTATGTATTGTGTGTGAGTGTGTGTGTGTGTGTGTGTGTATATTATATATTAAATATATAATATATTAAAGTTATAAAAGATGAAAATATTGGATCCTTATAAGTTGCTGAATGTATGTTAAAAAGTGATTTGAATGGGTGTATTTGTATCTAGAAATTTTATTTCTGTTTGGAATGAAATTAAAATACATTTTAAAAGTTCAACAGAGCATGTAGTTTATTTCTTTTGCATGTGTGAGTACTTAAAATTCTATAAATGACTGGATGATTTCTCTTTAATTAAGATGCTTTTCCTATCCTTTTCAAAAACCAGTCTTTCCCTCTTTAACTGAGTCTACTGGTATAATGTATGGCCTTGTTAAACAGTACTTATTTTAAATTTGTAGCATCTAAAATTAAGAATATTAAGTTTTATTTTAACAAGCCAGAAATTTAGGTACTTTGAAATTGAAATGGAAAGAAAAAGTAAAAGTCCTTTGATGCTTTTTACTTCTAAGGCCAAAATGAAAGGTTAAGCTTGTAAAGGGAATGACTATAAGAGATAAATAGGGATTTTCTTTTTCTTTTTTTAAATAAATGTTCCCTAACGAAACTATCATGGGAGACTACATGTGCTTCAGTGCATTAACTACTATTTCAAACAAGTTAGAGTTCGTTTCATGGCTTAAAGTTTTCATTCCTTTAATCCCATGCAGCAAATTCCTCGTGTTTTTGTTTTTGGGGTTTTTTGTTTGTTTATTTGTTTGGTTGGTTGGTTGGTTTTGGTTTTTGTTTAGTTTTGTTTATTTGTCCAGGTTTAAATATTTTGGAAATAGCTGATATTTTAAATGACTGAGTAATAAGTTCTTAAACTTGATGAAATTCTTCGGCTGAAATGAATTGTGAATATAGCCTAATATATTTCATGTGTGTTCCTTAATTCCAGGTTTCTTGAGATACTTCACTGTCACAGAATCAGTGTGTACCCTACAAAAAGATTATATCACAGTTTTTTAATTTTTCATGTGAAGATCCTCACATGTTGGATTAAAAAAGAATCTCACCTGATAACAATATTAACTAAACTTTAAATTATTACTAGTTATTTTGAGTTTAAAAGCTTGTACAATAGAGTAAGCTGAGGGAAAGGCCTGGAATTCATTATTGGATGAAATAACGTGGATTTCTAGTATTCTACTGACACATTGTTTTTGAAGAACGCTTCCTAAGAATACTGTGAACTTGAGCAAACTACATTATTTTTAGATAATATAGCCTATATGTTTTTAGCCTTTTAAAGGAAATTTGAACTAACTAGTTTATGCTTCTTCAGACCAGAAATTATGTTCTTTAATCGGAAAAAGATTTGACTTTATCTAAACCAAGTAATATTTTAATATCCTCAAACTGGACAAGTAGAATTCTTTTACTTTTTATATTGGACTTCAGTCAGTATAATATGCTTCATAGCAATATAATATGCTCCATTTATTTTTATTATGTATGTTTGCCATGTTAAGTAGGAAGCCTTATAATTTGCTTTTGTACAATTTTTAAATTCGATTCTCTCTGCTCCCTCTCACCTATTGCCTTATGAAAGTCAGAGCTGTATTCTTTTCATACTTCTAAGGCCATTCTGTCTAAAAGGAGAATCATAAAATTGTATCTTAATATTTGTGTGCATTTTGGTTCTTTTGATATTTTCCCCAGAATTTTAGTTGCTGTGCAAAAAATAACCAGTACCTGCCACTCTAACAGGTCATTGTCTTATTGATTCTGATACAAATATCACTGGTAAAATGGTATCTTCTCAAGTTATGATTCAGAAGAGATATTAATCCATTAATAGAATTGCAGATCCAGGAAGCAATAAGTAGGACTCATGAAATCTGTAATTGGAACTTCACTGGATAGATTTTATTCTTTCAACTGAAATATTAAATTCTCAGTATTGTGACGCCTAAGTTCTCAACATTCTGTATACTTTCTGAGTCACCACATTCTTGAAAATAGTCTTAGCAAGATATATGGCTTTATTCAGCAAAATAGAACTAAGTGATTTTTGAATGCAGATCACCTTGTGTCTTCACAGAACTTAAAAGGTAATTAAAGGTGACTTAAAGAATCAGATTTAAAACGCACTTTTGACCTAGAGCTTGAGCCCAGTGCCTTCAAATTTCTGTATTCTCATCTTTTAATTCCTGCTCATGTCCATACTCTGGCTCTGTTAACAGAACCAGTTACATGCCATGAAAATTCTGAGGTGGACCCTGAACAAGGTCAGAAAGCTAATATCAGCATTTTCTTTCTTTAAAGTAGTAAAGATAATAGCATTTTTTGTTTGCTCTTGGTATTGAACTCCTTTTTAGCTACGAAGTATTTGTTAGGTGGGCATGTTTTTAATGGGTCTGAGAATCTTGTTTTCCACCTTGTTTTTGGTTTTTATTTTTTTCCATATAATTCCCCATATGAAATATTCTTCTTTCAAAATACAGTTCATTTTCTCTCTTTTTTTTTTTTTCCTGTACCAGGAATCAAACTCAGGACCTTGCGCTTGCGAAGCAGGTACAGCGCCCCTGAGCTCCATCCCCAGCCCTACAGTTCATTTTCTTAAATGAAGTAGCAGTGCAATTTTGTCGAAAGAATACTAATTAAAGAATCAGGAAAACGTCTCTTCAAATCCCATTTCTGCCTGTATAGTTTTACACTCACTAGGCAATTAGTCCCCGCTAATTAAATAGAACTGAATTGTCACCATTGTTGTTGACCTCAGTTTTATCATCTATAAATTACGAGTTCATATTAAATGCCTGTATATTTCTAGATTTTATCAATTTCTCTTCGTGTTAGCATAGGAGAAACAGCAATTTTTGGCTTTATGCATAGCTACAGATCATGTTAAAGAGGGATATTTCATTTATTGTGAGACTTCCAAAGACTCTTCAGGAGTATTTTGGTTTGCTCATTTATCTGCTCATCAGCATGGAGTACTTAAAAGGAAACTTCCTTAGGGCCAGGCACAGCAGTGAACCAAACATTTGTATCCCTCCCCTCTAGGGGGGCCCTAATGGGGTGCTGACGTGAGTGAAGACAAATGTGAGTTAATGCATCTCACCACAGCTTTAACTCCCACAGAACTTAAATATGTGCTACGGTTCAGATGTACAGTGTCAAGTACCCTTTGCTGGAGTATTAAAAGTGAGGGTGATAGGGCTGGGGATTTAGCTCAGCGGTTGATTACCTGGTACCAAAAAAAAAAAAAAAAAAAAGGAGATGAGTTTCTTTAAGCAGTACTTCACAAAAACTAGCTTTTACTCATACATTTTTATTTAGAATGCATTTTTCTGTCATTCAACAATGAAAGTTTACACTTATGAACAAAAAATCTCCAAAAGACTTTAAAAAGGGCTACTTCAGATAACAGTGAATAGGTCTAAGAATTTCTGTAACTGTGTTTATATATTTACTTGCTCTTTCATTTCTATTGGTAACATTGTCTTCAAATAGGAGATGTGAAGGTTTTGGTTTTTTTTACCAAATATTTAAATTTCTGTCATTCTGATAGGGAATCCTCGTTTTGGATATATGGGTGATATTTAAAATTAATATTTTCTCATAAGAAAAAACAATTAAAGAAACTTAAAGAAAAAAAGGGGGCAGTGAAGAAGTGTGAGGCAGTGAGCACTCGTCTTCTCTTATCATACTTTGACATTTCTTTGTAGGAAAACGATCTGCACTGCTATTATATTATAGAAACCCAGTTACAAACCCCTCCGAATAGCTACCATATAGAGCAGTGGAAATTACAGAACATTTACATCATCAAGAAGGTCACTCTGGACAGTGCTCTTTATTTTTTTTAATTTGACAAGCATTAGTCAGTGGTCTTTTCCACAGAAAATCAAGTTAGAAGTCAGTTTTGGCACATAAATATTTTAGAACGGATTACTTTAAGTAAGAAATCATTGTACTCCCTAAAGATCCTTGCTTTAGTGATTATATCAGTGTTTATTTCTGATCAGTTTTCCTTGCATGCAGCTTGATAGTTGGGTACAACTGTCTACTTGGATTTTTAAAAAGAAAACATGTTCAACTTTATTTGGTTAGTATAAATAGAACTAACTAAAGAACGTAAATCTCATATTGGCTCACTTAAGCATAATATGCAGAATATTGTCAAAGGACAGAGAATGTTAGGCTCCAGCCCTAATGATAGAATAGGCCTTGCTCAGTGACGTTCTACAGCGAGGCGATGATTTCAAACCCGGAAATGAATCCCTGTTGTGTCATTTAGTATTATCTCCGTCAAGCTACAGTGAAATGCCCATAGCACCATTACTATTTATGACAATGAAACCTAATCAGCTTGATTGGTTTAAGAGCTACCTCAGGAATTAGTAAAGCAAACTTCTGGGTGTGCGGGGGAGGAGGCCTTTCTCCGGTATTATATGTGGTCGCTGGCGTCTTCCTCTCTGGCGCTTTCCCCTGTGCTGGGCTTTCTGGCTGCCGTGAAGTGTGCACACATCATATTTGCCTTAGAACCAGCAGACCATGATGGACTGAAATCACAAACCAGAGTTGCGGGTGGCAGGAATTTCATGCCAGCAGTGAGAAAGCTGACCAGTGACGCTGTTCACAAGTTTCAAAATAGCAAAGAAGTATCTTCACATAATCCCTGACTCAAATAACAAAACAAGCTGTGGATTTGGACCAAGTATCAGCATGACTATCACATCCCCTTCAGTGGTGAATGTGAGTCTTCTCTCTACCCGTCGTTTAAACAAACCAACTGGGCAGGGTGGTGCGTGCCTGTGATCCCAGCACTGGGAAGGCTGAAGTAAAAATTGGAGGCCAGCCTGAGCTACAAAGCGAGTACTGTCTGAAAAAAAAACAAAAATCATAAAATAAATTATAGTACAAATGTTACTCTTCTGAACAAAAGTACGTAATGAAGTTCAATACTGGGTTTCGTTGTGTTTTTTGTTCTTGTAATAAAGATAGCACACTAGTTCGGTATTCACTTTGAATTTCCTTTTGCCTAGTTTTCCGTTTTAAAATGGACTTTTTAATTTTTATTTTTGACTAACAGCTCAAAAAGCAAGCTTATACAGAGTGCAGTAAAAATTCAGGACGCTAATTAAAATAATTCTTAAATTATGTTACAGTTACTTTTAAAATAGATAAGTGTATGTTAGGATGGCAGAAATAGTTCATTCATAACTGTACTTGTCTTTTTGCCTTAAATGCAAATCCATGACATTAACAAACCATGAGTCTTTGGGATAGAATGTATTTGATTGTGGCCCATCAGCGATCTCACTGCATCAGCTCCAGGCCGTCATTTCAATTCCAAAGAAAAACCGTAGGAGCTGGAAGGACTTGATGGATAGGAATGCTCCTATCCATGCCCAATCTCACCACCGCTCACAGCTGGAAATTAACAACCAGTTCCTCAGGCAGCCCCAAGACCGTCCAAAGTCAGTCACCTGCTCTGCTTTTCTCCCACTAGTCTCCCAGGGAGAGGCTGCTAAATACTCATCTCCTGGCTCTACTGCAGATCCTCCCAAGCAGCAAGCCACCCGGCTCTTGTTACTCAGTTTACAAGTAGAAGAAGGTGGAACTCAGTGCTAGTGCAAAAGATGATAAATTTCAATCAAACCAGTGTGGAAAAATGGAAGCACCTTGAGACCATAAGGTGAAGTGAAATAAACACACAAGCTTAAATATTGCATGGTTTCTCTCATATGAAAAACCCAAATTATAAATAAAGAGCAAAATAAAAGGTGATAGGAAGTAGGGAGAGAGATGTTTCTCCAATGGGAAGGGGATGAAGACACGGGAGGAGGAGGGAAGGAGATGAAAGGAGAAATGTGCGTCACCAGCTCTCCACGAGCAATGTAAACACCCGCAAATGTGCTAATGTAAAAAATCAAACGTAGTGGAAAATGGAGCAGACCAAATTATTTAGATTAAGTGATGAGAAAGAAGTCTTATCACGTAGTACTTTTAACGGGCAAATAGGAAGTAGACATGAAAGGTTGCATATAAAAAGATGAAGAAAATGCATGAAATACGAAAAGAAAGCTAATGCAGTTAAAATATTAGAGCAAAGTTACAGTAAAATGAAAGGCATTTCATCATGAAAGAGGTCATTCAAGAGGAACGTATCTATTATAAATCTGAATGTACCCAGAACATCCTTAAAGTATAGAGAACAGTGATGGAAATTTTAAAAAATTAGAGAAATCCTCCGTCATACTTAGCTTTAACACAACCCGCTAGATGAAGCAACAGATGCTGGTAAAACCAGAAATTTAGAACAATACATTTGACCTGTATAGACTGCTGCATCAAGTAATGACATTCTCATTCCTTTCAAGGCTACATGGAACTTCGTCAGTGGGGCCATGTCTTCTAGGCTATTAAAAAAAAAAAAACTCAAGAAATGTAAAAATGCTGAAATCATGTTTTCTGACCACAATGGAATTAGGTTAGAATTTATTATTAAAAAAAAACCAAAACTTTTTCTCAACCTCCTTGAATTATTAGATTTCTAAATAATGCATAACTTAAATAATAAAAAGAAATGAAAAAGTATTTTGTACTGAAAGGTAATGAACATGACATCAAATTTTGATGATGTTTAACTGATGCTTAGAACAAACTTGATAACCTCAAATTTATGTATTAGGAAAGACAGGTTGCAATAACCAAAAATTTAAAGTTTCCACTGAAACTCAGCCAGTCAGGGAAAGTAGAATAAAAGCAATGATAAAGCAGAAACCAATGAAATCCTATCAAAATGCCTAATAGAGAAAATAAAGCTAAAGCGATTATTCCAAAAGGTTAATGAAATTCATTAAAACCTTGTCAAACCTGATTCAGTAAAACAAAGAATGTAACCAGTGTCAAGTTTGACGAAATGTTAAATGACTACAAACCTTTGCTTCACGTATTTCATTTTTTAGTTTTGTAAAATAGAGAAGTAAATCTCTTCCCTATTGACTCCATCTTGGTTGGAAACGGAAGAACCCCAGCATCTACCCTTAGTTTCCAGTTACAGAGACATTTGGGGGTGTTGTGCTGGTAAGAGTTCATTCAGAGACAGATTTCCATTCACATACCGTTTTAGAAGATGTGTCACTCAATACCATTAGTCATCAGGGAGATGCTACTGAAAACCTCAGTGAAGCACCATTACAAAGCCTCTGAAATGACAAAACACAAAGTCTGACAACACCAAATGTTGCCAAGAAGATGAAGTAGATAGAACTCAGACTTCATAACAGCTGCTTTACAAATGATATGCTCTTTTTACAAAAAGTTTTAGTGGTTTCTTTTAAAACTATACACTGACCCCACAACCCAGGGATTCAGCATTTTTGTGTTTACCTGAGAGAAATAAAAACATCCATAAAAAGTTGAGAAGGTTCATAATAGTTTTTTATTCATTATAGCCTTAGAATGGAAACAGCCCAGGTCCCTATCAATAAAATATAAACAGTGGTGTATTCGTACAGTGTAGAGCATTAAAACAATGCAAAGAAGGATGTACATTTATGTAACCATTTTGAAAAACTAGTTTCTGCTAAGTTCGAATATATATTTCCTTATGACATGGTGATTTCACTAGTATGTAATAACCTTCCAAATTCCATGCATATGTTCATGAAAAGACATGCACACGCCACACATAATGGCAGTGTAATGGTTCCGTGCTGAGACACGCACAGCCCTTTCAGTACTAGAATGAATAAATTGTGGTGTATCCACCAGCAACAGGGATGCCTGACAGATGGATAGATTGTGGTAGTACTGTATATGTGGTGGGTGGCAATGAACATGAATAGTTCACAACTGCATGCAATGATGTGGGTTTATCACAAATATTGGAACTAAGAAAACATGCAATTTTTTTGTAATCTCTACACAAAATACTGAAACAGCATGCATGATGTAATGATTAAAGTAGCTTTGAACAGGGCTTTTGAGGTGCTGAGACTGTACTACATATCTATGCAGATGCTGTGTACATAATTGTAACAATATAGATATGAGCTATGGAATTACATACATTTTTGTATGGCTATTTGCTTCTGAGAAATAGTTAAAAAGTAATGATGCTTCTGATAAATATCTGATAGACTTAAAATATCACCCTCACTGTAAATATTATGAGACTGTACATGAAAATATTTTACTGCCAATGTATCTTAAACTCTTAATTTTACTTCTACCCACCCTTGAAAGAAAAGTCAAAGCTAATCTGATATATAAGACTGCTATAATCTTTTAGTATTGGGAATCTTAATTGAACTGATTGGGATTACCAAGAAGATATCATGGAATGGAGTTGCAGATACGCAAAGTGATGTTTCAATCGATGTTTTAAGAATCATTTCCAGCACTGTTAAATGAATCAACTTAAACTTTGAACATAGGTTATTGGCTCCTCAATGAGTACAGTCAGTAACTTTGGTTTTAAGAGACGCCACCAGAAACAGCAACTGCAAAGATCGACAACTATAAGACCAATTGTAAAATCAAAGATGATAGCTATTTTAACCGTTTGCATATTTGCTTACCTCCTTCCTCTTAAGATATTATACAACTTGGTCCTTTAATCTCCTTGTATATCATGGACCTTACGTGACACCAGATAATCTTCCAAAGCATGGCACTCAATGCTTGATTGATTACTTGGATCTGGGAATGCACAAACTATTGTTAGTAACATAGAAAATATCCAGGCGTGGTATCGCACGCCTGTAATCCCAGCATTCGGGAGGCTGAGGTAGGAAGATTGTGATGTGAGTTTGAGACCAGTCGGGGCGACATAGTGAGGTCCAGGTCAGTCTCAACTACATAGTGAGACCCTGTCTCAAAAAACAAATAATAAAGAAAATAAATGACTTTGTTTCTAATTGATTACATCCTAAACAGCATTTATTAACTTGCATCTACACTGGTATCATTATAGGATGTTGTTAGAACATTTGGGATCGGACCTTAAATAGTTTTAAATTCATGTATCTGTGAATGTGATTATGTGTATGAAGATTAACTATTAAGATTTATTACATGGCTCTTGGACAGATTAAGAATTTCTTAGTTTTTATGCATTCCTCAATAGTGTAGAACCGTCTGTTGCTGTGTTTTGTGTTGCTAATGCCCTAACATTGAGGCTTTCCTAGTGGAATCAGTTGAGAATGAGACGTAGGTTATTGCTGCTTCTGCTTATATATCATAAGCTTATTCAATATAGTGATCACTCACTGTCTCATGTTTATACATAAATTATAGTGTTTACATAGTATAGCAATAAAATACCCTTACATACCTATTAAAATAGCTGAAAACCAAGAACCCAACAATACCAATTGCTGGCAAGGATGTGAAACAAAAACTCATTTATTGGAATGTAAGGGTGTGGTCACTTCTGAAGACAGTTTGACAGCTTGTCAAGAAAACAATCTTCCTATACTTTTCAGTATTTATGCTCTTAGATATTTACCCAACTGATTTGAAAATGTATGTCAACACAAAACCTGCATACAAATGTTTAGAGCACCTATTTTCATAATTACTCAGAACCAGGTTCAAGATTCCCTTCCGCAGGTGTTAGGTGGCACATGCCTGTAATCCCAGCATTCGGGAGGCTGAGGCAGGAGGATCGCTGTGAGTTCAAGACCAGCCTGGGCTACATAGTGAGTTCTAGGTCAGTCTCAACTGCATAGTGAGACCCTGTCTCAAAAAAAAAAAAAAAAAAAAAAAGTCCCCATAATGCCCTTGTGTAAAGAGACTTGATTCTTAATAGGGTGACTGTTGAGAGATGGACCCCAAGAGGTGGAGCATAAAGGGAGCTTTTAGGTCATTGGGAGTGTCCCCTCAAAAGCAAGTGTGGAACCTCAGTCCCCTTTGATCCCTTTTGTGCCCCGCCCAGTGAGGTGACTGGTTGTCTTTCACTGTGCATCACCTCTATTGTGTATTTCACTGCCCACAGAACTATCAGCCATGGACTGTAACCTCCAAAACCATGAGCTGAAATAAACCTTCCCTCTTTATAAATTAACCTGGATATTTGTTATAGTAACAGGAAGCTAACACAATAGGTAAATGGATTAAACAGATAATGGTATATTCATGCACCAGAGTACCACTTAGCCTTTAAAAGGAATGAGGTATTGAAGCAAGTGAAGACTTGGATGAATCATAATTGTGTATTGCTAAGTGGGAAAAGTCAATCTGAAAACCTGCTTACTGTTCCATTGCTTGTATGTGCATATAGGTTTCTAATACCACTCTGCAATAAAAGACACCAGGGCTCTTTGGAAAAGTGGCTGATTCTAGGATTACAGTAGGCAATATGCAAAAGGAGCTGGGAGCATCTTGTGCCAGAAAATGCTCAAGACAAAACAAACAAAAAAAAATCATAAACAATAACAAGAGGCCAGGAATTTAGCTCAGTGGTGTCACCGCCTGCCTGGCAAGCATATACAATTTTTTAAAAGTGAGAAAAATAGAAAGATGCAGGAGTCAACTGAAAAGTGCTTCCAAGACCCAAATGGGAACAATTTGGGCAGCATGATAGATGAAAACAGTAGCAGATTATTCTGAGGATGAAGTAAATACTCATGAGTCTATAATTGACATGAATAAGTGTTTGATTGATTGCATAGATAAATAGGGAAGAATAGACATCTCCAATGCAGAAGAGTTCTATGCAAGTCGCCTTTCCTTTACTATAACAAATACTTAAGAGAATTAACTCAGAGGAAAAGTTTATTCTGTTTCATCATGTTTGAGGCTTTAATGCGTGATCAGTTGGCCCAGTTATTTTGCGCCTGTGATAAAGCAGCACACCATGGCTCACTGTTGAGCAAAACTACACATCTCATGGCTCAGGAGCAAAGAAGAGGAAAAGACCTCCTTCGAGGGCCTGTCTCCAGGGACCTAAAGGTTCCCTCCTAGGCTCCACGTTCCTTGGGTTCCACTGCCTTTGCAGTAGTGCCGAGAATGGTGTTTTACTCCTGTGGTCTTCCTTCCAAATAAAACCATCAGAAAAACCCCAATTGAGAGACATTTTGGGAAATATCTAAGAGGTACTCCTTAAAACTCTCAACACAAAACTGCAGAAACTTAAAGCCAAGACTTCGGCTTAAAGAGATTTTTGGAGACATGATGACTAAAGTGTAGTAAGGGATCCTAAATGTGGTCCTGGGACTGAACTAGAGGATATTAGGTAGAAATTACGGAAATCTGAACGAAGTGTGGACTTTAGGTAATATTGTAACTATTGTAACAGTGTAGGTTCTTTAGTTCAGATAAATACACCATCCTAAAATGAGATGTTAATGGTGGCAATTGGGTTTGGGATTATATGGAGTTCTTTACTAATTTTTACAACTTTACTGTAAATTTTAGACTATTCCAAAATTAAAATTTATTTTAAAATATATATGGGGTTTAAAGATTTATTACACTTTTATGTAAATGTTAGACCCCAGGAATGCAGAGAGAGCAGAAACAAAGCTCATGATCTGGCTTCTGAATGAACTGGAGTGTTTACTCTTAGCAAGATAAGAAGAACAGGACAAATTAATATGTATATCATGAAGCCAAGTTGATACACTTTAAAAGATCATTCTTTGAATTTTCTAGAGTTTATGATGTTAATGTTTTTTTGCTTTGAGATGGTGCTAAACAGATTTGCTCTACAGCAATAAGGTATGATCAAAATATATGATGAATGTCTGAAAAGTTTATTTTAGTAAAAGTCATTGCCATTAACCACCATTAAAATATTTACCTCATTGTTCTTGTGACTTTTTTTTTTTTTTTTTTTTTTTTTT
>NW_022900915.1:38834993-38856343 GCF_012274545.1 Fukomys damarensis
TTTTTTTTTTTTTTTTTTTTTTTTTTGAGGCAGGGTCTCACTATGTAGTTGAGACTGACCTGGAACTCACTATGTAGCCCAGGTTGGTCTCGAACTCAACAGCGATCCTCCTACCTCAGTCTCCCAAGTGCTGGGATTACAGGCGTCCGCCACCATGCCCAGCTTCTTAATGACTTTCTGAAGCAGTTCTGGAAGTCTTCTTTCATCAATATCTTTTTGAGGTACAAAAAAAAAAAAAAAGAAATACAATAAATGCTGCTGTCGAGTACTATCCAGCGGAAAAGCAGAGTCACAGAAACATTTTATGTGTCCTCAGCCACCTTATTCCCTGGGTCTGGCACTGTGTGACTTCTGGTTCTTCCCTGCAGTCAAAATGACCATGGAAGGTAAACGTTTTGAATAGATTCAGGCCTCAGTGGCAACCATGACAGTGCAACTAAAGACTCTCGTGAAAGAGGAGCTCCAGAACCGCTTCAGAAAGTGGCAAGAACAGTGGTTGTGTGAAGTGAGAGACAGTATTTTGATGGAGATGCATGATAATAAATCTTACTTTAATACATTTTAATTGAAACACTCACCATATCTTTTCAACATACCTTGTATACTACTCCTCTAAAAAGGTGGGTGTTTGTCCCTGGAAACAGTCTGAAATCCACATCATTTAGCAACACAGATGTTAAAATTTCTTTCAGAAATGTGGTACTCCTGTCAGAGCCAAAATGCTTGTATTAGTCCCTTTCCTGTCACTGGAACAAAATACCCGACACTTCCAATTTAAAGGAGAGCTTTATTCGGCTCATAGCGTCACAGGCTCTGTCCATGGTTGGCTGACTCCGAGACAGGAGCGGCATGATGGAAGAGTATGGTAGAGGAATACTATACGCCCAATCAGTGAAGACAGCGTCCCCTTGACCCAGTCACCTTCCAAAAGCTCCGTCTCTGAACGTATGAGACTTTCGGGGAACAACTTCATGAGAAACAAAAGCTTTCTTTTCTTTTTTTATTTTTATTTTTTGGTGCCAGGTATTGACCTTCGGGCCTCATGTTTGCCAGGCAGGTGCTCAGAAAGCTTTCTCAAAAGTTGGAATTTGTTTGGTGAATGGCTGAATGTTAAGAAAAGAGAAGAGTATCCGGCAGAAACTGCAAACTTATCTGTTAAAATGGTATTGAAGGGAAAATATATTCTAAAACTGCAGATCCAGGATGGCTATGAGAAACATTATTTAGAACACTATTTCAAAAGTCTGGGTTTCAAAACTAACTGCTTTGAACAGGACTTCTTATCTGTAAGATGAAGGGGGAAAACAGGCCATTTCAAAAATCTTTGACTAAAATTCTTTTATTTTTTAATTGAGTTTATTGGTACTTTTTAAGTATACAGTACAGTTACATTTATCATTGGAATCTTGTACCTTTACATGACAGGTCTTGGTTCTTATTTTTACCCCATGTCCCTGCCCTCCCTTCACCCTTTCCTACTCCCCTACTTACAAAGACCTTGTTTCTTTTAAGTTGTAACTGTTTATGATACATAACATATGGCAGAAACTCTAAATATATTCAACGTATATTTATCCTGGATTAAGGCTAGAGAAGTTTAAGAATAGAGTTCAGGTTAGAAAAAAATGGAAGATGTCTGAGTGGAGTCAGCCATCTTAAACAACTACAGTGGGGAGAGAGAAAGACAATCTTACAACCGAGTACCTCTCCATATTCAGTGCCAAGGCAAAGAGCACATGCCAGCCTCAGAACAGGACAGTATTTAATAACGAGTAAAATGAAAAAAAAAATTATATCAGCTGTTTTCCTATGTCCCTCTAAATCTGAACATTCACTGTTAAATTTGTAGTTCTTTAAGATGGCTGACATGTTCCTCCCGGTTGCAGTGCCATGAGGTGGGGTCATGTTGGAATAGCCGAGCATCTAGCCAAGAGAAAGTTGAATGACGAATACATGTCATTCAGACTTAATGAAATATATTTATGTGGCATTCTGTTACTCCCATGAATAGCAATACCATCTAAATACAAGACTGACTTCTAGAATACTTCTGAGTCCCACCGTACTGATTGACCGATCCACCATTATGTCATAAGATTGTAAGCCCAAAGTGGCCCACATAATAAAAGCATTATATTATCTTCCTGGATTGTGTAACATTTGTTTTTTGGTGTTGTAATAAATGTGATTTGCTGTGATTTTTCATCCTTAGTAAAATTCACATTTTAACCTCAGTTTGCATGCATAACTCTGTTTTTCTTAAAGAAGGTCTGCAAAATTGTTTGTGCTTTAGGCTCCATAAAACTTGAAACTGCCTGTGTTTAATTAATTTAGTGGTACTGAAATTCATTCTCTCTCTTGTTCTAATAATCAGTCAAACAAACAACAATAAATTTGTCCTCTGCCTGCTGATTCATAGAAGTACAGGAGGATGAAATTTTTATTTCATGTTTAGATATACAAATCTTTGTTAAATATACCTTTTTGGTTGATCTACTGAATTTCAGTTATTTTTAAGCAGTTGTTCCAAAATTCTATGTGACTACAATACTGTATGTATTTTTCTTTGTTTAATATTGATGAAAGATGAAAGACATAAGGATTGTTTAGAAATGAGGATACTGTCACCGAGGAGGTAGGCAGGCCAAAAGGCAGCTGAGAATTTAAAATCCAAGCCCAAATGTCAGGATCAATGGCACATGCCTATGATCCCAGCACTAAGGCTGAGGCAGGGGAACCGCCAAGAGTTCAAGGCCAGCCTGAGCTACACAGTTCAGCGCCAGCCTGAACTACACAGTGAGACCCTGTCTCAAAAAAACAAAACAAAAACCTGAAGCCCAACAACATCTTATCGTCAGCATTGTAAGTAAATAGAAGCTGTGGAAAAGGCACTCCTCCCTGTCAAACTAAAGAATAGTTTCTAGAAGCTGGGCTGATTATTCTGTCTTGAGAGTCTGTACCGTGAGAGAATTATTAAAATAATTCTGTGAGCATTCATGGGGGTTTGGCATCTTTGCTATACCTGATTTTTTTTTCTCAGATAGAAGACAATAAAAGTCTTGGCACACGCCCAAAGCTGGTCAGAAGGATGGAACTGAAGCTGTAAGGCCCCAGTTTTAGATTGGACTTGCGGGCACCTTGCACATAAAGCACCTGTTCAAGTCCTCCCTGTGCGTCTCGGTATGGCCTTGTCCTCTGTCGTATTAGGAGGACTCCAGTACCTTCTCTAGGCCACCATGAAAATAAAATCGAGATAATCCATGGTGGGTGCATAGAAGCTCGTAGAAGAGTACGTGAAGGAGGGAAGGTCTTGAAATGTCAGGCAAGAGTTTTCATGCGTGAACATTCGGGAGAGGGAAAGTTTCATAACTTTTATCAAGTTCTCAGAGATATATGACTTCCAATATGATAAGCAGCCTTGAAATGGGAGCTCATCTGTGTTTGAGGATGAACGACGAAGAGAAACGCCTGACATTTTCTAGAAGTAAAGTACCGATCAAACGCTAAAGCTGAGACAGAAGAGAAATAGAGCGAAGTTCTAGTAGGGAAGACGCTCTCGTTGAACCTGATCAGATGAAGTGATGATGTACTGAGTACTCGGCACCATTCTTGCTTCTAGTTCCTAGTTTTGCTTGTATGCTGAAAGAAGTATAAAATATAGTTACCAACTGCACACAGGAGTGGAGACGTGTACTGTAAACCTGGACAAATAAATTATGAATAGCCCCGGATCTACACCAATTTTGGGGTCACACCAATAACTGTGCAAATTACTGCCTCATTTTCCCCAAGTTTAAAATGCTGATGAACCAATCCTCTTCCATGGAGCCCAGGCCCTTGCAAGCACCGAGCCAAGCACTCTCCTGCTGGGACACACACTCAGCCCCGCTCCTTCCTCTGAACAAGAATGTTGGAAAATGCACTCAGAAACCAAAATATGTTGGAGAGCCAGGGATTAGCTCAGTGGTTCCGCTGCCTGCCTCCCAAGCACAAGATATCAAGTTCGATCCCCAGTAAAAAAAAAAAAAAAATCAAAATTCCTTTGAGTAAAATAGCTATTTACAATCCAGTTATAGTGTCTTTTTTTTCAAAACTTAACTTTCTTTTTATACATTTTTAATAGTAATGGTACTATCAATAAATTCATTTTAAATTAATTCTTGAGAAACCTGAACTATATTGGCGCTGCATGTTAATGTCCTCTGGGATTAATGACAGATATCACATGTCATCAGATGTTTTTGGCATACCTGCTGCTTTTTACATAGTAATATCTTTACCAGTGATGTTTCCTTGCCCAAATCTTCCTGTTCTTCTGGTCTCTCGTTCTCAGCTAGACTTAGGCATCTTTGCATCCTACTGTAAAGATGACCTTCTGGTGGGTGACCTTCCTAGAATCTAGTTAAATAGCTCTCTCTTTTGCACATATAATTACTGTACTCATTCCACTCTTGTTTTCTTACAGACTATAAAGTAAGAAACTAAGGTTTTTTTTCCTACTCTTATAGCCCAAGGGCTTAGTGATTTATAGCAAGGCAAAATAATAACAATAGTAGCACAGTTTATTATTATTATTAGTTATTCTGAAATTATCTGAAACTTACAGCAAAGTTACAGGTAGAGTACAAAAAACTTTTTAAATTTGCTGAGCCATGTGATGAACTGTCGACAAGGTACCTCTAATATTCTTATGTGTTTTCCTGACAAAGAAGAACATTCTCCTGCGTAGTCACACTGCACTCATCAGTGTCAGGAAATTATATTGATACCTGACTTCTAAACATCAGCCTCAAGTCAGTTTTCACCAGTTGTCCCAGTAATGCCTTTACAGTGATCTGAGAACTGAGTTCATGTATCACGTCTCTGCCGTCTGGAATAACTCCTTCATCTTTGTTTCCACATAGACTGAACCAGTTGAAGACAGTATTAACTGTTTTGTAGGATGATGCTTAGTTTGGATTTACCTGATGTTTCCTTATGTGTAAATTCACATAACTCTGGCAGGATTATGACCTGAATTAACACCAGGCTTTTCTCCCAGCCGACACACAATTACTGATCGTGTTAAACTTTCCCTATTGATTACGGTGCTGTTTACCTCTGCAATGAGGCTTTTATCACTTTGTAATTAGTATTTTGTAGAGCAGTACCTGGGAATGATATATATACCTTGTTCTTTACCCAAACAAGTTTATTTACATCCTGCAAACTGGTGTTTATTCTATGGTTCATTATTTATTACTGTCACTATTTATTTTGATGCTGAGATTGTCTTAGCTTTAACCAGTGGATGCTTCCTCTTCCTGGCATCTGTGGCCTTTGACAGTCCAACTTCCTGCTCTGTACCAAGAGGAGTGTCTCTCTCCATTGTAGTTGCTACTACAAAAAAACTATAGTCTAAGTATTTTGTATACATAATTCATCGCATACAGTCCTAGAGGCTGAAAGTTTACGATCAAGATGCCAGTAGCTTTAGTGTTTGGTAAAGGCCAGGACTCTGCTTCCCAAATGATGTCTTATTGCTGCATCCTTCCGAGGATGCAAATGCTGTGTCCTCACATGGCGGAAGGCAGAAGGGCAGAAGATTTAATCCTCCAAAGACTTCCTCTTAATGCTATCACATTGGGTCTTAGGTTACAACATGTGAATCTGGGAAACCACCATTCACGCCATAGCCAGAATGTCTACCATCCAACATCAGTGCTTACCTTGCTCAGCCCACCTGATGGCCTTACCACTATGCTGTGCAGAGAAGAAAGAGTCAAATTACCCACGAAATACAGTGGTGCCTTTATTCACGAACTTAATTCATTCCACAGTTCTGAAGAAGAGGGCTCCCTCCATGCTTTTGCAGGGAAGAGGACTGCATCTGTGCTTGCCACCCCATGTAGAGTTTGTGAATGGAAGCAAAATTTTGCCAAGCACTTGAGTTTGCAAACTGAATTGTTGGCAAAAAGAAGCATTTGTGAACTGAAATATTATTTTATTTTAATAAAAACTAACACTAAATGTTATTGACTTTTGTTTCAAGTTCTTTCAATCTCTAGATGTGTTTATTTTCTTTCCAGACTAGTCTGACTTTCTCTGAGTACCTGATGGGGGGAGTTCTGCTTTATCAGAAGGGGATTTGGAGAGGTGCTTTCTTAGTTTCATTGTAAATGTTTGTGTTAGTTTAGCTCAGTATTTCGCAGTGGGATCACTATTTGCCTTTAGGAAAGAAATTCTTTACTGTAGGATCGTCCCAATGTTACCAAATAGTTTGTACTTTTGTACCCTAAACTCTCCATTCACCATTGCTACCCTTCAAAAAAAAGAAAAAACCCTGCTCTAACTTAAAAAAAAAAAAATCAACAATAAAGCATCCTACAAATTTCCATCTACATCCTAGCAAGGTAATCTCCCTTACCTGGGAATTCGTGAGGCCCTGCAGTTTGTTTAATGGCAGTTTATTAGGTTCACACTAATTCACAGGAAGGCCAACAAAGAGCACTTATCACCAGTCTCATTGCACACTGTTTCTCGGCCTTATGAATACACCCCCTGTATCCCTTCTCTCTCCCTCCTCCCTCCCTTCCCTCCATATCTGTATCTTTATCTTTCTCTCATCAATAAATATCACATCTTTCTTGGCTTGATAAATGTTCCCTGTTGATTTTATTTTGGGCTCAGAGGCCCAAAACCAAATGCCATTTTGTAAAAGGGTTTTCTCCTATTACTGAAATGTCCCTTAAATTCACTGAAGCATGGGAGCCATAAATACAAAGCTGTCTGAAGCAATTGGATTATAAATATTTAAATTAAGGTCCTGATGCCATATATGAAATGTAAGTGTGCTATTGACTTCTTAGCTATACATTTTCATAGGAATGGTAAATTGTGTTTAGGCAAAGCAAATTCTCGTTAAGAGTCACAGCTACACTCAACCTCCTCCCTCCTGGGTAGCCAGAGCCACTTGCACCTGCGAATATTCTGAAGGCGGAGTTATTCTTCCCAAAGGGATAAGGAAGGATTCACAGGCTATTGTAGCAATTTCATCCCCTTTCTTCAACATGGGTACGTACAACTGTCTACCAGCAGAGTGACACAGCCATGGCCCTTCTGTAGACATCTGTTTGTTTCCCACTAGGACTTCAAAGAATGAGAGTGTCCTGTATTTTGCCTTTATCTTATAAATTTAGATTCATTCAGAGCTGAAAAAAATCTGTTTCTTACACCAACAATAAATATAGAAAGAAAAAGAAAGATTAATGCTATGGTATGTTTGAAAAAAATTATCACCTTAGATTTGAAAGTAAGCTCTGTATGAACCTATAGCATGATTTAAAAAATTAAAACTTCTGCGGTGAATCTCCTAGTTTGCGCAGAGCCTGTGGCAGAGACATTCCCTGCTTCCCACATCCACAAATGTACTTCCACACTGGCTGGGAATCATGCAGTTGGATGGGGCTGTGTGGCCAGTGTGGGCTATGGCTATGGACAGAAATGATGTGTGTTGTCACAGCCTCCCATTGGTGAGGATGGCTTCATTTTTGTGCATGTTTTCAAAGAAACTAAATTTGAGTTGTGCTATAACTGAACATAGAATGTTCTCTTAGGATAATGTCAGCTGTCCCAGGAAATGGAGGTATTGTCCTAGTCTGGAGTGACAGCTCCCTAGAGATGTCAGTGTTGCAATTTATTCGGTTTGACTATGAAGAAGTCTGAACCAGAGTATGTATGATTCATCAGTTGGAAGGACCCAACCAGAATAGGATATTCAAAAACATAAGGACAAAACTGTGCCAACACGCCAGCGTTTCAGTGCTCTTCAGTTGATGAACTAAGCCGCAGGAAATTTATTTCAACTCAAAAATAAACCTTTAATGGTATAATCCATTCCTTCTTTTTTACTCTCCTGGATGACATGGGCATTATTTCAAGGATATTCTCAAGGGGCTCGCATCAGGAGAGTCTTCTCTGCACATTGGAGGGGCTCTTTTTAGTTCAATTAGGATGCCGGACAGATATAACACATGCACACACACACATATGAATGAACAACACCCACCTTAAGATGTCTTACCTAAAAGAAAATAGTTCTTCATCTAAGAACTTCTCAAATTTGATTACTTTGAAACATGGAGATTGTATGAATTGTGTCCTTTTGACCATTTTTTTTTTTTTTTGCATTTGGTGAACAACAAAAACAAGGAGAAAAAAAAAAAACACTTTCATACCTAGAATTGGAGGAGTTGATTACTGTCATTTTGATGATGTGCCTTTTATAGGTTTCAGTGGTTAAAAAAAGACTTTATGGTTTGGAGCATGAACACTTTAAAGTGATTCGAAATTATTGAAGAGCTACAAATTTTATAAAGTGCTTCAATTTGTTACTGACGAGCAGCCGTGAAACCATTCGGCAGAGCTTTTAGTACTATGTACAGGCTGCAAATGCGCTCCAAATCTTCCCAGGGGTCGCTCCTGCCACGTTGGGGCTCAACGTGCTCCCGCCCAGACTCCACGCCTGACGTCCTGTCCCGGAGGCCTGCGTGCCGCAAGAGAAGTGCTCACCGGTAGCACGTTTTGGCCATGCCGTCAGCTGCAAAGCAGGCTTCGGTTGTTATTTGGCTTTGCCAGAAAAATACTATTGGTGGCAAAACGAAACAAAAACAGAAAAAGACAACTGCACGACTTGACCTTCGGTTTGGCTCCGGATGGGTGCAGCCATGGGGTGGGGATGTGGAAAGTAGCTATGACACGAATGGACGAGGCCACTTTGGCTCTGCAAAATGAGCAAAGGGATTGCAGTCCTTCTGAGACACACAAGACACTACTAACACTTAAAAAGCGGATGCTGTCGAGAAGCTGAAACTTCGCAGAAGTGGGTTTCGATCGTTTCTTTCTTTGTCTTTAGTTTGCATTATTCTGCAGGTCTCTGACTTTATGTGTTTTATAGCAACAGTGACCACGGACTGCTTCTGTAAATCAGGCAGCAAATTTTGAAATTTCAAAATGAACTTTTAATTATTTAATATTTTAGAAATATTTAAAATTAATTGCATGTGAATAGTTTAAAGTAACTTTTGAAATCTAAAATAAACAGGTGGTTTAAATGTGGGCTTGTAGGGCTACACTAGGGCACGTGTAATTTTGCCTTGTAATATGCACTTACACTGCTAGATTGTATTTTGAATGGAAAGCCCGCCTGTGCAATGACTGAGTGGTCAGACAGTTTGTATCTTTGGAGCTGGATTTCAAGAGCTCAGTAGGGCATTAAGGCCAGGGTAATCTGAAACCAGACCAAAGCTAAAAGGCATAAAAACCCCAAGCTAAAACTAATGGTGGAGGGAATGGGATTTAACAGGTTTCTAGTCTGTAAGTATCTGGCAGCGTTAAAAATCCTGCGGAAGGGGCTGGGGGTTTAGCTCAGTGGCACCGATCCTGCCTGGCAAGCCCAAGGTCCTGAGTTCAATTCCTGATACCAAACAAACCAAAAAAAAAAAGTATCTTGGAAATTTCAGTTTGTGAATTTCCCTCACACAAATGATTCTTACCTACTCTGCGTAAGAATCAGTACTGTGCTTTTTTTCTACCATGCTGTTGAGTATTTCATTTAAGGGCATGATGCAGTATTTCATTTGAATTATTTTTCAAAATATGTTATCTTAGGTTTTATGCATTAAAGTATAACCTTTGCAATGATATTTATTAATATAATTTATCTGAGCACCCACCACCAGAACTCTCAAAGTCCCTAACCATTTTGTCCCATCTGGCCGTCCTGGTGGCATCTCTAGTGCATGTTACTGTGTCTTTTCTCCGTTATCTGTAAAGTAAGTCTGATTTCCGAGAAGATCTAACATGTCACAGCTGCTACATGATAAAGCAGAGAGCCCAGTTCATCTTACTTCTTAAAGAATAGGGAGATTGTAACTAGTTTTAAGACAAAACTTTCTAAGAAAAGGCAGTTACTTTCCTGTTCTGTTTTTCTTCTGATTTTGTTTTTGTAGGTGGATCTGTAAAGACACTAAAGCACTGGCTATTATTATCATTTATTGTTTTCAGTACTATTTTGTTCCTTTCTTTGCCTGCTTACATTCTTTCTTCAAGCAGTCGTGGATATCTGTTTGCTGAGATAATGCTTTGTCTTGTCAGGAAAGGTTGGAATGGATGGTGACCCCTGACACCCTTCTGGATAACACAGTCACAAACGTGTGCATGAACCTAGCACTCATGTGACAACCTGTGCCAGGCAGCCAGGTTCCTCTATTTGTGCTTCATCTACCTTGGTTTAAAGCATAACACTTAGATGTTTGTAAACAAAGAAAATAAGCAGGTATTCTGTTTCATTAAGGAAATCTACTGCCATGACTCAAATTTTTCAAAATTTAGTAGAACCAAAAGGAATGTGAGGTGTTTGTCCTCACTTCTATATAATCAGTCATTAAATATGGGGTATTTGTGAACTGAATTAATGGTTTATTTTAATTCAGATTCAAAGCCAAGCAGATATGGTATGAGACTTCTATTTTCCTGTAAGTATATAGTTCTATGTATTATGATGATTATGTATAGATGACTGTTTTGTATGTTTTATAGAGCTGGTCTAAAAACTAAAATGTGGCCTGCCTTCATGGATTCATTGTTACTTTAAAAACCTATAAGTCACATTCTTAATTCAAGTTGTCTTGAACGAGTGCAAGCATTTTATAAGCTGGATCTTACTTTGATTTGTCCTTCCTGCCATGTACAGCTCTTCCCTTCTCATTTCTACCTATCAAATCCCCATCCCTTATTTTCTGCTGGATATTCCAACCACCTTGGCTTAAAGCAATCTTTCCCTCCTTTGAGTGCCTATTACTGCACTCGCTGAGGTGACCCGGATGATACTTATCGCATGCTGCAGACTCTTATTCCTAATACATCATAACGCATCTAATTTCTCAAGCCTGATTATCAGTTTCAGAACCTTGTCCAGTCACATGTACATCCAACATTTACTAGACACAAGTTTATCAACCAACCACCCTGCGCAAGAGACACACCAGGCACTAGAGAAGCAGTGGAGGGAAAGAGCCACAGACATAGCCACAGCTCCTCTAGAGCCGATCCACAACGAGAACATACGAACTAGGGTCAAAGAATGTGTCACTCACAGTGTTAGGTACATTGCTTTAACCATTTTAAGAGCACTGAAAGTACTTTTGGGTAAGAGTAAGGTTAGCAAATTTTCACCTAGTAATGGAACACTAATTGCTGGTGTGTGTGCTTTGCTTCAAGTAGGATTTTCTAGTTTCTTCAAGTTGCTTTTGAAAGGATGAATGATATAAATAAGTTTCAATAAATTCAAAGTTGTCTTTTCTAGACTTTTAACACTCAGTATAGGAGCCCTTAGGAATAAAGGTTTCACATTCATTTTATAGTATAAAACATAACAGAAAAAGAGTTATGTTAGATTGTTCAAATAATCAAAAATAGAACTAGTGAACCTTCAATTTATTACTCAGGTATAACATTAAATAAGTCAAATAAAACCTATTACAATTTTTAAAAATTTTAAAATATAAGTTTCTGGTTTACTACAGCAGCCTGACCCTTCTAAAATATTTTTTAAAATTACAGAAAACTCTCTCTCTCTCTCTCTCTGTGTGTGTGTGTGTGTGTGTGTGTGTGTGTGTGTGTGTGTGTGTGTGTGTGTGTGTGTGTGTATGTGTAAATAAGGAATGCACAAAGAAACAACAGCCAAAAGAGAGACTTTGAAAAGTTCTGAAAGTTTGACAATGGATAGCGAGATATCACCTGGTAACAAGGAAGGTCACCATGACCTAGAAAATGTGCAAGATGGCCATAGGTAAAGAGCAGTCTAGCATGCTCTGCGGAATCTGGAGGGCTCAGAGCCAGAGATGCCAGGGTTAAGGGAGCGTAGGAGTGAGTAGTGTGACACAGCCAGGTATTCAATTGTCTCCACCTGAAAACATCAATACCTCCGTGGCAGTGTTGAGTGTGTATGCAATTATACCACTTCCCAGCAAATATAATGAGTGCCTTTCTTTAGAGAATTTCCCGTAAGGGGTTGAGGAAAGCTTATGCAGGCTTTGAGATTCTAAGAAGACCTCTGATAGTCAGTACATACCTAGTTTCCAGTCGCATTTCACTAATTGAACTGCCGGTAAATAAGATGCCACCTATGCTCAGAGAGCTGCCGGTCAGTAAAATAGTTTACTATTTCCTCATTGTAAACTAAAGCCAAATATCTATAGTCATTTGAGAAAATTCAACCATATAAATGAGGAAGGCCCAGAGAACTAGTCATTAAAAAAGGATGGGAAGAATGCCAGATGTGGTGGCACACACCTATAATCACAGTACTCAGGAGGCTGAGGCCAGCCTGGACTACATAGCAAGCCTCAGTTTCAAAAAAAAAAAGGATTGGAAGATAGCAACACACTACAGGAAATAGATAATTCAATAAAAACAATAAAACTCAAAAATTCTAATTCATATTGCAGAGATGTTAGACAAAATAATGCATTGGTAAAATAAGATAAGATGAATGTGTGTGTGTGTGTGTAAGGAATATTAATTGAAAAGATGAACAATAAAGTTATGCAAATTTGAAAATTAAAAAATTTTTGAAAAAAATGTAATGGAAATGCAGGAGAGAAAGAGTGTTAATTTTAGAGCCCAACTTCAACTAGCAAGAATTTCAGAATAAGGAAAAAATATGTGAGAAATACCAGTGTTTTCTTAGAGCTGAAGGGAACATGTAATTAGATTGAAATTATCTACTGAATATTTACAACAATGAAAAGATGCTATTCACGTGAGATACAATTTTTGAGGTTCAGAAAACGAAGGTTAGTGAGAAGAACCTACAAGCATCCAGAGCAAAGGAAAGCCTGAATTTCTACAAAAGGAGAATCAGATTGTGTCAGGCTGGCCACAGTCATAGAAAAGGATAGTTACTATCCTAAAATACCTGAAGGAAAAATATTCTAATTTAGGGTTTTATACACAGCCAAATTACTGATAAAGCTTGACAAGTGATAACGGACATTGTTAGGTGAGAAAAACTCAGAAAAATTGCTTCCCACATCCTAAACCTTAGGAACAAAATGGGAGGAGGACACAGAAGGTGATCCAAGAAAAAACAACTTGAGACATCATACAGAAAACTAGCAATACCAGGAAAGTACAAAAGACAAACTGTGCAGACAATGTAGAGATATTTGTGAAGATTGGAGCAGAAAAGAAGGTGCATAAAGTGAGATATTTAGGTAAATAATATATTTTGCAGATTTCATACCAATGTTTTTGAGAATATGAAATATTTATGGAGAAAAAAATAACAGAAAACAAGAAAAAAGCAAGGTAATAGCAAACTCTAGGAAAAACAAAAGACCATACAAGAGGAAATAAAATAAACGTTCTACCATAAAATTTACTCTGTCGCCACAATTGTAAAATTTTATTGATTTTGAATTTTATATTGCACTGATTAAAAAGCACAAAAACAGTTTTATGAATTAAAAATGCAGAATCTAATTTCATCAATCATGGTAAGATAAATACAGAAAGTACTATTTGGGTGGGTTCAAATGGGAGGAGAATTAAAACATGAAGTCAAAAAATATATTCTATGGCTGATGGATCAGGAAATACATGTAAAATGTATTATTTAAAAATTTTTAAAAAGTAAAATGGGGCACCATGTAGAAAGTGAAAGTGATGGTGTAATCACAGTGGGAAAATGTGTGGAAAGTGGCACAAGAGAGCTGTGTCTGCATTCTGCAGGGTAGAAAGTTTATGATAATATTCAAATTTAATGAACAAAAGTGTAATTTGTAAATATATGCTATATGTTACAATATATGGTGTATTGTTGAAAATAATACAGTGCTAAGCACGTGAAGAAGGAAAAATCACAGAATATAAAGCATTTAAAATGATTTTTTAATGAGAAGTTGTAACAAAGGTAAAGAGAAAAGTTGGTATAAGAGACTTTAATTTTTCATTGTAGCTCATTCTATACCATTTTAAAAACCAGGTTCTGTATATACTTTACTTTAATAAAATATGAAATAAGTGTAAAGTGTTATAGACAGAGAAAACTTCTTTTACAGAAAACTGAATCCCCTGGTTAGGAAGTTTGTCTACTTTCATTGGAATCTGCCTCATACAAGGAGGCCTCTTATCCCAAGCCTCTCCAGTGAAATATCCTTAATTTCCCAAGACAGTATATTTCCAAATTTACCTCTGAAGTACCCCAAACCAAACCAAAAAAAAAAACTATTAAAAAGATCTTTCATTCCTTATTAAATATAATAGAAAACTCAAAAGCCTCAGAATGAGGGTGTTCTGGAATCAACCAAGGAAAGCCTTCAGCTTTCAGAACAAAAATAGTTCTCCCTCAGAAGTTAATGACAATTCTGTCCTATAGCCTATGTCCCATATAATGATAACTGATGCTTATTACATACTTATATGTTAGTATTTTGTTGTATTCATTATTTTTTTTTTTATTTAAGAGTATGAGACCCAGACTATAATCAGTGAAAAGCTGCCTTTCTCTGAGAGATCCAAACAGTGCTTTAGACACTGGATGCTTTGCATATTTATTCCTTTGTTTGGTAATTTACTAATTTTCTCAGCCATGTGCCAGGTATGCTGATGGGAGTAAGGTGAGGATAAACCAGTGTTCCAACTACTTCTCCCAAAAGGCAGCCGAAACATGGCGTCTAGGTTGGTATCTGATCTTCTGCCACATGTGACTATGAGCTTCAGTGGGAATCAAAATAATGGTGCCTGGACTCTGAACGTGCCTCTGTGAAGTCACTTGTAATCTGTTAACATTTAACAACCAAATAGCTATGGCCTAGAACAGCAGAATGAGCCCTAAATCCTATCAGTGAATACAAGAAGATCTTAAGCAGCTTATTGAAGTGAAAACAAAACACAACAAAAATACAAAGGGCAATGTTACAGAACTGATATTCAGCCTTTACTCTGCAATGGGAGGAAAAATACTGGTGCTTTAACTGCAAACATGATTTCCTAAAGCATTCCAAGTTCTCCTTGGAGACTTTCTGGGCCAGGGATGGACTATCCTTGTGCCTGCTAAGGTCCAGAAGGGCTTGATAAAAGTGCTCTGCCTACTGGCACCATTTAATCACTTAATGCCTTATTCCAATTGAAAACATAAACCCATCCCTATTCAGATGATGGAGAGCCTACAAGTGATCTGTCTACGGCTTGTGCAGTCACTGATATTTCCAAGGGAAGTCTTGTGATTATCAGAATGGAAATTAATTTCATAGACGAGGTTGAACAGAAAAAAAAGTAAGACTCATTGTTATAATCTGCTGTGGATGAGTCCTGAAAATGTTGCTAAGAGGAAACAAGGTAAGTGGCAGGCTGAAATAGCAGGCCTCCACCAGGACCACGTATTGGGAATATGGTGGCAGAAAGTGGGATGTGAGAAAAAAATATATATACATATATATATATACATATTTCTTACTGCAGAAAAAGACAACTTCAAGGACACTATCAGCATATTTTCTACAAAGTTCTTGATTCCTATAATTGCTGAAAGAAACGGTCTCCCAGAGAAAGTTGTAAGATTATCAAAGGTATGAATTCGCCAACTTCAATAGCTGGAAGAAAACTTTAAATTCTTTTTAGGGGCATCAAATTCTTACAGATAATACCAGTGCTGAGAACTCCATTTCCTACAACTAAAAGTATTACTATGGAGAAGTTCACATAGCATTTGGTGCCCTTAAATTACTGTAAGAATCAACCTTTTCATCTATGTGAAGGAAAACTACAGCAGGGTACAGAAAAAGATCACAAAGGAGTGAAGCTTGCAGCGTAGGCTTCTTGCCTGTTACGGGTTTATGACGTGTGCTGGGAAAAGCATGAAATAACCCCAAGCCCAGTGGCACCTCACGGTATGCAGAGCTTCCTAGACAGGAACAGATGGGCCCAGGGAAATGAGATGTCTTTGTCCAGGTCACTAGATATATACTGTGTCTAAAACACAATACTTATATCCAAAATGTAAACTCAGAGATTGCTATGGTTGTTGTGTTCTTACTTATAATTCCTAAACTTTATTTGAATTATGCATGAAGGTATAATATAAAATTCTTCATATATATATATATTGGGGGGCAGTGCTGGGTACAAATGCTCTACCACTGAGCTACATCTTCAGCCTTTTAAAAATTTTTTATATTTTGAGATGACATCTCACTAAGTTGCCAGGATGGCCTCAAACTTGAAATTCTCCTGCCCCAGCCTCCTAAGTAGCTGGGATTACAGGCATGTACTATGATGCCTTGCTATACAATTCTTTTTATTACTTATTGTATATGCTCATGGATTCATAAACTGTTAAAAGGGACAGATCTGGTTAGGGAATCCCTGTGGTCAGCTAAGACTTAGAGTATTATTGGTGCTAATAATATAAAACACTCCAGGAAAAAATTTATTTTATACTATTACTGCTTTATTGTTTAGGGCAACTGGACAATACATGGAAGTAAAATTTCTTCAAAAATATAACGTCTGGATATTAGGTTATGTGGTAGAAGCTCTTACAACAACAATATGAGAATTACGAAGAATCACAGTGTATGTTCAAAGCATTGGTCAGTTAATGGCAGACGAAAGGCAAAGTCGTGATACACAAATACTTTTGTATGTGTTCTAGACTTTGGTACTTCTACATGATAAATACAGACTTAGAGGACAAAGGTAACTTGTCCACGGGCACTGTTCATCAGTAGTACCTTTTCTGCTTTGTACCCCAACACGCTATGACATTCAAGAGTGAAGAGAGGAAGGGATTAAAGCTGAGAGATGTTCTTGTCCATATCTATCTGAACCCTCATGGTACAGACATTCTTCTACTTGTACATTTCAAATGGTGCCACCTTCTGTCCCCACTGTGTGAAAATACAACGCATGTACTTTTTCAAAGAATTTTGGAAGTCGTTAGTTTTCAAGAAGCTCTGACTTTCAGAGGAAATCTCAGTATTACTTCGCAGGGACGACGGTGTGGAAATGGAAGCACCTTTGAGCGGATGCTTGTGTTAACCGTCAAACGCTTTCAATTCTTAGGTCAGACAAGCTGAACAACCAGGTAGTAAGGCGGGCGCTCTTCGGAAAGATTTCAGTGTTGCAACGTGAGAAACCTCGGGGCCTGCAGCCGGCCCTCCATTCTGCTTCCTGGCTCCGGTTGTAGCTTGCTGTTGCAGCTGTCACCCAGAAGAACCCAGATGCGAGTCCGCAGCGTGTCCCGCTGTGGCCTTGTGCCTCCCAAAGAACCTCAACAGCGTCAGGACTTAGGCAGGAGTGTCCCGCTCCTGGACGCCTGCTCCCCCGTCAGAAGCTCAGCAGCTCCGGGAGGGAATATCCCTTTGACCTTCAGCGAGGCCCGGAAGGTCACGGTGGCTGCCAAGTGCAGATTTCCCTCTCTGGGGGGTGCCCAGCCTCCTGGAGATGGCTGGGGTCCCCCGTGAAGCCAGGGGACTTCCGGGGTCCGCGTGCACCTGCCTCTCAGGACCCAGAGCCCCTTCTGCCCCAAGCCCAGCAGGAGCGTCGGGGCTCAGGGCCAGGCGTCTGGCTGTGAGCAAATCCCACGACAGCCGGGACCCCTGCGGCCTAAGGGATCTGAGGCTCGGGCCGTGCCCCGCTCCGCACCTTGCCCTGCTCCTCTGGAAATTCTGCGACTTTGTCCGTCGATTCCCACAGGCTCTCCTGAGCTTGCTGCCGTCTCCTCTCCAAACCCCACGGCAAGAGTCGGCCTTGGGGCCACCCGGTTCCCTGGACCCACGCGCCCAGCCGTGGGGACGCAGGAAGTGGACGACAAGGGCCAGCCCGAGTGCTGGCCTCGCCCTCTGCCAGAGGTCATCCTTTGAAGGCGAGTTTTGGTTTTATTTTACCTGTGGTGTCTTACTTTTTCTGTTCACTTGGGAAGCGAGCACCTGCCTTTCTTTACCCCTTTCTCCCAGCACAGCCTTCTGCTGTTTTTGTGCAGCCCGAACCCGGGGAGGCTCCAGGCGCTTTCCCCGAAATCCAGTCCTTCGGCCGGGACCCCTCCTGCCCACAGCCTAAGGAAGTCAGACGGTTGCTCTCCCGACAGGCGCCCCCTCCCCCGCTCCCGAGCCCTCCCGAACCCACTCTGGGCTCTGAGGGACTTTTCTGGGACCGCAGCCCTTCATCCGAGCGTTGCTCTTCGCTTCCATGAAGAATTCCCCAAATGCAAGCAGCAAGGGTGAGGGGCTGTGGAGTGGGACGAAGCGGAGGCGTCACATTATATATTTATTATACTAAATATAAAGAAACGATGCATACGTAATTTTAGATTTTCTTCCGAATGAGAGTTCTGAGGCCATTGAAAACCTATTTTTAGCACCCTCTTTTCTCATATGGTCTTGATTGCCTAAATTGCTTCTAATTGGGTGGCACACATAACTGGAAACGAAGGACGCATGACAAGCAGGCTTCATTCTCCCGCAGATTTAGATAATGTCTCTGGATGGGTATCTTTTTGGATCAGGAAAAACTGGGAAACTCCTATTCTGCCTGCAGTTTTCTTATGGGGGTTGTGCAATAGGGGGAAAAAGCCATCCTGACAATCAGACAGTCATGCAATATATGGCATTTTAGAGAATGCACCTGCTAATAATCCAGCACCAAGGTTTCCCTGACAGATCTCCCGTGGCACAGAAATTAAATATACTTTGTGTTTTGTTTTGAAACTCAGTGAACCTTCTTTTCTTCTCTTATTTGGCATCTGTGAAAGATTTTGGGAAACCATTTGAAAGCATGTAAGTGGTCCTTACCCCTTCCCCTTGCCCAAGACTTTTGAGGCCCTGAGCACCGGGTCTCCCACAGCAGCGGGCAAAGGCCATTGTCATGGGGATAGACTTGTGCGTCCCAGCCACTCCCCAAAGTGCCCTGGACCAGGGTGGGGGACCCTCGAGAGAGGAAGCCCCAACTAGGAATAAAACTGTTGCTTTAGGCCGGAGTTCATGTGCCTAGAGTGAGTCTACTACATTCATTTTAGAGGCATCAGTTTTTCCTTGCAGTTCTTTGCTTTACGAAAAGAAGATCCCAGAAAGGTGTGGGGGAAGCTCCTTCAGGCCACTTTACAGGGGGTCACCTCAGAGTCCTGGATGCAGAGGGAGCACCCAGTAAAGAGTGCTTGGGGTATTGGGAAGGGAAACCCCCTAGGGTATCACCCACAGAGCTGGGTGGGGGGAGCATCCCTGCAGGTTCTGCCTGTGCCTTTCCCCATCCCCAGGCACAACTTTTCTAATCCTTTGTGCATCCAGATGAGGGACACCTTGGTGTTCTAAAAAGCCAGTGCTTGTGCTGCACTGAAGGCCCAGGGTCATGCAACTTTGCCTTTGACATTGGTCCACCAAGTGCCTTCCTTAGCCCCACAAGGAAAGATGTGAGCAATAAGAAATCCTCAGGGATGGCATTCCACGTGGGTCCCTGCCGTGGACACGTGCCTCAGCCCTGGCCTGGGTCGGGAGGCCAAATCCTGGGGATCTCTGGGCATCTTGGGAAGCATCTCTACTACTCAGTCCTCTCCCCACAGTTCCCAGGACAAGAGGGTAGGGGGCTTCATCCCCTGGGAGTCCAGCAACTTCTAAAGGGGCAGGGAAATCCCTCTGAGGCCAAGCGAGATGCTTCTCTGTCTGCAGTTGGGGAACTGGGGGGCAACGTCACAGCTTCTCCTTTTAAAAAGCAAAGCAAAAAAAGCAAATGGTGGCAAATGAAATTGACATTCAAATAGAGCCAGGTAAAGCCCAGCACCCCCGGGCAGATTCTGGGCTCTGGAAAGGTGTTTCTGGTCCCTACTCTTTGTAGAAAGAGAAAGGAAAAAGAGAAGAAAGGGGAGAAAGGGGGAGAGGGGAGCGCAGGAGAGAAAGAAAAAAGAGAAGAGGATATTTAGCAAGTTAAGAGGTTAAATATTTGAACAGATCTGTAAATATATAGACAGCCCTTGTTATTTGGGTTGGATAATAACGCCTTTTGTGGGGCTGTCTGCCCAGGAGGCTGCACAGGGGACCTCTCCCCGCGGGCGGCACCTTCTTCCCAGGGAAATCGACTGGAAAGCTCTCGGTTCAAAAAACAAAAACAGCTCTCCTGCTCCGGAGGAAGGCAGCTCTCCCTATGGTCTGCTTCTAACAGACGAGAAGCAAAGCACAGGAGGTGAAGGGAGGGCAGGGACAACGGGAAAAAATGAGAACCAAGACCTGTCATGTGAAGGTACAGGATCCCAATGATGAATGTAACTGTACTGTATCCCTAAAATGTACCAATAAACTCAATAAAAAGAAAAAAAAAAAGAAGGAAAGCACATATGAAAAGAAAATAAAGGAAGGGCAGAGTGAACAGAGGTCTGGTTTTCTCTCAGGTGTGAAGCCTGAGGAACAGGGAGTGGAGAGCGTGGTCAGGCCGGAGTAACCACCAAGTGTTGTTCGGGCTGAGGACCGAGTCCAGCACTCCCGTTATCTATTGTGCGACTGCGGTGTCTTGGAACCCAGCTCTCTTGTCTAACAAGGGTGCGTGCGCATGTGTGCATGTGCGTGTGCGTGCGTGTGCTGCTAGCCTGGGGGCTCCCGGGTGCCCCCCCCGTCCGGGGGGGTGGGCTCCTTCCGCGTCACCGCCGTTTGGGAGCCGCCGAGCCGGGCGGCAGGGTCCCCGTGCAGTGGGCGTGTCCTGCCGCAGGCGCGCGCTTGGTAGTGTGTGCAAGGGTGTGCGCGCGCGCGTGTGTGTGCACACACGCACTGTGCCGTGTGCCTCACACGAAGCCATTTTTTCGCCCGTGTCCGGCATCCCGCGCACATTAGTTTTATGCAAATGCAATCATTCCGCTAGAGTGTGGCTCGGAGGGGCGGGAGGAGGCCTTTGCAGTCCGCTCATCCTTTCACCGCGTGTGAACGCCCTCGGACGCCCTCTCCGAGGCCCGGGCGTGAGCGTGTGTAGCCGAGCTGGCTCGACGCGGGTTGAACTGCGAGGCCCGACGTCCTGTCGGGGTCCGCCCGGCTCTCTGCCCTCGCATTTTGTGCTGTGGGTGATTACGTGCTATTTACACGCGTGCCCGTTTACTGCTTCGTGCATTGTCTTGCTGTACGATCCACGCATTGCACATCTATTCTGTCTTTTTTTTTAGCGAAATTCAATTTTTTATTATGATTCCTCGGAGAGTATTTATTGATGTGATCATCCGAAATGAAAAGTAGTCTCCCATGAAGGAGATGCAAGAGAAAGGAGCGCTCATCTTTCTTAATAGACGGGGAAGTGCCAGCTGACTGGATCACAGGGCTCCGCCGCACTTTCCGGGG
>NW_022900915.1:38856962-38882400 GCF_012274545.1 Fukomys damarensis
TCCCCCGTGCCGCAATCTGGTGCGGGCCGCGTCCGGAGCCCGGGCGGCCATGGCTCTGCCTGCCCAGCGCCACGGTGGCATCCGGGCCACTGCTGCGGCGTCGGAGATCAGCTCAGATCTGCTCAGTAGCGGAAAAGGGGACGGGAGAGGGCCAGGGCGGCGAGAAGCCAGACCGGATCGAGGGGCACGCCGCTGTCAGCGCCTGCACCCGTGCGGGCCAGGAGACGACATCCTTCGGGGAGGGGAAAGTCTGCTGCTGCTATTCACACCCAGTCTCTGGTCCTGCCCCTTACCGCGGGTGAGAGCTGTGTAAGCTTTGAACGCCGCTCTGGACTGACCTCGAGACGCACGGAGGGGAAAGTGTCACAGGGAAAATCGCGGTCCGCAGGGTGCTCGGAGATCCTCGAACTAGAAAGCGGGATGGTGAGGTAGCCTTGTTTCAGGCAGCTGCGCTTCGACACTTGCCGGTCAGGTCCGTGGCGCGGCGGTGCCCATTCGTCTCAGACCGCGAAGATGGGAGTTTAGTGCCCCAGACTTAAAAGTGCGATTTGGTCAACACGCGTTCCTTCAACACGTTTCTTGGCCCGCTCACGGGCCAGGTCTGCAGCCTCCTCCTCCGGGCGCAGCACGGCTCTCAGGTGGCCTGGAGATCGGAAAGGGATCAGGAAACCTGAATGGATACCGCCCTGGCCTTGCCCATCTTCTCGCTGGACGAAGAGATGCAGAGGGATCTGGGGCGTTGTGACAGGGAGGATGGAAACAGCCTAAAAACCGGTCAGGAGAGCGGGGGACCGACAGGCTGGCACATTCCTGCAGTGAAATACTCTGCAGCAATTAAAAATGAATGCTCTGTCTTGAAACTGATATCAGATTTTTCAAAAGCAAATTGCAAAATAATACAGATTCTGTTAATGTCATATTAAGATGTATTAACATCTTACCGACTTCAGAAAATACAAAACTTGTTAAATACATCACTACAGAGTGGAAGTCTAAAAATACATCAAAGGATACATGCCAATTTCGGACAGAGGTTACCCTGGGGAAAGAGGAATCTTTCAGCCAGATGGGTTTTAGTGGTGCAAATAATGCTTACATTTAAAAAAAGATAAGAAAGATGAGGAAGCATAGAGCAATACGGGAGGGTTTTATAGAGCCGTTTCGAAAGGAAGGCTAACGTCTTGAAAGTGATAAGCGAGGATTTGATATGAATATTCAAAAGATGAGGTTCCTGAATGTGTGAGAAAGAATGGACCGTGGGAAGATTTTACACCTTTTAATTTTAAATTTGCACACAGTAAAGTTCGCTTTTTAGAGAGTATACAATTCTTTGAGTTTCACAGATGCGTAGTCAAGGAAGCAGCACTGAAAGCAGGACACAGAAAGTCCTGTCATGGCCCGGGATGTGTTAGCTCATGGGCGCAGCACCTGCCTGGCAAGCTCAAGGTCCTCCGAGTTCGATTCCCCGTACCAAGACAGAATGTTCTCTCATCCCTGAAAATCCTTTTGTGTTTCGCCTTGGACCTAGCTCTTTGCCTTGCCCTTAAACTTCAAAGACTTTTGTTCTGTTCTCTTTCTATTCAGTTTCACCTTTTGAAAGTGTTGTATTCATGGAATCATAAATATGTTGCTTTTTTCAAAAAAACTGGCTTCTTTCACTTAGAATAATAGTTTTAAGCTTCAGGGGTGTTATCGCATACCTCAGTAGTTTGTCCCTTTTGATCGTTGTGTAGTATTTCATTGCTCATGTTAGCACAGATAGTTTTACCCTTTTACCAGCTGAAGGTCATTTTAACCTTTTCTGATATAAACTTTCTTGATCCCAGGGACTGGATTAATTGTTGTCCAGGGTATTGCCATATGTAATTTAATCTTTTATGAATGGTTACTGGATTATATATGACACATTATGTGTGTGTTTTGTTTGTCTCCCCAGAGGCTCATTATACAAGTTGGTGTTAAATAGTGAGTAGTATTGAGGTAAAAAACAAAAAACAAAAAACAAAAAAACCCCACCCAGCCAGATGTATAGAAAAGCACGTGGTACACAGGCTTCCAGAAGTAGCCACTCACCTGTTTGAGTTGTAGAGAGATCAGTAGAAATGACTTCCTCCAGGTGCTAGCTCATGATCAGAATGTGTGGACTTAACCTGCTTACCTCTCAGGACCTAGCCTTATATTACTTTGGGCATCCATATATTTCCTTATGCATGACTATGCTTAGTTCCTAAATATTTCCTAAATCCTGCAGAAAATTGACCTTTGCCCTCTGAGGTCCACATGCTGGATGATGACTTTACGTTACCGGTGAAGGGGTTCTGAGCTCTGGGGGGCATTCCTGGTAACTCCAGACTCTGGTCTACACCATCAGCCCTCAGGGATCTGGTTTCTCAGTGACACCTTGAGAAGCAGAGAGCTGGGCTGCACAGAATAGGTGCAGAGTTCAGACATGAACTGAGCCCCTGGTTGTGTAAGCATTTCTTAATGAATGCCTCAGTGTTCTAAGGTCAGCCACCAAGTATTTTTTGTTTGTTTTTGTTTTTTGAGAGAGGGTCTTTCTTGCTCTGTCTTCAGGCTGGCCATAAACTTACCATGTAGCCCAGGCTGGCCTTGAACTCCCAGAGATCCTTCTGCCTCAGCCTCCTAAGTGCTGGGATTGCAGGTGGGTGCCACCACACCTGGCTTCAGCTACCAAGTGTTTATGAATTACTCACCATTTCCCTTGTTTATTTATTTTTAAAAACTTTGGATATTTGAAAGCTCTCTTTGTCAAAGCTAGCTGTTTCTAGTATTTTGGTAAGGAAAGAAGTCAGGACTCACAGAGTACCTCCTGGCTGTGACTTCAGAGTGGGGAGGGCAGTCTCACCTAGAGAGAGTAATAGCAGTGACATAACAGGACTGCTATTATCTCATCCTAATTCTATGGATAGAACAGTTTCTTTAACATTTAAAATTAAAATTATATCTATTTGCTACATGTGAGGCTTTTTTTTTTTTTTTTTTTTTTTTTACGGGGTTTTTTTTTTTTTTTTTTTGTTACCGGGGTTTGAACTCAGTCAGGACCTTGCACTTGCTAGGCAGGTGACAGAACCACTGAGCTAAACCCCTGGCACATGAGGCTTTAAATGTCACCCTCAGTATCATCTCTAATAATCATCACTCTGTGATGAGTGACTCTAGAAACAGAAGTTTCATCTAATTATTCAACTAAAAGGAGTACTTAGTAGCACTAGGAATTTACTTTGGATACATTCTGAAGTAAAGGTCATAAATCAAAGGGTGTAAGTGGTGCGTTTCAACTTTGTTAAGGGCCTGTGGCATCTTGAGGTAAAACCCGCCCAGGTGTATCCCAATTTTGTCACTTACAGAAGTGTAAGGGAGTAAACATGTTGAAGAAGCACTTTTGGAACCCTGGGCTCTGCTGTCCTAGGTCTGCTTCGTTAATCGTGCTGAACTGAATGGCAGAGACATGGACCATTTCTCCAAATATGTTAATTGCAGCATACCCAAGTTTCAAGTTTCCTAGTGCGTTTTGAAGATTTTGAGGATGTGGTAATTTCCCCTTAATACACTAATTGAAAGCCCTTTATTCTAATAAGCTAATTTAGAAACATGGGCTCCTCACTGCTATCACTGCCGGTTGCATTTGTATTTAGTAAACACGTCCAAGGTAAGATGTGCTGGCCAGCAACTTTAGGGTACCAGTAGTTCTCTCAGTGAGACAGGATCCCCTTTGCGCTCTGTGCGCAGATGGACTGGGCTGTCTGTGCACAATACTGTTATTTCTAATGAAAATGGAAGTACTGGTGATGGGAAAGAAAGAAACAGGAAGAATGAAGGGACGGATGGAGGGAGGGCCCTCTCCAAAGGACCGCCAGTTCCACAGTTGTGAACTAGGCCGGAACAGCTTTTCCCTTCCAGGCACTGTCTTTTAAAATGCGATTCTGTTCCAGAGCGTTAACAGTAGCATAATATAAATTGGTGGCTCTGGCTTTTTAAACTCTGGTTCTTTCTCCTGCAAAGCGGCATAAGTGAGCGCCTTATCATAACGTGGGAATCATGACATCTCCAGGCCTGTGTGCTCCATTCACAAGCAAGCGCTGTCCCGGCACAGTGGACACAGCAGTACCTGCCTGGCTGTTTAATGCACTGATGAATACCATTGCCCCTAGGAATTCAACAGAGAGGGTCCTGGAGCTTGTGTAAAGTTCTCCGTGCCATTTGGAAAAGGTACGCAAAGAAAAGATAGGCTGATTTTTAATTTTAATGTTTTACTCATCGGTTTAAGTACATTTATGGTTTGCTTTGCAAAATGTCAACAACATCCCAAGTGGATAACATTTTAAAAGATTGAATTTCTTGTATTTACTCTAATATCATCTCAAAAATGTGGTCATCAATGCCTACAGGTTCATCGGTTAAACAATCCATTCATATGATTATTACAGAACAACTAACAACGCTTTGTGTGATTTTCCTCATTGTAGGAATTGTCTCAGATTCTCACTGATGAGAATTCCAGCAAGTCAGAACTAAAAGTTTCATGTTAATTTTGGCGCATTTAGGAAAGACTCCAAATGGAGTTCCCATCTGCAAGATGGTCAAAGGACACCCTGAGAAGGGGCTGTCTGTCAGTTACTGGATTTTGTGTTCATTTTAATATTATAAATAACATTATGTATTTGTATATTATATACTCAAAATGGACAAAGTACTCTCACATAAATTATCCCATTTCATGTAAGATTTCTAAGAGAGGTAGTGATGACAATTATAATCCTTGTTGTGTAGTGAAGGATACCAACGTTCGGAAGTATTTAAAATAACTAACGGTTTTATGGAGCACTTACTTTATGCTACGCAGTGTTCTAAACACTTGACACATTTCCATTCATCTGATCAACACAGCAGTGTGGGAGGTGGACACTATTCTTGTCATCTTTGTTTTACGGATTAAACCGCAGAGGTACAAATGAGTAACCTGTCCCAGGCTAAGAGTGAGCAAATGGAGGGAGTAGATGAGAATCCACTCAGTCTAATTCCAGAGCTCGGTGCCGAAGCAGCACACCTCTCTGCCTAGTTACGCCATTAAGTATTAGGGGCTAACTTAGAATATGGGTCTTCTGACTCCAGCGAAGTGCTTTTCCATTATGCATTTGGTAGTAACTTCTCTCATTATCTGGTGCTTTATTCCACATTATATTTTACAATGCTGTGTACTCCTCACCTTTTCCCTAATGGAATGTAAATTTCCTTAGTGTGGGAAAAAGAGGATGACCTTCTTATACATAGATTATACCCTACTATGCCTGGAAATTCTCTAAGATAAGAAGAAGCTGTTTAAATGTATTGAACTGAATCAAAATTGTAGAATGTGGTGAGCTTTGCAGGTCTAAAGACTTCTGCATAGTTGGAATTTGGGTGATGTTGAAGTTGTTGATGATGTTAAGGAGACAGTGACTAAACCAAAAAGAGAAAGGATTGACAGTATTGCAAAGACAAAGATAATAAACAGAGCAAAGTTCACAATGGGGCCAGACCCTTTTTGCCCTTAGAGTATTCTGTTATTATTTGAATTTTATAAACAGGAAGACTGAGGCACAGACAAGAATTGACCAACCCATGAACACATACGATTGTGGGAGTCTGTATATCAAAGAGTGAGAAAGAGCTGATATATATATTTTTGGTTTCCCTACTCCCACCCCAAGCATCTGTGGCTTTCCTGCTATGTATATTTGACTTTTGGCCGACATTACCTGTTCTGTGTGCCTCTCCTACTGGCTTTTCCTATTCCAGCCTGGTCTCCTGCTTCTTTGTAAAGGTTTGAATGTCCTCCTAGTTTTGTGTGTTAAAATCTAATCCCCTCATGATTGAATCTGGTGACTGTGGGAGGAGGAGAGAGACCAGAAGACACACACACACACACACACACACACACACACACACACACATGCACTCCTGTCTCTTGCCAGGTGATGCTTTGGACAGCCTCAGAACTACTAGCAATATGGCCATTAAGGATGCAGCCCCTCAACCTGTGCCTCCAGATCATGAGTCCATAAACCCTTTCTCTCTATTTAAAGTAGCCTGCTTCAGGTATTTCACTATAGTAACAGCAAAGAGATGAATTCATCCATCATTTGATGGTTCCACATTGCTTACAGGTTATGTGGCCTGCTACATCATATTCCACTTTTCCATTTTCTGCATTATTTCAATTGTCTTCCTCAGACCTCTCATTATGATTGTTTTTGAATCCTCTTTCTTTGCTGGATGGACCATGTGCCTTAGCTCTTTTTTTTTTTCAGCTTTAATTGAGTTTATTGGTACATTTTAGGGATACAGTACAGTTACATTCATTGTTGGGATCTTGTACCTCTACATGACAGGTCTTGGTTCTCATTTTTTCCCCTTACCTCTGCCCTCCCTTCACCCCCTCCTCCCCTCAGCTCTTTTTTGACTTTTATTTTTTTTAATTGAGTTTATTGGTACAATCTAGGTATACAGTACAGTTACATTCATTATTGGGATCCTGTACCTTTACATGATAGGTCTTGATTCTCATTTTTTCCCCTTGTCCCTGCCCTCCCTTCACCCCTTCCTCCCCTCCCCATTTACAAGCACTTTATTTCCATTTTTTCAGTTTCTCATATTTTTTTCCTCTCCCTTATTACCTTTCCCCCACCCTTCCCACTTTCCCTACACCTTTAGCCCTTTACTTCCTATTTCACATTAGTAATTATCTCTTTAGGATCCTGTGTACTATTATAGTTTTTCACACCAAAGAAACTATTCGATATTTCAGCTAAAGAAATCTCTGTATGAACATTAAAAATAGGGAATCCTAAAATAAAACTAAAAAGGAAAGTAAAAGAGTAAAGGCAATGATGTAACATTAAAATAATCCTTCATTCTGGGGATGAAAATGGTTCCTGAACATATTTAAATTGGTTCTTGCTCTTATAGTCTTCTTATTCTTTTTTTCATTATTTAGAGAATACTTTATTAGTTTCTGTAATCAAACCCATGTAGATATGACCTCACATATTCAATACAGTATGCTACCCCTGTACACATGGAAAAAAAATAAAAATAAATTAACATTTCTAGACCAATATGGCTGTTCATTTCTGTACAACGCCAACTCAACACAGTAAATTGGGATGACTTTTTCCAAAGTTGGCAGCACCGTTAAAGTTTCCCAAAATTCAATTTATATATATATATATTTATATTTATATAAAAAGACTAATAATAGTATGTTTGGCATCGATAGCAGCATCAGCTTTTCCAGGTTCTGCAGTCATCTGAACAAAATTATAGACATTCAGCATGCCTTAGCTCTTTTATAATTTCACTCTTGTTCTCTCTTCCTGGAGTGCTGTGTCCCTCTTTTTACCAGGAGATTATACTCATCCTGTAGGATAAAATGTACATGTGTTTCTTGTTGAAACTTTTTATGATCCTGTGGAATTAATATATCACCTCATTAATATGTACTTCAGTTTCAACAACAAAAGTGAGCATTTTCTGAACACCTATGTACCATGATTCTATTATTGCTGAAGAAGAACATAATATTAAGAGTTTTTTTTAATATAACTTGCTCAAGAACATATGGGTAGTGAATTTTCTGATGGATCTGATTCCTAAAATCACAAACTTGATCACTTTGCTTAGTTCCTTCCAGGGATGCCACACATTAGGCAACATTTTTATTTATCTCTTTCTGTTCACTAATATAAAGCCCAGAAAAGTAATAACTGGAAGTGTCTGTAATAGACTGAATTCTGTTAACACAGTTAAAAGGCCAACTGGGTATCACACATCATCTCTTCACTGGGCTACAGTTTCTTCTCCTGGAACATCAGATCGATGCCACAGATGAATATTGTACCACTTCACTCTGTTCTCCTAAAGTGAATATTCATAAAACTGACCATCTTGATAACTGTTACCTTTGAGTCTAGTCTCCATAAAATTGCAATTCTGGGGATTAAGCCTAGGTTCTTTGCACTGAGTCAAACCACTTCCCTCTTTTAAAACTTTTATTTTATTTCTTTTTTTGTACCAGGGATTGAACTCGGGTCCTTGCGCTTGCAAGGCAGGCCACCGAACCACTGAGCTAAATCCCTGGCCCTTTATTTCTTATTTTGGGGTAGGCACTTGCTAAATTTCTAAGCTGTTCAGGCTTGAACTTGCAATTTTCCTGCCTCAGCCTTCATGTGTGCACCCCCACGCCTGGCTGAAAGAACTCCTTTGTGGGCATGTTAGAAAGTAATGTCATAGGCCTAATCTACTTTACAATCCTTAGGGTACAAGCAGTATCATTTCTGTCTTCTATTTCTGAATTGGATCAAAAGTATCTCGAATATCTTTTTGATAGGCACACAGTCAGGAATGCTGACAGAGTTCTCAGACAAAGATCGTTTACCTACAAGGCCCATGGTGCCTCAGACCCTTGGGGCCGTTGTGTCAGAATCTTCTCATCGAATTTCACTGCACAGAGCACAAGGCCAAGATCCTCTGAATGAGGGTGACGTTCTCATAACTTAGAGCTTGGTGCCCATCTTCTGACTTCACACACCATGCAAGGGTCCCCCTCAGCTATGCCCCACCAGAGGGCTTTCCAATGCTCTGTCCTACATGTGACCTCATGGATTCATCCAAAGAGGTCAGCAACCTTACTTTTCCCTGACCCCAAATAAAGAATCCATTCTTGTCCTTCCTCTGACAACACAGACTGTTTATCATTGAAGGATCTAGACCATAAAAATGCAGTGTCTGCTGGTTTTATGGTTTGATGTGAGAAACATTCCTCTTCATGGATTTCCTTCTCTGAAGGACAGCAAAGGCAACCTCATGCTATCTTCTTGCTAAAGCAACAATAACAAAGCATCACTGAAGTCTGCAATGGGCTGTCTTGTTAATTAGTTAAGTCTTCAGTGAGACACTCTGTTTCAAAAACAGAAATGCCAGAACTTAATTGTATACCTAAGTGAGGGTTTTCCTCTTTAGAGGAGTCACTTGCTGTTATTACAATTACACTGGATTGTTCAAACATTTTTGAATTCTTCTTCATTTTTCAGAACCTGCAACCTCATCTTTTTATTACTCCAAAAGAGAGCAAATATTTATACTTGAAAATGGATTTGATTTTGGAAAGAACCCAGTGTTATTTGGTTTAGTCTTCTAAGTAAAATCATTTTGAAAATTTGTTTTTGGTCCAAAAGGATTTGAAAGTATAAAGTAATGATACTGATTTTGTAAATCTTACCGAGTCCAAAGGGGATCCCCAAACATACCGTCAGGGACAGTGTATCAGAGTAATAAGTGTTTCACTTCCAAATATGCCCGATGTACTGGGAATGACACAACTCTGAATACAAATGTGTGGCATCTTTGTGGCTAACTTATTTCTATGAAGGCACAGCTTGTATATTGTGTCTAAAAGTTTTGCTGAAAATCTAGTGGTAGATTAGTGTCCCTCAAATTTATTGTAAGCTTGAATTTTCTAAAGTTATTATTAAAATTAGATTTGAGACTAGTGGCCTGTGTCCCAAGAGTCAGCATCTCCAGTCTGCTTCTGGCTGTTGGGCCAAGGACCTCTGTCTGTGCACCAAGGCCTTGGACTCCCAAAAGAGTCCTGTTAAGTGAGTTGAGTCTTAGTTTTCACGTGAATACTGTTGTTCACATTAAGCTATATAGGAGCTAGATTTTTCCTTTGCAAAATACTTGCTTGTGTTCATATGAACTTTGCCTTGGGACAGGTAATTTTCTTAGTACTTTATTGATGAAGAAACACAAAGAACCTATGCCACTTTTCTCACAATGGATGTTTTCCTTATTCAAAACATAACAGAAATTTCTATGGGTAAAAGGATAAAAGTAACTGAAATATTTAACCTAATTATTACATGGCAGATATGAACATGTAAGAAAAATCAAAGTACATTTTGATATATTTAAAGTGGCTATTTCTGAGATGACAATTATGAAACTGATGCCAGGAGGTTTAACTAGCTAGCTAAAAACAAAATCCTATTTCACAGCTGCAGTGTAAACAGCTAAGATGCAAACAGAGGTCTAAATTTCACAGCCTCAAGAATACAGCTGTAAAACATAACTGAGAGTATAATAAAACCAAGTATCTTTGCATGCTAATGCTGGCTATTACAGATAGAGATGACAATGACCTTGTGAGAATTTTCAGCATTAAAATATGCCCACTAATATTATTTGTTTAACTGAGAATAATCTCAAGTGATCTGCCCTTTATGCATTTATCAAATGAATGCCTACTGTATGTAGGAACTAGTAATACCAGAGATCAGTGTGCTATTAAGTCATACCATCAAGGAATTTAAAAATGTATTACATAATATGTTGTGTCAGGTAATTTTATTTATTTCTTTATTTATTTTCAGTGCTGGGGATTGAACTCAGGACCTTACTCTTTCCAGGCAGGTGCAGCACCACTGAACTAGTCCTGTGTCAGGTAATTTTAAAGGGTTATTTTTTTTAAGGTTATACAACTAGTACATGCAAACTGGAAAAACACCAGAAATATAGAAAAATATAAAAAAATACATTAGTAAAATATCACCACTCTTTTTATTTGTGTTTTTAAGGTTTCTTTGTCCTAAATCTAAGTATTATTATTATTATTTCTGGTATTTTGGTATACTTTAACATTCTTTTAATTTTTAATTTTTAAAAAGATATATGAGACAAAACATGCAATATTTGACTTTCTGAGTCTGGCTTATTCTGTTAACATGATGATTTCCAGTTCCATACACTACCCTGCAGCTGATATGATTTAATTCTTTACAGCCAAATAATATTCCTTTGTGTAGATATACCACATTTTCTTTACTCAGTCATCTGTTTCCATAGCTTATCTAGACTATATAAAGATATCAAATAATTTAACACTACAAAAGAAAAAACCCAGTAAATTAACAAATGAATGAATCATTCTCAAAGTGCAATGGCAAATAAGAATTCAACACAATGATCAACAATTCCATTTATCCGTCAGGGAAATGCAAAACAAAACTACACTGAGAGTCCATCTCATCCATCAAAATGCCTTTCATCACAAATAAAGAAAGCAGTAAATCTCCCGGTAAGGATTTGGGGAAAAGGAAACCCTTCTACACTGTTGGTAGGAATGGAAATTAGCACAGCTACCATGCGAATCAGTATGGAGATTCCTCAAAAACCTAGAAATAGAGCTACCTTTTGGTCCAGCTATTCTACATGCTGGAATATTCTCTCTAAAACTAAAGTCAGCCCAGTAAGTGATACCTGACCAGCCATGTTTATTGCAGTGCAATTCACTTTTATTTAGTTCTAGGAATACACCTGGAACAAATTTTGGAAACCCAGAAATAACTGTGGACATGTGCATGTGTGTCCTTAGGGTGGGAATGGTATTTTCCACAGGCTCCGCCTTTACTTAATATTGAAAATGTCTTTGTACTGCCCTAAGGAGCTGGGGCAAGAGCTCAAAATTCCATCCAGCTCTGAAGATACTAGCAGATGAGGAGTCCTTTGTGTTATTATTGACACATCCTTTCTCTTAGGTATGAGTGAAGGTTAAACGGGGTACAGGCTAAGTGTCACTGTGAATGTATTCTGGACACAATACTTCCTTGTCCAGGTCATTGTCTTACAATTCTTTGTTAAGTTTAGTAATTGAGCAGACATTTGCCTCAATAATTCAAGATAGACCTCAGGCCTGGGATGTAGCTCAATGGTGCTGTCCCTGCCTCGTAAGCGCCAAGTCCTGAGTTCGAGCCCCTGTACCAAAAAGAAAGAAAGAAAAAAAGATAGACCCAGTAAAGATCTGAAATTTACATTTCTTATGGTGTTTTAATTGTTCTGTAGATGGAACTCTGGGATTGCTCTTTCCAAACATGATGTGCTGGCTGAATTTTTCGCTGGTTTTCTTAATTATAGTTTCTATTATGTGGCTCATATATGGGAGAAGTTTTCCTACGTCCTTATTGGAATACCTAGGATGGCAGATACCCTTTCGTTTCAGGTGTAAAGAGTAGTCTGGGAAACTTGCCAACACACTGACAGTTTTGAAATATTTTAAAGTTTTTTAAAAAACAAAAACAACAGCGGTCAGAATATTATTATTCGATGTTCTAGGAAATCCAGTTGACTCAGTTTTTCTGTCTGGTTCTTTCTAAATGTGTTGTATAGACACAGCTTATGGTCATCTCTATTTCGTTTTCCACCTTTTGTATTTTTGGAGGAGGGAATTCCTTGTTTATTAGCATAATAGGTGTGACTGCATACACGAGTATGATTTATGGGGTATCCCGAAGAGTCCAGACAAAGCTGTCTTGCTCTGTTTCCTTTTATCTCCACCATTAATGATTCATTTCCACATGCTACATGCATTATTTTTTCTTTCTGCTGTTGTCCTCTCTTAACAATTTGGTGTGAATAATTTTCTGTAAGCTTTCTTTATTCTTATCTTGAATAGATTTAACCAGCATCAAAGATGTTTGCGGCAGTTGTTCTAATGAAGGAGCAAAGAGGATACAGAAAAGGGAAGAAGGAAGGGCGTTTATCATGGTGCTTTATTGTATACTTGTTTCAAATATCGATTATTAGCAGACTTGCGTGTTTCATCTCTTCAAAAGAAACTAAAAATGAGGGCTGGTGATGTTGCTCCATGGTAGAGCATTTATACACCATGTGCAAAGCCCAGGGTTTAATCCCCAGCACTGCCAACCAAAAAGAAATATATTGTAAAAGAATCTAAACATGATGATAAAAATCAATTTACTAGCGAGACATGAATTAATGAGTGTACACTGTTTTTAAATTATGATATGGACTCTTTCACTAGACTTAAGGAGTGTTCCTTTGTTGGTACAGATGTAGGCTGCATTTGGTGTGATATATCCATAAAGCTATCATTAATAACTTGAAGGGACTTAGGTATGTGCTTCAATATTATCATAATGAATTTAGTCACAGAGTTCTGCTCTTAGATTTTCCAACGCTTCTACAGTTTCTTGGTTGTTTATTTACTGCTTCTTAAATTTATCTGCTTCATGTTTCCTGGTCTTATATTTGTGTGCATCTGAATTTTTTCCCGGTGGGCTGAGGAGGAGCAGCTCAGCAGTAGAGAACCTACTTGCGTTCGTTCAATCCCCAGCACCACGCATGCGTGCACACACACACACACACACACACACACACACACACACACCTGGATGTTTGTTTTTATCTTTAAAATTTATAATCACATTCATTCAAATCAGAAAAAATACACAGTATTCATTAAGGATTATTCAAGATATTGTATAAAGATGCCATTTAAAAATATTTATATTTAATAAAATTTACATTAGATCTTTGAATGAATTGTGAAGATGTTATGTTTTAAAAAACATTTAAATTAACGCATGCTTGCAATACATGATTGTCATTTGGGGGGGCAAGAAGTATAGGCATATCATATATCTTGATCATGTTCAATCCTTTTTTCCCTCTTTCTCTTGCCTCTCCCCTTCCCCAATCACTTTCTCAATCACCAAAAGTTGGCCATTGCTTCTTTCCTATCATCTCTCATTCATTGAATTAACTAGTGAATTAATTAATTCTATTTTAAACTATTAAAAATGCACTGCAGTTTTTTCTCATAGTATTTTTTATATTAGTCTGATGGGAAAGATGAAAAAATGTTTTCATTTTCTGCAAAGGGAACTCATTAATATTGGCATCTTATTAATGTAGGTCCCTGTCAGAAGTCTCTATTTTCCCTGGACTGAAAGGGCATACTCCTTCTTTGTGGAACGTTGAAACATGTTGGTGGAGTTTGTTTCGAGGGAGCGATGCGGCAACTCACTAGACTGTGTTCTCTCTGTAACACTGTGAGCCTCTCTGGAGGAAGAACAGCATTCTATTTGTCTCGCCATCTGCGGAACCTAGCAAGATGTTTAGCACACTACAGGTCTGTCCCCTCGACAGGCTGAATCAATAACTTAGTGACAATACAGTAAGGGCAAGTAAGCATGATTAGCATAAATACAGCATGGGTGAAAGCAAACATTTCATGAGAACTCAGTGATCCTATCCATATTTAGATGATTTTTGACAATACTGCATGAGGGAATAGTATAGAAGTGAATATATTTGACTAGGGAAGTTTATTATAAAAACAACTTGACTTCTGGAGAACAATCTAAAACCTAAAGTGAAATGTTGGATAGATAATTATTGAAAAGAAACATAGCTATCTAATTCTAATAGATTTTCATCTACTATTATATACTATCAGGCATTGTTCATTTTCATGTGTACATACATGTTATGTTTCTAACTAGATTGTAAATTTGTTTGTTGAGAGTGCCTGGTGTAGTAGTAGCTTTCATTTTCTCTACAAGGCAAAGGTTCAATAACTAATTTTATTACTGAGTTTATGACTTCCTGAGTGGTTTTGTGTAAGGCCTTGTACATGTTTCCTCAAATGTAAAATTGGGAGGATAATACTTTTCTATGTTGTTTATGTTTTGAGCCGTGTGAGAGTGATTTTGTAATGATAAAATTGGGATAAGAGTAAGCATTTAGCAGGTTTACATGGAAGTGTTTGGGGTGGTTAGGGTGGAGTTTCAATTTGATTGGCTTTGTGTTCCATCCAGGGCATTGGTGGAGCTCACTGTGGGTGTTTCTGGTTGGTCAAGGGGCCTTGGGGTCCTGGTGTGGTCCTCAGCCCCTTCCTCTCTGGCACAGTTCCCTGGCTGTGCTTCCTGGATGCTGTGAACTAATCAGGGCTGCTCCTCCAGCTCCTTCTCCCGTGATGTTTCTACATTGCTGCCAGCCAATTATGACTAAACATGTGAGCCCAGTCGAACCTTTCCTCCTCCAAGTTGTGGAGTTGAGTACTGTGTCCAATAATGGTAAAGCTGATTAATACAGTGTCTTAACATGTATATGTCAAAGTTCAGTGCCGAAACTTTCAGTTGTTAACGGAAATTTAAATCCTGATTGTGCTTCCCTTACATTGGGAATGATGTCTAAATTGCCTGAACCTTTGCCTTAAGGAATTTGTAGTATTTCTTTATGGTCTTGGTATGAAGTTACATTTAATATGATATTTAACTCTTAAATATGGAGAAATGTGGAAAATCTTCAACAGAAGTGAGCTTCCTCCTCTACCATGGTTTTCTATCTAGTTTAGATCTGTAGCAATCTGACTAATTCCATAGCCTCAAATAAAATAGGTCTATCTTTAGTCAATATTTCCCCATGGACTCCAGACCTGCTTTCAGTCACTTCCTACAGATCTGTACATTTATGTCCTCACTTGCCCTAAATGTTTGATAAGACCCAAACCAAATTTAACTTCTTAGTCCACACTTCCTTCCAAAATTCTCTATTTACTACTGAACTTAGCCTTCTGTACAAAGCAGCATATTAACAAACTAGGATTGGGGGCTTTTTTCCTTTTTTTACCACTTTCTTTCTCTCGTTCTCAACATTTATTTTGCCAAAGTTTGAGAACACTTCCATATCGGAGTAGAATGGCAGCTGTCTCTCCTACTTCCAAGCAATATCTAAAGGATACCGATTGCTTGGTGAAGTCAATATTTTCACCTCTGACCCTAGAGCCTCCAAGCCCAGGACCTTTCAGGGAAACACTGAATTGCTCTTCTTTGACCTTTGGAAATGTCTTGGTTGCTTTCTTTTCGCTGAGGCACAATACCGAACTCCTACGTCTTAAAGAAGGAAAGGTTATTTTAGGTCACAGTTTGTAGTGGTTTCAGTCCACAGTCGGCTGGTTCGATGGCAGGACAGCACAGCAGAAAACTGCTCATGGTACGGCAGCAGGGAGCAGAGGGAGATCTGGGGAGGAGGAAGGAGATGCAACATTCCAGGCCCCGAGTGACCTCCTCCTCCATCCAGGCTTCACCTTCCAACATCACATTGAGTTAAGAACTCAGCAGTGGACCAACCCACCACTAAGCCTCATGCACAATGATCCAGTCACTTCCAAAGAGCCCCACTATGAGTGCATGCGTCTTTAGAGGGACATCCAGATGTAAACTACGACAGGTGGCAAACTCCTGGCCCTGGATTCCAATTGGAGAACAATTTTGTGATTCAGACAGGCACTATACAATGCATTGCAACTTTCTTTGTAATGATCATATTCTGTTCCTGCCAGCTGGGTTAGGACTCTGTGTTAGGCTTAGCTTTCCTCAGGCCACCTTAAACTCATGTTTATATATACTTATCTTGCTTACTAGAATTAAAAACAAAGTTTACCTGTTCCAGGTTGATAATTCCTAGTTTCACTATGAAGGAACTTACATAAATGTAGCCAGGAATATTTATCTGTCCTTATGTACTTATCTTGCATAAATAACATTGCTGCAAGACCCATTGTGATCATCCTGGAAGTCATTTCTGTCATCAGCATCACCAAGGAGACCTCTCATATTGGCTCCTTTTGGCTGAAAGTGACAGATGTTGAAAGTAGCTTAATGACAGAGACTTAGCTCTTCTCCATATCAAGAAGATCACGAGTAGGAGTTTCCACGACCACTTCAATAGTTCTGCAATACCACTGTGCTGGATTGGCTTTCTGTGACTTTTCGAACCTTTCTGCCATAATAATATAGCAGCATCAGCTCCAAGCATCAAGTCTTCCAAGGAAAGGAGAAGATTTTCTCCCAGTGCTACTTTTGTTTTTAATCAGGAGAGAAAGGCTTTCCAAGATAATTCTCGGAAGATTTCCTTTTTTCTCCTTAGCCAGGATTGAGTCTCTTATCTTTGCTTCTGTACATGAGCAGGCAGGATGGGAAGTATCTGCTCTATCTAATACCTGTATTTGCTGTTGCAAAAGAGGAAGATGGAGGGCCGGGGATTTAGCTCAGTGGTTCAGAGACTTGCCTTGCAAGCGCAAGGACCAGAGTTCAATCCCTGGTTAAAAAAAAAAAAAAAAAAGAGGAAGATGGAGACAGCTCTCAGGTAAGTATTTAAGTCCATCTTGCTTTTCTGCCAAATGCTCTTCCTTGAGCACATTTTGTCACTCTAATTGTGTCTTAAACTTTCAGGAACCTCTATTGCTGGTGAGTACCGTCATACTCATTTACCCCTTTAGTTTATCTCTTGTTCACTCTCTCATGGGCTGTTCAGCGAATGCAGAGCAGGCCCAGCTCATCCTTGTATTTGTGCCTTTCCTCATAGCACTTTCTCCACTTGGAATCACTTTTCCACAATCTCCCATTAATGCCAAGTTAGACATCAGTGCTGAAGGCTGCCTTCTCCTCTTTATCCTTCTCTTCTTTTTTGTCCTTCTCCCACTTCCTCCTCGTTTTCTTTTTCTGTTGTACTGGAGATTGAATGCAAAGTTTTCACACTGAGCTATATCACTAACCAATTTTTATTGTTTATCTTGAGGCAGGGTTGCTCTAGGTTACTAAATTACCCAGGTTGGGCTCAAACTTGGGATTCTCCTGCCTCAGCTCCCCAGAGTGCTGGAATTACAGCTATGAGCCTAGATTAAAACTGCCTTCTTCACAAAGCCTTTCTCGTTCCCCTACATCTGCTGTGAGCACTTTTTTCTTTTTCCCTACGCAGCACTTTCTATATGCTTCAGAACCTGACCACTCACGGATTTAACATTTGAATTTTGATTACTCACAAGACCCTACAAAAGTGCAATCGAAAGGCATTTTCAGCATTGCTGAAGCGCAGTCCAGACCTTGTCTGACGCAAAGCTGGTGTGCAGGAGTGAATTTGCTCACTGGAGAGTGAGTCAGGTGTTGCCTGGGTGCAGCTGTGCTCTTTTTCCTTGTTGTAATATAGGCAGTAAGTTTTGTGAACTCATTACAGCTGTGCTCCATTGTGAAAAATGGCTGTGAATGGAGAGATAAAGCTTTAGATGACTGCTGAAAAGATGGTTAACTTTTGGTCTGAAAAGGCTCAGGAAAGGAGTAATTTTCCAGAAAATATACTTTATCATATAGCCAGGAGGCTGGGAAGATACATAACACATTCTTGAGTTGGTGAGATGGCATTTGTGGTATTAGTGTATTTACTTATTTGTTCCTGGCATTTACACATGAGACCCCCTGAAGACAAGATGCTTTTGGAAGGCCAGGAGCAAATAATACTGTTCAGTGTGTCAGCTTCAGAGACAAAGAATTGAGATTAAGCTGTGCCCCGGCCTGGCTCACAAATGATGTGACCTCTGCAAAGGTCACTGGTAGTGTAACCCTTTTACTTTCCCTCCCATAAAATGTGATAAAAAATACCCACCTCACTGGGTACTGAGAGAACAGTAACCCCCGAACAAGTGCCGCGCAAACTGATATACTGTAATGATTAAGTGATTACCATTATTTATATGCTTACAGCATCTATCACGAGAGCAGGGGCTCAGAGAAGAATTATTGAATGAATGAATGAATGAATGAAAATCTACCATAATGACCTACTTATAAGAAAAAAATACGAGTGTCTCTGAGGTTCTAAGGCATTTATTTGGGTGCATGAGTAATACATAGAAATCAATAAAAATCATTACTAAGAATTAAACATGAGTAGATTATATCAACATTACTATGAAGTGAGATTTCTTCCGTGAACACATTGGCTGTTCATAAACCGCCGGGCCTCCACTTTCACTGTTGCCAGCATTAGTAGAACCCTTCACAGCTTTGTAGTTCCACTGGGACTATCTATTGTTTCATGGGTCCATTATCATCTGTAATTCTCTTTAAAACCCTAATAAAATTTACTGTAAGATGCCAGTGCAGTGTGCTATCTTCAAACATAATCTTTTCCACCTCTTTCTTGAGTGTTGAGCTTTTTAAAGGGTCGAGAATTATTAGAATGTGAGCAGGCGTGTGCTTCACACTTACACCTCTCCCAGGCCAGGAACAAGGCACTGCTGTGCGGCTGGAAAGGGAGTCAAGCCGTGGGGATCTGTGAACAAGCTCACCCTGCTGGGTCACCCAAACCTAAACCTAATACCCAACAATACTATGAACTACACTGATACACAGCAAATGGTTTGGTTTCTCCTTTGACCAAAAAAGAATGATTTTCTCCTCTCTGGAGATGATTTCCTTGTTCCAGTTAAATAATTTGCAGATGTTTACAAATCAAACAAAACTAAATTTCCCTTTTGCAAGTTATGTCTTTGGCGTCTTCATTTTCTTAAATGTTAGAAAGTATATTCTAAGACTTCTTATATTCAGTCAGTACTTATTTTTAAAACAATAATAATCATTTTATTATTTCTCAATTTCTTTTTTTTTAGATCATAATACAAAAATAAAATGTTATGGAAATTCTAGAACTGCACATCAGGATGCTTGTCATGATTCTAATGTCAACAAAATTAGCCTCCTCACTGGGCGTTATTCCAATGTTAGGGCCCAGTGTTAGGGTCTTTCTGGTTAAAACTGACTCGCCCTGGCCCCTGATTGGTTAATGCTACTAAATCAATGGGTCACTAACTATCGTCCCTGCTCAGGCTCTTAAGCTTATTCTGTTCTGCTTTCTCTGTTTCCTGCCAGATACAAGGACAGAGCTTCCCCTCTACCACTCACAATGTGTCCTTGTTTCCAGTATTTTGTGTTTTGGGGAGTCCCAGAGCATTGTGTGTGTTTGGGGGTGGCCACACCAGGGAGGGGTTATTTGAAGAGCTGTTATTGTGCATACCCAGATGTCCCCCAAGTGGCCCATACCCTCAGAGCTGGGGCTTTTGGAAGGCGATGAATCATCGGAGTGCTATAGCTGAATGTGGCGCTAGGAGGCGGGGCTGGTCGGAGGACTCAGGGTATGGAGATCATAACCCGGAAGGTGAATCTCCCAACCTGGCCCCTCCCTTCTCTCTCTGCATCCTGTCTGCCATGACATTGGTAGCTTTCTTCAGACCTGGCTCTTCGTTAGTGCCTTCCTATCTTGGAACCAGCAGACTATGGACTAAAAACACGAGTCGAAATCAACCTCTCCTTTAGGTTGTGGGTATTGGATATTGTGTCCCAGTGACTAGGAAGTGACTAAGACGGAACCAAATTGACTTTTACCACAGGTAGATAACACCTCAGCTGGACTGAGTGGCTGAGGTAGTGTGTATGAGAGTGTGCAGATTTTTCAGGCAGCAGAGAATGGAGCAACATGAGTTTTTTTTTTTTTTTAACATTTGTGGGTTTCCAAAGATATAAGCATCCTCAACCCCGGAGCCTGTGAATGTTGCTCTATGTGGCAAGAGGGACTTTGTAGACGTGATTTTTTTTTTTTTGTTTTTGTACCAGGATTGAACTCAGGACCTTGCACTTGTGAGGCAGGCACAGTGCCACTGAGATAAATCCTTGGCCTGATCTTGGCGATCTTATGATGAAGAGGTTAGATTATCCATTGGGCCTCAAATGTAGTCAGAAGGGACCAAGGAGGGCAGAAAGTCAAAGGCAAAAGGCAGTGATGTGTTTGACAGGAGCAAGGAGAAAAAGCTGATGAGATAACCAAGCATTGAGAAAGGCCTGGGAGGTTTTAGAAACTAAGGAATGGCTTCCCCTTAGAGCCTCCTTACTCTCCTAAGACTTATTTCAGACTCTTATTGTCCAGAGAATCTGTTTGTTTGGTTTTAAGCCATCATGTTTGCGCTAATATTTTACAGCAAATACAGGTGGTTCTAGTTTTCCTGGACTGAGTGGTTCTGGGTGGTTGGCACAGTGGGGTTTTCTCCCTTCCCCACTGGGGTAACTTAGCAAGGATGTAAACAGAAGATGCTCTTTCATCCTCCATAATAGCTCTAGCTTTTGCCACTAGCTAACTTTTAGGGCCAGGCCCTAGGTTTCCGAGCCCATCTGGTGACCCTCATCCTTCACGACTTTTCTTCTCTGTCCTTTCACTTTAAAGAAGTTGTTTTCTCCACTTTCTTTCTCAGTAGATCTGGAATAGCCTATAAGCCTTAGAATCAGAGTCAGTAGTAAAAGTGAACCTCCCACTTGCAAAACCATGGAAGGCTTTATTTCCAAATACTCCTTGGAGAAGAATGGAAGTGTTTATATCCCAGTCACCTAATGCAACAAAAAGAAGGTAAACCAAGAAGGTGTTGTGTTTCTGAAAGAAAACAAGAAGAACCACGGTGCCCAGCCACACAATTCTGTGCTGGAATTCCTGGGTATCCTCACGCATTGACAAGGCAGAACTGGGCTATTGCTTGGGTTGCATAATTTAAAAAATTCTGTACTGTGGTCACACCTCTAACAAATCATTGTCTTCTGAGCTGGGTGTTGTGGTGCACACCTGTAATCCCAGCACTCAGGAGGCTGACGCAGGAGGATCGCTGTGAGTTTGAGACCAGCCTGGGCTACCTAGTGAGTTCCAGGTCAGTCTCAACTACATAGTGAGACCCTGTCTCACAAAACAAAAACAAAAACAAAAACAAAAAATCATTGTCTTCTGTCATTTCTCGTTTGGGTGAAATGTAACCGCGGTCTAAAGGTTAAACTGTAAAAAGCATAAAACAAGTAATTGTAAGTCAAAAGCCAGTATTTTGTAAAAGTTGAAAAAAAATCTTATCTATCCAAATGCACAATTTACAAATAAAACTACTTTCTGAGTTGGCAGCATGTATAGGCCTATTTTAAATACAGGTGGGGGGAGTTATCAAAACTCCATGAACCTAATTTGTTTAAATGGAAGTAGTACCTTATTCTCAGCTTAAACAGAATTTAAATGAAAAGGGAGAAGAAATATCATTCAATATAATTAAGGTGGAAGACCCCACTCATTTATAAAAAGAGAAGATGTGAAGTCAACAAAAGAAACCCTCTGGTATAGTGTTTGGCTTTGAAAATGCTAAATAAATGGAAAATAGTCTAATGGTAACAATAATAGACATGTGATGCTTATTCAGAATCTTCAAATGCAAAAATGTTTCCCTATCTACCTCTTTTTTTCTCATTGATGCGCATCTCACTAAAATGCATAAATGACTCTCCTTTTATCTTCTAGACTGTGGCCTGTGGTGTTAACTCCTGAGAGCCTTTAGTGTAACCTAAAGAAGACTCTGTCAATACCACGTATACATCTGAATGCTGCCAGTTTGAAACCTTATTACTAGGAGCCATAGGCTCTGGAATTATCCTTGTCAGATCTGAGAAAGCAGCCCACCCTCCCAGCAGTCTCTTTTGCATCTCTGAACTTCGCTATCATTGCATTTGTAGGGCTAGGAGTAAATGGTGTGACAATTGCATGATGCTCCCACTGCTCTTCAATTCTGTTTCTAAGGGTCGGGGTGACCTAAGGTGTGACAAAATAGGCTAGTCATTCAGTTGAGCCAGGTGTCCTTTGAGAAGTTAAGAAAGGGAATAGCAGTGTCACAAAGTTATTAGCGTACTGTGTGATATCAGCCACAAATGACAGCCCTGAGCAACACTGGGCACCAGACACTTCCTGCTGGAACCGCTGTACAGCAGGTGTGAACCAGCAACTATCGGGCGACTCCAGTAGAAGAATCCATGGGCCTAGGAATGGGGGCTGGTCTGAGAAAGTCAGTTAACCCTGGAAAAAGAGAGGTACATATTTTGTGCTTCTTCGATTTAGGAGACAAGATCCTTTCTCCAGGGTCATCACTGTTCAGGGATTTTAAAAAATTAAAATGCTGTGAACTGATAAAAAATCTTAAAGATGTTTGACAAGCCTAGCTAGATCCATTATAGGCCAGCAGATCCTGCTTACCACACACAACTCCCTGGGTGCTAAGAACTAATAAAAATCAAAACAACTAACAAGCGAAAATCTCCAGGCAAGTTGCAGGTGACCCATCCCGGGTTGGACCTGGATGATTCTTTCAGCTTGAAAAAAATCTCCTATTCGAGAAATTATGTCTTCTAATCACAGCCTTATTGCCAAATATTAATTAGATGAAATACAGCTGCCATTCTTGCTGAGACTCTGGATTACCTCGGGTGAGTCTCGGTCCTACTTTCTGGCTCACTTCTCCACTCTCTGAACATTACCTGGGCACACATTGACCCCTGTTGCCTGGGTCTGCCCAGCAGTCTATGGTGTAGACTCCGTGATGCTGCTAGACTAGAGCAGGGGTTGGGGTTATGGTTAGGGTACACGCTTCGTGCCTCGAGAAGAATTTGGGGATTTTTCAAAAGGTTGTTGTAAAATAAGAAGTTTGTGAGTAAAACGTATTTCAAGTACTTACGAAAGTTTTTATGCAGTAGTTATATGGCTCACCTATAAGGAGATAGGTTAGGTGGTGGTAAAAAATACACCCCGCCGTCTCAGTGGCTCACATCAACAAAGGTTTATTTTTCACTTACCCAATGTGTACGTCATGGGTTCGGAAGGAAGTTCTGTTCTTCAGGGTCGCTCGGGAGGGATTAGGGCAACCAAAGCTCCGCTGTAACTCATGTTCTAGATTACTTTAGATCAACAGATACCACCAGTTGTGCATAAAGGTGCAAAGTTTCTCCTGGGAGTGACACATATCACTTGATCACGTGTAAGTGATCAGAGTAAGTTCAAGTGTAGGTCTGCTCTGTGAACTGGAATACTTGCCAGTAATCTTAAGGAGTCCTTGAGGTGGCCCTTGCCTTTGGCGGGGGGGCATTTAACAGGCCTCTGATTAGGCTCTGTTATTTTCCCTCTATTTTTATGTAACTTCCCTGTATTTCCCATTTCCTTCTCACAAATGCTTTCCATAAGGGAACATAGCTTTCCCATTAATGATGTTGCTTCCCGTGAAATCATTTCCAGTACAGCCATCTCCCTTTTCCTTCCTGTACCATTAACATAGAGGACAAAGGCCGACACCTTGCATTCTTCACGGACCGTTCTAGAGATTTTTTTCATTGTGGATATTTGGTAGTCTCTACTCTTTGTAGCTATCTCATGCCACATTCCTGCATCCTACATGCTGTGGTATTCAGCAGGGTACTCAGCAGTACCCTTTTTACCTAGTGCATTTAGCCTATCACCTTTTATTTTAGTGCCTTCATAGTCCCTTCCATCCTTGAGAATAACCCTCATCTTTCCTCCATCCTTGAATCTCAAGGTCTCTCTGCACACTTTCCAATTCTGTAATCTCTTTACTTGCCGTTGCTCTAAATTCCTTACATCTGCCCTGACCTTCCCTCTCACTGCAGCCTTGACTATGCTTTCATCTTCCTACTTCGTCCCTCTCTGTCCTCTCCACCCTGCCTTCCATGGTCAGCCAATTCAGCCCCGGCTCTGCTCTGCCCCCACCGTTCCCCACTGACCTTGAACTTCCAATTGCTGCCTTGCTGAGCTGAAGAGCTCTGCTAGAGGAAGCGTTGCTGATTGAGTCTGCCACAAATGTATGCTCGTTCACCTTAACTGAGCTGTCATTTCTGCTCAGCACTTCTTTTATTCATCTCTCGCTGACTCACCATTCATCCCACACAGCAGTTTTCCCAAACATTTTTAACTTTCCTTAAGATTCAAGCTCTGTGCCAGAGATGGCCTTGAAATACCTTGCCAGTTTCATCCCTCACTTCTCCAAAGCTCTTTGCCTGTGCTTTCAGACTCTCAGTGTTTGCTCACCCTTTTATACATTCCAGCGGAAACATCACCTCCTGCCTAGAGGCTTCAGTCTTTTGAAAGACACCTCTATATTTTGTAAACATTCAGGCGATTTTTATTGGTCTTAGCAGAGCTCTTTTTCTAAGTATTTGTGTGCAGGTACTGTCTCCTCGGTTTTATTTAAGCCTCTTAAAAGTAGAAACCTTGATGCTTTGTTTACGCAGTGTTTATGGACAATGCCTTGCCTTTAGTTAGGTGTCCAGCTGATGCTTAGTGAATGTATTGGAGAAAGAAATTTCAGTCATTTGCCTCAAAGCTAGATTTTCTTCTTCTATTTGTCCACAAAAGGGTAAAACCAATTTAAAGGAAAGGATTTTTTCATCTGTTTTTATTACTTACATTTTAATGTGACAGTGGCAGTTTGGGATGCTGTACTGCGGGTTTAACATTTTGGGAGCAGTTAAAAGAATAATATGGAGGGGCCAGGGATTTAGCTTAGTGGCGTCACTGCCTGCCTCATAAGTGCAAGGTCCTGAGTTCAATGCCCGGTACCGCCCCCCCAAAAAAGAACGATGTGGAAAACCTTATTTCACATAATGTTCTTGAATTTTGTAGTTCCTATCCTCCACACTGATTAGCTAAGACCTATCTTTCACTCGTTTTTATTTCTAACTATCTACTTAATGTATAAATCGATAAAGACAATAGCTTATGCATAACATTTTGCTTATAGTAAACTGTTACAAAGCTGACTTACATTTCAAAGATGGATTTCACCTTTTTGGATTTACCCCAGACTGAAGAGTCTGGTGGAAAACCATGTGTCCGCTTTATTATTGTTAAAACCCATATTGGAGAGCGTGGGATTTTTTTTTTTTTTTTT
>NW_022900915.1:38882873-38905642 GCF_012274545.1 Fukomys damarensis
TTTTTTTTTTTTTTTTTTGGTACCAGGGATCGAACTCGGGCCCCCGCACTTGCAATGCAGTGGCGAAACCACTGAGCCAAATCCAAGGCCCATCATTACTTTGGCGGGGGGCGGGCAGGGTACCAGGGATTGAACTCGGGCCCTTTTGCTTGTGAGGCAGGCGGTGGAATCACTGAGCGAAACCCCTGGCCCTCACTGTGCGATTTTGATTGTCACAGTGTAGAATGAGACTTGCTTATCCACCAGAAGGCAGCACGGGGAGCCAGCAGGCTTCTCCCTGTGGGGGCTCCCCATATTCCTCTATCCAGGACAGAGGGGCAGTGGAGTGTCTGTCTCAGTGGGAAACAGGAATCGCCCAAGCCTCAAACGCTTGTCTATGGCTGCTGTCTGTAAATGTCTCTACCTAGGAAGAAGAAAGGCAAGGTGGAGCCAACAGGTATGAATGCTGAGGGAAAACACCTCCTCAGCTGGGCATGGTGGCCCTCTAGGAGGCTGAAGCAAGAGGATCACCAGTTCGAACCCAGCATGGATATAATTTAGAGGGATCCTATGTCAAAATAAAAAGCAAACCGCTGGAATGTCCCAAGTTCAATCCCTGGTACCAAATAAATAAATAAAGAGCAAAAAAAAGGGCTGGAGATGTCACTTCGTGAACAGGCCCTAGGTGTAGTCCCCAGTCAGTACTACCAGCATACACACACAAAACAAAAAGTGAAAAGAATAAAGAACCTCCTCATGGAAACCAAAGGATTGGGAAGAGCAGCCGGGTCAGTCCCTGAGCGGGGACCTGTGATGCATGTCCCCACAGGATGACCGAGGGTCCAGTCACCTCTGTCCCTGGTGATTCTTTTCATAGTAACCAAGTGGTATATTTATTTTTCAACTTTTATTAAGCACTATTAATACATCAAAAGTAGGTTAAAAACAATTAGCTTCTTGGATGAAACAAATTAATACATTATGGCTGTACTGTTGCAACCATGCAAAATAAGGGAACTGAAACAATTATGTTGCATATTATAATGTCACTACTTAGATATTAACGCCAATTGGAGAAATTTAGGCAGGAAGAACATACCCTGTCATCTTCTGGCCATAATAAAAATCTTCAACATGTAGATTTTGGGGGACTCCAGAGATAAAGACCATGGTGTGTATTTACATATAACCATTTATTTTAGTTCCTTTAACTGATCAATACAATTAAATAACAATCATTTGAAGGGAACAACTAGGTCTATGAGTTTACTCTTATTTAGGCTTCACATTTATTTTTAGCTGTAAAATCACTTAACATGAAATGTGTGATATTAACCATGTTAAGTGTGAAATCAAGAGCATCAAGTATATTCGTACTGTGGGTGCCAGATCTTCAGAATGCTTTCATCTTACAAAACTGACTCTGGACCCATTAAACATCAGATTTTTGTTTCTTTCTCCCTCCATCTTTGGCAGCCACTGGTATATTTTTTGTTTCTATGAGTTGGACTGCTTTAGAGAGCTTGTGTGAGTAGAATCACAGTTGTCTTTTGGTGACTGGCTTATGTGAGTTAGCTGACACCCTCAAGGGTTCAGACCTGTGGTAGCATGTGATAGGATTTCGTTCCTTTTTAATGCTGAGGAATATTCCACTGTTGTTAGGTTCCACATTTTGTTTACCTGTATATATATCAGTGGACATTTGGATCATTGTGAATAATCTTACTAGGAACATGGACTTGCTAATATCTTTTGAGATTCTCTTCTTCATTCTGGGGATTATATACACAGAGGTGGCATTGTTAGGTTATGTGGTGGTTTTTGTTTTTAATTTTTTGAGGAGCTGCAGTAGTGTTTCAGGGTGGACAAAACATTTCATATCCCAGGGGTAGTGCACATCCGTTCTAAGGTTTTGCTACACTTTTGCCAACACTTAGTACTTTCTGTTTTTAAAATAGTAGCCATCTTAATGGGTTTGGGCCTTGCTTTAACCCTTGTTTAATTATTTGTATTCCTTTTTGGTTTCCAGGACCTGGCTCCATCCTCTGGCTTTCATTTTTGCTGTTGCATACTGATGCATGGGTGATTCTCTCTCACTTACTGGGTAGCACCACTGTCTACCATAGTCTGCACCCTGCTTCTTTGTTCACTCTCTTAACTGATGTCCTCTTCCCCGACAAAGTTCTCTGATCTCACTGAGCTCTTCAAGGACCGGAACTTTCATTCCAGTCACTTTCATGCCGTCGGTTCCTGAGTGTGTCATGTTCTGCAGACCATGTTTGGTTTTTGTCCAGTGTTCATTGAGCGAATCTCTCCTAACCTGATCTCAGTCTTAGGGACTGGTTGAGGCTGAGCTCACCACCTGGGTCCAGAGATAAACAGGTGACCCAAGCCTGGCTAATCCAGATAATGCATTTTTCCTTTTCTTTTTTGTGGATTTTAAATTTTTCATTAGTCCATGTTTGCAGTGCATATCATGGGGATGCCTATATGTACATAGCACATCTTTCCCCTCCTTTTGTTTGGTACGGGGGGATTGAACTCGGAGCCTTGCATTTGCAAGGCAGGCGGTAGAACCACTGAGCTAACTCCCCAGGCCTCACATCTTCATTTTTCCTCTTTCCTCCCACTCTAATATTGGACTTCTTTAGCCTCAGTGACTGACTCAATGGTGAGAACATCAGTCCACATTCAGATGACATGATTGGGGAAGAAGCATGCATTTTCTTTTGAGGTTGCCAACTTGGTGAAAAGTAAGCCTGTTCCTATCTGTGATCATTTGGTTACTACCTAGGACAAACCTGGAAGAGAGCAGAACTCACACAGATGGGAATAAACAAAGCTGAGACAGAGAGACACGTTCTAGTGCAAGTAAGACCAAATGTACCAAAAAAGGCATTTGTTCTTGTAATTTTCAGCTTTAGAATCAACAAATTTCCTTTATTTTATTTTTTTACTATGACAAATGGAGTCAGAGTCCTGACATACTTCCCTTTTAATCTACGGTGGTTGTCATTAGATGCTATTTTGACTTTTTCCTCCATCTCCCATTTCTCTTACACAGATATTTTGCCATGTTGTACGCTTTGGGCAGTCCAGATCACATTCTCTGTGTTCAGGAGTATCAGGAAAGGAAAGAAGGAAATGAACATGTGCTGTAACTTCAAAAAACAAGAACTGTTATAAAGAACAGGGAATTCAGGGCATAAGGCTCCCAAGTAGCATGGAGGGTGCAGGTATGCCACATGGGATGGCAGGGAAAGTTTCCTTGAGAGCCCTTTGACCACAGACTCAGAGGATGTGCTGTGCAAGGGTCCCAGAAGCACAAGGGCCGGTGGCACTGACAGACCTGGAGCGTCCCAACCAAGAACAGCAACACCACCTTGACAACAAAGTACCAGCAAAATGAGAGGAAATGACGTACAATGGAGAGGCAGACCATGGCCAGACGACAGACCAAGCACTTACTGGAGTCTCTACCTGGGGACAATGCTTCCAGTTTAAACGGAACAAATCTAGAACTAAACTCCTTGCATTTCCTGTTATCCGTTGACTTTTCCTTTTCTCCTCTTTCCTCTTTGCTGTATCCATGGAAGCACCACCCAAACAGGTGCCCAAGAGCTGTCATTGACATCCTCAGCTACTCCTTTTGCCTGCATCACTTCCAGTCAGTTCCACTCCTTAAACGCAGTGTGAATTGGCCTCTCAGCCTCCCTGCCACTGTCTCAGATCAGACTCTTCTTTCTCTCTGGGAAGGGAGCAGCCTCTACCTGCCCTTGCCATCCGTGCTTCATGCCACCGTGGCTTCTTTGAAATGCAGGCTCCGTTTTGTTTTCCATTACATACCAGTTTTAAAATGTTGCCCATTCCGTATTGAGCAAGCTCCTCAGTCTTTCCTAGCCTGGCCCAGGCCGACACTTCTAGCTTCTTTTCCCTGTGTCCTTCACTCTGCTCGGCGCCCCCCACTGGTGTCCTGTGGCCCCTTTCCCTGTCCGCACCCCTCTGCCTGAAGTGCCCACCATAGCCTGGCCCTTCAAGTCTCAGCTAAAGGTCTCCTCTCCTTGACTCCCGCGGAACTCCACTTCTAGCTGCTCCCAGGCAGCTTGCACATTGTTTTGCCATTGTGTGCATGTGTCTGCCTTTCGATTTTAAACTCCTTGAAAGCAAATGACTTTTGGTTTTCCTTTTATAGAATAGGTAGTTACTATATGATTATGAACAAATGATGACATTTTAACCTTTGTGAAGTTCCCCCTTGATAAGCATTTTATAACTCAAAACCTTGTAACTTGAAATTATAACCTAATGATTTCAAGAATATAAGGCTTTATTTTAAAAATAGCTTAAATTTTTTATTTTACCATTTTATCTGTCGTTATTACATTAAAAAAGATTGAAATATATTTAAAGATGCACACAGGCACTAACACACATTCATATATTTTTTGGAAGTCCATCTGTAGCCTAGTTGTCTAATTTATTTAGGGCATTGTTTTCAAATTTATTTTTTCAATTAGTAAAATTCTTCACTTTGTAGTTATTACTCCATGGGGTGCAAGCACAAAATTTAAAACTTCAATTAAAATACATAAAACAAAACAGCAGCAGTTAAAATAACACATTTGAAAAATCTCAGCTTAAAATGATGCCCCAATAGGGAAGGGCAATTTAACAAGATGAATACACACAAAAGAAGCCATGAAGAAGAAAATGTTGGTGATTTAAAAGTAATTTTTGCATCACAGAAAATGAACATGGGGCTTCTGCTTTCCCCTTCTAAAGCCTCATCTCTTGAGAACTCTCCTTCATTCCAACTTGTGGGAGAGGTCAGTATTCACACCACTGTTAAAAAAAAAAATCACCGAAATCCTGATCTATTAAGTGTTTCTTACGGCAACAACATTCTAATCACAACAGGAGGCGTCAACAGAATCCTGAAGATTGAGAATGAAATCCATACAGAGAGAACTGCATTTCTCTGTCAGGGTATATAATTCTACTTACCCTGAAATTCTCAGTTTTTGTCTTTAATGTTTTGAAATGACCAGATATTGTTTACCTCTAATTTCATTCCCAATAATATTGTTTTAGGGTACTGGTAAAAGAAGTGGAAATCACGAGAAGTATACTTATTTACTCAATGAAAAAATTCTGAAAACGTGAATGCTGATCTGCATAGTTCAAAGGCTTGGTAAAAAGGGGTTTTTATCTGAACATTTTATTACTTGGGAAGTACAATTGAAATGTTTCCAAGAGAAGTAGATTTTGCAAGTTTCTAGATGGAGTTTCTGGTAGTTTCTCAGTTCTCTGATAAAGTCGTCTTTTATTGATATTTTGTTTGTTCAGGCCCAGTGAAAGACAGGGGCAGATTAAGGTACACTCTAGGGGGATGAAGAAAGTGTCCTAGGCTCTGTCCCATTGCTGGGACAAATATCCAACACCTGCCACTTAAAGGAGGAGAGGTTATTTTGGTTCACAGTTTCTCTGGAGGTCAGCTGGCTCCAAAACAGAAGTGGCCTGGTGGCAGGGAAGGGCAGAGGAAAACTGTTCAACTCAGAGAAGCCATGAAGTGGGAGCAGGGGAGCCAGAGACAAGAATACCTTCTTCTAGGACCTTGCACAGTGACCACCTCTGGTCACCAGGCTTCACCTCTTAGCAGAACATCAACTCTGAGCTCTGCAGTGCTCAGCTCCACTGCCAAGCATGGTACACCGTCCACAATCTAGTCGCCTTCAGAAGCCCCATCTCTGAACACATGAGGCTTCTGGAGGTCACCTGAGATCTGAACCATAAGACCGAGTATGCGCATGGCACAGAATACAAGCTGGGAAACTTCGTGCATTGAATATATATATGTTTATCTTGTACTTCCGGACATGCCTCTGGAATGGGAAGGAAGGGATTAAGGAGGAATAAACTGAGCATTAGCAGAATGGGAGAGGGTGCGACAGAGCAAGCCATGTAAGAAGATAGAAGTAGATGGAAAAGTTAGCGGAGTTGGAAAAACTGATTTTAAGTGCCTGCAGCAGGGAATGACAATGAAAAGAGCATCACATTTTGTTACAAAACCCCCAGGAAGTCTCAGAAACCGAAGGCACTTGTTAGCATTGAAGACAGGAAGAAGGCATGGAATTGGACATGGGAGCAACTGGATATTTCTTTAAGAAGCAACTCGAACTTCTTGGTTCTATTTTCTTCAATGTGAACAGAAGCAGAGGTTTTCTTTGAGACAAATGTTAAACTGGAGAGGCTAAAGTGAATGGCGAGAGTGAAGATGCTATACGGAAACAGGAAAAGTAGAACAAGTCTTCATATTGAAAGGTAAGGGGCCCTGCTGTCCTTGAGCTACTGGCTGGGATATTCTTCAGTCAGCTTCCTGTTCTGAGAGGAAAGCATTTTCTCTGGAGGTGCTGACCCATCATGGGGCTCTTGTCTAGGCCCGTACCCTGAGACTGATGTTTGAGTCACCATGTACAGGGCCGTGTCTTTAGCCTGCTGCAAAAGCCACCAGCTGACAAATCCTTCCTGTGTGCATGGTTTGCTGCTTTTTAGTGTTTCACTCATAAATGTGAATGAGCAATAAACTCTCCAGATACAAGAGGAGGTTCTCTAACAAGAGAGATGGGGGATGAGGGACAAAGTAGGAAAGGGGCTGAGAGGAAGGCTGAAAGAAAACTTAGAGAAAAATACAGATAAGGCAAGACACAGAAGAAAAGCACTCTTCCATGTCAGACTCATGGTTGTATAAACCTTAGAAAATGGAAATAACAAGTCTGTCAATTAAGAATAGGATGCCACTGAAAAGAACACTCAGAAAATAAAACACTCACTCAGAAAAAAGAACACTCAGAAAATAAAACAAGAGAACTGCACATCATAACAAAGATAATAATAATAATAATAAAAAGACAACAACAAAAACAAGAGAAATTTCAGAAGTATAGTTCATATTTCTAGAAAGTAGAGGCAAAAGACAAAGAAATGGACAAAAGTTAAGGAATGATAACAACGCTAATAGATAAGTCTCTAACAGCCAATATCTGACTCCTAGAATCTGCAGAAGGAATGGGAAAAAATGACACAAAGAAATCGTATAAGGAAAATTTCTGGAACTAAAGGACCCAGCATTTCTATACTGAAAGAGTGGACTGAGTATCCAACAGGAAATGCTTGCAGGGAAATTTTGGGACAATAAGGCTGTAAACACAATTCCTCAAATGCAAGAGCAGAGAAGTACCTCACTTGCTAAAGATCAAGCATGATGACAGAATCAAACTTCTGCAACAGCACAAGCTTAGAATTCTACCTTCTGTGAAATCATAAAAGCACACAGGAGAATGAATGCATTTTATAGGCAGGATCTCAGAGCATTTCCTCCAGTGCACCTGTTTGCAGAAGCCGCTTGAGCCTTTCTCAACAAAAGGATGGCGGAAGTGAGAGAGTGACGTGAGAGGCAGGGAAGAGGAAGAAGGAAGAGCAGATGACTTAAACTGCAGGCACTGTCTGTCTTTACTTCGATAAAACGCACAGCTCAAAAGAGATTGTGCTAACTAATAGATTTATAGTTTGTTTTGTTTTGTTTTGTGTTTTGTTGTGAGACAGGGTCTTACTATGTAGTTCAGGTTGGCTTTGAACTCACTCTGTAGTCTAGGCTGGCCTTGAACCCACGGTGTTCCTCCTGCCTCAGTTTCCTGCATGCTGGGATTGATTACAGTTGTGTGCCATTGCCCCCATCTTTTTTCTCTTGTGTTTGTTTGTTTGCAGGTTCACACCATGGGAAGAAATAGGATATTTTGAGGACCAGACCTACAAATCACTTCCGCCCAAGTCGCACTGGCCAAAGCTGGGTCGCGTAGCTCTCCTCTACTTGCACAACTGGCTGCAAAATGTAGAGGACGGATGTTTGTCAAACAGTGACAATCTCGATCACTTTCCTCGTCCAAAATGCCTTCTCCTCCCCGAAAGCCACCTTCTAGACCAGTGAGGATGAACTTCTTAGAGCTTTCAGGGATGCAAACAGCCTGCTATGGCACTCATGCCACAGGTTCACCACCACTGTGTAGATAGAACAAATACTTATCAGGCCAATCCTCCTGCCTCAGCCTCCCAAGTGCTGGGATTACAGGTTACAGATTGGATCAAACTGTGCAGGGACCCTGGATGCTATGGGGAAGAGTTTGGGTTTCTTGTGATGTCTATAAAATCTATTGAACATCCACAGGATTGAGAGGTTTGCAAGTGAAAGGAAGACCTTCCATTAATTTGCTTTTGAGGATGCTGATTTTGTTGTCAGAGCTGATCTACTCACTACTTACTGAATACCTCCTGTGTGTTCAGGAAGCAGACTTTCCTTATTTCATCACCCAAGAAGGGCCCCTGCACTTGAGGGTTTTTTTTTCTGTTCATAAAGAATAATCTTCACCATCAGTCCATGTTGGTTGTTCCAGGGACAGAGTGTTAGATGTAGTAGGCACAATTCAGTGTCATTGCCTGTAAAATAATAATAATAATATCATCTGTTTTTAAAGTGCTTGAGGGCCTTGGAAAGGAAGGTATAACTGGATATAGGTATGAAGTTTAAAAGGAAATTCAGGATGAATGATGCTTATATGGTGATGGCTTAGTAATGTGTTTCCCAGGGACAGGTGAGCTGCAACGTGTGAGAAAAATGAATGTTGCTACTTAATGGTGTAAGCTGCCCAAGTTTAATCATTTTGAAGGGTAGTTCTCTTTTTAGTGGTGCTGAGGACAATGGCATAGTGCGTGACTTGCACAATGTGAGTTTGTGGCACTGGATTTGTTCTGCTCTTACTGCCAAGTTCAATCACCTTTCAAGTAGGTCCACATGGCCACGATGTCTTTCTAGAAGCCACCTGCAATCGCCTTACTCAGAGGCCATCTTTCCTTAATTTTTGTAGTAATTTGTATTCATTTTCAAAAAATTTTGCCATTATGCGCTGTTACCTTTATACCAGGAGAGTAGGAGAAAGAGCTTTAGAGATTTAGGTTAGAATCCCAGCTCTTTGTGCACTTTGTGATGGTGGGCAAGAGACCCAATGTCTCTAAGATTCAATTTCAGTTTCTTAAAGGTTTGCAAAATCACATTGCAGTGCCTGCCCCATAGAAGTAAAATGATAGCCCTCCTCTTCCATCCTGTTTTTCCCTTCTTTACATTTATGGCATTATAGTTAATTTTAATCACTTTAAAAATAAGAGAATTGTCCCAACCATTGCTGACTTCTCAGTGTTCAGCACAATGTCTGACTGTGGGCATCCAGGATAATCCCCCAAGGAAAGCCTTCAAGGATGCGGAATTGATCCGCTCCACCCAAGGTTTTGCTTTCTGCCTTCCTCATGGAGCTCTTGCTCCATCAGAGTCAAGGATGGTCGTCTCTGAGGAGCTCTGAGGAGGACATCCACTCATCCGCCACTTAGCGGTAAACAAAATCAAAAGTCGGCATGGCAAGAACAGAAAGGAGCCCTTGAGGCTTCACCACCCCTCGTTTTCACCAGGGTCCAGGGGAGGCTCCCAGAAGCAGAGCGTGATGGGGTGCTGAGTCCCAGAGCCCACCTTCTGTCCGAGCAGACTATCAAAGTGAAGGCAGCCTTTCAGAGAGTGCTTCCTCCACGCTGGGCCCCACTGAAAGACCATTATTAACCCCAACCAATTCATGTCCAAGTGGCATCAATCATTTGGGTCACACAATGCCTGACTGTAAATTATGACATTATCTCTGAGTAGGAAGGTGATAATAATAATAATCATAAAGAAAGAAAGAAAGTTCCCGGCATGGCTGAGGACCTTAGCCAGATCTGTCATATTTGTTTTTAACATGAAAGGCTCTGCTGTCCCCTTACGAGCACATACATCACGGGACCTGTCATGGGTTTCTGTGGGACCAGTTGACACAGCTCAGAGCAGCAGCTGCTGGATGGCTTTGGGGAGCCTGGCTCAAGAAACAGTTGCTGGGGTACGGGGACCACAAGCATCCTGCCAGAGACTGACATCCTGTTGTGCTCTCCTGCCACTGCCCTCAGTAAGTCACGATGAGGAGTAAACTGCTGTCACCGAGATGAAAGGCCCCCTTCCTCTGATCTGTCCACTACAAAATTACTTCAGTGCCACACTGTATTTTATGTCAATACCTATTTTATTTTTCAAAATTGAAAAAGATATAAGTACATTGTTCCCTGAATTCCTGATGCTCTGGGTAACCTAGCAACTGAGTGTGCCACATAGCTTACAACAGGAGCATTATCATGCACGCCGCTCCACTAACAAACAAGCGGCCCAGATTTCCCTTGCAGATGATTTAGGCTAAATTAATGGCTAATAGTTGCTATAAATATTAAAAATAATAATAATCTCCTTTTTTCATTTCTTAGAGCTAGATTTGGAGGGAATAATGCCTGGTTCTAATTGTTCATGTGGGAGAGTGTTTTTCACTGAGCCTACATCTTGCAAGCGATTTGCATGGGATTTAGGTACAGCAGCATGCTGCAAAGTGATAATCACATGAAACAGGAGACCTTCAGAACGTGTGGCATCCACTCACAGTTTTCAAGTTCAAAATTGACTCATGCTGTGCACCTTCACGAAGATGTGGTGAGCAAGGGACTTAAGTGCAGGGGTCAGACTGTTTAGCTGGTCGACACTGTCCCGGATTCTCCAAGAGCCCTGCTGGGAGCCCCGCGCAAAGAGTGGAGGCCGAACAGACTCAGGGTCAGCGAGAAGTTCAAGGGGCTCTGACCTACGAGAACACGGGCAAGGTCATGGCACCGAGCAAGAGCCAGCTGAAGAATGGCAGAGGTCACAGGGAAGAGAAGAAAGAGTCTGGACAGAACAAAGGCCGGAAAAAGGGACATTTCCAGGAACAAGAAGGACAGTGGGAAATGCGCACAGCATCCTGAAACAGGAGCGGGGCGGGCAGCGTTTTGGAAACGGAAAGTTCAAGGGTTGGCAGCTGGGCATCTAATGAGGGCTTTTACATTCACTTGTGCTTCACTTTGGAGTTTCCTTTAAAGTTGACTCACCTATTTCTGTTGTGTGAAAGTCAGCGACTTAGTTAACACACACACACACACACACACACACACACACACACACACAAAATAACACAGACATTTCCATCAATGGCACTGTGTGAATAATTCACTGCTCACTCTTTCCTTTTCCCCTCCTTTTAAAAGCAATCAAGTGAATTTGGTAGCTTCTTTCCTGAGCCACCATTACTTTAAGAAGCCTTTGCAACTTTCTTAGAGTTCAGACCTCAAAAAGAACCCTGGAAAAGTCCTGCTGTTTCTCTCCTTAACTAGGCACCTCAATCTGAAGAACTAAAGGCCTTTCATTTTGAGTATGTCCTGCTGCTTTTTAATAATCTGAGAATGAATTTAGGCATTTTTGCATTTAGGTTATAGCTGTTGCAAGTAATATTTCCTTCCAATCATGAAGAAAATATTTTAATACCTTCAGAGACTCTGAAGCACCTGTTATATGAAAAAAATATATCCAGTGTCTCATCCACGTTGGATTAATTTCACTTGCAGTTATCAGCATATGGCTGGTTCTTGAAATATCACTTCTAACAATTAGAACATTTTAAAAATTTAAGTGCATGTTTTGTTTATCAAGAAGCTTAGCCATTTGACCCATTTAGAATGCATTCTGCTCCTGCCAGCCTGACAGGTCTGGTTTCTGAGTGCTCACAGTTTGTGGCGATTAAGTAGCAAACCATTTGGTTGCCCCTCTTGCCACCAGGGAACTGACAGGACACTGAACAGCACTGCAGTGCAGCAAAGCATGGATAAGCTCGGAGGATGGCAGAGGTACAAACACGACTGCAATGCAGAAGCTTTTGACTGAATGACAGAGGGGCCGGGGAAATCTGGGAGTCAACAACAGCCTGAAATTGTGCAGCATTCGGATTTTCTAGATCTCCATAACTGTCTTTGAGGAAGCAGAAAACTGGTATGATGATTTTCCCACAGAGGCATGGAAGGATCAGCTGCCCTTTAAAAGGCTACATGAATGTATTTGCGCCCAAACACTTGTAAAACCCAGACCACCCATGGGGAATGTGCTCCTGTCAAAGCCACAGCCAAGTGAACTGTGCTTCCCAGGGTTTCTGTTGCTGAGGGGATGGGGTGGAAGGCTGTGGAGATGGCTGCCTTCTGAATTTGCAAGAGCCCTCAGGGCAGTGACACAGAAGGACTGCACCCCCAGTGCATTAGAATCAATCTGATAATTGTTTCACGTACAGGGCTTAGGGCAGCCAGACTTTCAGGGCTACTTCAAAAGAAGTTGACTTTTCTCTTTTCCAAGCTTACGGTTACCAGAGCATTGATAAAATGGAGAACACAAAATGTCAAGAGCAAAACAGAAATCCTAGGACAGAGTAGAGATCATTGGCCGAAATGTTCCTGCTTCCCCTGCATTGTAGCAAGCATCGGGGCCGGGAAAGTAACTGCCAGAGAGGAGAACTCGGACCCTGGTTTTCATCTGCAAACAACTGTGAGCAGATGAGCACCTGCTTTTCAAAAAAGACAGAAAGACTTGTCCATCAAATCTGAACTTCATGTGATTTACGTTGTAAAATATCAAAGGTGCCAAATGCCAAAGTAACAAAAACGAAAACAAAAGATCCTTCAAAGCTGTACATAAGCAGATACAAACTGCTCCTCCCTGGTCTGTGACAGCGCTGTTGGTAGAGAGCAGACCCTCTCCCCCACCACTGGGCAGTCCTGCCACCAACCAGCCCTGGACAGGCAGCCCCCAGACACTGAGCTTTACATGGAGCAATTGTAGTACTGTTCAGGATGAAGTCCTCTTTCCTTCTACAGAGACCTTCCGTCCAGGCCCTCAGGCCTCTCATTAACACTCAGGCTTTGGACACCACTTAGAGCCCTCTCAGTTGGGTAGCTCTAGTTTAAAAGCAGATACTTGGAGCCGGTGTCATTCAACCCAAAGAAATGCAGTATTAGTGACAGAATTCCGGGCATCTGCAGTGAAGTAAATTTATCCTGATGGCTGACATCGCACTCTTTCTCAAGTTAGCTCGTGTTAGTACCTGCCTAGAATCACAGCCATACTCTTTTAACTAAGTGCCAAAGACGGGAGCACTAGATGTTCCCAAACTTTTCATCAGAACATTCAATTTAGCAAAACGGTTTTTTCATGACTAAGAATTTTGTCTGTTTAAAGACGGTGCCTTGTTATATTTTAACTTTGGTTTACTCGGTGAAAGAAGATACCATTAAGTTAGGAATCATTTCAGCAAACACAATCTTGAGAAATCATTAATAAAGAAATTATAGGAACGTGTATCATGTACTTTTACTTGACTAGAAGTCAGTATAATGTGCTTAAGAAATACTGTGAGGAATTAACAGGGAACAGTTCTTAAAATTATATATATATATAATTACATTTATATATATATAATATATATATATAATTTTTTTGGTGCTGGCGATTGAACCGTGCATGCCTCCCGTGTGCTGTACCACCGAGCTCCACCCCATCCTAAGCAATATTCTTGCTTACAAATGTGACTGTGGCTCAATGCAGAAAACAACCAGCAGACAACTAAGAACAAAACAGTCCTTTTTGTGATTTTAAGATAGATATTATTATTATTATGTTATAAACAACAAAACGGTGGTTCTGGCTGGCACCATAACTGGGAGGGGAGAGCTTGCCTGCCTGAGAAAGGCCCTAGTTTAATCCCAACCCCTAAAAAAACAAAACAACCAGTAACAATAAAGCAAGCAAACAAACAAACAAAAACACTTCAAACAAAGAAACAAGGGTCCTAATCTTCTTTTACCCACTCCCGTCTTTTTTCTTTATTCCTTCTTCCTACAGTGAGCCTGTCAGACTTTTCTGGCAAAGTGAGAATCACACTGCAATGCTTCCTTCTAAGGTTGGAGGTGGGCAGGGCAGAGCAGGTTGCCGGATTTTATGGCCAGCTGCCCCGCCAAGCACCCCCAAGGTTGGGCGGGCACAGTGGCTATTTGTGATACCGTGTTTACAGCTTTGTAGCACATCAGCTCTGTTGTCTTTCAGCGGCTGTCCTTTGCCCTGCTGTGAGTGGCAAGGTTTAAAATCGAGGCAGCAGTTTGGCTGGATTTTGTGTCATGTGCAAAGATACATGGCAAATCCAAAGCAGACAGTCTTCGGAAAGGTGTTCTGTTAGATGTAGACGGAGGGGTGCTGGCTGGCGTGCGCAGGTGCCATTTCGTCCGATCCCGGATGCCTGGCCAGGAGTGGTAGCCGTGTTCTTCGGTCCCTGAATAATTCCACGAACTGCCGCCAAGTCCCTAGTGCTTTTCAAGCATGCAGTGAACATCGAAAAGCTTGCAAGAAATGGTTTACAATTTATTTCCCATTCAAAAATCAACATCCTGAAATCATCATATATTTTCAATCCTGAAGAAGAAAAAAGTTTAGCAGCACAGTCTGAAAGTATGGAAGTACTTGAAATATATGGGAAAAATTAAGAAACCTTAAGGAGCATGTTTTTTGGCTCCAAAAATAAAATGCCCAATTGCTGAACTGCAACACGAATTTCAATCACAATTTTTCATGTGTTTTTGAATGTCAATTATAAAAATGCCAGCTACAAAGTAATTGGCTGGTACCAAGAATTGATTAATTCACACTATGATAATGTTTCTGTTTCTTTCAAGGAGCACCAAGGAGCACACAAACACTGGCACAAGCTAGAGATCAGACTTCCAAGTTGGAGGAATAGTTCTAAAACTGAGCAGCCAGAAAGTGGTGTGTGTGTGTGTGTGTGTGTGTGTGTGTGTGTGTACGTGTGTGTATGTGTTTATAAAGCTTCTATTAAGAGATGCTTGTTAATATGGCAAATTTTATGACTATTTCAAAATAATTTGTAATACTTTGATACATATAATTTGGCAATCTATTTTATTTTCTCAGGATTGCAGATATAGGCAAAGGTTTAAAACAGTGACAAAACCCCAAAACAGAAACAGTAGTGAACAACAAAGACCATTCCATTCCCAAACACACACACGCACAGGCACACAGAAGTAAATGAAACCTTCCAGGTCCCTGGTTCTGGCCACAAACTGCAGACCAACGAGTTAATCTCTTATCTTGTGTTTCAGAGGAATAGTCTGCCCTGGTCATCTCCCCACGGGGTCATTTGGTGGCAGTAAGACAATGCTAGACACATGCTAATGGGGTTAATTGCAGCCACACGTAGGTTTTCTCTTTGGGTAACAGAACATCGCCTCATAAGTGATCCATACACTGTCAGGGATAATTCTGGGCTTCCTCTCAGCTCCGTGCTCAGCCGGCGACAGACTGCTGCTACCTACAGGCCCAGGGACACAGTCGCCCGGGTTTGCACCAAGTGTGGGAACAGGCGCGGAGCTGGGTCAGGGGGCACGAAGCCTATGCCACTACATGCGTGTCTCTGCTTTTGTGTGGGCTCTGGCGGCGTCCTGCCTTATGCAGATTTCACCTCTGCGAGCTCCAGATTGTGCCATATGGGATTCCTGTGTATGACCAGCGAGGACACACGCCTGTGGGAACTATTCTAATGCAGGACCAGCCCCGCACTGCCGCCTGGCCACTTGCTTTTCCCAGGAGATGGTCGCACGCAGAGGAGAATTTTTGTAAGGGGGGCTTAGGGGTTACGTCTGGGGGCAAGGACATTCTCAGTGTCTGGGAAAAGATTGTGATTCTGGGTCTTTACAGACATGGGAAGTTTAGGGTAGAATTTTTGGAATAAAATTATTTCCTTGGTTTTGTTTCTACTTCTTCTTCCCCCTTTCTTTTTTTCCTCTTTCTACTCATTGCTGTTTTGTTATCATTGTGTGTGTGTGTGTGTGTGTGTGTGTGTGTGTGTATGTGTGTGCATGGTCTTCTTTTTTTGCCTTCATCGCTTCTGATGTTTGCTTTCTTTCCATCTAACTATGCTTAATTTAAAAATGTCACACTTAAATTTTCTCTCTGATAGATTTTGTTGCTTATCTGTTACTAAAAGTCACATTTTCTCTACTCAATCTTCATCAATCAGCCCTCCTGTCTTTTAAAGGTATATTTCTTTCTTCTCTCTGTGCATTCTAACTTTGTACATTTTTATTCCTTAACACTGATATTTCTCTTCCTGTTCCCAGACTCCGTTGTTTGTAATTCATTGTCACAGAGTTTCATTTATTTTTGATCGAAGTATTTATTTTAACTAGTAAAGAAAAATAAAGCTGAATACCTTTTTGTCTTTTTTTCTCAATTTTCCACTCATTATTCTCTGCCTCATTTAAAAAAAATTTATCTTTTAATTCATCTTTCTAATATCAGAAATAATTCTCACTTTCTGTCTTATGAGAGCATTGGTCTCTAAATTCCAATTTCCCCGTACTTGTTTTAATAAATATTTTTTTCTTTCTAGTTTAAGTGAATAATTTCATTGACTGAAGGTTTTTCCTTAGTGCTGAATAGTGCTTAGAGGATGGATTTAAGTCTGGTGTAGGAGAGAGTGTAACTTGGAATCAGATGACTGATAGACCAGTCCCAGACCTGTCCCTCTCTCTGGTACTGGGCTCTCTTACATTCCCTATTTACTCATTTATTTGTTAATTTTGGAATTTAATTAAATGGTCAAAGTGTACCCATGCCATCACGGCACTGGGTCAATATCTATGCACTTGCACCTGTGACTGAGTTAAACTTAGTTCTTCATTTGAAATAAATCCAGTGATTCATTTTAGGGTGGTCACCGGTGCTTTCATACTTTCTTTTATAAGAAGGACAGTTACGCACCACAAGCATTTTCCTGATGAGAAGTTTACAAGTTGTCAGAAGAAAAAATTTCCAGAGCTGAGATCTTTCAGGTTTCCCCTGGCCTGTGTTCTACGTCTCCAGTTGAACTGGTCAGTATCTATTGCACAATAACCTTGTTTCTTTGTGAAGTCACATCCCTGGAGTTAGTCGCAGTTGTATTCATAGCTGGATGTAATTTGATTAACTTTTTTTCATGTAGATGTGCATTTTTACCGGTGCTGAAGAACCTCTTGGCTTCCACAACTACTTATTCTGCTTACATCTGATATTCTACAGGTACAGATCTATTCCATTAGCTCGAGACATAGTTTTGTGTTAGAATATAAATACTAATGAGAGAGTTACGTATTCAGTTATGAATTCCTCAGATCTTTTCCCCTAAATGGTATATTTTTTGGTAGCTAGAAAAAGACCATTTTAGAGGAAAAAATTAGAAATCATGGGGAAGTTTGGTAGTACTGAAGACACAAGAATATGGTATTTGGGTTATTATTGACCCTACTAAAAAAGCAACTCTTTGCCATAGAATGAAACTTTTCATCATATTTCCTTGTCACAGTATTTAAAGGTACTAGCTTATGCAAGGTGGACCGGAATAATTTTTATCAAGGCCTCCTTTCACTTTCAAAATTACTCCAGTTTGATAAATATATGATTATCTTTCAGGTAGGCAGCAGAGGTAAAGGAGAGGAATTTAAGACGTGATGCCATATTTAATGTTTTAAAATATTTTATTTTAATACTTTATCTATTGCTATTTTTATTTATTGCATATTTGTCTTTATATTGTTCATTTCTTTCAATCTCACTGAACTCTTTTAACGCATGCTCACTGCTTCCTGGTATACTTTAGGTTATCTTGGGCACCTCTTTCTCTCCTCACCAAGGAGCAGACACACTCGCTTCTCTGATCTGACACCCGTGAAGAGCTGATGTTTGGTCTTCTCTTCCTGGTGTCCTGCACAACTTATTCTGCATGTTCTTCAGAAATGAAACTCCAAGGTGTGAGACTGAGGGCTAAACTCTTCCCTCTACTCCTCACAGAGTGTATGATTTTGAGGGAGTCATTTCACCTCCCGAGCCTCAGTTTCCTTTTCTACAATGTGGGGATGATGCTATTTACTTTTCAGAGAGATGGTGACACCTAAGTGAGATCTCGTACACAAAGGCCTGGCACAGAAAAGCAGGAGGAAAACAAATGATCCCTTCCCCTCTCTCATGGTTTCCCTTTTCAAGACGACTGTGCTCCTAAAGAGGTTGCTCCCCAAGGAGTGATGCTTTTCTACTTTACTGTGTTAGTGCGGTTTCTTTGTTCTTTGGGAGTTCACTTTGCAGGTTCTAGTTTACTTCCTTTTTCTCCCTCCTGGACTGATATTTTTATGAGTGTATTTTTGCAACACGTAACAGTTACATTTGCCTTAGGAAGCTGGTACCTATACAGACTGAGTCTTAATCACCTTTATTCCCCATCCCTGTTCTTCCTAACCCTAGGTCCCCTTCCCATCTTCACAAAGCCCACTCTCTGTTTCTTTCGCCTATCACTTATTTTGCTCTTTTCTCATACTCTGGATTTCTCATAGCAGAGAAGCCATGTGATTATTTAACCTTCTGTGCCTGACATAGTTGACTTGGCATTATGGTCACAAGGTGCCTCCATTTTCCTACCAACTCTCCTTTTCCAGAATGAAGTCCACTGCTCTAGTCATTGCTCTGGAATGTTCAGGAGGCATGGAGGCTTTCTTTATGCTCCATCAATGTCACTGAAAGCCAATTTCTGGCCCAAAGCACAGATTTTCCTAGATTTTCAGGAAAATGGTTATGTGGGTAGACCACAACACACTATTTCCATTTATGTTTATAAAAAGATAAACCCAAAAAAGAAATGGCTGTAAACACCAAATAATCTTTCTGGATTCTCATGAGTGTGTTTATTGGGCTCTCTCTGCATCTCCAACTTTGCCAGGCTTGTGGTAGATTTTCAAGCCAGTAAGACATTAATACCTTCACCATCTCTCTCATTACCTGGACTGCACACCACCAGTTATTATTCCATCACTGACTGGGGAGAGAAGAAAATCAATCTTTTTTCTTGTTTCCTTAAAACAAAAACAATAATTAGTATTTAATATGGAAAATTTGGGTTCAAAATCCAAGCCAATGTGACTCTATGACTATATGGTTCAATTGAGGTTTAAAAAAATTACAGAAATGGAAAGATTTCCTACCCTAGCCCCATTGCTTTCTTTTGTCATTTATTCATCTAAAAATGTAGTTGAAGATGTTATTACATGACAGCTTTAAAAAAGCTAAATTTAGGGCAGGCCCAGGGTCATAGTATAAGTCTACAGGGACACTATGATTCAGCATAAATTGAGCTACATATGAAGGAAATTTGGGCAGATCTTATGCAATTTCTTGACACAAGAAAGACAATTTAACCTGTAGAAATGGGATCTCTTCCTCTTTCCTCCTGGATGTCTTGAGACACCCACAAGGTTAGTCTGCATGCAGCATTTCCCTGCCTTATCTGGTGGTGGTTATCAGGCTAGATCCTGTAGTTTAAATTTATGTGAAAACCAGAGTAAAGCCATCTTTTTATATATCCCAGGAGCTTGCACAAAGGAGCACAGAGGGCCAAGTGACTCCTTGTACATGGCAGCCTGCACCAGCATGCTAAAATTGCACTGTAAAGATGATATTTGTGTTCACCCTTTCAAAAGATGATTCTACTCCCTGACTTTCCATTGTCAGTGGTGATAAGCTACTGTAGAGACTCAACTTGGAGAGCTACTAATCCCTACAAAAGGGCCCGATGGTAAAGGAGGACGATAGGTTAAGGTCACTGACTACAAGCTACGCTGTTCTTTACTGATAGAGGGGATGTTGGCTCAAGGAAGTCCTTTTATTTTCAGAACTACTCTAGCAAGGGAGAAAGCACGATCTTGCCACTAGCATAAAACATCCTTGTTTGAAACACAACTACACCAATTAAAGACCTGGCTTCAGTTTTTGGAAGAGTCCCAAACTAATGAAGTGCCCTTTGTGTAAAGGAAGCAATGCTTATCTGCCCAAGCTTTCTACAGTCACTTCCTTTTCAACCCAAGTTTTGTTGAGTTGTGTGTGTGTGTATGCATGTGTGTGCACATGCCATGCACTTTTGCATAAAAGATTCTTCTTTGTCCAACCACACAGGTCAGCTTTACTCACTGATGCTGGCATAGCTTATGTGTTACCCTGTTGGCTTCTACATTTTTTATACAGCAAGGCTGAAACCATTTGACCAAGAGGAAAACCTTAAAAGCACTTATCCTCTGAACAGAAATGAAACAGTTTTACTGTTTCCATGCATTATTCCTTACTTCCAAAGTCTAACACAGATAAGAGCCTTCCTGGATAGTGCCTTTTGTCAACCACATGTGTGGAGAGGCCTAAATAGCTGCCGATATGCCACTGTTTCAGAAAGACAATTTACATTAAATGTGTCTTGAGGTTTCCCAGTGTTTGTTCTACAAATTGCCTTAAGGGTGATACAGATTGGTAGGGTGCTGAATACAGAATAAATGATAACTTCAGAACATTTAACTGCCAAATCTTGGCTGGCATGGGACACTTTGAGACAAAATACATCCAAATGTTGTCACCTTTTATTATTGAAGACATTAGAATATGATGGCTATGATTGATGCATACTGGTACTGTAATGGTAATGTGGTTTCCCAAGTTCCCTTCTAGCCCAGAACAATTTGTCCTATTGCAAATATTCTATATTGCTTTTCATGTTGATTCTTACTAAATCCAGTTCTGAACAAGGAGGTAAGAAAGTATCTGTGAATTTAAGCCACATTTGTACTATAAGATATGGGTAAAAAAATGAAAGATGAATTAAGTTACATTTCAGGCTCTGTTGTCTAACAAATTATCATGAACTTCGTGGCTTAAAATGGTACCCATTTTCAGCCCACAGTTCTGTGGGTCAGAAGGACGGCACATAGCAGATGGGGTTCTCTGCCCAGGGCCTCCCTAGGGTGAAAAAGAGGCATCTGTGGTCTGTATTCTTCTGAGCTTATGTGGCTTTCACAGGACTAAAGATTCCATGGCCATGTGCAGCTATAAACATGGTGTGCATATATCACTGTGGTATGATTCTTTTGGAAAGATACCCAGCAGAGGGATGCCTGGGTCAAATGGAACCTCTAGTCCTAGATTTTTAAGGTATCACCATACTGATTTCCACAGTGGTTGCACCTGTCTGCACTCCCACCAACAATGGAGAAGGGTTCCTTTCTCCCCACATCCCTGCCAACATTTGTTATTGGTTGATTTCTTGATAGCAGCGTTTCTTTCTGGGGTGAGGTGGAATCTCAGTGGTGTTTTCATCTGCATCTCTTGAATGATCAGTGATGTGGAACATTTTTTCATATATTTATTTGCTGCTTTTACTCTGTCTGAGGAATGTCTGTTCATTTCAGATGCTCATTTTTGATTCAGGTCTTTATATATGGGGGGCATGATTTTTTTGAGTTCTTTATATATTCTAGATAATAGTCCTTTGAGGAGAAGCTGGTAAAAATTTTTTCCCACATTGTAGGTTGTCTCTTAGCTCTGTTGGTGGTTTCTTTTGCAGTGCAAAATAATAAATGATAATAAAATGATATCCCAGTTGTTGATTCTTTGTGCTAGCTTGAACATGGATAAATTTTTATGTCCCTATAGAAGATGAACCAAGCATACTAACTGTATAAGTGGAAATCATAATTAACTGTTTAAATGGAATAAAAAATGGAGTTATTTGCTTGAATCAAGCAACCTTTTATTGTTCATTTAGTATTTACTGTGTTTCGGGTACTGTTCTCAATGATGGAGCGAGAAATAGGGTGCTGCACCCTAAGTTTCTATCTAAACCTATTTAAATCTCAATGAAGGTGTCAAAGGCATTTGAACGACATTAAAATGTATATTCAGGGATAATCCCACAATAATCTTTATTTTTTAAAAAAAGATATTAATAAGGGGGAGTGCTCCAAATATTTCTAATAAATTGGGAGGGATTGACACAAAGCACAGAACCATACACAAACCAATGCAGCACAAGTGAAAAACCCAGAAGCATCTTGATATATACAATTTTAGCATAATTTTTGCATATAATAAGTTGTCATTTGAGATTACTGATGAAACTCAGTAACATATAAAAGCTATAAGCTACTTAGGAAAAAGTAGAGCTAGATTCCTTTTTATTATATATAAAATTAAATTCCAGATGTTTAAAAATGTAAACAGTGAGAACTTAAAATTCTATAAGAACATAAGATGAAGGTTTATTTTATTTGGGGGCAGGGAAGTCCTTCTGAAGCACAGTCCCTACAGCAGTAACTAATACATAAGAAGTTGATAGATTTAATTCCATAGGAAACAAGCTTTTCTGTAGATCAGAAAACACCTTAAATAAAACAGAAGGTTAACATAAAAAAATGTTTTCATACACATGACATGAAAGGGTTAATATCATTAGTGCATTGGTAAACCAGTAAGAAAAGCAATTCAAGAAGAAAAACACAAAAGGAGTAAGAAATTCCCAATAAAGACAGACAATTGTTGCATGCTTCCAAAGAAAAGAAGAAAAAAAGCTCAGAGGAACTAAAAAAAGAAACTAAAACTGAAACAATGAGATATCGTTTTCACCTGTAAGAGTGACAAAAAAAATTTTTTTAGAAGCCAGTGTACTATGTCAGAGAGAATATGAGGAACAGATCTATGGAAGCCAATCAACTTGTAGAAAAATCCTACAAGTATGCATACCACTTTAGCAGGAATTTAGTTTTTATTAATAGTTAAGGATAAATGCAGAGTTAGCCACAATGTTTATTACAATATTGCTTATAAGAACAACGTATAGTATGAATGCTCAGTGATAAATCATGATGACCTTATATTATAGGCTATTATTAATATTTTGAATTATTTTGTAGAAGAG
>NW_022900915.1:38905678-39017083 GCF_012274545.1 Fukomys damarensis
TAAATTATATATATAAATATATAACTATTACATAATACTTTTTTATAACTCACTTCCTTTATTACTATGCAATTCATTATATATCTTCCAAAATTTAACGATTTAATCATGTTTGGGCAATAGGATCATAGGTAATCTAAATTTTATTTTCTTTTTTCTGACTTTTATTTTCTAAATTTTCTATGATAATTGTGCAATACATTGTAGTATATCAGTATATTATTACAAGTAAGAACATGGCAGTGGAACCCAGCAGAAAGTACAGGGACTTTGGAATCTCGATGACTCCTCTCTGGCTGGTCATTTGCCATACATCCTGCGGACTGGCTGCGTGTGGCCAGTGCCTGATCTCATCCCAGGGCCAGAGGCTGGGAAAGCAGGGTCACGTGACCACACCAAGGCTGCCTGAGGACTGACCTGCAGTGGATGCTGTCGATGTCCTAGCCTACCCCATGCGATTTGGCAGACTGTACACTGAGTCATATGTGATACACCAGTAAGGGCTGGGCTTCTGGGTGGGGTGAAGTGCAGTGAAATCACGGGGAGAGGAAAAGAAGGCTCCCCAGAAAACATTATTGAAAAGTTGAAATTGGGCTGAAGTTCTCAAGAGAGAAGCTCTTTGCCAGCTGGAGAAGAGGAAACCGGACAGGGAAATGTATTTAAAAGCAGAAGAGTCATAATTCAAGGAGGCACAGAGACATAAGAAAGCTGATTCTCAGTATTTAGGACAATCACTTTTCTATGTATTTATAGTTTCTGAAAACGATGATGTTTCGATTTAAAGATCTTCTGCTCTACCTCGGGGACTGCCACACTTGGCAGAACTGCAGAGTGGCTTGGGAGCATTTAGAAAGCAACGAAGTGTGGCGTTCCAACCTGGATCTAAAATCCAAGCTTCTGAAATTAGGCTTGAGCCCATATTGAAACAATCTCAGTACAGATCAGGAGCCACTGCTGTGAGCTATGATTTGACCAGTATGTCTTCTATTTTCTGTTCAGTCTCTAACTCCCTCTTTGGTATTCAGGCTACTTAAAACCTACATTAGTCTTTGGGTTTTACAAGCTAGAAGGTTAGCCTTGGGCTACAATTTTCTGAGACTTTTTAAGAGCTTGATAACACATCTCTACCTTCAATGGTTTCATTACATTCTGTTTCCTTTATGATTTGCCACTCTCAAATCTCTGAGATAAACTCAACAAGAAATTTCTACTTTCTCTGAGCCTTTGTCCCAGATCTTACCTTTGCTCACCTTGTCACTACATTAGGTGTCTGTTTCCTACTCGTTCTTATGCTTCAATCCTGCAATCTTTTCCTCTCTTTCTCTTGGCTTATGACCAGTTAACAGTGGCTGCTTCCCTTAAGGAATTTTAATCCATCATATGATTCTTTCCACACTGAATGTAGCTTTTCTTTAATCTTCTCATAAAGCAAACACTTTGTGAAAGATAATGATTTACACTTAGAGATTTATTTCTCTTATATATGGTACCTTCTTGTTAAGAACCCATTTTTCAGGATTTTCTTTTTGAGACTGGTAACTCTCTCTCTCTGTTCCTTATCACCACATCATTTCTGTATGTGGCAAGTGTGGATGAATTTGAAGTCATAAGAGGTGCTACTTTTAAAAAGGGTGCTGGTAGGGTACAAATTATTTCAGTGATAGTGAGGGTTACCTGAGTGGCATAGGTTTTTCTCACCTCTAATACCTCAGAAGTGAATCAAGGTACTCATCAACATAAAAGTCACCAACCATGGCCCATAGTCCTAGAACTAATGAACACACAATAAATCCTACTTTTCTCTAGCAAACTCCAAATGACACAGGGTTAAGAAACACGGTGTCTCAATCTGTCAGTTTCTATCCTATCTTGATCTTGATAGCAGTTACCAATGTCTTCTGATGCCAAAGCAGGGCTGAGTTATAATTCAAAAAGAGTAAGATTTTCAAACCTGAAAAGCCACATTGGATTTATGAGCCAGAATCAAAATTTTATTTCTTCTCTCAAGTGTGGATCTCTCTCCAAAAAAAAAAAAAAAAAAAAAAAAAAGGCCATATGGGAATTTGCCTCTTGCCTTCACAGGAGTGCAACAGACTGTAATGTTCTTTTATGGGTCTCAAATGCATTCACCCAAACCTTTTCACCTTTGAGACTCATAACCTATAAATATTCAATAATTGCAGTTATCTCATTTGCCTAAACATGAGTTTATCACACTGGCTGTTGGTTGGGTAGATAATGAGAACTGTTCTTCTCCTAGGGTTAATTACTCTCAGCTGCCCTGGTGTGATCTACTTCTTGAGATTTTATCGTGGCTCTCTGAAGCCTACATGATGTTTCTAGCTTTGGGATTTCTATAGCTGTCATATCTTTTTGCCATTTAATGGTGCTTTCTGAAAAAGAGAGCACCTCTGAGACACTAAATTGCTGTCTTTTGGATAGTGAAAAACTTAAACACTTAAAGGACAGTTTTTAATTGTCCTCCCAGCAGAAGGCATGTTTCTGACTTTCTGGCTAAGTGTGATTAGATGTGCAGTTTATGAATTAATCTAGGAATAAAGAGCAATGGAATAAATATGGTTTTTCCAGAATGAAATGAAGAGGAACTCAATATGTTACTGCTATTTGGCTTACTGCTAAAAATTTAAAAAAAAATGTTTTACAGGAACAAGCCATCGATTTAGAGAAACAAAAACTCTTCTTAAACATTCCTGCCCAACAGAGACTTGTTCGCAGTGAAAGGGCAATTAAAATGAAAAAACAATTAAAATTTAGCATCCCATTTTCAATAATGAAAATTGTCTATATAAAAATGTATATTAAAGCATTGCTATGGGCTGATTGTTACATCAGAATATTAAGAGCCATCCAAGTCACATTTCTTCCAATTTCCCCAATGAAGGATAAAGTCATTAGGTCCTTGGTCAGGGTTCTATAGGAAGTCATGGAGAACATGCATCATCTCAATAGTGAAGCTAAGCTGAAACTGGGGACTTGCGTTTCACTTCTTCCTAGGTAAATACTAAATCCTTTTTCAAATGAGGAAAACCCATAGTTGACCTTTTCTTTTATGAGGAAGTAACCACTGGGTTGGGCCCAATTATCACTAGCTATGGTTTCTGAGGTGATTCTCCTTGATGGTGTAGGCATCTTTTGAGACATTATACTTGGATAAAAGCAATAATTTATGCAACATTGCCAAATAAGGCAATATACAACATGTTTATATACTTATATGAACATCTAGATTAGTGATTTCAAATTTTGTCCACTGAAATGGCAGAGGTGTACTGTAGGAAAAGGGATCTCAGATGAAATAAGCTTGGGAATCCTGTTTTAAAGAAAGTGTAGCAAACTCTTTCCTGTAGGACTACTTAGAGCCCACAACAACCTAATGAGGACTGTGAAGCTTCATGTTGGGTTAAACTGTGTGATATTTTCCCAATACTATTTGCCCGTGGAACACTTTTTTGTTGTTTCTGTGCTAAATAAGTATGCTCCAACAGGATGCTTATATTTTGAGAAACACAACTTATAAAAGGCAATTCTAACACTTCTCTTTCAGTTTTTTTTGGTACTCAGTTTTTTTTTTGTTTAATTTTTTAAAAAGTTTTTATTGAGTTTATTGGTACAATCTAGGTATACAATACAATTATATTCATTATTGGGATCTTGTACCTTTACAGGATAGGTCTTGATTCTCATTTTTTCCCCTTGTCCCTGCCCTCCCTTCACCCTCCTCCTCCCTTCCCCATTTACAAACACTTTATTTCCATTTTTTCATTTTCTCATATTTTTTCCTCTCCCTTATTATCTTTCCCCATCCTCCCACTTTCTCTACACCTTTAGCCCTTTTCCTCCTATTTCACATTATTAATTATCTCATTAGGATCTTGTGTACTATTATAGTTTTTCACACCAGAGAAACTATTCAGTATTTCATTTAAAGAAATCTCTATATGAACATTAAAATAGGGAATCCTAAAATAAAACTAAAAAGGAAAGTAAAAGAGAAAGGGCAACAATGTAAAATTAAAATAATCCTTAATTCTGAAGATGAAAATGGTCCTTGAACATATTTAAGTTGCTTCTTGCTCTTGTAGTCTTATTCTCTTTTTTTCATTATTTAGAGAATACTTTATTAGTTTCTGTAATCAAACCCATGTAGATATAACCTTACATATTTAATACAGTGCATTCAGAGTATGTTACGCATCAATAGCAGCAACAGCTTTTCCAGGTTCTGCAGCCATCTGAACAAAATTATAGACATTCAGCACACTCCATTAAGAACACAAAAACAAAAAAAATAAAAAGAAGAATAATACCCAGAAAACAACAAAAGTTCTGTTGCTGTTGTGGTACCTGGCACCATTTTTTTTTGTTAGCATCTTAATCATCATCTGGAGAGAGAACATATAGCAGCAACAGCTTTTCCAGGTTCTGCAGCCATCTGAACAAAATTATAGACATTCAGCACACTCCATTAAGAACACAAAAACAAAAAAAATAAAAAGAAGAATAATACCCAGAAAACAACAAAAGTTCTGTTGCTGTTGTGGTACCTGGCACCATTTTTTTTTGTTAGCATCTTAATCATCATCTGGAGAGAGAACATTCTAGAGTAACATCATTAAATGTAGCTCTGATAAAGCATGGTCACTACTATGTATCATGAAACAGGTACAAGATATTTTGCATTCACAGAGGTATGATACAGTACTGTTCTACATCTATAATACTAGAATCAGTTTTGGTTTGAAATTTACTTTGTCTGCAAATAAGATTGCTACCCCTGCTTTTTTCTGGGCTCCTCTCACATGGAGAATTGTTTTCCATCCTTTCACTTTCAGTCTATGGGCTTCTTTTTGCAATAGGTGTGTTTGTTGTATACAACATATTGTTGGATTTTGCTTCTTATTCCATTCTGCCAGTCTATTTCCCTTGATTGTTGAGTTGAGGCCATTGACATTGATGGTTATAACTGATATGTACTAGCTTATTATTGACATGTTATTGGCCTTTTGTTGACTCTTTTTACTTTTTCATCTTCTTCTTTTAATTTCTTGCCTTGCCTATTTGATTTGCTCTGTTGGGCCTCATGGTGTTGTTACCTTCATTGTCTTTTTCTAGGATATTGTTTAGAATTGCTTGTAGTGCTGGTTTGGTATTCATGTAGTTTCTCAAGTGTTCTTTGTCTTGGAAGTATCTTATTTCCCCATCCATTTTGAAAAAGAGTTTTGCAGGATACATCAGTCTAGGTTGGAGGTTGTTCTCTTTTAGTGCTTGAAATATCTCACTCCAGGCTCTCCTTGCCCTAAGAGTTTGTGTTGAAAAGTCTGTTGTGATTCTGATGGGCTTTCCTTTGCATGTGATTTGTTTCTTTTCTCTTACTGCTTGTAGTATTTTGTTCTTCTGTTGGGTTTCTGATTCAAACAGATTCAAACAGATATCCAGGAGACTAAACACTCCATTGAAAGTGTATGCAACAGAATAAAAGAATGTGAAGATAGAATCTCAGATATAGACGATAAGACTGCAGTCAGTGACCGTAAAAAGAGAGGTCTCTTAAAAACAGTAGGGGGTCATGAGAAATCAATCCAGCAACTCCTAGATGATGCAAAGAAGAATAACATAAGACTGATAGGAATCCATGAAGTAGCAGGAGAAAATGCAAATCTTGATTATTATATGTCTAGGTGTAGATTTTTTTTTTTATTGTGGCTAGTTGGGATCCTATATGCCTCACTTAGCTGAATGTCAAATTCTTCCCCTCTGTTTGGGAAGTTTTCTGTCATTAATTCTGTGAACAGCTTTTTTAAGTCATTTGCATTTTCTCCTGCTACTTCATGGATTCCTATCAGTCTTATGTTATTCTTCTTTGCATCATCTAGGAGTTGCTGGATTGATTTCTCATGACCCCCTACTGTTTTTAAGAGACCTCTCTTTTTACGGTCACTGACTGCAGTCTTATCGTCTATATCTGAGATTCTATCTTCACATTCTTTTATTCTGTTGCATACACTTTCAATGGAGTGTTTAGTCTCCTGGATATCTGTTTGAATCTGTTTTATGGATTCCATTTCTATCCTATGTTGGCGTTTATTGTTTCCATTTCTTTCTTATGCTGGGCCTTCATGGCTTCTATCGTGGTGCTGAGCTCATCTAATTTTGTCAGTTTCTGTTCTAGAGTCTCGAATCATGACTTTCATTTTGCTCACCATCTCTGGGGTTATCTGGGAAATTATTTCTATTTTGAATTTTTCTAGAGCCTGATTGATCTGTTTTGTTACTTCCTGTGCTTTGAATTCAGGGTGTCCTGGTGGTTCACTATCACCCTTTTTATCCTCATTTGTCCTACTGTTTGCCATTAGTGAACTGGAAGTCTGTCTTTGTGTCTTGCTTAAGTGTTTTCTCATTTTTATTTTTATTGTCCAGCTGTCCTTGGTTTTTTGTTTTTTTTTTTTCAGTGACACTATTCCTTGCTTTAATATTTGTTGTCTTTTTCTGCTTTTGAAGTGAGCTCTCAATTGCAAAATACCAAACTACACTCAAATGAGAGTGTAGGAAAAGCCAGCTGTTGGCACAGCATGGAGAAGCCCACAAGTAAGGACCAGCTGTCCTTGGTTTAATCTTTGGGTTTTCACCCAAATCTTCCTGATATAGTTTCGCCCTAGCTTCTGGGTCTCTAATGACCTACAGACATTCTCATCTCCATAACATCAGAGAAAACTGCTTATAGAATGAACCACAATTCTTTATCCCAACCAGCAACACAATATGATCAAGCAAAATTTGGAAGGTGACCACCTGTGGTAGTCACTAGTCTATCACCCTTAAACCATTTGAATTAAATTGAAATCAAGAAGCAGTCCAAAACATGTCTGCAGTGAACAAACTTTTCAAAATAGTATATTTACCATTTAGGATGGATGCTGAGACAGAGCTTGGACTCAAGACCCCTGATCTCAGTTAGCTGGAGGCTGAACCCCATAACGCAGACTGACCTTGGGCTGAAAGGCCCAGATTGATTTCTCCAACCTTCTGAATGGTTAAACTCCACACCGTTCTACTACAGGTTTCCCACGCCCTTTCTTTAAAGATATTCTACTTTGGGAACTCAGAAAAATACTCTCTATGACCCCCTCTGCCTTTTCAGAGTGGGTTCAAAGACTGGCTCAATCAGGAGGTCTGAGAGTGTGTGCAGGTGGTGGTTGTGGTGGTGGTGGTGGTGGTGTAGGGGAGTTGTGGGGGTTCAGGGGCACCTGCACAGCTACCTTCCTGGTGCTGGAGCAATGGCAGCTCCTGGTGGAGGAACTGGAACTCAGTTTTTCACATAACTTAATTCTAAATATTTATGGTGGCATTTGTGATTTCAGTTTAAAACTTTCTGGAGTTCTGTTGTGAGAAGGCAGACTGGATTGATTCTGTGACTTGTTACTTACTCATTATTCTCTCTACTTCATTATTCTGTTGGGCAAGGCCTCCTGATACCTGCCTGCTTGGCCCCAGGGATCTTTTTTCATTTTTCAATCTTAGCTCCCTTTATTCAATGTGGCCCCCTTCCTTGGACTATAACTCCTTGAATTCCTTACATTCCCATTTCTTAGCAGATGATTTATTATCTGTTTAGTCACCAACTATTTCTTTGGCACTATGTGTAAGACAGATAAGGACCCAGCTTTTTCTAGAGCTTCTGCAGTCTGGTGGTGAAGGGAAAGAAGCAATGGCAATAAAATGTGAGAAGTATTATGGTAGAAAATAATACAGTGATCCAAGGGCCATCTTAGGTCCTAGGGAAGGCATCCTGAAGGAGTAATATCTAATCAAGAACTGAAAGAAGAGCAAGAGCCAGAGGAAGAGGCACAAAGTAGTCTTCCTTAGAACATTCACGGGAAAAATTCACATACTTCCCAAGGAAATGGGGCCGTCAACACTTTCTTCATATAGAAGTGTATGTTTGTGTTTCATTGGAAGCAGTTCTCTTTTTAACTGTTAAAATTAGTGAATAAACTTTTGAGGTCTAAAGAAGGTTTTGGGAACTTGCTGGGGAAATTCATTTTCACGCTTTTTTTGGCTTTATATCTTTATTGCTATTATTATAGGATTCATTTTCAAGTTTTTAATCAATCTTAGTTTTCTGCTAAATATTTTTTGTGAAAAATGATTTTTATAATAGTTAAAATTAAAAGTTTATGCACATAAATGGAACACAGCAGTGAAACATTTGCCTGTGGCATATGTCTGCATCCAAGTAGTGTATTTTACAGACGGATAACATCTTTCAAAATGACTTTAATCTTTACTATCAAGTTTGATAAGTTTCCAGAGCCCTTTTGCACACATGTACACATTTCATATGATGGACTCACATTTCAGTGTCAGGCATTAACTTTCCAAACTACCAAGTAAAATACACACTGCCAACGTTGCCTCTGTCTAAGTAGCCTCAACTCCAAAGACCAGGAAACCAAGTCAGAAAGATGACACATAATTGATCTGGCCACAAAGTGCTATTATGTGGTGCACTTAACTGCTTTTGGGCTACTAAACATTTATGCAGTGTGTTTCTTATGTAAACTTGGCGGATCTTATTTAGTAGATAAGCACTTGATTTGTAAAGAGTCTTGTGAATTGTTCTTGGTCACCTTGTGTCCAAAATTATTTGTGCTTAGAGAAATAGTAATTTATGCCTGGCTCTGCTGACCTCTGGACATCCAGGGAAAAGGCTATCTGATGTGAGTGTGGGATTGGGTTCCTGGTGCCTTGACTTTCATCTGCAGAGGTGGTTTGTGGTTCAACATGTTTAAGTGCCCTGGTTTTAGCTGTTCTGATGTTGTAATCAGGTGCAGACTGATTGCACACACAGTGCTTAGTCAGGGTGGTGTCTCTTGCATTTTCCCAACCTACACTGCAATCCTCCAAGTCTCTTGAGAGTGACTTTGGGAGCGGCAGGTGAGGATTAACCTCTGTGAGAGCCAGAATTTTTCCCAAAGGATAGGAATATGTTGTTAATCAATGATTATCTATAAATGCAGCAAAATAAAAATCATGGTGTGGTTGACTATTTCATTGGGAATTTAAAATGCCTAAGTCCTGTGCTCAGAGTACAGTGTATTAAATTTATAGGTCCTGGTTCTTTGCATCCTACAACTATCTTTCATCTAGGGATCACTTAGCTCCTGAAACTGATAGAGGGTGCAACTAAAAGCAAGAGAATCTAATCAATTCAAATTTGAGAGTGGAATAGTAAATTGATGACTAGACACAGAAATGTTGATAATAAATAGAGACAGCCATTCATTTTTACTCATAAGATACATAAATATCAAATAAAAGAAATAAAAACTAGTCTTTGGGAAGAATTTTTCATCAGAGCAAATAAATTCACCATTAGTAGTCAATGAGGAACTTACTACATGATAATTGATGTTTATTTTAATGACTCAAGTCATTGATAAAATGATGATTTCATCAAAATAATCTGTTTAAGAGGGCAAGTAAGCATGAAGTGCATTTTAGAAGAAATGTGTAAAAAAGCTGAAACTAACAAGAAAAGAAGTTTTGATACTCAGCCTCACTGGCATGGAAAGCTTATCCTCTGTCAAGGCCTTGTGCTTTGTAAAGTAGCCAGGTTCCTCATAATGAGGCACTGACATTTTCCCCAGACACTTAAATTTTTAAAAATAACATTGAAGGGTCGAAATTTTGAGGCTTTGTTTTCTGAGTGATACCATGAAAGGCCATAATAACTATTCCTTTTTAATCATTTGGCTTTTCATTTGTTTTGCTTTATTTTTCATGAAAGTTTTGATGTCTCTTGTCTCTTTGCCCTTTTCTCTTCAGAGAGCCATTTAATGTCTGTCAAATGTCATGTTACATGTTATAATAGCCCCACATGGTTATATACAGCGCCATAAAATATATGTATGTGACAGCTAGTCATAACCATGCCAATGATGATGCTCAGATTCCATTTTACATTTTCAAATGTCTATGTGACATTTCTTTCATAGGTTGCCTCTGTGCTCATCTTTGTGGTGATCATTTTTAAAATAATCTGTCTTTTTTTCCTTTTATTCAAAATAATCATTGCATGGAGACAAAGATAATGCAAAGCAAAAATTACATTTGGTGAACTTAAAAATGCATTTCTTAATATCAAAATTTTCTCTTAACCACTGGTGCTTAAAGTGTGAATACTACCAGGCTGTCTGAAACAAATTTTCTGTGAGCATACAGTAGTGCTTGCTGAATATGTTCTTTCAGAAACATTGTAAGAATTTATAGAACAATCACAAATTTACACTATTATTTTACAAGGGGTAATAGCAGAACAAGAGCATACAGGAAATATTGAGCAAAAAGGGAAAAATGGTGAAGGACTAGAAGAAATATTTGGAAAAATGGAGAAGTACAGGACTTTAAAAATGTTTTCCATTTTAATAACTTCATAACAAGGAAGTGCTGCAAGTCATATAACATTTGATTTGCTGGGGTCCCCTGATAAACACACCCAATCTCAGCGTCTGTGAAATATGGGAAAATTCCTTGCAAAAAGAATTATCATGCTTATTTCCAGGTAAGACCCCTGAAACTTTAGAGTTTTTTTTCATAATAAAGATTTCTCATAATAAAGATTTCACCCAACTATAACACAGAGCCTTTAAATGGAGCTGAAGGGTCTCAGTCATTCCCTTTTGATGTCTCTCAGAAATTAGTTAAATGGAAGCCACTTCATAATATTACACTATCAGAACTTAAAACGGAGGAGACAAAATGCTTAATATTCTAAGCACAACTCAAATACACCATACAAAGAGGTCTGAGAAAAAAGGCTTCTGTTGAACTCTCTGTAAAGAACTATGATTGAGCACAAAAAGAAAACTAGAAAATAACCAATAAATAAATAAAGTAAAAAAAAAAAAGCTAAAACAAAAACCCAAACCCCAAGCTAACCCACTGTACAAAAACTCAGTGGTTACCTAACTTATACTTTGTGTCACTTTGTTTCCCGCTAAGGGAATGACTAACTAATTAGGAGTTTTGTATAAAACCGTGTGACAACCCCCCCTTTTTTTTCCTCTGCATCCTCTTAGTCAGATATCTGCAAATACTATTCCTGCCAATTGTCTCAGAGAAAAATACAGACTAATTAAAATGCTAATCTTTAGTAAACACATAAGTACTTGCATGAAAATTAAACATTTGGTTTGCTATTTCATGAATACGAGCTCAGACATCAGGAACACTGCCACTAGTGTGGACTTCACAGTCTTAGGCTTAACAGGCTCGTCTACATGTAGAATCCACTTCAGGGCTGAGAGTATCCGCCATTGAAATCACCCAGTGTGCCTTCTCAAGAGTATCTGAGGAGAAAAGAAAAGTGATGTGCACTTTGAGAAGATTATTTAAAGCCTGCAGATTCATTAGGGGAGAACTTAATTGTGATCGAATCTATAATCCTTTCAGTTCATCCCATAAATAATAACAGTCTGAACTCTATTGAATCACATGGCCTCTTTTGCACAAACCTATACAAGAGAGTCCTCAAAATTGAATAGATGGGATTGAATGGATCAGGGAAGTGGGAACTGGAATTTGATGGACAGCCTTTCACCTCTAGGTTATTGGTTTGTATCTGACCCAGGTGATGAAAAGTCGTTGTTCTACAATGGCTGTTTAGTAGTTTTCTGTGTAATGAGCTGTTGGCTCCAGTCCATTCCTCAGTGGACAGGTGTCTGCTTGCGTTCCCAAATTACCACTCCACTTGTCAGTCACACTGGAGGTCAAGGGCTAAATAAGAACTGGGGCCGAAATACTTTCTCATTCTGTTGAGTACAGGCCTTCCTTTGTTGATTGACTAGGTTGGAAAACGAAAACTGCCATAGTCACTGTTCATGTGCTGCCTATTTCTAGGTGAGAAGGTTGTGTTGTTTAGGATTTAAATCATAATGAAGAATTATATGTCCTCAAATACAAATTTTTTTTTTGCTACCTATGAAGAAAAAAGAGATGCCTAAATACATGCCCAATCCCAAAGAGCGTTAAGGTTTAAATTTATTTGTCTAACTACAAGAGGGATAGAGTATACCGAGAAAGCATTTGCATCTAGCTTTAATTCATTGACACAGGAGAACAGTGATGCAAGTCCTGAATGCTTGGTGAAGAAATCAGCAGATAGAAGATATCCAAGAGCTGAATATTATATGATGTTTTTGACTAAAGGACAGCTCTCTTTGAACAAGACATGTAGGAAAGTCTCTATTTCATGCTTCCCGGGATTTATAAAGTGGGGACAGACTCCTTCATTTGAACTCGGTTTAAATACTTTGGTTTCTATGATTCCCACCATTATATAAGTATAGCTATATACTTACTACTGTGTCTGGAAAGGTTTGAGCTTTCCTTCAAGTGCCCGATCAAGGCTCAAAGCCAGGAAATGCTAATGTGTTAACCTTGAACTTGGGAGAAAATATTCTGATATATATATATGTGCTGTGGCTTCTTCCATGGACTGGCTGAGGATTTCAGACAAAATGCATTTCTAATAAAAATTGTGCAGCTCCTCCGCATTTGCTCCTGTAGCTTTAGCTTCTGTTCACTTAAGAAAGATAATGTCAAGCTAGCTCATCTTATTTTCTATCCCAATAATGTTTATTTCTAAATACATTGTAGCTATTAAAAGTGACTGGAGTGAATGAAAAACGTTAAATCACCTCAATCACATGTGTCTCCTAGGTCATTTTTAAGCCAGAATCTGTATGATTAAAATTGTTCCTCAGCAAATCACATCATCTCTTCTACTAGGAGGCCTGATAACAAATATTCTTCAACAATAAAATGATAAAACACTAAGAATGCTGAAGGATGATATAAACCAAAGTTCTACCGTTTCTTGAGAGATATGTTTGCATATCTCTGCTAGTTTTTGAATCTTACTTTTATGTTAATTTCCCTTGGTCCCATTGAGAGAACTCTGCATTTTTCTAAATTTTTATTGTCAAAAATAAGGGCCAAAATCCCCATGGCGCCATCTGGAGACCCCAACATCCAGTGGAATATTCTCTTTATCTAATCTCTTACTATGCTACTTACGACATAGTAAGCAGTACATTTGAAGGATAACAATTAGACTCAAACTCTTATAATATCTCTATGGTTAATTTTTCTTCCCTTAGGAAACAAGCTTTGTCAATATTGATAACTACTGAAGCTTTAGTGAGAATAGCAATGCTATAAAAGTGTATTCATGCCCATTAGGTGAGAACAAGCAAAGGCCAAGTGGCTTTGAAGAAACTGCAGTAAAATTTTACTCTAAGAGGTCATCAGGACTACTGGATTTGTGTCATATTACCTTCTTTATAACAATGTGAGAGTAAAGTCTGAATACCTTTGCATTTTTTCAGAGGGTTTCTGGACACAAGAGTTAGGCTATTTTATCTGTAGTGATTTCTGCTGGATTGGAGGGCTTGTGAAAGCTGCCCTGAGAAAATCATACCAAGCCATCTCTTCCATACTAACCTCTTTCTCATTATTTTTCTTGTTGGTATTCAGTCTGGTCAGTTACACCTGCCTGATTTGGAGGGGTTAACTCCGCATATGCTTGTGAAATGACTGTGCTGACACAGCTTCCGGTCCACAGAGCAGGGTGCTGGCAATAGGGAGCTTTAAGGGAAGTTGGGCAGATCTCTAGGTACCGATTAGTATTTTGCCTTTATAGTGGATCCTACACCAGATCTTCTACCTGAAGAGATCTATCTTCAGCAAAACTAACAACTTGGGATCCTAATCCTCCAGTTTTACTTAAAAATCATCTGACTCCAAAGGTATTAAGTAAGACTGTGTAAAGTGCAAGTTTTGGGCAGGTGGGAGAGGCGGCCGAGGCTGTGCCCCATGTGTGCCACTGTAGAGGACCGTGCCGGTGCCTGCACCACTGTCCAAGGTGTGCTGTGCCTGTGCTCTTTGTGCACCTTGTGAGTGAGTGTGTGTGTCTGTGTGCGCACGTGCATGGTGCTTCCAACACAGTTGTGTTCGGTTAATCACATTGGTGGGAAACAAATCTTGTGGTGATATTGGTAGTAGGTTTGCAGCAAGTTATGCAGTGTGGCCATCATGGCAAATTAGAACCTTTTGCCAGGAAAGGATATTAACTTAAGAGTAGACGGAACACATTAACTATGTCTAATTCAAACCTTCTCTGAATAGGGTACATTTTCTTAAAAGGAGCCATGGAGATAATGCCACCATGTGAACCTCAGAACCGAACTGCTGAATGAAGATATTGGAGGACCGGAGCTATTCATTTCCATTTACAGAATCCAAAGTGCTGAAAAGTCATGGGAAGGCAGGAAAGAGACTTGCTGTTTTTTAAAAATGCTCCCTGGCATTTGTCTGCCTGCATCATCCGATGCAGTGTCTCATTCTGCTGCTACCCAGAGTCCCATTCACTGGTTTGTTTAACCTCAAAGTGGGAAAGTAACTAACACAAATACATTCATTGTCCGTGCTCTAATGGAATCAAGATTCCCAACGCACTGCCTGCATTTGAATGAGGTTTGTTACACACTAGCTTTTATGGTCACACCCTTTTCCCTTGGTGGTTCTTAAGAATAGCAGAAGCAGGAGACCAGAGATTTTGTAAGCTCATAAATATGAAGCACACTGTGTTTAAGTAATGCCGGGTTGGTGATACAAATGGACCAATGCCAGGCAGCTCAGAACTAAAGCTAACAATTCATCCTTACATCACTGTGAAAATGAAGGGAGGAGAAAGGGCCACTGTGTTAGTTACAGCTGTGCTGCCAGCAGTCTCGGAAGACTCTGTCCAATGGGCCAGTGTGGCACAGAACTTTGAATCGCACGCTGTTTACCCAAGAAACAGGAAATAGCTCTATTCTGCTCCACACAAGGCCAGCTCCAGAAATTTGGGAATTGCATAATATTGTTTATTTCACACGGAGCATTATCCACTGCAGTGACTAAGCATTTGGATGGAGCATTTGTATCCAGCACCCTTCTAGTTGGAGGCGAGGACCAGGACGTTTGATGTGTAAGCAGCTGCTATGAGGCTGTGGGCAGGGCCAGAGTGGGTTTCACCAACTGTCCTTGCTTCCCTGCAGCTTAGCTGCTGCCGCTGCTGCCTGCTTTTCCCCCAACTGCAGTCGTAAGAATCTGATCCTGGTCTTGGAGACACTGCTGTGAAGTTGGCCAGAGTTCTTCATTCAGAGATGGACTTGCTGCTTTGAAACATGTGCCCCGTGTTGGTGGCTTCCTCTCCCCTTTCCCCTTTGAGATCCTAAAATTGCTGTTTAGTTATTTGGTCACTGTCTTACGAGGTCTGAGTTTCACTCTGACTCTTGCCAAAGTGAAACTGATTGTGAACTTTTGATGCCTAGTTTGTGGTGGTGGGAATGGAAATATTTGGCCCATTTCTAGCACTAGGGCGAGGGGAGAAGAGACTTCCTTTATTAGAAGATTCCCAAAGAAGTAGTTTTCTAAAATATAAACACCATTTAAACATATGTGACTTCATTCAATTCACCTTTGTCTTACTATAGCCATTTTATTTCTGCAGTCTTTAGATTTTTTAGAATTCCACATTGCATAAACTCTGCTACTTTGTCAGTGGATTTTACCAGTGACCCAATTTCCCCAGTGTCTGAGGTGACCATGATTTTAGGCAGTGTTCCTTTAGCATCCAAATTTGTTCCTTGGAGCCAATTAAACCCAAGGGGGATACTCAAGTCCTTAAATATCCCTGCCCTGGACTCCTGGCACTAAAGGCAAAACACTCAGGAGTGTTTTTTTGGAAGTGGTCTTTTTCCTAGTAGGTTTCAAGTTCCACTATATTAATGATGAAGACAATACTAGTAATGCTGCCACAACTAGCCAGTGAGTTTGCTTGGTCATCTCTACATTCCAAGTGCTATGCTAAGACCCCTTTGTCAATTGCTTTACTTAACTTTGACAGAATTATGTGAAGTGGTTGCTGTCACTAATCTCTCATTGCATCAGTGAGAACCTACTCACAGTTCTTTAATAAATTAGAACCCAACTTACAAGTGCTTGTGAGGAAATGGTTCCCTTCCTCTTCTTCTCCTTCTTCTGCCTCCTCCTCCTCCTCCTCCTCTTCTTCTCCTCCTCCTCTTCTTCTTCCTCTTCCTCTTCTTCCTCTTCCTCCTCCTCCTCTTCCTCCCCCCCCTCCCCCCCTTCTTCCTTGGAAGAGGTTTATTTTGCTTACAGTTCATAGAGGTTTCAGTCTACAATCAGCTGCTCCAAGGCTGTGGTGGCAAACAAGCATCACAGAGCAGAAACAATACAGTGCACAGGAGGTAGCAAAGGTAACAAGGGGGTTACCACCATCTTTCTGCCCCACCTTTACCTGATTCAGACTACTTAGGGTAGGCATCACTCACACCCTTAATCCTAGTGCCCTTGAACCTAGCACTGCATCATGAATCAATTCTCGCTTCACAGATCAAGCCTATGACTACATGAGGCTTGGGGATTTAAAATCTTTTCTTTTTTATGTGCCAGGGATCGAACTCAGGGCCTTGCGCTTGCAAGGCAGGCACGTTACTACTGAGCTAATTTTCTTATGAATAAAGAAATTTGGAAATGGATATCTGTGGTTGACTGTTCTGTGTTTCAGGGATGTCTGGGTCACTGTCTTCAGGATTTTTCAGGGCTTTCCCTCAATTTGTAAGATGGCTGATGTCATCTCTGCATTCAAACAAGAAAATGGAGGAAGAGGCAGAGAAGCAGCTCTCTATAGAAAAGCCAATCCTTTCCTAGCATCTCTCACTAGACTGCTGATTACTTCTCATAGCCAGAGCCACACTTTAGGATGAACACCACCTAGAAAGGGGGTAGTTGGCCCCTTCACATTCTATAGGTAAAGGAGAATGGTGATAACTTGTGTGCGCCAGACCAAGGCCATCTACTGATACCTAGAGGTTGGGAAAGCATGGAGCAGAGGAGCCAACTGCCTAATTTTAAGGAGCTAGGAAGTGACAGCACCAAGGTTTCAACTCAGCCTGATTCCACAGCCAACAGTCTTAATCATGACACTACATTGCTTTCTACATTTCTTTCACTCATGTTTCACCATTTAAGGATGCTTAAATGGAATTGGTCTCATCGAATTTGAATCTAGGGCTGCAGTACTACCTCCATATTATTTTAATTTACACATTCCTCATCCGCCACCATATTGCTAAAATTGGAAATCTCTGAGGCATATTATCTACCTGTATTTAAACAGGCTATCATCTTGCCACTTTCATGTGTTGTTGAAGAATCTGACCACTTATGGACAAGTACTGTTATTTTAAGAGCTTTAATTCCCCCCTCCCCTAAACTGAGCTTGCCCAAGTATGCATTGCAACCTGTAATTAAGATACAGGCTGCCTTATTGCCAGGCAATTTTTCCTTCTCATCACAAGCTCAGCTTTCTATTGCAGGGAATTGCCAGAGATATTAAAATATATTTTCCTAATTAAACAAAAGCATTAGTGCTTCCTTTGACTTTCAAGGTCTCTTGATTATAAATTTATTACTTTTATTATTTGACCAGTAACTATAATGTAATTATAGACTTTTTGGAGATATCTGTATATCTTTCCAAAATGTAAGGAAGCTGGATGATAAACAGGGGTCCATTTATTAACAAAATAAAGTAACAGGGAATGGTTTTCTCCAGCTCTCACTGCTACTCCCTTCATGTTGCTAGTGAATAGAGCAGGTGTAATACCTACTAATACCACATATATTATACACTGGTTTTATTTGGTTCATAATAAAGGTGGTGCATTCCAATTCCAAAATGGATGAGACTTACATAAAGTCTAAAAAAAAAAAAAAATCCAACAACTTTATACTGTGAAGGTCCTAGACTATGTAAACATAAAATATGTAATCTATCTTTGATTTGAGCCATAATACTCCTTTGCTTTGAAATCATGGCTGTATTACCAAACTGACAGTTTTAATGGAAAAAGTGGCTTTCAAAAGCTGCTGTTGAAAACACACTGCATAATTCTCTAAGTCGTGAATATTTTACTACCAGCATATGCCAGGAGGCAGTGAAAACACACTAGCATTTCATTCCCTGCAAGCTGGGATGGAGGAAATTCACTAGTGTTAAAACTGCATGCTTGTAATGTGATGCAAATTCACAAATACCTATGAATGCATGCTGTTGTTATCGGCACACAGCGCCACCTCACAGTCATCTGGGAGTGATAAATAGGTATGCTTTCATTTGTACATTGCTCATTCAGCAACCATCAATCAGGGGCTACTGTATTTCAGGCACTGTATCAGATGCAATACAAAGATGAACAAAGACAGTCATCAATACCTCCTGTATGTGAGCTCAACCTGTCATGCAGAAGGCCCTGTGGGAATGCTGCAAGTCATGCGGGACAGGCAGGAGCCACAGGCAGGGACATCAAATACAGGGTTCTTTGTACAAGATATGTTTGGGTGGGGACACAGCTGAGAGCCCCACTTGACTGTGTCATTAGTTAGGATTCCCTAGAGGAACAGAATCGATAGAAAACATCTGTATAATTATGCCAAGGGATTTATCAGGACAAGAGGCTGGAGAGTCCACAATGGCTGTGTATGGGACAGAAGCAGACAATTCCACGGTGGCTGTCTTTGAGCTTAGAGAGCCGGGTGATCCAATAGGTAGGTGCTCATTCTAATGACCAGGAAGCCACAGAGCAAGAGGGATGGGGGACACTGTCCTGGTCCAACGCAGAAGTCCAAGAAGCTCGCTATGGAGTTACCAGTTTGAGTCTGCATTGGGAGGCTGAAGAGAGTGGAGACTATGGTATTCAAAGGGGACAGCAAACACTGGAAGTCATCCTAAACAGAGGCGCTTCCTTCTTACTCCTTGTAGCAAACCCACAGCATGGCCCTATTTGTTAGTGCCGTCCACATCTGCGGTGGCTCCCCGCTCAGGTACTGACTTACATATCAATCATCTATAGACATAGAGAACTATGCTTTCCTAATCTACTAAATAGAGGGGATGCAGCTCTTTCTTAACTTTTTTCCCTTCCCCAATAATTGGAACACACACATAATGGCTAGAACGTGAGCAACCCTTTTAGACCATGAGTTTGAAGACACTTGTTGAAATGTCAGCAGCCTAGATCTCTGATTCTGGAGTCTTCCAGAAAGACTGAACTGTTTATTTCTAGACTTTGATTAGTTGAGAGAAACAAAATCTCTTCTGTTAGGTAGGCTAGGTTTTTGATTTTTATGTCACCTGTCACTAAATCTACTCTAATTGTTTATCTAGCTGCTCTTATGTAACTTTCATCCATATGTCCACTCTCTACTCTTCTGAATTTCATAGTACAGAGCAGGTAACATTCCATTCTACATAACAGATAAAACCCAGAAGCTCTTATCCTGCCCCGCTGAAGTGTAAATTGAGTACAACTGATAGATGAGTCACAATTTCAAGCTTTCTGACCATTTTAATCCTTTACTTAAGCTCCTGATTTATGTAGGCATTCTTGATTTTCATAAATTGAGAGTTGGCTGAATTGTGCATGTTTCAGAGAGCTAGAAGTGATGGGAGTCAGAAGATAATACCAGTCATGGATGCAGTAAAAGGAAATGCTTGGAAGGGAATGACCTGAGGCTGGCTTAGAAGTAACTTCTATAACTAACAGATTTTTCCACTTATTCGTAGTCTTGAAATCATGCATCTCAGTTTTACCAATAAATGAGTGAGTTTGTGGAGTTTCTTTTTCAGTAATATGTATCAATATCTGGCAGTTGAAATTACCAGGGAGAGACAATCTTTCCTTTTTGCTGGGCAGAGGTAGGCATGTTTCTAACAATTCTGCGGCTGATCCTCTAGTGAACATGGTGAAATGTAAGCTGAATGGCCAACTTGACCAATTTGCTGCAATCTGCAATGTAGAGAATGTCTTTTGAAAGCTGGCTTTTAGTGATAGCTATTCTAACAGATGTGAGATGATATCTCATTTTGGCTCTGATTGGCATTTCTATGGTGGTGAATGAAGGTAACATCCATTTACACACCTTTTGGCCCTCTTTATGTCTTTTTAAAAAGATAAATGTCATTTTCAAGTAGTTTGTCTACTTTTAAATATTTATTTGCTTTTGAACTGTAGAAATTCCTTATATATTTTGGAAATTAGCCTTTCAGGGGGCTGCAGACATTTTCTCCTCCTCTGTAGACTGTCTTTTCACCCTGTTGAATGTTTACTGTGGGGAATTGTTTTAATTTGATGTACTTCTACTTACTACATTGTTGCTTGTACTCTTGGAATCATACCCATGAGGAAAAAGACTAAGCATTTGTCATAATGTAGAGAAACTGAAATCTGTACACCATTGGTGGGAATACAAAATAGTGTAGCAACTGTGGAAAATTATGTGGCGGTTCCTCAAAGAACTAAAAAATAGTGCTTCCTCGTGATCCAGAAAACCCCCTTTTAGGCTTGTATACAAAAGAATTGAAATTAGTATCTCAAAAGAATATTAGCACCCCATTGTTTATTGTAGAACCACACAAAACAGGCAAAGCCTAGAAACAATCTTAAATCTATTGAGAGATGAGTGGATAGAGAGACTGTGGTACATATGTACAATGGAATATTATTCATATTTTTACAAAAAAGACTGCACCAAAAGTGCATGAGCTGCCATCATGGTATCTAGTGACTGCAGTTTCCAGTTGCTGTTCCTTGTTTCCTTGGCTGGGTATTTATCTTGCACTATAGTTCTTAGGAGCAAAAGGGTTTGTAAAGCAGATATTTGAAGAGAATCCTGGACCGTGCATTTTCACCTGCAGGTCACACCAGAGCCAATCCATTAGTGCCTGTGGCTGTGGTCTCCTACTCATCGGCCTCATTTTGGGCCTGTATGGGCCTGGGCTTCAGTCTAGCAGTGCACGAGGGAGCTCCCACTCCACGATGACACAGGAAGACTTCCCTGAGGTGGGGCCTTGGTGGGCGGTGGCCTGCTCTTCGATCGTGGGCAGAATATGGCAGAGAACCTTAAGTACATGATTCTACTGACCACCAGCGTGCAGACAGCTGTCTTCCAGCAGCAGAGCAGATGGCAGCCCTGATGGGGGCAGCAACCGACAAAGGAGCACAGCTACCGGGACTGTTGCCCCGATGGCTGGGGGTGGTTTGATAGACTGTGTGCCCACATGGCTGAAGCAATGCAGGCCTGAGACAGGGATCAAAAGCTTTCTGAGGCAAAGAATTATTGTATAAATGGCTTAAATATCAGGGAGGAAATGCTGTAAGATGTGACAAGATGGATGGACTCTGATGACGTTATGCAGTGTAAAATAAGCCAGTCACTGAAGGGCAATTCCACTTCTACGACATATCTAAAATAGTCAGTCATAAAACAAAAAATAGAACAGTGGTTGACTGGGGTTTGGGGGAGGGAGAAGCGAGCGGTTGCTAATCAGTGGGTGTGAAGTCCCAATTATGCAAGTTGCCTAACTTCTACCGTACTTTATCCCTATACCTAACAAATACAATACTGCACATTTTAAAATCTGTTAAAAAGGTAGACGTGCTTACCAAAATAAAATAAAATGTTTAGAAAGGCTGTCTTTAACTTTTGTACAAGCCCATCTTCAAAGGCTTTTACGAAATTCTTTGCACAGGATACATCCTGGATCTCTGTCAGCCAACCAAGAGTGTTTACTGAGTAGTTAAGTACATGCAGAACACATTCCATTGGTTTATCTCACTTAACCATTGTAGTCTCTGGGTGTATTGAAATCACACCCACAAGCTTAGAAATCACTTGTTTTCTCTTATCTTAAAAGTCCAAGTATAAATAAATTAAAGAGCAAATTAAAGGCTAGATAACAAACGGAGTAGATCTTTTGCAAACTGGAAGGGGACCAAGAGATGGAGCGAGGAAGGAGAAAGGGGATGAAAAAGAAGGAAGGTGTGTTATGTTCATGTACCAACTCCCCACGAGGGATGCAATCACTGTGTACTGCAAACACGTATTAATGAAATTAAAATTAAAACACATTCCATTGATTTTAAAGAAGTTGAAGATAGGACTCTTGCCTTTGAGAAGTTTGTGTAATTGCAGTTTTAAAATAATTACCTGAGTATCTTTGAAACACACAAAACTGAATCATTTTAGTGATAGAAGATAAACTACATTAGAACAAGGAGAAAGTTTGTCTTGCCTATTACTTTACCTAGTGCCAAGAACAGTGCCTCTCACCCTTTAGGTCCTCCTAATTGAATTTATTTCAGCTTCCTTTGCCTTAGTGGGAACAGGGACCTCAAAGTCTGGTCTCCTGATTCAATGGAAAGTGTGATAAGCGATGGTAAAATTAATACCTATTATGATCAATGTCTTTGTAGCTTAATGTGTAAATGGAGGTATAGCATTAGTTAGCTGATCTAATTAATAAAATAGTCTAAATTTCTATTTATTGACAGAGTGAACAGCTATATATGAACATATATTTGAGTGCTGTCAGAATTTGATGTGAATAAAAGCATAGACATACTCTGAACAAGTTTAGTACTGTTCACCATGAAAAGAAGCTATTTAGGAACATGTATCTTAAAGCTTTTCATTTGGAACTAAGTTTATATTTATGGAAATATTTCAAAAACAGTACAGAAAGTTCCATGTACCCTACATCACCAGCCTTCCTTAATGTCCAATCTCACATAGTAGACCACAAATGGCAAACTCAAGAAATGAATATCTGCACAATAGTGTTCATGAAACAGAGGCTTATTTGAATTTTACCATTTCCCCCCCACTAGCCTCCTTTTGCTTCCAGGATCACACATTGCTTTTATTTGTGATCTCATCTTACTCTCTTCCATCTGTGGCAGTTCCTTCCCTCAGCCTTTCCTTGACTGTCATCACTCTGTGAGACACTGGTTGGGGTATTTGGAGAATCCCCCAACTGGGGCTAGCCTGGCATTTTCTCATGAATGCACTGAGGTTACAGCCATCAAGGAAACTACCATAAAGGCCACATGCCCTTAGCAGTGCATAACATGAGGGCACGCTAGATAGATATGTTTTATTATTGATAATACTAACTTTGGAGTTGTTTCCAGATTTCTATATTGTGAGGCTGATATTTTTCTCTTTGGGATAAATAATATTTGGATGAGGAATTTTGCATTTATGCAAATATACTGTTTCTCTTTAACTTTTACCTCATAATTTTAATCAATGGACCTTGCCTGCAGCAGTAATTAATATGGTGTTTTAATGGCTGTTTTCTAGCTTCCTTATTCTTTTAGCATTTATTGATTAGAAATAGTAAGTGAATAAGTAAAGAAGAGTTATCTTTTCTGCTCTGTTTCTGCAAAATTAAATTAAAAATTTAAGGTAGGTACAAATCTTGAATAAATGGTATTTAGTGAATTTTTTTTTTTTGCGGGATAAGAGTTTTATTATTTATTTTGTTACCCAAATTACAGACCGGACTCTTTATTACACTTAGCTTGATCTCTCTATTCTCCCATATATACATATGCCCCTGGCCATTTATTGATTGATTGGCTATTTTCTATTTTGTTGCATCACAAAATGTCCCAGGCTCAGTTTGCATTTGTATTTTGCCTCCCCGTTTAGGAGCCAACCACTTTTTCTGAGAAACCTTGATTATTTTTATTAGCAAATGATGCTTAGCAACCAAGTATAGATACTAAGTGTGTTCCTTCCTAACTGGGTTGCTTCTCTCCTCCCTAGCAGCAGAGTTCTGAAATACATATATCTGTTGCGCTACAAGTTTTCAAAATAGTTTCTCATAATTCTCTAGAGTTCAGTGATGTCTGTTGTAATTCCACCTTTTTATTTCTAACTTTATTGATGTGGATCATCTCTTTTTTCTTTGTGGTCAGTTTTGTTAGTGTTTATGCATCTTATTTGTCCCTTCCGAGAAGCCACTTTGATTCACTGATGTTTTGCATTGCTTTTAAATTCTCAATTTCATTAATTCTGCTCTAATATTTATAATTTATTTGTTCCTACTGGTTTTGGGTATGACTTGATTATTCTTGTTTTTGTAGGACATTGAGAAGCATTATTAGGTTATTTGATATTTCTTTATTTTTCTAATGTAGGCACTCATAGGTCTAACCTTCACTCCTACATCTGCTTTAACTGTGCTGAGCAGATTCTAATACCTCGTGTTTTAACTGTCATCTGATTCTGGGAATTCTAAATTTCTTCCCGATTTCTTCTGTGGTTCACTGGTTGTTTGGGAGAGTAATATTTAATCTCCATGTCTGTGTTCAGTTTCTGTGGTTTCTTTTCCTGTGCATTTTTAGTTTCATTCTATTGTGACCTGATACGATGCCTGAAATTATTTAAATTGTTTACATTTATTGAGACATGCTTTATGGCCTAAAGTGTGGTCTGTTTTGGAGAATGTTCCATGGACTACTTATAATGCAAAGTGGATGCTCATCAAATGCTTGTCAAAAAATCTATGTCCAAATATATAATATACTATCGACACTAAACAAAGATTTAAGTGAATGAATACAGAATCACACAGTGGGCAAACATACGACAAAAGTGACATGAAATGGTGTTTTTCATTTGGAAGTTGACACTTAGGTTTTCTCAAAAACAAGAAATAATATGATACTTATACCTGTGTGAAAGTTCAATCACTGGCTAAGCCAGTGGCTTAAAGCATTTATTTAGCTTAGAAGTCAGTGGTTTGGCTGGATAGTTTTTTCTGATCTGGGCCAGGCTTCATTGATTTTGGTTGGATCACTCACAGTCGTGGTTGGCAGGTTCATCTAGAGTCTACAATAGCCTCACTCATCCATAGGTCCTGCAGATTGGCTACTTCATATGGTGGTGACTGGGTTCTGAGACAGTTAGCAAGTGGAGGTGTGAAGCCCTCTTGAGTCTTGGCCTCAAAAACAGATGTCATCACTGTGAATTTAACGCATGCTAATGGTGGAAGCAAGTCACAGGCCAGTTCAGTTGCAAGAGGTAGGAGTACTAATAGTCTACTTTTAGATAGGAGAAATTTCAATGTCAAATTGCAAAGGACATGGATAGGAAATCTATTCCAGAGGCCTCATACATACCCTTAATATAAAGATTAAAGCCATAGTGTTCCTTGTTGGCTTATGTGTTTATTTTGCTTACCTGCTTTCCTTCACTCCAACACATCTTTTTAAAAAATCTGTTTCAGAAAAGCTAGTGTCAAACTAAGTTATTAAAAATTGGCTGTTGGGTTTGGGCTATAGCTCATGGTGGAGCACTTGCCTAGCATACATAGCTCCTGGATTTGATCTTCAGGACTGAAAAAAGAGCGACTTTTATAAGGACTTCATAAAGATTAGAAAAAGAATCCCCACTTAATTTCTGTTAGTCACGTCTTTTCCCATTTTCCCCTTGTCTACTCCATTGTTTCTATCCCTTGTTTGTGGAAACTTTTTTTTTTTCATATCTGAATTCACAGATTCATTGAAGGTAGCAAGCAGAATGATCACTGCACATTCTGAGGGATAGAAGGAAACTCTTATAAAATCGGGATGTTGAGAAATGAAAAGCTAGGCTCGTGCCTCTTCTGTTGAGTGCTTACTTCTTTGTTTCTAGGCTTAATTATTTCTATGCAATTACTTGCATAGATTAAATTATATTGCACGGTGCTATTCTGGCATTTGAACTGTTTCCATTATAGTCAGTGCACTCCATTGAGAGATTTTTTATATAATATTGTTTGCATTATTTTCCCTTCATGGTCCTCACACTACTCCAATGACAGCTTTCATTAGAGTGCAGTCAGTTTTGCTTTAATAGTTATCCTAAGCAGTGAACAGTGGTGGTGAATGTACCAGGGCTGACATGTTCCATCAATCTAGGATACTTGAAAAGGAATGGTTAAATTGATGCCCCAAAGTTTGATTTTTGCTTCAACATTTTTTGTTGGTTTAAGCAAACTGCTCAGTACAGATGTCTCAAAGTCCTCAGAGAGCCTCTGGGAAATTCAGCACATCTTGAATAAAAATGTGTTGGAGAAAAAAATGATACCCACAGTCCAAACAGGTGCATCAGGCAGTGCATTTAATGAAGTTGCTAAAGTTTGATTGCACTAAACAAGGTTTCAGTAGGGGGGAAAAACCAGGGAAGATAATAACTGTGTGATTTGTAACAATTGCAATATGTATGCATTGCTGTCTTTAGGGAACAATAAATTATTCTAATAAATCTTACATCTATCATGGAGAAAGAAATCCTCTTTAACTATATTTAATAGTGTTAGTTTAGAGGCAAATGATATTAAAACGACTGAACATTTGGGAATAAGAACAAAAATACCATACATTTGAAATCTTTTAGTCATTTGCTAAGAAGGTAATTCTTGTGATAAAATCACTCAGGAATTGTCCCTTTAGGAAATGAAGGGAGGAGAGCACTGGAGGCAATGTAGTCGTCACCTTTACAGGGGCAGTGACTTTGCACACTGAGCTCAGGGACCCCTTGTGTGTCATGTCTTGGGAGGTAGCACACATAAGGGTTCCAGCGGGCGAGGATCCCAGTCCTCCCCATTCCTACCACCCCTACCACAGCCTGTAACGTTATCTCCAGTCACATTACTTTTGTAGATTAGATGTATTTGAAATGCATTTTAAAGAAAAGGCAGGCTACCACCCTACCGTATCAGAAAAGATGAAGGAAAAGGCTGAAAAAACTATAAACAATTAATTTCATATTTTTTATCACTCTAATACTACAATAGTAAAGTCAGAAGCACTGGTCATATCAGGCCAATATATACCAGAACTTGGCAAGGATGTACGCGCTTAAAACACCTCTCACTCATTTGTTCCTCAAATGGAAGTCAGTCAACATTTAATAATGTTTTAAAGATTGACTGACAGCAGCCTAGGGTGGCAGGGTAGTGGGGGGATGGGGGCAAAACTGTTTGAGCTCTTGCTTCTGTCCTCTACAGGATAATGACCCTACTGCACCACTATGGCAGGGTTTAGCAGTAATACAGCCCTCATGTGGCTAGGAGAGGCAGCTGGGTGGTAATATGGCAGGGCAGGGATTAAGCCTTGCTGTGGTGAGGAACACATGAAGGCAGGTGGCTTTAGACCAATATCAAGTGTTCTCTCTTTCATGCCTTCCTCCTCAAACACACAGTAGTCAACCCTTCCCCAATAGGGAAGTACAGTAGGCCAACTGGTATACCCAGGGGAACACGCGCTCACAAGTGAAGAGTATTAGATGACTCAGGAGCACAGCTCAAAAAGGAAGAATGACTGTAGCAACACAGAATTGGTTTTCCCTTTCCTGTTGAGTTTGACCACATTTCCAAGTCTTCACTTCAGCTGGATGTGTCCGTGTGCTAAGTGTTAATCAACGGAATATGCAGAAATGGTGTCTGCTCTTTCTATCCTTGAGTTTTGAGTGCTGGTCATGCTTCTTCTGTGATTATTTCTCCTTTATCTACTGGCTGGGCTCAGATGATCCCTGTGACCTGGGGATGGTTGAGCAACTTGATGAGGGGGACCTTGAAAGATCATAAAGTGAGAGTAGACCACTAACCACTGCTTTCCCCAGATTGTCACATAAGAGAGAAAGAAGGTATATATAGAAATTTATTATTAGTATGTGAGTGTGATGAATAATAATTACATTCATATTGGGGAATTTGTACTCCATTTTAAAGTCACTGTATTTTGGAATCTTTGTGTCCTGATTGTTTAGTCTTATCCCAATTAATGTAAAAGCAAATTGAACAACATATGTATCTTGTATCATCTAGAGCAGGTTATTGAAGCAGAGTTACCAACAATTTAGAAAAAGCATGGGAAATGTGCTTGAGATTAAGAAAGAGAGTAAGAAAATGAAACAAATAGAAACCCTAACAAAATGGAAGTGTGAATAGCAATCCAACATGTCTCTCACCTTTTAGCTCCCTCTAAAAGTCACAGGTGCCTGGAAAGTCACAGGTACAGCTCACCTATCCTTTCCTGCTTTCCCAATTAGATATCTCTCATCTGGTGTCACTTCCTCCTGTGTCTGTCCTTTAGGATTTATGTTTTATTATACCTTTACTATTCCTTTCCTACTCACTTTAGGCTTATTTGATAGGAGATATGTAGATAAAAAGCAAAGTGCTCTTAGATCATGTTTAAGTGGAAGGCTTAGGTTTTTCTTATTTTTGGATGTTGGCTATTTCTTACACATTAGTGTAATTTACTTTAAAACTTGAAAACATAAATATTACTTAGAAATTAAGGAACAACTGAGCAAATTATGGTTCCCACATGTTGCAATACAATATAGTCTTTATATAAGATGTTACTGAAAAGTGTTATCTATAGGAAGATATTTCCGTTATACTGTTAATTTTAGAATTCTTAAGATTCTATGTGTATTATATATCATGTAAAATCTGTACAGGAAAAAGATCAATAGAAACTCGGAAAAATGTTCTGTTACATTCAAGGGCCAAGGTTACTTTTTCTTTAGTATTTTCTGACTTTTTGTCAAATGTTTATCACTACGGAACAAAGAAATCAACAATCAATTATTTTTCATTTAATTCACTTATAGCTTGTTTAGAGATTTGACTTTATTAAAATTTTGTGGCTCAGTTGCATGTTTTCTCCCTCAACCGTGTGTAGTATCGGTGTCTCCCTGACACAGCAGAGTTGGTAAACTATGACCTACTGGTCAACTGTGGCTCATTCCTGTTTTTACAAATAAAGTTTCATTGGGACACAGCCCTGCTCACCATTTATGTGTTATCCATGGCAGCTTTCATGCTACGATAGCAATAGTTGTGACAGAGACTATATGGCCTGCAAGGTCTGAAATATTTACCTTCACAATAAAACTTCTGGACTGCTGATGCAGAGAAAGAAGTTCTTTGTCATGACTTATACATAATATACACATTTTGAAAATAAGAATAATATTATTATCCATTTTGTGTTACAATGAAACTCACCCAAAGAGTATTTTGGTTAGTGTAGAAGTACATAATAATTTTATAAATAAACAAATATCAGTATACTGCAGATCACATTAAAATTTAGTACTGATTGGGTACTAGATCAATAATTACAGAATGTTGGTTCAGTAATATGAAGAAATACTTTTGAAGAAAATTCCCTTTAATCATTAGGAGTTCTAAACAAATATCAATTATTATCTACATAAGTTTTTATTAGGTAACTTATGTAAATATGTGTAATAATAGTAATACACTAATATCTTGATATGTTTTTATTATTAAATAAAAATTATCACAAATAATTAACTGTAATTACTCTGTATTCCATGATGATGAATTCAACTTTGTTTGTCATTCTGATTTTGATAAAGTTCAAGCAAAATTAAGCCTCAACTTAAAGGTGACAGACATCTTAAACATGTGTGACATGTGATGGAGCCTGATATTCCATGTTCAGAAATGCAAATGTAGAGCAGATATCAGAACGTTATTAAAGGGATATATTTTTTCTAAATTTTGTATTTGTATTTAGAAAATATCCTGAATATATTCAAGAATATAAACTTTTAAAAACTACCATCTATGGAATACACAGTGTGTCTTAGTTACTTTCTCTTCACTGAGACATAATACCCAATACCCACAAGTTAAAAGACGAAAGCGGTGTTTTGGCTCACAGTTTGCAGAGAGTTCAGTCCGTAGTCAGCTGGCTCCAAGGCAACAAGGCATGGCAGAGGGGCCTGATGCAGAGGGAATAACTCATGACTTGGTAGGCAGGAAACAGAGAGGGCTCGTGGGAGGAAGGGAGGAGACACTCTCTGGTCACATGCCCGGGGACCCATCTCCTTTCACCAGGCTTCACCTGCCAACATCACATTTAGCTATAAACGCATCAGTGCATTAATCCACCGGTAAGTATTGTGCCCCTCATTGCCTCCCCAAAGCCCCATTTTTGACTGCATGAGGCTTTGGAGGAACATCTAGACATAAATGATAGCTGGGGATTTAGCTCGGTGGTGCAGCCTGGCAGGTGCAAGGTCATGAGTTTGATCTCTGGTACTATATCACAGTGTCTTTCCCCAGTCCTTGAAATATAATTTGTGTATTTCAAAGAGTTTCCTGTTGCAAAAGCTACAAAGCGTCTTCTCTTTTGAACAGTAGCCTGTTATTCAAATATGGCTATAATTCATTTTGCTGGTTTATACTGATGAAACAAAGGGTCTACTGTCTAGAATATATAAAGTACAAAAATCAGACCTCCCAAATTTAAAGACCCAATCCAAAAATGGCCACCTGAAGGAAAGACATTTCTCAGACAAAGAAGTAGAAACAGCAATTAAACCTACGAAGAAATGTTCAACATCACTGGTCATTTGAGAGATGCAAATGAAAACAACACTGAGATTCCTCATCCCGGAAAGAATGGCTGCTATCAAGAAACCAGCCAATGACAAACACTGGTGGAGCTGTGGGGAAAGAGGAACCCTGCTCCACTGTTGGTGGGAGTGCAGACTGGTGCAACCCCTGTGGAAGTCAGTATGGAGATACCCAAAAAAACTGGGATTAGAGGAATGTCTTTTTAAGAAAAGTCTTAGAGATTTTAAATGAAAATACTTCTTCAGTACTCTGGAAACATTACTGCTGTTTTCTAATGTTTGGCCATTTTAAGTGTCAATAAGCTGGTTCCGTGGCATATAAACTAGAGATTGCAGCATTTATGTCATATTCTACCTCAGGACTGTTTTCAATTACTCCTCTGTGAAATCTAACATAGGCCCTCAACTGTCACTGACGACAGTGTGAGTCTCCTTTTTTCTTTTATTGTTTTTCTTTTTGATGTTGGAGCCAGTGAAACCAAGTTTTTCTTTTTTAAATTAATGTTATTGGTACATTTTAGGTATATAGTATGATGACATTCACTATTGGAAATTTGTACCTTTACATAATCTGTCTTGGTTCTTATTTTTTCCCCATTCTCCTGACCTCCCTTCAACCCCTCCACCCCTACCAAGTTTTTTAAAAAAAAATCATCATAGATACAAAGAAGGGTAAAATCTGGTCCCATTTAACCTCAGAGCAGGAAGGAAGCTACTTAAGCCTGGTAGGTGATGCTGTTTATTCTTCTGGTCATTGGGTTTATCAATGAATTTCTAGTCAATGAGTGTGTTGCTTACCCTGTGGGCTGAAGGATCCCCCAAATACCATAGTACAGGCATTTAATTCCCCTGATTATAATGCTAACGTTCAAATATATTTTAAATTTGTTCAACTTCTTAATGCAAAGCAGTTCCCATCGATTGACTCTTAACTGAAGAAATGATCTTTGGAGCCAATGAAGGAGGAAAACAGTGCTTGTGCTGGGCTCACTGAGTAATGTCTCTGAGCCTTCATGGTGGGTAATTTGTGGAATATTTTTTGTTCGTTTTGACTACATTGGCTTTTTACTTTGGCTTTAAAATGTATGAATGATCAGGTATGAATTTATCTCAAGGCTAACAACTCTCTGTTCTGTAAATGGATAGTCAAGGAAGCATCCTCTAAGACCCTTATGGGGAAAAAGGAACACAGAGATCTCTAGGTAAAGGAGTGACGAGCACTTTATTTGCTGTTGAGTAGCTACCAACTAGACCGAGAAGTGCGAATGCAAGTGTTAGAAGCCCACTTCCATCAAAGGAAGTGGTGTCAGCTGTGAGCTTAATGCGTTTGTAAGAATAACTGGAAAATTGGCTCCCTACAAAAATTTGGAAATATACGGCTTTTTGAAAATCCCAGCGTGTTGCTCGGGAAGGACTCTGCCCTAGGCTGGTGCTTGCTGATAGAAACTTCAGCAGGCAAGTTGCCCGCAGTCGAAACTCCAGGGAAGTTAGGAGGAAGATAACAAAAGCAAACCCCTTTCATCCTGCAGTGTCATTTCCTTTTGAGATTTGTGTGTTCCCTGGGAACTCTGAGATAGAGAGATGTGGTCATCAGTTTAGCTGTCATTTACAATTCTTATAGGAGTCTGAAGTCTGTGAATGACAAGGTGAATACGCAAGCCAAAGGAGAGAGAGGTGGAGCGAGGAGAACTGGACTGAGGGCTACTGCTCCACTTCAAGTATGCTAAGCTAGTGATTTTAAATAAAAATACTTTAGGTTCCTTTTAACCTTCCATTTATACACTAGGTAACAGATTTTAAGGCAAGATGAAATTTCTTTGCTTTAAATATATGTGTTAGTGCCATAGAAGACTACTGGCATTTTCTTATTTTTGTTTTTACACAGCAAATACTTAGTGTTTGTTAATGCTGGATATTTCTCTAAGCACTCGATGGATATTCATTCATTTAATTCTTATAACAACCCCATGTTATGACCATGTTGTGACTATTATGACCATTTCTCAAATAGAGAAACAGGTGTAGAAAGGTTACATAATCTGACTTGTAGGAGCAAACAAGGCTTCATCCTTTCTATTGAAATTCAGTATGGTAAATAAATATTATTTTGTACTTAGAAGGGGAAAAAAACATTTGGGAGGTTCTGTTCTAGAGAATACAAAAAACACATAAACTAAAATCTTACCACTATAAACTGAAAAGTAGTCAACAGGCATTTAATGTATAGCTGAACTCAGGCAAGAACTGAACAGTGCAGAGAGTCCAGTGGCGTTCTGGGAGAGGGTGGGTGACAGACTGGGTAGAAGAGATCACAAATCATGGAAATTTAAGGCTTTCATTTCTAATGTTTGAAGGAAGACAGCAGACTAAGAGTTGGGCCTGCCCACAGAGGCACATTGAAACTGAAACCTTCATGTACAGTGAGGGTTCTTAAAGGCTATGACTGTAGTGAAAGTAGAAATAGAAAAATACCAGCAATTTTCTTTTGCCTGGACTACACATTTTGACTGCATTGAAAGTGCACGCTTATAACGCTCAGTCTCAGCCTGTGCTTCATGCCAGGATGAGGGCTGAGCCCCTGTGCTGAGGATTTAACAAATCATTGCTACTCTTGCCAGTGACATCTAACAGCAGAAAATGGTTCTTCTGAGGAGCGTTCCATGTACAGATGAAAAGGCTTTTAACCTGGGATTTGCTTTAAAAGAGCTCGTAATCCACTAGAAGTACCCTTATGAGAAAACTATTTACAGAGGATGAGAAACAGAGAAGCAACAAACTGGGATGTACCCTAAGAATGTGAGACATTAGAATAACTGGACATTATAAGAAAAAGTGTTCACAGTTTGTAATAGCTAAAACTTGCAAATTGCCCATCAGCTGGAGACTGGATAAAGATGTGGGATTTTCTTAATTATTTATTTATTTATATATATATTTTTATAAAGTATAGTACTACTTAGCCACAAAGAACAAGAAAATAGAGACATTTATAGCTAAATGTGTGCGCACTGAGGCCATACTCTTAAGTAAAATAAATAGGACACACGTGTGTAAATATCAAATAGTTGCTCTGGTGTGAGAAACTGAAAGTGTAAATAAAGATCAAAATGTATAATAGATAATGTGAAACAGGAAGAAAAGGTACAAAGGGGAAGAGGAAATAGGAGGGGTAGGGGAGAAGAAAGAAGGAAAACGAATAAATATAAAAAAAGAAAAAAATGGAAACAAAGTCTGTAAATAGGGAGGGGTGGAGGTGTTAAAGGGAGGACAGGGGAATGGGGAAAAAAGAAGAACCGAGATACATTGTGTAAAGGTACAGATTCCCAATGACGCATGTTGTATACCCAAAATGTACCAAAAACTTAATGAATAAAGAAAGTGTTGAAAAATAACAAAATATATAAAAGAAAAAATCAAACTGAGGGAGAAATCAATAAAAAAGACCAAGCATGGGCTGAAGATTTAGCTCAGTGTTTCCGCTGCCTGCCTCACAAGCGCAAGGACTGAAGTTCGATCGCTGGTACAAACATCAAACAAGCAAACAAACAAAAAACCCAATACCAAGCATATTTAAAAGATAATAAAATAGACTCTCTAGAAACAACAAATGAAGTCATGCAAATTGAAAACTCACTAGAAGTTTAAATAATAGATTATACATAGCTAAAATGACTAATAGACAATATGACAGGTCTGAGGAGTTGGAAGATTATAAATATGGTGTTAAAAATGAGAAGATTCAACTTCTGCCTAGTAGGACCTTGAGAAAGAAAAGAGATCGTGTATGTGTATGTGTGTGTGTGGGGGGGTGTTCAGTATCACAGTGAGTCCCAAAGGTGATAAATAAAAATGATTTCATTGATAGAAATATCACAGTAAAACTACACAGTACCAAATACCAAGTGAGAAGTCTTAAAAGCCGAAACAAGGAGGATTATTTATAAAAGAATTCTACCTTAACATTAGGCTTCTCAATAGCAAAAAGTAGCCAGAAGGTAATAACAAAAAATCTTCAACCTGGTGAAGGAAATGAGTCATCAATCTAGAAATATGTGTTCAGCCAAAATATCATTTAGGAGTTTGGAAAGGGACTTTCTATTACAGAAAGATGGAACTTTAACCTAGGAAAAAGATCTAAGAAGGAAGAGAATATAAATTTGTTACATTTTATTTAAATCTAGAAAGACATTGACTTTATAGAAGACATAACAGACACTGAATAATTTGAGGGAATTAGTTCAAGTCAAGCCCAAATCAAATCCTGTATACACGAGGTACGACAAGAGGAAAGAGCAGAGCTGCCGCGATCCACATCCACCCGCTCACCCACCTCTCAGATGTCTTCATTAGCTGAGACCCCAGTTCTCCAGCCCATTTTGAAATATGTTCAAACTTTCAGAGATCTTCATACATTCTGGGCACAAGACCTGTTTCTGATAGATGATTTCAAATCTGTCTTTTCTTTTTTTGTAGCTGTGTTTTTGAAGAACAGAAGTTTTAAATTGTGATAAAGTCCAATTTTCATTTTTTTTCCCCGTTTGAACTGAGCTTTTGGTGTCCTAAGAACTCTTCTTCTAATGTCAGATCATAAAAAAAAATTTCCCTCTTGTTTTCTTCTAAAAGTTTTATAATTTCAAATTTGACATTTAGTACTGTGATCCATTTTGAATTAATTTTTGTGTAACGTGTGTTATTCGGATGAGACTGATCTTTTTGGCATGTAGATAACCAATTATCCCAACCCCAATTGCTGAAAAGACTGTCCTTTTCCCCTTGAATTGTCTTTACATAGTTTGTCAAAATTTTGTGCACCTATTTCTATATTCTCTGTTCTGTTTCATTGATCTATCTCATCACCAATGATATACAGTCTTAATGACTGCAGTTTCATGGTAAGTTTTAAAGTTGGGGGTTATGATTTCTTCAACTTTGTTCTTTTTTCAAAATTGTTTTATGTGTTCTAACTCTTTTCCTTTTCCATACAAATTCATTTTGATCTATTTACTTTTATCTTACTGGTAGTGCTAGGGATTGAACTCTGTGCAAATACATTATTAGCTCAGTGATAGTTTATCTAGTTCTTCCCAAATTGAGCTAAATGCCACACAGTTTTAATCAAAATCAAAACAAAAATTTATATATATATATATATATATATATATAAATTTTTGTTTTGATTTTGATTAAAACTGTGTGGCATTTAGCTCAATTTGGGAAGGATTAACATCTTTAAATTGAGTCTTCCAGCCTATGAATACACTATACCTTTCCTTTATATATATTTTGATCTCTGTGATCAAAGCTTTACAGTTTTAGGAGTTATGCATTCTTTTTGCTACCCCCAAATTCATATCCTAAACCCTAGAACCTTAGAAAGGAGACAATTAGTATGAGTTCTAATCAAGCATGGCTGAGGCATTTATAAAATGAGAAATTTGAACATAAACATGGCCGGAGTGGAATCCATGTGATGACTGTAGAGGCTGGGAGATGCAGAGGCCAAAGGATGCTAAAGAGTGCCAGGAAACCATTGGAACCCCAGCAGGGGCATGGAACAGATTCCCCCTCAGGGCCCTCAGAAAACTCCCCCAACCTCCATCTTGGATGCCAAGACTCCGTAACTGTTAGATGGCACATTTCTGTTGTTTGGATCATTCAGTTTGTGCTGCTTTGTCATAGCAGCCCTAAAAAGCATACAGTATCACATTTTATTAGATTTATACCTAAGTATTTTTTTGAATTTTCTATTTAAAAGTTGTCACACTGAGTATTGCATTTGTATTTCAATAAGACAAGAATTTCTCTCAAGTTTATCAGTGTTTATGATATTTTAACTAAAAATGCTACCGTTTAATAGAACACTGCAAATTTCAGGTTAGTTATTTGGGTCCTTGCCACTACCTGTTTCTCATTTTAAGGGTGTCTTAATTTAACTTGCCTAATTCAATTTGCATGCCTACTATTTGGTCTCTCCGTTGCATAGTTGTGAAGAAATACTTAAATAAATTTATATTGATAACCTATGTTTTATACTCTCCTTCTTGAAAGCAGAATTAAAGCAAAACTCGCAGTTGTCTTACATTCAGGCTGTCAGTTACCAGAAAGGCTCTTCTTGGTCACCAGTGGTCTGCCTTGGTTGTCGTCTGACAATCCATAGTGGATCAGGCACTTGGGGCGCAGGCACTCATTGGGTAACGTGCTATATTTCTGAGTATCGTGAGTCATTTGAACGGACTTTGTTGTTCTCCTCCACCAAGCTCCAGGATGGCAGAGACAGTGTCTCTTTGGTCCCTTGTGTACCCTCAGCACATGCTCGGTCACCACACACTTAAGCCATTCTGTACCTATGAATGTAAGAAATGTTTATTTGGAAAGTAGCTGAATTGAGGAATTTCCCCATACTATTCCATTTTTATAAGCATATAATGTAGATAATTATCCATGTTGCCAGAAAGCTAAGAAATCTAAGATACTCAGTTTTTACAGGCATAACCTCAATCAGTCTTTTTTTTTTTTTTGGTACTGGGGATTGAACTCGGGTCCTTGCGCTTGCAAGGCAGGCCACTGAACCACTGAGCTAAATCCCCGGCCCTCAGTCATCTTATCTTACCAATGGGATCGTAATATTTCATTCTATTCTCATACTTGTGACCTCAGAGTTGACATGTAATATTCAAATAAGTGTAGACAACCTGAAATTTCTTAGTGAATTTAAAGTTGAGTATGCCAGGAGTTGCATGGTCAAGGATTTTGTGTTTTCCTTGCAGGAAACCTGATTTACTACTATTAAGTAAGTGAAGGTGAAAGTGTGCCAAGGAGATGTGTGCTCTCCTGAACTGGAACTACTGCACTGCATCTGAGTGTTCTCACCGTTGATGGAAGCCCTGAACGTGGATGGCATGAGACTGGATAAGTGGTGACAATGATGATTAACGTATGTCTGCAATGTCTTCCTGCAGGCAGAGTGGTACCAAAGACAGTTCAACACAGTGGATAAAAATGCTGCCCTGAAGGCCCACCAAGTGACCCCTATGCTCATTCTAAATTTTCCTCTTGCTTCCATTTTCTCTCTGTATAAATGGGTATAATGGTAGCCATCATGCAGTGTGGGAATTCACTGCAGAGATTACCGCGAGCTCCTAAGAAAAGGCTAATATGCCAACCCAGAAAATCGTTTCTATGCGGAAACTAAAGTAAATAGAGCAGGTCAACTTTCTAACACTTATTTCCTGCGACGTGAACAGTTAAAAAGTCAGGATTCTAATTTGGTAGAGTAAGATATGTCCATGTAATTGTGGCTCCATGAAAGAGTTCTCCTTGGATATTTGGAGTTAAACATAGTGAGGGCTCAGGAAATGCTGACTTACAAACATTTCATGAATAAGTCATTTATCATCACATATTCCTGCATGATAGGGGAAACATTATCACCCTCACCTGCCCATTCTGGTTTGATAAATGCTAATTGACTTTATCTGACTTTCAAAGGAACTGTAGGAAGTGGGTTGGTTGCATCCCTTCTTATTAATTTGGTTTGAGTAGTTCTGACTTTCACCTAACTCTAATGAAGAGCTTCTACTTGATGGCCTCGTGTTTGCTTTACACCTCAGTACTGTTGGGAATAGTATGAAGATGAGCTCCTCCTCTAAACAGGAAGAGCAATGGGAAATTCAAGGGAGTCAGCATGAAATGATAATGGAAGAGTGGAAATAGTGATGGTACGGACGTCCATGGAACCGCGGACATCACAATGGTCCAGTGGAAACAACAATCACCAAAGACATGATGATCATCCTACATATTTTATTATCATAGAGATTAATAAAAATTTGCATTTTGGCATTTAATGTGAATTTTGTCACTTTTAGGCAAATATGCAATGAACACATAAGACAAAACTATCTTTGTACATGTATGGATTCCCTGCCTTAATAATTAATAAACCAACATGTATTAGGGGAGATGGATGTTCTCTCCTTCCAAATTTTGTCCAGTATGTCAATTACTTGATTTACTATGAGTTATTGGACTTAACAACTATGCTTTGTGGAATAAATAATTTTTATTTCTATAATGGTTGGGTGGCCTTTGTCTTTGAGGCTTTTTCCTACTTTAAGTGTTGAAATGATTGAAAACACAGTAAATGTTGATGGTGGAGAACCAATTCACTGTAATTATTTGTAATAAATTAACCTCTGGGCAAGGCTGTGCTTTCATGTGCTTGTGACCTGTGCTCAGGGACCTGGAGCACAGAAGAAAATGAATCAGACTTTGCCTGATGGTTCTCCATTGCTCTGTGGTCTTAGCCTTGCCAGGGGCTCTGCTCCCTACACTGCTGTCAAAGAAAAGGAACAGTCAGGTGGCCAGTGGAGAAGGGTGCTGCATGCCTAGAGCCCTCCCTAAAGAATAACCTGGGGGTTCAGGCAGCTGAAAATCTTGACGCAAAATCCAAGTTGGAAGATGCCTGAAAGGGCATGGAACTGTCCACCGTTCCTTTACGCTAAGTCTGCAGCATTGTTCTACAGAAGCAGTGGAGGTGCATCTCAAGTTTCTACCAGAAGCTATGCCAGTGACTTAATAAAAAGTCCACAACAGCAACATCACTAGGATAAAATTTCTGTGTAGAGGAAGGTAAAAAAGTCAAAGCTGTGGGGAATGGAAGCAACACAGAATAAGTTATCGCGCTACTGTTTTCTGAGGGATCCTAAACTGTGGTAAGTACCTGTGATAAGCATCTCAATTTCTAGCTTCTGATACAAGTTACTGCCACCTGGTGTGATTGGAAATGAACCCAGAAGAGCTGGCAACTCCTCATGTGCCACTGTGAAAGATTCTATTTAGCAGATAATATCAGTCTCCAAGCCAAAAAGGTTATTTTTTCCCAGTTCGTTTTGTCACCTTCCTTTTGGACACTGCTCCAGAACATCTCTGTTCCTCAGAAGATCTGCTCCTGCTCCTCCTATTCCAGCTTTCACCTGTAGTTTGGGATGTAAGAGTCAAGCCTTATTTGCACCTAGAAGGAGATTGAGCCAATAAACTCTGGATTATTCAGTAGCTTGCTTTTTTAGGTGGAAGGGGTGCTGCAGAAACACCTCACCTGGAATTCTCTTTCTATGGTGTTTCTGTTCTGCCTGACCATCAATTCCATTCCCAATCCCATCTTGGATTTTCAAGAAACAAATGGAGGGAAATAAAGAGCAGAGAGGGCAGATTCATGACAGAATTTTTTTTAAATCAAGATTTCTTTTGCAATCCCATCTAACTAAGGATAATAGAATTTCAAGAGATAGTAAAAGCCACAGAATGACATTTTCTATGAGCCAGATTCACTGATGAGTTAGCTGCTGGTTGGCTACAGTTTAAAAAGATACTTTCTTGACCACTGTGAAGCTCTACGCAAGATGATGGGCACAAGGCTGCCTGGAGATCACCGCCCAAAACAGCTTCAGCAAACGTCAGGGGAGCCAGCTTGGGAACCTCAACCACTCTGTCCCTAGGCCCAGCAGACTGGCCAGGAAAGATGGTATTTTGAAAGTCGGTTGTGATCTGCTATGTAGATCAACCAAAGCCCAGGCCTCTTCTGAAGAGATCTTGACAAATGCTCTAATTCAACTGAGATCCAAAGAATCTCCCTTAGAAGATGAGACCATCCGGTTCCCCCTCATATGGCTGTGACTGGGAGGTTTACATCAACTATGGAGGGATGACTGACTGTGTCTGCTGTTTTCCTAAGTCTGGATCCAAGTGTGTAGGGCTGTTCTCGGATGCCCTTTCTTCGCTTGTAGGAGCTCAGGTCAAGGAAAGTGTATGTGTACACTCTCCCTGCTTGCCCACAGAAGGGTAAGTCAAGGCCCTTCCATTTATTTTCTCCAAAAGCTACTGAAAGACCAAGGTAGGAGAGCGGACAACACCTACGCACTTCCTAAGTCACTCTGGCATGACTGATGAGAAGGAAGTAAAAAATGTTGATTTCTTATACCAAATCTATTGCTCCCTAAAACAAACTAAGCTATGGTCTCCAGAGTCAACTCTCCTATCTCTTCTAACAAGATGCCATCTCCTGTTCACAATTCTATTTCAGAAAGGTATAATATTTAATTAGTTGTTTAGGAGGAAACATAATGAACAGAATTGTATCAAGTAACACTGTTGTTTTATTTACACGTCCTCAAGTGAGAGTACTTCTCTGTGTCATTCAAAAGGTGGTTTAATAGAACCCAGAGAAGCCAGCTCAGCTGCCAGAGTAGGCTAAGCCTGAATGGATTTATTTCAGAATGTCCTGTTGCTTTGTCCTGACCCCATAGTAGAAGTTCTCTAACATTTGTTTTGTTGAGTTAATAGTTACTAATCATATATTACAAAATTAAACTTAGTGATTCCAACTTAGATACCTTCATTGTTAACATAAACCAGAGATAAATTATGTCTAATCAATGAAATGGTTTTAATACATGGCCCACCAGTTATGAGAACCATTTAATATATTTAAGCATACTGTGTAATTGATGGGCACCACGTAATTTGTATTGTAGTATATTGGGCTCGACTTGTGAAAACATTCTAACTTGCATGGCCCTTCACGGAGGAAGAGGAAAAGAAAAAGAAAAAGACATTTTCAGTTTGGTTAATACTTTCTTTGAGATATAGCTTGGATGTAGTAAGAATAAAATCCTTAGAAAAACACTTGGTAAAACTGTTATCGAAAAGAATGACAAGGACTTTCTCCCGCCCTCCAAAGGCTAATTCCCAAACAAAATCTCAGCCTGAAATTTTAAACTGTCCCCTGCAGACAACTGCCACTTCCCAAACAGACTGTCAAGTGCACAAAGAGCAGAGTTTAGTCAAAGTTCATTTTCAGGTCACCCACCCTGGACCCATCAATCTGGACAACCTCTGGGTAACCTCTTCCCAGCTTGCAAACTGGCGCGGGAGTCTTTGCAACCTAATCAGAGCATGCAACAATTAATTTGTCTTAAATAGGAAATTAAACAGTCCTGCACAGTGTGGAAAAGGGGCCAGAAAGTGGGTCTCGAGGTGCACTCACAATTTCTACTTGGAAGTCCTCCCCCCAGCGTGCAGGGAGGTGGAGGCAGATACAGAAGAGAAATAATTGTGTAGGGCACACACAGCAAACCCCCACAACAAAATGCATGCATAGACAGAAGAGAGAGGTAACCTGAGAGCCAGCTGTCAGTGGTTTCAATGTTGCCCGGGAACACCTGTCTTTCATGAGTGTGAGTGAGTGCTGGGAAAAAATGACTTTCCAAATCCAGCGTGTTGTGTTCTAACCCAGAAAACTCAACACTGCGGTCCTTGACTTGAACTTACTTTTGATTGTGCCCTGGACTTGCATTCATGGGGTAGAGGTTCTGTCATGAGAAACCGGGGAAAACTGTCTGATGGGGAGTTCTCTGGTAGTCTGTGCTGTTTGTCAATCCACAGTGAATCGAACCATTGTCTTCCAAAGATACCATTTTGACATAATTAGAGAAGTCGAATGGTTAGCATTAGCAGTGCACACAGGAAATTTTGAAAAAAAAGATAGGATTCTATTTGTTTCTTAGCAACAGAAAAATGTAAAATTCATTACTGTCGTATCAAAAACTGTGATATCTATCTATCTGTCCTAATTTTATTGTGATAGATTTCATAATTTAAAAGTTATTCTTTACATAAAAATGGGAATTAAAAATCATGGCATTATATCTTAAATGTGAGGAGGTGATCAAATTTATAAAAGCCTTTATCTATTTATTGTGATACATTATGCATTTATTAAGTAAAATGGTCTGCTATGTATGTGGTAAAGAATGAAATTTAAATAATAAAGTAAAGGTAAAGAGACAATTGAATGAGAAGCTGTTCAAAGTAATAAGAGTTGGTAAAACCTAAAAAATTAAAGCATATTGGACAAGGAAATCTATCTATGGTAACACAGTATCAAGGGAAAAAAGAAATTACCCTCAAATTCATTGTATATTTACCATAGATCCAAAAACAAATCCTACATCTTTGAACATTAAAAATTCTGACCTGGGTAGGGTAGGGGTAAGGAAATAAGGGAAAAGAAAAAAACATGAGAAAAGTAGAAAATGGAAACAAAGTCTTTATAAATAGGGGCGGGTGGAGGGGGTGAAGGGAGGGCAGGGGATGGGGAAAAAATGAGAACCAAGGTCTGTCATGTAAAGTACAAGATCCCAAAGGTAAATGTAACTGTATTGTATACTTAAAAAGTACCAATAAGCTCAATAAAAAAGAAGAAAACAAAAAAATAAAAATTACCAAAAAAATTCTGACCATTAAATTACTATTCAATATTAAATCAGTAGTTCCAACTGGTCCATATCACGCTCATTTTTAATGCTACCATATTACTCCTACAAGACAGTCAATTTTTTTCCCTCTGAAAATAAGCAATGATCTTATAGTCTGGCTTTTTTTCTATAGTCAGTTCATTGAGATGTAATTGATATTCAGTAAAATTCACCCTTTTAGCTGTACAATTCCATGAGTTGTACTAAAAAAATACAAGTATGTGATTCAAACCGCTACAAATATCAATAAATATTGAACACTTCCCTTGTCCCCCAAATTCCCTTATGCTTCTTTATAGTCAATTTATGGCTACCACCAGTGTGATTAAATTTTAGTTTTGCTTTTTCAGAATATCATACAAATGGAATCATTCATGTAATTATTTGCCTTTCTTCCACTTAGCATAATGAATACATGTACTCAGTAGTTTGCTCCTTTATGTTACTGAATAATATTTCACCACATAGATGTACAGCAATTTTTTAATCTGTTCATTGGCTGATGGATATTTGGATTTTTTCCAATTTTTGGTGATTATGAATAAGGCTATTATAAATATTTATGCACAGGTCATTGTGTGAACATAAATTTTAATATCTTCTGGGGAAATACCCAGGAGTAAGATTGCTGATGTGTTTAACTTTATAAGACTGTAAGAAAATATGAAATGAATCTCGAAAGTAGCTATACCCTCTAGCATTCCATCAGCAATATTTGAGAGCTCTAATTGTTCCCTGTCTTTGTTAGCACTTTGCATTGTTAGGTTTTGAGTTTCAGACATTTTAATGTAGGCATAGTAATATATCATCATGGTTTTAATTTGTGGCTTCCTAATGGCTAATGAGGCTAACATTTTTTTAAAATTTTAATTTTTTTTTTTTTTTGTACCAGAAATCAAACTTGGGACCTTGTACTTGTACGGCAGGCAGCAGAACCACTGAGATAAATCCCTGGCCCTTGAACACTTTTCATGTGCTTCTTTGCCATCCATATTCCTTCCTCTGACTCCTCTCATAACTTGCCATGCTGTGAACAAGTGCCAGTAGTTGTCCCCTGTACACCACTTGTTTAATGAAAAAAAACTCCCCTTCCTTCCTTCCTTTCTATTTTTTCTTTCTTTCTTTCTTTCTTTCTTTCTTTCTTTCTTTCTTTCTTTCTTTCTTTCTTTCTTTCTTTCTTTCTTTTTCTTTCTTTCTTTCTTTTTCTTTCTTTCTTTTTCTCTTTCTTTCTTTCTTCCTTCCTTCCTTTTTCTTTCTCTTTCTTCTCTTTTTCTCTTTCTTTGTATTTCTCTCTCTCTCCTCTCTCCTTCTTTCTTGCTCTCTTTCTTTTCCTTCCCTCCCTCCCTCCCTCCCTCCCTTTTTCTTTTCTTTGATATTTTGAGACAGTCTCACTGTGCATTGTATACCAGCCTTGAACTCACTATGTAGCCCAAATTGACCTTGGCCTCTCAGTCATCTTCCTGCTTCAGGTTGCCAAGTGCGAGTATTGTTTGTTACAGGCATGGACTTCCACCTGGATCAACAATGCATCTTTCTCTCCTCGACTATCGCAATACCTCTTTATCTCTATGCCATCAGTTTTATATTGATATTAGTATTATTGATTTAAAAGTGCAAATGTGACGCTGAAATCTTCTGTTTAAAATTTTAGTGGCTTGCTATTGCCTATAGCAAAAGATACGAAAGGTTTGGCATATCATAATAAGCATTCACAGCCTCCTCCTCCGCCCTTTCATCTTCATCACCTGCTCTGCTCTTCCCTCCCCTTCCTCCCCTCCCTTCCCTTCCCGTTTCTTCCTCCCTCTCCTCCCACAGAGCGCTTCTATGGGAATCACCCATCCTTCTCCTTCTCAGAGCACAAAGTGGTTTTGCTTTGTTGGATTTCAACAGATTTCTTCTTTTTGTCCCAAGGCCACATGTTATTTCCTAAAACATTCACCCTCACTTCAGAAGGGACTTACACGTTTTCTCCCCTGTGCTTCCTTGGGACTTTATTCTTTCCTTTATTTCTGTAATTTCTTGGGTCATGTTTTTCTCCTATAGGATTCTTGAAGAAGGTGATGACTACAAGTAGATGACTATAAATGATATCTGAGGATTTCACATTTGAAACGACTCCACTGTGTGATAAAAATAATCTGTGATTTTTTTTTCAGTGTTAAGGTTCTTTACTAGAGGTAAACACAACACAAAACCGAGTCATTTTTAAAACACAAGGTCAATGACACAGGGTCTGAAGCTAAGCTATTAATAAAGCAACAGGAAACTTGTCATTCTGTATTTCAAGGAAAAGTGGATGCAAAAAATAAAAGGAAAAAGAATTGCTAGGAATACCTGAGCATAGATTTAAAAGTGTTTATGCAGAGCCAGTTACCATAGTGCACTGAATCCCTTCAGAATGGCAGACAATACCAAGCTACAGTCAGTGGAAATAAAGATTTAATTTTTCCTATTTAGCCCTGCTCTGTCAAGAAATCCTGCATAGAATATAAAGAAATGAAGCCAGCAAGGAAAGGAGTAGTGGTTATTTTAACATTTAAAGGTTGGCAAGCAATGATGTGAGGGAGATTGAGGTGATCTGAGGTAGAAAGGGAATTAGGAGAGTGATGTGTTAATTAAGCCAAAGAGGGAAAGCAGCTAAGTTCAAAGGAAGAGGCCAAGGAAATTAATATTAAAAAGAGTGCATAGGGCTTGGTCAATAGAAGGCTTTGCCTGAGTGATTTCTGACTTTTACGGCAGCCATTAGCCTTATACAGGTTTGGGAGGAGCAAGTTATTTTTAACTCTGACTTAGCAGACCATGAAGCTTTGGATTCACAGAGTTTAGAGACCAAACCTATAACACGAAAGATACCCTTGAAGACTTTCCTGGCCATAAAAACAGCAGTCTCTTAAAATGATTGCAAGTGATAACCTTCAGTCTATAAATTAATGAGAGGAAATGGGGACATAAATTTTAGCAACTTTGTATCATTATGAATTTGTGTAAAGGATTTGGTTAGAAGAAATAAAGACTTGAGACCACGTGGTACGTGAACTATGTTTCCGGATAAGGACATGGCTGAACAAATGACTTCTTGTTTAATCACCTGTTCTATTTTTTATGATTTAATACATGAATCTCTTTTATATGATTGCATTTTAGATTTGATTGATTTTGGTTTTTAATTGTTAAATATGGGATTGATGAGACTTAGTTTTATGGGAATATAATTGGATATAAATTAGGCTTTGGTCAAATTTAAATTGAAAATATACTAGGCAAATTCCTCCAAACTTCTTTTTTCCTTTTGACTCAGTTTCTTCATTTGCAAAATTAACGTGTGGGGCTCAATGACCTTGAAGGTCATTATGAGGTCTAATAGTTGAAGAGTTTCACCTTACATAGAGGAAATAACTGGTTAATCAAATCTTTCATTTTTCAACCGATTATTTTGGCTTCTGCAGGCTGACGAAGAGAACCCCTTCATCCACAGCTATTTGCATCCATTGCGGAGACACTGTCTCACGCTGATGGGGCGCTGTGACCATATCGCACCTTACACGGAATGATGTGCTTCCTCCAGGGGCCCAACGGCAGCGTGAAACAGGGAGGCCAGAACACCCGGGGCTGTCTGTCCTAATTACCCAACTTGAAATGTTGTAAAATCGCATCAATTTTTAAAATTGCTTGTGATCTTGAGCAGACGTGGTACCCGGCCCTTCCAGGTGCCGCAAGGATGCGGCCGACAGGTGCTCCCGCTGCAGCATGGGGCGCTGCCGCCCAGCTGCTTTCCGCTCTCAGCTCCCCGCCAGAGCCAGCTGCCTCTCAGGTCATTCGCTAGGAGGATCCCAGCAGGATCCCCAGCTGCGGACTGTGCGACCTCCACAACCTGAAGAGGCAGACTAAGGGCCACCCTTCTTTACCCGTGGTGGAGATTTCAAGATATGATCAGTTGTCCTTTGGAGGACGAGTTCCGCCATGCCGCACACCACTCGGCCCTCTAAAATTTTTACTGTTATGTGAGGTCCCCGAATAGCTGTCAGATTTGTCCTCCACATTCTGGCACAAGTGTGAGTTACCAAGACCTCCACCTATTTGCTTATTCTCAGTCACCCGATCTTATTAACCTGATGTGGTCAGCACAGTGGATCAGTGTGACGTTTTGCGGAAAGTTCAGATGATCCAATTGATTCTTTTGGACATGATGACACTGGGTATGGTTAACATAGCCCAGAGACAAGACTACATGTGCATGTTTGTTTGTCTTAAGTGAATGTGAACTGCTCAAATCGTTCCCCACCTCCTTCTTCTAACACTGTCTAGGTCTGGTCCTACTCTCCTGGTTCCCACTGCTGTGTATCTGTTGGGCCTTGCAGCTCCATCAGCACGATTTTCCTTTACTCTCTCAGTAGGAGCAGAACTTCCTTGGCCAGTTTATGCTGTGATTTCACCCTAACACCTACTTTGGTAGCCCGAGAAGGAAGTAAGCACAGATTCTGCAGATATTTTCTTCCAAGGTGGAGACTGCTGTGCAACTGCGAGGAAAAGAAGAGAATTAATCTTTAGCATGAAGGAAGGGGCCACTCCTGCAGATCTGGAGGGTTCAAGGACTTCTAAGGATTCAAGCTTTTCAAGAGTATTTTTTAAGTCACTTTTCTCACACTGAGATGCAATGCCAGACACCCACGACTTAAAGGAAAAGAGGTTTATTTTGGCGCATGGTCACAGTCCCTGGCAGGAATGGCAAGGCAGGGGACATAGTAGAAATAAGCTGCTCAAGTCATGGTTTGCAAGAGGCAGAGAGAGAAGGAAAGAGCCAGGAAAGGAGAGTCACCTTCCAGATCACACCCCCAAGTGACTGCCTCTTCCATCCAGACCCTACTTTTTAACAGCAAATCAGCTTCTGCCCAATCACCATCCAAAAGCCCTGTCTACAGGTTCATGGAGCCTTTCGGAGGCAATTTGGATCTAAAATACAATGTGCCTGAACTCCAGTGTTTCCATCCTGTGTTTCATGGTCCTGTTCTATCCCCATCTGGGTCTTGACCTTGGAACAGCAAACCTCCCGGGACTGAGAGTTTAGAATTTTCCATAAATATATCATCTCCTAAATAAATTCTGGGCCTGATATTTAACTTTCATTGCCCCTTAGCTTCAAAAGATTAGAGACTTTTATATGTTGCCTAGGAGGTTCCCTGGCTTTGCCTTAAATTAATGATCAGTTTGTTTTTACTTTTTATTATAATGTCTACTATTGAATCCTCTAGACTTCTTGAATACCTGAGATAGTGCCCATGCTAATGCATTGCTTTCTACTAGCTCACCCCTCCTGAATGTTTTAACAATGGAACTGTCACAGCATGTTAGTAGTTATTACTAATATACCTAGAGCCAATGAAAAGATCGTCTGTGCAAGCTGCTCAACGAGCGAACGAATGACCCAGCCCCAACTTTCATACATATATGTATAAACAGACAGACAGACGACACACACACACACACACACACACACACACACACAAATTTATTATGGGAATTGGCTTGTGCAATTACAGAGGCCTAGAGGTCCCTCGATATGCCATCTGCAATCTAGACATCTGTTATGGCTTATTTCTAGATGTCCCCTTAAGGCCATATGTACTCATAGCTGGGGCATTTCAGAGGTGACTGGATCATGGTTGTGTGATGTTGGATCATGGGAGTGAGATACTAGATTAGCCCAGTAATGGCTTTATAGCTGGGTTTGATGTCGGGAGGTGAGCTCTCAGGAGAAGAACTGGGTCACTGTGAGCGTGGCCTGGACATACATATGTCCCTCCCACTCCCTCGAGCACTGCTGCTTGCTGCCTACCATGCCATGGGCTGTGTCTCCTTTGTGATGCCCTCTGCCATGCCACCCTGTCTTGGAGCCAACTGACTGTCAAGTGAAACCTCTATAACCTGTGAGCTAAAACAAACCTCTCTTCCTTTTTTAACTGTGGGTGTCAAGTATTTTGCCCGAGTAATGAGAATATGACCAAGGTAACACCCAGGAAAGGAGGTAAATAATTCAGCCCAAGATTGAGGCCTGAGAATGGGAGTGGGACGGGCAGTGTCCCATGTAAGTGTCTGAATCTGAAGGCCTAATAACCAGGAGTGCTGATCTTCAAGGTGAAGATACTCATAGTTGTGTTAGCAAACACACACACACACACACACACACACACACACACACACACTGGGAGAGGGAGAGACAGGAAGAGAGAATTGATTCATCCCTCTTTTTCTTCTACTTTTTATTCTCCCTGGGCCCTCAGTAGATGGAATGATATCCTTCCAAATTGTTGGACAGATCTTCATTCCTCAGTCTATTGTTCAAAATGCTAATGCCTTCCAGACACACACACACACACACACACACACACACACACACACACACACACGCATGCACACAAATAGTGCATCAACTATTTGAATATCTTTATTTTTATTATTAGCACATTTCCAGTACATGATATTTACATCCCTGGTGGGAAATCAATCCCTGTGTATACCGTAACACATCTTAATTCCCTTTTTGACCCCCTTTTCCTCCCCTCCTCCTCTTGATCTTCTTCTCTTTTGAGAATTATCTATCTTTCTGCTTCCTATTATCTGTCTCTTATGCACAAAATTAACCATCAGAGCATATAAAGGAGTAAGGGAAGCAAGATCGGGCCAGAGGAACAACTGAATCACAGTGCATCTGCCCAAAAGGCCTCAGTAGATCATATTGGGCCCTGCTGAGGTGGTCGTGGCCTTTCAGGGCCACCCCAGTTTGAGACTGGGTCCTACACCTTTGTGCTCTCACACGAATAAGTTGTTAAGTGAAAGTTGCCAAGTAAAACTGTGGGCAAGTGACTCTCTTCTACCAAAGGCAAATTTTCCAGAAGAACACTCTTTCATCAGGAGAAAATAGCTAACACTCCTGGCAGATAGGTGAGTAACTGTGGTGGTCCCCAAGGGATGTCTTGGCATTACTACCATGTCCGCTACAGCTGCTGTAGGAAGTGATGATTTAGACCACTTTAAACTTGTTCTGATTTATCTATTATATTTTACTACTATTTCTAAAAATCAATTTTTAAAAAATTTACCAAAAAAGTTAAACTTGAAATTTCATTAAAATCAGCACACAATTTCTTTTCCAATTTCCAAATTTCTAATAGTATTTTTTTACTCTCTGATTTTTAAACTACATTTTCTCACAATTGAGGTAACTAGAGAAATTGATTTGGGTATAAGTAACTAAGCAGAAAGGTCAAGGTCAGAGAAGAAAATTCTGGCCGCTTAGAGCCTGCCATACCTCTGGTTTAAAACTGAGAATATTGTAGTATTTTACCCATGGTTCCTCCCGAGGGAGACGTAGGCCACTCCAATCAGGACCAAAGCATACATTGCCCCAGCTGCTCGGAGTGCTGGCTGCTGTGGCACACAGATGAATTCCCTCTCCACGAACTGCTCCTGAGCAAAGGAAACCACTTTGCTGACAGCTGTGCCCTCCTCCTATTCGGTGGCATATCTGATCACATGACTGGATAACATGGGGTACAAAGGTTCAGCACTCTCACCTTACTCGGGATTGTTCTGAAGGATCATCTCAGCTAGGGGTCCCACAGGGAATGCCAAGAACTTTATCCTAATTATTTCATAATTCTAACTTTCCCTTTGTCCATTTCAACTTTCCCCTTTACCTTACATGAACTGCACTTGAGAATATCACCCCATAAATTTCTTGTAGGAAAATACCCATCTCAGGATCTTCTAAAAATTCTAACTGATATTTAGTGTCTATGGGAATTTCCATATGGTTTCCATAGTGGTTGTATCAGTTTATATTCCCACCGAAAATGTAGGAGGGCTCCTTTCTGCCAGCAGCCTCTCTGGCATTTGCTGTTTCTTTGAGTTCTTGATGATAGTCATTCTTTCTGTAGGAAAATGAAATCTCAGTGTTGTTTTGATTTGCATTTCTGTAATGGCCAAGAATGCTGAACACCTGTCAATTTTATTTGCATACTTCATAGCATTAATTCTAAGTCCTGATGTGTTTAAGACAATCTGATTTAGATGTCTTTTTATGGGAAAAACTTTAATAATATCTCTTTGCATTCCCAAAGTTCTCCTAGAGGGAGAATAAAATTTATCAGATTTTATATATATATATATATATATATATATATATATATAATGATTTATTTAATGCTTTCCTATTACAGAGTTTTGGCTTTGGCAACTTTCTACTGCAACACTGTGCTTTATATTATCATTTTTTCCTCCTGAAAATATGCAGGCTCTGTAAAGCAATTGCACTCAACTTTTAGAACCACTATACAATCAACAAGATACATGTGGCCTCTTGTGAGTCACTTGAGTCAGGCTGGTAATGAAGAAACTCCTTACAGACAGGAGCACCTAACAGCTAACATAGGGGATCATCTGATTCAACCATTTATTTTACTTCTTTATTCATCTCTTGGTGATCATATACATCTTTTTCTGTTTCTGTCAACATCCTAAAGCAAATTTCTTTTCCTTGAGAGGTATAAATTTTTCCAGGCTTCCTTAGAAATATTTTAAAAGAGAAGTACCTCTGGAGGCCACTACCTCAACTTCTAAATCATTAAAAAATATCTTTTAGAATCACCTAAAATGTTTCTTATCTACTTCCTTACAAAAAAGCATCTGGAAACAAATAATACTTTGTCTTACGTCTGTATTTTTTAATTTTTTAATTTTCCTACTTTCACAATAAGTGTGTATGTTTTCAACAATATGATCATCAATATAGGTTTTGGTGTCTTATGCACAAATATAATCTAATGTTATATGAAGAAACTTATTTTGAGCTAGCAAATTGGGGATTGACAATAATTTCAAACAGTACCACATTGTAATGTTTTAGAGTGAGGGTAACTACACAATGTGTTCAATTTATCCAAGTAAACCTTAGTTAAACCTTAGTTAGATGAGACTGTATCATTAGTAGCTTGTTCCATTTTATTTCTCTTCCTTCTTTCTATTCGCAAATACTTAACAGGACTGTAACTTGCTGCTGATAGAAAGAGGCACTATGTGCCAGGGACACAAATGTAGTGTACATCAGTTTGACTTCACTAGAAGAACTGATCTAATATATTAAAAAATATGATTTGTAAGGTATTTTCCTTTACGAAGTAGGCTTACAAAGGTCACCACAGGAATCAGGGGTGGAAAAACAAAATGGCCATCTGAGCACTGGAAAGGAGAATCCAGTCAAAGGTTGAAGGTTTGGAGCTCACTGAGAATTCCACTGTGCGTTCCTGTTGGAAAGCCAAGTAGTCTCCATTAGAAGGCTGAGGAGTCTGCTCTGAAGGCCAGAAGGAACAGAAAGGAATGTCCAAAGGGAATCAGGAGCTCCTTTGGAAGCAATGGAGAGACTCCCTTTTCTTTCCCTTTTTATTCTGTCCAGAGTACAAATCTTTTGGTTGGTGTGGTTCACATCAGGGTGGGTCTTCCCTGTACAAGCAGTAGACTAATAGAGCGTGCAAGTTATGGTAGTATATATTGTCATCACAGTGTATTAAGCTAGTTTGTTAGAAATTGAAGAACCATTATCTTTATATACTTTAATGTGATAGAGGAAATACACACTAACCAAATCACTTAGTTATATCCAGTTCTACTTTGCAATAAAGAAAATCTTATTTGTGGATTGTATAAAACACTAGCAAATTTAAAGGACGCCTTCCCTCAATCCTTTCCCAAGGGAGTATCAGGGACCCATGGAGGGTCAGAAATGTTCAGTTCAGAAGGTCTTGGAGGCTTGATAAATTTTGTCTATGTCATACACCAAGAGGAGTAATAAAGAACTTTTATCATTAAGAAATAAAAGGATATTTTATATCTTAATTAAATAATTTGTTTGGCAGTAATGTCGACTGACATTTCCTTGAGAAACCCTGAGTGTGATCCAAAAGGATTTATAGCATAGCTGAGAAGGGTGTCTCACTTGTTCTCGTGTGAAAAAAGAAAAAGCATCATCCTCAGTGTTAGGTCCAGTGCAAGTTGTCTAGTTTAAAAGTGACCAAGGAAAGAGGGAAAATGCTGAAGAACATTGTGACTGTCGGGAGTCACATTTCTAAGGATATGACACAACAACATGAAGCCTACCTCTTGGGTTAGTAGAATATGATGGGAATTTTGACCTAGATGATCCATCAAAAGATTTTTTTCCCATATCAAGCTATCAGATGAACCATCTTATTTATCTTTTGGTTCTTCCTTTAGGAGGCCAAGTGTGAGTGAAAGCAAGGGTAAAATTTCAAAAAACTTGGACTAACCTCACCTTCAAGACCCCGCAGATTTGCTTTTTCTGCTGATTACAAGATAGTTCCAACTAATTTTTTCTTCCATAGAACTCCCCAGCCCCTAGTAAATATGTAGTAACTATGAGAATAGCATTCTGGCCATTAATATTTTCCTCCGGTTTCTCTCCCAGGCAGACAGCCTATTGCAATGGACCCTAAGGATAAGGTTAAAAGGTAACATTAGGAGAATACTGGAGTTGAAGATGTTCACAATTCAGTCAAACAGAGCAAGCTGGTAAAATCACCACAGTGCATTCCGTTCTTATTACAACAAAAATTATGAAAATGGCGAATTTCTTTCCAGGATATCAGAAAGTATATACTGGGTGTCTAATGCACGCCGATGGCTCAGTTTGTTATTAAAGAAGTCTGTCATTAGCATGTTTACTCTACTAGATCACTTGTATTTCTATCTAGGTGTCTTTCCAGTAAAAAGAAAGAATGAATTGCAGGCCTGCTGATTTTAAAATTGCAAAAGGACATGAACATATAAATATTTAAAGTAAAATGAAAATGTGAAGTACTTGTGTTAAAAGTCACAGTAATTGGTGATAGATGATCGGAAAAGAATGGAGTCCAGAGCTAGACATTAAACACTAAATAGATACGACTACTAGAAAACAATATGAAAATGATCTATATGATTTTGGCATGAGGAAAACTTAGATAAGAGCAAAAAGCCTTAATTATGAATGATGATACTAATGAAGGAGACTATATTAAAATTAAGAGTTCATCAACACCATCACAAGATGCTATGAACCGAGTGAAAAGGTAGGTCGTATAATGGGGGAAAATATTTGCTATAATGCAGTTGGCAGAGGTCTCATTCTTGAAGTCTAGAAGTGATGTTCTACAAGTCAGTAAATAAAAAACTGGCACTCCAACAGAAGAATTAACCCTTGAAGAGGAACTTATGCAGACAGCTTATCGCCAAGTGGTCAACATATATAAGAAATGCTCAACACACACACACACACACACACACACACAAACACACACGCTATGCAGACAGCTTATCGCCAAGTGGTCAACATATATAAGAAATGCTCAACACACACACACACACACACACACACACACACAAACACACTCAAGTTCAAGTTTTTGAACCAACAGGAGAAATGTAAATTAAATCCATTCCGAGACATTCAACAAAATAACTAAAATTTAAAAGGACTCATGCAGGGCAATAAGAACACTTTATATTTTGCTGATAGGAGTTTAAGTTAAAAAAAAAAACACTTTGGGAAATTGTTTAACATTATCCACTAGAGTTGTACATACCCATAACTTATTACCTAGCAATTGCAGTTCTAGAACTATGGTAAACAGAAATTGACACAAAAGTGCAGAGACAAGGATGTTCATGGTAGCATTACCCATAGTTGCCACAAGCTGGGAACAGTTGATGTTTGAGAACAGTAAATTGTGTAAATAAATTATGTGAATTATACATTGAAATACTATATTGCGATAAAGAGACACAAGCTTCAGTTAGAGGCAACAGCAATCAATTTCAAAAGAAGAAAGAAAACAAATACAAAATAATATATATTGTTTACACCCGCTATATAAGGTTTCAAAAGAAGTAAATGCTCTTAACAGGGTAGTGGTTGACCTTGCGGGAGGGCGTTGGAGGAGTCACGAGGGGTTTTCTAGAATACTGCATGTCTTTTCTTCCTTGACCCAGCAATGTTGGTGTAATATTTTTGCTTTGTGATAATGCACTGATTCACATGTGAGTGTATATATTATCCAGAATCTGAACCTATTATCTCCAAAGCTACTGCTAATGTACTTGTCTAAACCATCACCATTACCATCTTTTTGATGTAACTTAGGAGAGCTTTTTTTATTTTTCTCTCTGTTTTTGTGCTTAACCTCCTTTAATGCAATGTCAACAGTTACCAGAATGCTGTTTTTCAAATGCGATCCGGTTATATCAAACTTCTGCAATGACTCCATACTTCACCCAGAGCAAAAACTAAGGTCTGACAACCACCTATAAAAGTCTAGAACTTCTCTATCTTCGGTTACCTCTGTGTAGTTATCTCCCTGTGCTATGGTTTAGATTTAAAATGTCCCCCCAAAGTCTTATGTTCAGAGTGGGGCTATCACAAGGCTATTGGCTCACAAGGGCTCCAATTTTGCAAGTAGATGAACCCACTGATGAGATCAAAGTTTGATGGCTTTGTTGAAAGGTAGCAGAAGCTCATCGGACGGGGTCCAGAGGAAGGAAGGGAATCACGGAGTGTGACTTTGGGGACCACATCTGGTACACGGACCCTTTCCTCTCTGGTTCTTTCATTTTGTTTTTGCTTCAAGGCTGTCATGAGGTGAGCAGCTTTTCTTCACCATGGCCTTCCACCGAGAGGTTTCTGCCTAATCATGGGCCTTGAAGTAAAGGACTCAAGTCTCTGAATCCATGAACCAAATAAAACCTTCCTCCTTGAAGTGATCTGTGTCAGGTGTTTTGTCACAGTGATGGAAGCGTGATAGAATTATCCTCCAATATAAATGAAAGCGCCACTCTGATCAGTGCTGTCAGTTTCCCTGTGCTGCCTTCATTCTTATTTTGCAACTCTCCTGTCCATAACATATACTATGCTGTGGTTTTGTTTAAGAAATCTTATTATTAATTTTCTCTCCTTGCTAAAATTGAACATCACATTTACTATATGTCACTTCCTTCAAGGGTCCGTGGTTTCTTCACTAACTCATCGTAGCTACTTGGAGTAACAGATGCTTTGTGGATATCTGTGGTAGGATTAAAGAATGGATCTATTGGATGTCTGATATGTGAAAATAATTTTGCTGGGCACTGTGGGCAAAATGCCAAGAAAAACCAGAAAGAGTTGTTGTTTCCATAAGACTAGGCCAATTTGAGAGTCAGTTATAAAACGATAATACAGGTAAATATTTAGTTGTAAACTGTAGTAAAAGATAAGGGGGATTTGAGAAGTGCAGTTGAGGAATTTATCCAGGTATGAAAGTGGTCAGAGAAGACTTTTCAGCAAGTGAAGTCTGAGCTGAGATGTGATGAGATTGAATGATTTTGCCTTCATAGGCCCAAGGTAGGAACCAGGTATGGACATTTCAAAAAGCCTTCCAGGCACAGTACTTCTAAGGCACAGCCAAAATGGCGACCCACTCCGTACTGGAGTATTCCGTGTTTAATATGCATACAAATTATGTGGGATTCAGAGTCAGTTGCAGGAACTGAGATTCTGCATTTCCCAGAGGCTCTCCAGTGATGCTGCCATGACTGTTCTCCACATGGCACCCTGAGATGCAAGGACACACGACATCACCCCAAATAAATTCCCCTCTTATGACCACAAAGTCTGTTCTCAACTACGAGAAGATCTGGAATCCATCCTCTCTGCTCCAGGGGAAAGGACTCCACATGCTGATAAGATAAACATGCTAGCTCAATAAAGCAGATGTGGTTCGGAATATCTCACGGATTTGTCTTCCACAGATTCTCTTTACGTGTTTTGTTGAAAAGGTTGCCTGTGGATGTGTGTTTTGTTTACCTCTTCTCCTGTTGATGGATCCACCTACAGGGCAGGGACTACAGGGCAAGGCATCTCTTTGGGCCCTCTGTCTAATACCATGTGGCCATGATAAATTTAACGAATTTCTACTGAACAATAGCACATCTCTTCAGACAAGTCTTCCCCCCATTGTATAAATAAAGATGATTTAAATTACCTTTTGATGTGAGCTTTTCATTTTCTCTTGCCCTGAGTGGAGGTAACAACAGTATGTTTATAATATGCCTAATCAAACAAATATTCATGAGAAAAATTAAAGACAATATTAACTGGAAAAACACATTATAAACTGTGGAATATTACAGAATTTCAGGTGTTATCATACTAAGCAACAATAGGAATTTATTTTCAGCTAAACTTCTCAGTAATTTGAAAATATATAGGAAGAAGTTGGGCTTTTTAAAATAGGATACTTACCTGATAAGAATAAAGTTGGACCACAGAAAACAGTTAGTTTTTTTTTTGGAGATGTGTTTTAATTGCACAGGTTGTAGTAAGCTCTTAAGGATAGAAATTTTAATAACTAATTTTTGAATTATTTATTTAGTACCTACTATTGGCATTAGTTCACAGAAATTTTGAAGATCTATGATAATTATTGGAACAAGGACAGTCAGTGTATGTCAGAATGCTAATTATTTATTGTAAGTTCAAGGAATTTCTCCACTGAGAAATCTGTTCTATATTGGTCAAAGCGTCACACACTTATTTTCTGTTTAAACCATAAATATAATAAATTGATAGCTTAAAACAACCACAAAATAATACTTATTGCTTACTACTGTAGGCATTTTATATACATCAACTCATTTAAAAGTCAATGATTATTATTAATTCAAATTTACTGGCTAGACCCAAGGCTCAGAGAAGCTAAAATAGAAAATAATCTCTTCCTAGGAGTGGTATATTTTTGAGATACTACAGAGAAATTTGAATATTTCAGAGAGGCAATGGAATGGAGCAAAAAAAATAATCATGGCTGTGGAATCAGACAGATGCATATGAGAATAACTGCTCGTCTTCTAATTCTCTGCAGATCCTTGAGCATATCACTTAATCCCTCACAAATGCAGTTTTCTCATCTGAAAAACAGGTTAAAATCAGATAGTCTGTTTATTTTACTACAGGACTTCTCACCTTGGCTCGGAAGTGAGAACCAGGCCTGGTAAGGTAGACTTCTATCACTAACACCATCAGATCAGGCACTGATCTTCCCTCCCGCCCTCCCTTGCCCTTCTTATGCACCTGCCTCTGTCCACGTGCTCACACAAATAATCTAAACTTCTCTTTTCTTCTTTTTTCAGGTAGTGTTTCCATCTGTCATTGCAGAGGAGTGGGACAGGGGTCTAGTCTACATTGTCATTGCCAGCCTCGTGGGACTCTTTTCACACACACACACACACACACACACACACACACACACACACAGAATATACAGTGGTATCTGGGTTCATGAACTTAATTCATTCATGATTCTGGTCACAAATTTGCCACGAAGAAAATCAAATTTCCCCATAAGGTTCAGTGTCACCCAATGCAGAGTTTGTGAAGGGAAACAAATTTTGCCCAACAGTTCACCAACAGAGTCATTCCTAAACCAAGTATTACAAGACCCTTATATTATATTATATGTACATATGCTAAGAAATAAAAATCTAGGTTAACCTAGTTATGGAAGAAACGTGTTCATTTATTATTCAATTCTAAAATGCAGTGTCAGTGGGAAGAGATTGGAGAAGACTGCCGCAGTCAGGAGGGCCTCTGGACAGTTCACAGCAAAGTGGTGACTGCTGCTTGCACACATGTCAGGGGCTATGCCGAGCGGTCTCCGTGTATGGCCACAAGGTGACTCTAGGGTGAAACTGCAAACATTTTTTTTTTGGTACCAGGCATTGAACTCGGGTCCTCATGCTTTCAAGGCAGGCCACTGAGCTAAATCCCCAGCCGTTCTAGGCTGAGTGTATTTTAACTCCATTGTACATAGGATAAAAGCTGAGGCCCACAGATGTTAAACACCTACACCTGGTGTGACTTTATGTTGACATCCAGAATTTTTCCCTGTGTCTAAATACATTCAAATACGTAATTTTTCTCATGTAGCAAAATTGATAGTGGAAAAAAGAGTCGATACTTTTTCTAACGCATTTATGCACTGTATGAATTTGTAAACTATATGAATTTGACAGATTTCTGGGTGGATGAAAGAGGGCACCAAAGCAGTGACAGTGGATGGTTCGATGGACTTGAAGCCCAGAGTCAGGCACCCTTTTCTCAGGTGCTGGAAGCAAGGATTGTGGTTAGTTGTGGGGACAGTGACCAGGAGTAGAGCTCGCGCTCTGGGGTACCGGCAATGTTCTTGTTCTTGATAAGAGTGCTGTTTTAGATATTTGGTTTGTGAAAATTCTTTGAGCTACACGTCAGATTTTTATGAGTGGATGAAGAAATGCTGAAGACGTGCTCTTTGACTCAAATAAGTAAATAGAAAATTGAAGAACAAGATGTCCTTGAATTCCATCTTACTTTCTTTTACTCCTTGGACTATTTCATTTGTCTCGCAATCTTCCTGCAACTGAAATTTTACAAAAAGAGTTATTCTGTGACCAAGATGGTCTAAGGCTTAAAATTTTTTCTTCAGGATTGAGTTACCATTAAAATATTTGCTAGCAAGCAATCAGTAATATTTAAGACTCCTGTACATTTTATTATAAAATTATTTTGTGTTAGAGTAAATTTCATCAGAAAGCATTTAAAAATCAGCTGGATAGGCATTTTCTGTGCAGTAAATAGTCAGAATGGAAGACAGGTCAGTATCTACTGTGATTCTAAATGTGGAATGACTAGAAATTCAGAACAGAAATGTAGGATGTTGTTTATTTTTAGCAACAATCTCTACCAATTATTTGAATACATTTTGAGTTAGTAACAAAAATCCACAGTAATATACTATTAAAGTTATTTATAGCAATAGGCTCTCCAGTTTTTCTGAAAGGAAAGATTTGTCAAAAATTTGTAAAATGGCCTATATATTTATTCATTTCAAAATTTCTGGTGTGCATTAACAATAAGGTTTCATAGTGATGACTCATTTCATGACTATTAATTGTACTTGTTACTCTTTCATTTCAAAGCACTTTTTAAAAAACAGCATATATGTTCAGAAACTATTTGGAACAATGAAATAGTGTTAATGGTAAATACACACCTTTGCCAATGCAGTGATGTTTTGGAAAATTGCATTTATTATATATCACATGTTCTAAATACTTTTTATCAAACACCTTGGCACTATAGATTGACCCATTCAAATTATAAAATACATTTGTTATATAAATAACCAAATAGACAAAGCCAGTTTTCATTAGCAAACCGATTAGATAAATTAGACTTACCTCGTCGCAGACGAATCTGACCCCACTCACCCCTTCAAACACATGTGTTAGAGCTCACCACCTTTCCTCTCACCTCTTACAGCTAGTTTAGGACAGACACATCACAAAGCCTGACCTAGAGCTTGTACTGATTAATTACATAAACACACTTTCAAATTTTCTTTCTCATATACTCCATGCTTTATTCTCCAAGGCTGTCTCAGCTGGGATTCATTGTTTGCAAATAGAGCAATGGAAGAAAGAGATGACGTCCTTACACTTATCATCTCACTCTCTGCTGTCGGTGACAGCATTAATATCCAATACACCCCACCCCTCCAAAGACTGAGACTTTCTGTTTCTATGCTGCACTTTGTTCTTAATAGAATGAGTATAAGACACAGAAAAACACAAGGCCTAGAATGTTTTAGGTAATTTTAACTAAAGAGGCTTTAGCATCCATGTAGGGTCCATTTTTTGGGGGGCAGTTGGAGATTTTTAATGTCTTAAGACATTGAAATGCACTACAATTTGAAATGGGGAGATTTCTGCTTACTTTCCTATCTATGGATGCACATACGTTTGTGTGTGTGCAAGTGTGTGCGTCTGTTTAGACAGGAAAAGGACAAAAGAGAAATTGGGAGAGGTGATGTGAGGAAGAGAACAGGCACGATACCATTCACAGATCCATTTGGCAAAAGCACAGGTATAGAAGGTGAGAATCTGGAAAGTGTTTCCCAGAAAACTATACCTGCTTGTGCTGTCCCTTGGAAATCTGTGTACTCTCAAGAGGCTTTTTTTTTTTTTAAAGAATGCTAGCATAGATTTACAGATTATGAATTCTGTGCAGAAAGCAACACTAGAGGGCAGTGACAGAGGTGAGTGAAGGAGCCCATGGCGTTGGCTGGTGGTGGACTTGCGTGTGTATAGAAGGGGACAGAAGCTGGATTCGGTCAGGAGTAGGTGGACCTACCGTGAAGACCGACCTAGAGAGCGCTCAGTAATGAAAGTTATACCATGGTGGTAGAAAGCAGGCGATTCCTAACTGTGTGTGTGTACTTTGGGTGGGTAGAGGGTGAAATGAAGTATGTATCTCTTATCAGGAAGAGTCTCATATGTGTGAGGCTGTGTTTATTTGATATCAGGATTGATTTAAGGGAAAACAGGATAAGAAATTGAAGGAACAGGAAAAGGATGACAGGAATATTTGTCCCTAGAGATTGTACTGGGATTAAAAAGAGAGGAGAGGAAAACATGTGTTTCGTTTTATCCCCATTTGTGTCTAGTGGCATGACATACAGAGTAAATTCTTGATAAATACCTGTTAATTGACTGGCTGTATTATTTCATAAGCAATAGGACTAAGTCCTCTGCCTGTTAAAATTACTGACACCACAGAAGAGGGAAATATGAAAAGTGTCTCTTCTCTATTCATCAGGCATCAGATGAAGGTAGATCAAATTACAGTAATTTATTAAAGGAATTAGAATTTGGGGAATGTGTCATTCTAGGAAATTGAATCTCTTTGTAGGCTAAGTCTCTTCAATTTCCACAATCAAGTCACCCTATAGTAGACTTTTGATAGTAGTTTTGATAACAGACTATGTTTTAAATAGCATCAAACAACATTCTTATTATTTCTGCATTTCCTTAAGGCGGCCAATATGGAAAACAAACAAGAGCTTCCTGGGAAAGAATGAAATTGTGTATATGTTTTAATTAAAACAAGATTTTCTTCTTCAGAATTTGTGATAACCTTTTAAAATCTGAGGGAAAACACACAAAAAACATGCAAGCAGTTATGCACACACACACACACACACACACACACACCTTGGGAGTTTCCCAAGGAGGAAGAGACAATTCTCATCAGTTAACAAAGATAAGAGTAGAAATATTGGATTTACATTTGAACAAGAATCATTTGAAAGATTGGAGGAAAGAATTAACCGTAGAATTGACTGGGGAATGCAACCAATTTCTGGAAGAGACAATAGAGTCCCAATCACAATTTTAAATCTCAAATTTAGGATGGTTGTTGAAAAAGAAGTCGTAGAGAAAGGAGGGAGACGAGACAGATGCCGTTCCACGGGGTCGAATGGATGAGAGGACCCTCTAAGAATCTTGTAGAACAGAGAGTGGGAGAGGAGACACTTTAAATCCTTGACCTAGGGTGGCTTTCTTTCCCCTTGGGGTGAACAGAGGTTTTGGGCTAGGCAGGAGAGGCGTGGGTGACAGCATGGCGGGTAGGGAACGTCTCCTGTCGCAGCTGCCAGCTGTCTGTGCCAGAGCCTGGACCTGGGAACCACTGCATTGTTTCCTCTTCCCGTATGGAAACTCAGGGCTCATGGAGGAAGACTATTTTATTACCACCAAAAAGTACAGTTTTAAGGGAAGATTAAAGAAACTTACACTTTTTGGGGGCAATAATGGGACCAATAAGTGGTCCAGAAAAATCCAGTACATTTCAGGGCACAAAAAGACTTAGGAGAGGTCATGGCTGAGCACATAGAATAGATTTTTTTCCTGCATTCAGCTCAGAAGTCATTGAATTTCCTGTGAGTGGGATTTATTTTGTCAACTCATGAGGACACTGAGAGAATAATTCAGGAGGATAGAAAATATTGCATCTTTGGAACCAAGGGGATACGGAAGTGGTGATGTGGGACTGATTGGGAAATTGATGCCTTAAAGTCTTTTGCACTTTAGTTTAAAGGTAACCTTAGCTGGTTGAGTCTCCTGAACATAAACAGAGCCATTAACAACAGATTATTTTCTAGCTGTTAGTTTCCTCATCTGCAAAGTGGGCTTCATGATGTCTTCTAATAGTGCTTGGTAAATGTGAAGCATGATAATGCAGTAGAATGTTTAGTGGAGTGAGTGAAACAGGTAGTTAGTAGTGTTCCTTGGTGCTCAGGACACAGATCAGAGCTGGAATGGCACGTGGACCAATGGCGTGTGTTGACTGACAACCTACCACAGGGTGTATTCAGGATTCTGCCTCGATGTCCAGGAAATCTGTTCATTAATGTTGCATGGGAGGCACAGTCAGAGCTTTTCACGTGGACCAATGGCGTGTGTTGACTGACAACCTACCACAGGGTGTATTCAGGATTCTGCCTCTATGTCCAGGAAATCTGTTCATTAATGTTGCATGGGAGGCACAGTCAGAGCTTTAAAAAAAAAAGAGGAATACTTCATTCAGAAAATGGAGTACTACTCGGCCATAAAGAATGAGAAATTAGAGGCATTTATAGCTAGATGGATGCACATTGAGGCGATACTCTTAAGTGAAATAAATGGGACACATGTGTAAATACCAAATAGTCTCTGTAGTGTGAGAAACTGAAAGTGTAAATAAGGATCAAAATATATAATAAATAATGTGAAATAGGAAGAAACGGTGCAAAGGGGAAGGGGAGATGGGAGGGTTTGGGGACAGGAAAGAAGGGAATGGAATTAATATGAGAAAAGGAAAAAATGTAAATAGGTAGGGGTGGAGAGGTTGAAGGGAGGGCAAGGGTATGGGGAAAAAATAAGAACCAAGCAGATTAATGCACAGGTGCACATTTCCAATGATGAAGGTCATTATATTGTATACCTAAAATGTACCAATAAAATTTATTGAAAAATATAATAAAAAGAATCATAAGTGCTGACTCGAAAAGAGAAGAAAAAAAAGAGAAAGATTTGGTTTAGACCTCTCAGCCCAGCCACAGGTCTCAGGGGCCCCTACACACTCTTCCAATGAGGAAGAGGAGCTTCGTTTTGAGCTCTTGAAAGGAGCAACAATGCTCTTGGACTTGGCTTTAAACTTTTTGAACTCTTTTTGAGCTTAGAAAAGTAAGCTGCTGTGTGATATCTTGATGATTTTCTGAGTTGTGACTTAGAAAGCTGGGCATGAGGTTTGATGGCTAAGACCCTGAAAGGATACATTTTAGAAAGTTGGAAGTTGTTGAATTGTTCAAATAAATTTAAACTGAATGGAGAATAGCATTTTTGTTTCAGGAAAAATTTGAGTAGAGTGATCTTGGAATACAATTCCAGAATCCTCTCACATTTATTTTGAGAGCAATGACAGAACATAATTTTAGTTTTAGAGCGCAAAATATTTTGGACAATGGTTATGCTAGAAATAGTTTGGGACAATGGAAGTACTGGAAATAGATACTATTCTGTCCTTGACTTTGTTAAGATAATGATATTTTTTAAAGCATAGATTCCTATGGATTCCTGCCAGCCAAATAGACCCATCAGTGCCCATGTCCCTCTCTTCAAACAAGGCTTGAGTCATTTCCAGATGGTGTGGAACTTGAGGTAGACTAGGGTCTTCAGGATTTGTCCTCTGCACCCTCATTCTTGAATGACTGGAGATCACTAACAACCCTTTAGCATAAGAAGGGTGACAATTTTCCCATTTGTATAAGACCAAAATAACTGTAGAATAAACCATCTTCATGTTTTTTAAAGCAACAAAAGCAGTAGGACAAATCACTGAAGATCTAGTCAAAGGAGTTGGATTGCAATTCTATGAAATTGGGCAATCATTTGAGCTCTCTGGATACATGCCTCATCTTTTTCAAAAACTCCTACCTGGGCTAGATCCTTCCTGGTTTTGAGACATTCTTGAAGGTACATGAAAATTTGTGGAAATGGTAGAGTGACTTTAGCGTAGAAGGAGTAGCATGTATGAAAGACTTAATAAAGAAGGTAGACTTTGAGTCATAGCCTGAATATTTGTAATGATCTAGAAGGGAAAATTGAGGATTAGAAGTGGAAGAAAAAGGCACTACTGAAAAATGGGAGAGAACAGAAGGTATGGAATGACTGTTATGAAAGAGCAGCAGCATAAAAGGGAAGTAAGCGATTTCTGTTTCTTAATCTCTGCTTCCCAATTCAATCAGACATAAGGTCTATTTCATTCTTTCATTCAACATTGACTTTCCTGAACCAAAACTGGAAGGAGAAGTCATATCACGACAAGAATCTGTACTAACTTGTGCACCAACATTCCAATCTGTAAGCATTTCCATGTTCAAATTAAGACAGCATTAATGCAAATGAGAATAGTTAGTTTCAATTCTCAGATAACTTTTTCAGGAGAATCTTCTTGGTGGCCTCATCTCTTAAGGGAGAATGATGATAACTTTCCATTTTTCACCTCATTAAACATTAATGATATCTGCTCCTTTTTACTTAATCAAATAAACATCAAAGCAAAACAACATTGACACATTTTCAACATTACAGACATTTCTTTTCATAAAATTATTTTAATTGTTAAAATAGGTTATTTTATTACATGGATTTGAAGCAATAATGATACAACGTGCTTTTGAAGTCAGGATGTCAAACCAGATGTGGGGAACACATATGTTGACACTGAAGCTAAAAAGACCCCAGACAAAATGACAAATGATGAAGAAAAAGCACTATTACAGCAGATCTTGACCTTTTGAAAATATGATCAGGCTGTCAGCACTAATGGTTTTCGATGCTCATAGAAAAAAGCTACCAGTGCTTATATTGGTGATAGAGGTCAGATGATATCTCAGTATAACAATAATGAGATAGAATCCTGTCAAACACACAAAAAAGTAATTCTCCAACTGTTTGTTCTTTTTTCTCACTTCACAACAGAGATGTACACATTACCCTAATATACATACATACAGTGAGTGACCGTGGCATTTTTTTTCTCTCTACCAACTCAACCAATCCAATGCCAAAGAAGATACTTAACATTTCGCAAAGCCAAAATGGTATGCAGAGTGGTAATTTGGACCATGTGATTTTCTAAATATTCTGAGAATGCAGTAAGGGGCTGGGAAGTGGAAAGTAACAGTGAACCAAACCAAAGTAATCTATTGATACTCGTCTGTGCACTGAATGACTTGGAAATTCAGAGGGATTTCTTATAATATCACCCCCATCGCTGGACATTTCTTTTTTGCCTAAAGTTCTGTCTTCTCACCGAGCTCTTTTGAATTTATTAAAGAGGAGTAAAGTTTTCCGGAAAGCTCTAGCAAAACTGTATTTTCCTGATTACCTGGGTTTCTATTAATGGGCGCTCATACACTTACTGACGGGAACTAGGAAGAGAAACAATTCGATTTGAAAAGAAGTGTGTACAACATGAGGAGAAGCCCCCTCACAGTTCCTTTTGCTTTTTAACAAAGGTTGCTTATGACGCTGTTTCAAGAATAATGAAAGAGAATTTAAAAGTAAAGTGAACTCCTTCTGGAATTAAGAAGACTCCGTGTTTCTACTGATATACAAGTGAATACTGATAAAAGTTCTAATAATATGGGAAATAAAATTGCAACTGAGGCAACGTACTCCTATGGATAGACCATTAATCAGCAAGAACCATAAACAAATCTTATGCTCTGATCAGGTGTCTGGAGATGAGGGATTTCTAGCCAAATGGGACCAGCTACCTCAACAGGAAGGAATCAAGTGGTGCATGGAACAAAAATGCTATTAAATTGACCCAAAAAAAGCAAGAAAGAGAAACTCACTGTCAGTTTGTCCTGAATAATGAGATTTTCCTATAGGATTCTCGGCTGTACCGGAGTGTTATAATAGCCATAGACTATCTCCACAACTGCTCACAGCTGAAGTGCAGTTTGTGTATTCTCTTTCTTTTCCCTACTCTCTCAGTTCTATACTTATTGTACCTGTGATGTCACAGATCTAACTGAAGAGTCATTGCCAACTCTCCCTCCCCAATCTCCTGAATGAAACAAGCTAAGTGTGTGTATCTTCATTTCTCCTGTAGTGAAGTAGCTTCCTACGGCAAGGGCAACGCCGTCTGAGGACACGGAGAATAGAAGAAAGTTCAGTCAGGTCTCTGAACTCTGGAAAGGCACGATTTCACATCTTAGAAGTTTCTCCTGGGATTCTGCATCCTCGGGTTACATTAAATCAAAGATTTCCATTTCAATTTTATATCTCAATGGATGAACTCCATTTTAATCACCTCGGTGGGTCATGTTCTTCCTGGCATTTCTCTTATTCTCAGTCATTTGACATTTCCTCCTCAGGGCAGCATGACACACCTGAGCTATCTCAAAATTTCTTGAATAAATATTCACTATAATCATTTCAAGGAAGGCAATGCTAAGTCATTGGCACAACAGCTTACCTGAATTTTCTAAAGTTTAGGAAATGTTTTTCACTGTGGCTCAGTAGATAACTGGGAATCAGGCATTTCTTTCCTCCCTGTTCTATTCTGCCACTGGGGAAATATGCTTTCTTTTACGTCAATGATTTAATATGCAAAATGGGGATAATCACACTTCTCCTTGGCTCACTGGAGGATTAGGAAGATCAAAGGGTTTTTTAAAATTTAGACAATACACACACTATATGCTTTAAGTAGGAATTATTATTAGAATTATTACCCTCAATAAGGATTTAAATATATTCCTTGTCAAATAGAATTCTAAAAGTTAGAATTCAAGCTAATAAATTAAAACAGGCTTGAGGGGATATGAATTTGAATTGTCTGTCAATGACGATTGGATGCAGTGAGTAATCCAATTTACTTCAGGAGCGATGTAGCTGTGGCGGGGTGAGGAGTAGGCAGAAGATGGCAGCCTAATGAAGAGAGTATGTAGATATTCATTAACTCCTTCAGGAAACAGTGAAAGGAAGAGGAGGAGCTGGAAGATATATTTACCAAGAGAGAGGAGAAAGGAAGTGGGAAAGGATAAAATAATAAGAGAAAGCCCAGAACATAAGATGACTCTGAGAAATTAGAAAAATTCTGGAGGCTCAGACTTTTACATTCAGGAAGTGTCAACTGACAGCCACAAATGAGATTCAAGGAGAAATCAAGGGATTGGGAAGAAATGAAAAACGGCCACTCACATTATTCCGTAATTAGAAGCAAGGTTTTACTTAGAATGAAAAAGAATGGCAAAAGAAGCATAAAACTGGAAGAAACCACTTAAGCCACCTTCTAATTTTATACCTGCAATTAAGTGTACTTGCGCAGAGAAGTGGACTAGAGAATCTCTGGAGGCCGAGGGTGCTGTCCTTTCAGGGCAGCGCGAAAAGCTTGGATTCTTCCCTCTGGAGAGAAGGAGGCTGAGTGGGCACGTGATCGAGTAGGTTCCTTTTGGCACCAGTGTCTTCTGTTGGGAAGTCACAAACTTATTCTGTGACTTCCACAGCTCTATCGGGAGGGAATCCTCCCTGAACGCTGGACAAGAAGAGAAGAATGTACGTAGTGCAATCGCCCAACAGGTGATAATGAGCAACATGTAAATAGGTGTTAAAGAGAAGTTAAATTCAAGTATGAATTGTAAATTTTGATAGTGAGATGGGCAGATAGTGTCCTTTGTCAACATCTCATGCTTCCACCAGAATCAGATTCATAACCTGAGGACCGTCACACATTGTAGATATACAAATATCTTTACATGCAAGATAGGAATCAACAATTTTAGGTCTCACAAAGAAATGAAAATGTCAACATATCTCTTGCTAGTACAAGTTTCACTGATGCAGAACTCCATGATTATGGGCCAGAAAAGATGGGGGACAAATAAATCAGCTTACCTTCCCCTGTGCACACCAGGGATAAGTAGGTGTTGGCTAGAGGGTTTTAGGTAGTATTCTTCAGCTGCTGTCCCCTGTGGGGTGGCAGTTTAAGCTTAGAAAGGGAGACCTGAACAATGCCATAGTTTCACCAATTTCTCCTCCATCAGTAACACTTAGCAGTTAACTGTCCAAGATCAGCTTCCAGATGCTTTGGAAATTCCTATGTGGGTTTTGTTGGCAATGGAGCAGGTTGCATGTGACAACAGTATAATATTCATTTAACTATCCAACATTAATTTTTAAGTGTTATTATTTTCCAGGCAATAATATACACCCAAAAGTCCTGTTCTTCATGGCCGTAGCCATTTGGGACACTAGTTTTTCTCTACTTATTAAAATCACCTTGGAAGATTTTAAAAAACACAACGTGATTATCCTTTCCCAGCACACATGCTAACATTCGGGGAATCAGTATCGTTAGCATAGACTTTAGTGTTTTTAAACAGCTCTCAGAAATATTGATGCTCACTTATAGTTGGAAACCACTGATTAAAAGAGAGCACTAACTCTGGTTAAATGTAATTGAAAGATAATTATTATTATGATAAAGAAGTACACATGGTACAAAAAAAGATTTGAAAAGCATGCACATACTTATACCCAGGATAGATGTAAATGTTTTAGCATTTATAAAGAAAATGTAGCAGGTTTGAAGGTTATTTTATTGAGGAGTTTATTATTAAAGTTATGTTTAGTTATAAAATTCATCTTATAATTGCCTCGCATAAAAAGATCAGTATTAAGGTTATTGGTGGATGATAACATACAGTGTTTTTTTTTTTTTTCCTGACATCTATGGATCTTTATAAAATTCATCTTATAATTGCCTCGCATAAAAAGATCAGTATAGAGGTTATTGGTGGATGATAACATACAGTGTTTTTTTTTTTTTCCTGAAAAGTCTATGGATCTGGAAATGTATGGATTTGATTCGCTCAGATACATGGTAGCATAGAGATACTTAATAAAGACCCCTCTACCAGAGAAAGAGAAGAGAGTTTTTCCCCATATACATTGATTTAAAAGCAAACTCACTGGGTGAGAGTACAGGCACTTAAGCCAAGTTTAATCCTGGAAAGCTTGTGTAAGCCTGGGTAATAATTTGCTACCAAAATAATCACATGTGAACAATCTCATAACTGGCCAGACCCTTTGCATAAAATATTCCAAGCCCTTGCATGTTCTGCAGTGTCCAGATTTTGGACCAACTTATCCCAGAGCAATGCTTTAAACATCACCTTGCCAGACATACTTTTAGTAACGAAACGATTCTCCAGTACATTGTGATTTCTCTGAAACAATGAGAGGAAGTAGTCATGAAACTTTTCCTTCTTAAATCACATAGACCCTTATTTCAACTGGAGTTAAGGACAAGTTTTTAAATGAACGGCAACCTAACCTGAGGTCACAGACATGGATGGCATATCTAATTGCTCACACACTCGATTTTCCCATTCTTAAAATCACTGCTCTCTTCTTATGGTGCATTTTAGAACAGTCCTCATGGGAGAACTCTGCTTATCTGATATTTTCCTTGTCATCTAAAACCAATGTAACCAGCATACTACAGGCAGCCCCAGAAATTAGGAAGTAGTACTTTAGAGTAGAAAGGCCCATCTCCTCTGAAATTCGAATGAATGGAAAGGAACATGATCCAAAATCACTATTTAAAATAGTGACCTTTGGGCCTCCCGTGTATTTTTCACCATAATTAGAAGTGAACATGTTGATATGAAAAGAAACAGCATGTTCCAGTTTAACTTTCTCTGCCTAGGTCTTCATTGCAAACAGCTATTTGCGTACTTAGTTCATTATAGACCATCAGAGTCCTCTGTTGTCTTGGGAGTTCCAGGGTCAGACACCATGCATACTGGAAGACTCCTCTACTCAGTGAAAGTGCTGAAAATCTAACCCAGAAGCAACCACTGGCAAGCAAGGGTTCTGTAGTAACAGGTGACATTTTGTGTAGAAAAAGAGCCCCAGGGGATGCCTCCAAGACCAGTTCAGGGCAGATAAGACTTTCAGAAGGTGCACATGCAGATCCCTCAGAGAAGAGACCATGGATCCTTCTGTTACTGATGCCTCAAATGACTACTTCTGATCTTCTGAGACTCAAGGCGACCCATGTAAGCCAACAGAGAAGTGCTCAACATTTTGGCTTTGTTGTACTTTGCCCTGTTGGACACACAGTGAAGCATTGTCTCTGTGTGAGCATAGGCACCGGTCACATGTGACTCTGGTCATAAACAGACCAGCTCAGTGCCTGCATTTTAATCAGAGATTTACATATAGCAAAGACTGCAGATGGTCTTGAAGATTTTATCACAGTCTCCCAAAGCAGGCTTCAAATACCTGGGATTTGTGTCCTTTGGCAAAACACAGATCAATGCTTTTCTTTTCTTTCTTTCTTTTTTTTTTGTTAAGTGTGTATAGTTTTATCTCAGAGAGGCTCTCTTCCTTTGTAGCATCTCAGCAAGAAACCAACAGTGCCTACTTTTCTTGTGGCAGAATGCTGTGCATTCTTACGAGGTTTATAATTACACGTTTGTGACTTCACCCCAACAGCCTTGCCCCATGAATACAGATAGCATCTCACAAAAGGAGAGGCTGGGAACAACTCAGACAGACAGGGTGGGAGGAGAGGGAGGCTGATGTGCTCAGTGACCATCTCAGGACAACCGGTGGGGGAACTGTGCTCCCCGGGACTCCAGAGTGGCCTGTGGTCTGAAACACTGGCCTTGTGTTTCATGGGCTGTGAAGCACCCTTGGGAAGAAGAAGAAATACTCAACCTATTGGTTGACATTTTATTTATATCACAGCTCTTGTTGAATCGTTCTGAAGAGCCTGAGGTGGCCATGGCATTCTTCCTCTTTATTCACTTGGTTACAGTTTAAAATTTGAATAGCTGTTTATGCTGGAAGGCTTAACACCCAATCAGCAGCCTTTGAATTGAAGCTGTATTGTTCACTCATGGAAATGCCTGTTTCATCTGTCAGCTCTCTTTTATAGTGAGCCTAATAATTTATGCTTGCTAAAGATGTTTTCTGACCTGTGATTCCATTGCCAGTTAGGAAAGGGCTTTGGCAGCATTCATACTTCCTTTCGTAATAGGGGGCCAGTAAGGTACAATTTAGTGAAATTACTGCTCCAGTGCATTAATGGTACCCAGATCCAGACTGGGGGAGGGCAAGAGGCTAGGGGTGAGGGGCTCTGTTCTTTAAAGAGGGCCACTGGACTCTGGAGAAAGACTCCCTGGAAAAGGGCTTCCTTAGGAGCTGTCGCTCTCCCCTCCTGGAGATCTGCGTGACCCTGGAGTGTCTGGTGGCTGAGTTAACACACCTGCTGAAAGGTTAGAGGCCACTACATGAGACTTCACACCTGTTTACTCCCACACATATGAACAGATAATTCACCCAAATTTCTTCATATCTCTTCTAGTTTATCTTATTTAAAAAGTATATTGTGATTCTGTTAAGACTGACCAATTTAAAAAACATCCACAGTGGTAAAAATCTTTTGTGGTTTTCAAAAGACAGAATCTATATACACGTGTATTTATCATATTACTGTTGCAGTCATGTTACATTAAGTGGAACTTCTTTAAATGCGCCACACTACATTATAATCATAATATTTTTAAGTCTTTGTTTTGCAAGTCATTGGCTGAACTGTCCTGAAGAAAACTTTTCTGATTACAAGTGGAGCTGTTATTCAAGTGAAGTATGTTTTTTTCTGTTTTGATTCTCTCATAAAGCTTGCTCAGACAGCACCTATCTTATTTTCTGTAAAAATCACTTGCGGACCAATTTTATACCTTACTACTTTATCTTATTCACTATGTAAAAATATTGCAAACTCATCTCCCCCAAAGTTTTTCATTTGTAATGGACTTACTGAAGATCGGTAAATTGATTAAAAGAATATTTTCACAAAACAGCCCAAAGTGGAATAGAATGTGTCAGTAAATATTCACGCAAACTGAAATATTTAGTGACCTATTCTCTTCAGTGTTTGCTGTTTTGGTGGAAATATTTTTATAATCAATTCACCAATATTCAACATGCAACAATGCTGATGACCATACTCATGAAGCAAACTTCACTTATCATAAAGTTTAATAAATAAAACTAAAGAAGAGTAAATAAAAACTATGCACAAACTCTTCAAAAAAGAAAGGCCAACAGATTTTGGGTGGATTTTTCCAAATTCAAATGACTATTTTGAAAAAAAAAATGTTGGAAGGTGATTCTCAATGATTTTGGACTTTAATTATCTTGGTAACCAAAAATGTTGAAAAACTTCTGTTAAACTGAAGGCTGTGGTTGTGATTTTGGCTGTACAGATCAAGGCCTCAAAGACTTCTGAGACTGTTCTAAGACCACAGCAATGGGCGTTGCTTGTCGCTTTGACATAACAGAGGGCTTTACTACTGAGGTAAGCCTCAATGATCCCTGACAGTGAGCTTCAGAAAAGTTCCCCAGCTGGCTTGGGATCACTAAGGGATCAAGAAACAGCACTGGCTCAAGCCTCAGACTATGAGAAGTACCTTACCTGATGCCCCATTTCTGTCTTTCAAGTTGTGCAACTTCTTTTAATAAATAGGCAAAAATGGCACTTACCATCTTGTTTGACTGTATATTTCTTCCTTACCGAAATATGATTACAGAGGTTCAACAGTGTAAAACTCAAAAGTGTTCATTTTACAGTTGAGGAAAGGAGAGGTGTTATCATTTCTGCTGTTGTTATAATAGTGAGCCACAATGTATATTGAGACCATACTCTTAAGTGAAATAAATAGGACACACATGTGCAAATACCAAATAGTTTCTCTGATGTGAAAAACTAAAAGCATAAATAAGATCCAAATTGTATAATTGATAATGTGAAATAGGAAGAAAATGTGTAGGAGAAGTGGGAAGGGTAGTAGGAAGGAAATAACAGAAAAAAAGTATAAGAAAAGGAAAAAATGGAAACAAAGTCTTTGTAAATAGGGCAAGGTGGAGGGGGTGAAGGGAGGGCAGGGGTATGGGGAAAAATGAGAACCAAGATCTGTCGTGTAAAGGTACAAGATCCCAATGCTGAATGTAACTGTACTGTGTGTTTAAAAAGTACCAATAAACTCAATAAAAAATAGTAAGCCATAGAACTTATCAAACTTGCCATAGCCTAATTGCTGAAATAAGAACTCTGTGACACAGATTTGTTTATATTCTATCAATATTTTATTAATAAAAGTTCAAGATATAGAAAGGACCAGTGATTTTCTGAATATCACACTTAGAACATGACAAAAAACAGTGCCCAAAAGCCAGAACTCTTAAGATACATGCTATGACATACATGAACTGTAATTGCACTAAAGTTAATAGCAAAATCAGATGTTGTAAGCTAGAGCTCCCTGCAAAGCTTTTGCTGAATAGTTGATAAGAACTGCATGAATTCCTTGCTTCTATCTCATTCCTTCCCTTAATTCCATCTTTTCTTGACCTGCTCTATAGGAGTAATAGACCTAAGACCTGGTTTTAATTACGATTTTTTAATCTCAAAGTTTGATCTGCTTTATTTTAGATTTGGACCTGACTCAGTTTTCTCTCCTGTTTTTTCATACCAAGCTCAAAAGTTCATTGGTACTTAAATGTGGTTTATGGAAGGTGAGAAAAATCATGAAACTGGAGTTTATTCAGGGAGGGGCTCTAAGAGATTAAAAAGGTTGAGGGTCTCTTCTAAAGACAGAGAAGCTGAAAGTCAAGATTTGGTTCCAGTCTGGAAAAATAAAGACTTTAAGGATGAGTCTCTTGTCTTATTTGAAGTTCAAAATTGTTAGGTAATATTTTTAGGGCAAATATGGCTTTATTCCCCAAATCGTAGCATTCTCCTCAGTGTTTACTTGTTAGATTTTTACATAAGCTTAGGTGTGTTTTTCACAATATCTCTTTTTCCAGGACCATCACGGACAGACGCTTTTGTAGTCTTTGTGTCCCCTGTGTATTTCTAGTAGTCCTCACACAATGCGTAGAAGCCCAGGAAATACCTCCGTAAGGGAATGAGCTGTAATTTTCAGAAAAATAGGAAGCACAGTTTTGAGAAGGAGCTAGCATATTTCTGAATCTTGTTACCCCAAGAACCGATGATAGGCTCATGTTCTCAGCCGATTCAAGAAATCTTTAAATTAAATTCAGGCACACCTACAGTTGATTGCTGAGGAACTTAGATGTATTTGCAGGAATAAATTACTTTGAAGGTGCGAACTTGAATGACAGTATGTCCTTCCATAAAACACCTTTGGCATACTGGGCGGTTCATCCTTGGTCTCACTTAATGTGACGTTCTCTTTACTGATATTTTTGCAAGTCACAGTAAACGTGCTTGGAAACTTCATCTACCCATTTCTTTCAAACGTCTTGCCAGGTTGTTCTCATTAGGAGAAACTATCACGATCGTCATTCTAGCCAATCCTATTTCGATGAACCTCAGTAGTTTGTTCGATTTTTCACGGTGAAATGAAGACTTTGAGAAACTAATGTGTTAACACACCTTTAACTCAGCATGAACAAAGCAAATTTAGTATTTTGCATTTACTGCTTCTCAACTAAATTCCTTAGCTAGGACTTGAAGATCTTTGAAGGGAGTGCCACTGGAGTCTGCCGAACTGGAGGATTAGAAATGGGTATCAAAGAACAGCTTGTGGATAGCTTCAGATTAGGACTTGTGATAGCTAAAAGCTCTTGTTTGCCCTCCCACCTTTTTTTTTTTTTTCCTTCCTCTCACCTTCTTGGCTCCTACAGAGATGTAAGCACCACAGCTAATAAAACAATTTGGCTTGTTGTAGCAGATGGGGACCTCCATCTGGTGTCAACATGAAGAGGGATGCCCTTGGTGCTAGTTAGTGGGAAATGTGGGAAGCAAGGATGAACTGCTTTTCATAAGTAACGTGCCTTATGATGAGGTTTTCTTTCATTATAGCTTATGGCAGGTACCAAGACCCTCAAACTTTGGCATGACCTAGGTTCATCAAAGCAGGATCAGCTTCTTGCGAACCACACTCTTCTGTTGAAAAATAGGCAGCAGGACAAATGTGCATTTGACAAATACTTCTCCGACACTAATTTAAAGGAGTAACACAACCCTAGTTGTAGAATTTGCACAGAAAAAAAGCTATAGCCCCGTGTCAAGCATATAGTAGGCCCTTATCGTGGAACAAAGGCACAAAATATGAACAAAATATTAGTGTTTCTAGGTGAGGTGATTCATAGTGAGAAGATGAAGGTGGAAGTTGGGAGTTAGTCATAAATAATCTTCAAAGATGAGACTAAGAATTCCTTTGCTTACATTTACCAAATTTTGTTTTCCTTCCAGTCAACAGCTACGTTAAGATGGGGGAGTTAAATTCTGGCTAGCTCTTGTAAAGCTTCTATAATCTGGGTGGTTCTGAAGGAAGTAGTTTAGTGTGTGGTGCTTTGAGTTGAAAAAGTATTTTGTAAATTCTAATCATTAATTTTTATTATCATGCTATTTCTATTCTTATCTCTGTAGGCTAGGCAGTGTGCCATGTTTTTGCCCCCCTGTGGAGCAGATATCACTGCCCCATAAACAGGATCCTTTGGCTATTCCTCTTTGGTTAGCTATTTGATGAAAAGATTAAAGAATAAAGCTGGGCCTGAGACCTATTCTGTAGCCTACATATATTTACATAAATTCCTTGTAAAGTAAATAAAAAGAACTACATGAATGAGATGGTGAAGAGATGTGAGATCTAAAGCAGCTCCTTACTTGAAGGGTGGAAAAAGACAGTGTTGTCTTGCTACAATTAAACTGAGTACGACAGTTCATTTACTATTTTTGGTGAATTTTAATTGAGTTGTGTCTCATTTTTATAAATGTTGTCAATCTTCATTTTCTCTGTCTCCCACGTACCAAGTCCAACACACACACAGGCAGATCCACATACCAATGTGTTTTGGGAAAGTACTGCCTTCAGATACAGCCCAATATCACTTTGCACGCAGTGACACATAATGCTGTAAACACAAAAACACACAACCCGGCAGAACACCCACATGACTGGAAGAAAATTTTCCTTTAATGCACTTATTTTATGGACACAAAAGCTCAGGCAACAACAATACTTCCTTATGCTATTGAAAGTGTACGGCAGAATTCAGCCAGAGCTGGGCTCAAAACCAGGCCCACAGCTGAGAGCAGCGACAACGCACTAATCCATAGCAACACCCTCTCCCCCACCGCGCCCCTTAGTATTCAGCACTAATAATGGATATCATTTTTCTCCACGAAACCGGTGGTACTTGAATCAAGCACATGGTGGTTAAGGTTTGTTTAGTCTTTCGAGCAGGTGATTACAGAATTGAACTTCCCAAGTGAGAAGCCAGTGGAATACAAATAGTTAAGAGCACGTTTGCAGGGAGAAAAGTCGTCCAGCCCCATCTGTCAAACTGTACTATGACATCGTCAGATATTATTCTGCGCTCGTTCGCAGCTATTCAGCCCGGCCCGCCCTCGGTCTACGCTTTGCGTTCCCGTTTCCTTTACAGGGCCAGCGGGCTGGAAAATTACCACATGCTGTCACAGTTAGCTCAGCCAGGTCTTGTTATCATTGTTTCCAAGGAATCCATTCATTCCGTTATTTTACATATTGGGCAGACGTCCTGCCACTGGGGCTTGGGTTGCAGTAACTTGAAGGGCCAAACGTTAATGGGCCTCTATTGTTGGTAGAATGGCAGCGCAATACGTGGGAAAAAATACCCAGACAGCTCCCTGACACTGGTTTAGGACCTCTAGACTTAGGGGGTAGCTTGTGAAGATCTTTTATGTAAACAAGCCTTCAATAAACAATGAATATCTCCTCTGTCAATATTCATAACCTATCAGTAAAAAAATATATAAATCTTCGACTAGAAAGAAGCCCAAATGTATTATGGATGATGGAGCCTTTTCTTAACATAAGCTATAGAATGTGGGCAGGCCTCCTTCAGAACACTGCTAATTTATGGGGGTGCGCTGAAGCCTTGAGGGCAGAAAGGCATTTGATTTGGGGCTGGCTGTATTCTCATTGCAGTAGATAATGCCGTGTGTAAGTTGTGTGACTTCCACTATTACGAGCCTGAAATAAAGACAAGGGTCTTGGTGACACATTACGTCTTCACCCTGTTGACACTTTAAAGAAAGCTAATGGAAAGATCGGGAAAGTTGTCTATGCTAAAGATAAACTTAAGAAATGGATCATGTTGTTTTGACTAGAGTATAGATACAAATAAAGTTCAAAACATTCATAGGAGTGTAGAATTAGGAAAATCCATTCTTTATGGAAGACATACAGTGAGCGGGGCTGCAGTTCTTGTTACTTTTTTTTCCCCCACTGGGAAATGTTCACTTTCCTGTTTGACAGTTAACCTCTTCTTTTGACCGGAAAGTGTATTGGAAGGCGACTGCAAGGTGGCACGCGTGTCTTAATTCTTGTTACTCGTCCCAGAAACTTTTTCCATTCGATCTTCTTTTTGCCTTAGACAAGAGAAGACTTGATAACTACTCCTGACTGCTCAAAGTGGGATTGCACATGGTCATTAGTCACATCCACAGACACTTAGCAAACCTTTAATTCAATCCGTATCATTTTAAACATAGTTTAGTTCAACTAACTTATTTCACTGATGCTAGACAGAGGTCCAAATGGCCCTGTAGATGTCTACATTAGAACGGTTCTTACCCCAAACCATTTGGGGTAAGATTTAGACCAAGGGATTGAGACAGAGGAGTTTGGGGACAGAATGAGAAAGACCTGGAAATAATCCAGTTCCTCCAAACACATCTGTGATATACTTAAGATACACTATGTTTAAAATTTGCTTTATCCTAAAGCCAGGTTGGTCACTTTGTCTTTTTTCCAAAACATATTCTGATTCAACTAATACCATTTTTGTGTCTGGCAGCTAATTTTAAAGGGCTTTTCCTTTTTGGCTGACATCAACAATCATTTGAGATCAATTTATTTTTCCATAAAAGTAATGTATATCAGGACTAGATTTCCTAAGCCAAATCCTTTAAGCAGCCATAATTATTTTGCAAACCACTGATAACATCATCTTTGAGAAAAAAGATTTCTTCAATATATAAAATGTTACATTAAGATGAATATTAAAATGTGGACGTTTTCATTCAAATATAATATTTTGGGAAATATTTTAGAATACTGAAATCAATATTTTAAAAAAGTAAATAACATCCTTTAAAGTCAGTTGTTTTATTCTTCCAACATTTCTGTCGGCTCTCAATTTGATTCTGAAAGTTTTCTGTAAGATAAAGTAATGTTTACATGAAGAAACATACCTTGACTTGAAAGGTACGTGAGGTACAACACCAACCTGCCACCCCTATGACATCCTTATTCTCGTTTAGAAGGTGACCTTTTGGTTTAATCCAAAATCATTTAAAGCAGAATACCAAATAATGTATTACAACATTTAAGAAACATGTTAAATGAAAAACAGATTTTCAGCAAGCACTAAAGGACTGTTCCTTTATCTTTAATAGCACTCTACATTTATCACAAGTATAAGTCAAACTGTATTGTTTTGCAATAAATTCAAAGTAAAACCAAGTTATGCTTTCAAGTTCTTCAGAGTGTCAGATTAAAAGTAACTTTCATGTGAAAGCAATTTATAAAAAGAAACATTACTAACAATGACATCTTTATAAACAAGACAAATAAATGCAGAACACCTCAGTGACTACAGCTACCCCTGTTTAAAAAGTAAGATATCAACTCTGCTGATAAGTTCTCATAATTATGAAAAAGGAATAAAAAACTTCAAGCAGTATATTATCCACCTGCTAGAAATCGTTTCTATTTATGCAGCCAGGAGCAGCAGCAATGTTTTCAAGCCCAATTTCTCCTTCTTTGTCACAATCTGGTTCTGTTTTGTTTTTTTTTTTAACCGCCTGGTTCTTATAAAGAAAATATTTCCAAAAATCACAACAAAATAGCTTAACCCCCCACACACGGGCCTTCACATCACATTACAAACTTTTTATAATATTAACAATTTTCCTTCATTTTATATTAGAATCGTATAATTTAAGAATTTCAGTTGCCTAACAAGAAATGACCATGCAATCATTTCAGCAATTTTCATCTCATATTAGTGAAAACAAATACTAATATCATAGGTTGCTAACATGAAAAGCCCTAATAGAACATGACAAAAGTTTTCATCTTTTATTTATGCATTCTGGTTGTTCCTCTCCACTACAACGTTTTCCACTTCAGTTTATGGGAAAGTAGCATGGGCTTGCATGTTTCTGAATATCAATTAAGCGATACTGTGCTACAACCGTAACGCAGAAGTTAACTCTATCATTTTCCTGTAGGACCAATGCATTTCTCTGGATCATCAAATCTATATTTGAATGATAATGCTTTCATTAGTTTTGTTATTTATTTCAGTTTAGCTTAGACACTGAACTATTGGCAAAAAGAAAATAAGGAACCTCTTTGCAGTTGAGTATGAAGATGCAACGGGTTGAAGAAATAATGCAATTATTTTAGAAATCTCCCCGACTCCAAGTTTTCAGATAACTGAGATAAAGGTGAGTTTTGGCCCTGTATCACGCAGACAATTTTCTTCATTTTCTACTTGGATTCTCTTTCATTATATAGAGCAAAGACTCTTTCCTTTAACCCAGTTTCTGCTGGCAGAGTCCCTGGTGATGCTCAGTGAAAAACCAAGCTGAAAGGAAATACACACACAGCTCCGAGTTTACCAATGGAACTGAAGAATACAGAAGCTGAGAAAAGGTCCTTTTGGATACAACTCACTCGGATCAAGAATTTTGCTGGGATTAACTATAATATCCTCTCGGGAAAGAAAATATATTGTCTTAATGGCAAAATGCTTTGATCTTTTCAAAATTGCTTTGCACACTAAAGATATCAACAGTACTCAACAGGCACAGCTGAAAAAAAGAGAGAGAGAATTAACTGTACAATGCCTGGCAGAAAATACATCTTCCCTACCCTCGCTTGCATACTTGGTGATCTGTGACATCAAACAGGCAAAAATTTGGCCCCTTAAGCATCTGGGAGATTTCTTTCCTAACAGGTATCGTGCTATCATGTAGTGTAAACATAGCTTATACATTTCAGTAAACAGTACCTACATAATGCCAAAATTACCCCTGAAAAGGTCTATTAGGAAGGTACTGCATTGGAGGACATGTTTATTTATCTTGTGTTTAATAAATCCAACCCAACTTGTTTGTCTTCCTGGCTGCTATTAATTCAGCTGAAGATAAGATGAGGACATTGGCTTGTATTTTGTTGTCATGCCTTTAAAACAGTCGATCACTCAGTGGTGAGATGTTCACATTATGAGTGGCAGGTGGTAACTGAGATTTCACATTTTCTGGATCATGTTTACCTTGTTATCAATGAAAAGAATGGCAGGCAGGATTTAATTTTTTTTTTATGTTTTTCTCTTTTCCCCTCCACCAACTTTTCCACTTCCCTTTCTTATTTATTTTTCCTCCGGTTGAATAAATAGAGTTGGCAATGATCGAGTCTATCTATAACCAGCTCCATTTTAATTGCTTGGCTAATTTTTGCCTCCTTTGACATTGTAGGCTCCTTGACCATCATGAGTGTGTTTGTCTTGCTCAGCATTGTATTCTTAGTACCTACTCTAGTGCATGAAGTAAGCACTCAGAAAAGTTGTTTAATGAATGAATGAACCACTTAACTTCATCCTAGCAGATTCGTGTGCACTCGATCAAAAAGTAAATTAAAGGTATGGTATTTTGCAAGACGAATGCATGCAGTGAGGGCTACCCTTGGAATACTGATAATGGAAGTCCAAAGAGCATGAGGGCAGTCACGCACTATACCTGGCCTTGCAAGTGGTTGGGCTGAGAAACAGCTAAGCCAGATTCCTTTTTCAGGGTTCATCTCATGACCCTTCCTGAAACTCGGAATTACAGGAGTTAAGGTGGGAAATTTACGGGGACCCAGTTTGTAGCAAAGAGTATGTTGAGCACAGTCCAGTGTCCACATACTCCAAGGTGCGACTCCAGTGTAGTCTCCTCTCCTGCTGAATATCTACAGAGCTGGAGTATCACAGGATGGGAATTATGAGACCTACACCTTCAACGGATTATTTCACTTCACTATAAGGTTTTCCATTTTAGTTTCCACACGAATATTTTTGGATAAGACATAAGATGATGGCATTTTATACATTTAGACCAGAAAGCTCAACCCCAAATATGTGGACTCTGTCCCAGGACGTGACCTTGTACAGGAAATAAGACTTAGGGAAGCCTAGAGTCACCAGTGAAGCTGCCAAGTGTCCTCCTGGCCAGGGCTGTGAGATGCCCAGAAGGACAATGTAGAAATGGAAACACAGTGAGAAGTCCTGGGCCCATTCATATGCAAATCTTTTAAACAGCACATAAATGATTTATGTGTAAAACACTTTTTTCTAGAGAAAGTAATATTTTTTTTTCTTCAATGATAGTAGTACACCTCAAGGCACTAGCAACACTGTACAGGCTCAATGTCTGTGCTTTTTACATTCAGATGAGAGCCTTACCATGCATCCCCATGGGCACTGCCTCTAGCTTGCCCAAGGTGTGGAATCCTGAAGCCACCTTCCTACCCACACCTTGTGTGTGATAGCTCTGTGAAACTCCACACTGTGCCTCCTTGAAATGTGCGGGGTAAACTGAGTGGGGGAAGCAGGTGGTGATGCAAGAAACCAAAAGGCTTGGGGCAAAAGATCTTCGTTTTACTAGGGTAACTGTGAAAAACAAAATACCCGACCCTAGAGAGTTATAGTAATTCTCTAATGTGTTAGGGGGAAGTAATCCTCAATGAAAACACTGGGCCAAAGGGAAGTACAAATATGAAATTAAAACCGTAAATGAAGATGAAGCTGTCTTTCACACTTTAACTCTCTCATTTCCTACCTATGACTTAGGGCATGCTTACCTACGTCCTTCATTCTTAGTTTACTCTTCTGCAGAACAGGGATTATATTGATATTGTCTTAGTGTATTGTTGAGATGAATCGAGACAATGCACTTAAATTACTAGTCTTTATTAAAATGCAGGAAGCTTGTCTTAGCCCACTATTTCTGTGTTGGAGAAAAAGAAGCATTATATAATAATACTGCATATTTGGAACACAACATGTCTTAATTCGACCCTGGGGATAAATTTTGATACTTAGATATTTTAAGACATGGAAATTTTGGACTTGTCTCTGGACTATCTTTTAAGATACCATTTCAGAAATTACACACATTTCATGTTTTCTTAATTTTTGACTTTTCATTTCAATTATTATTTTTCAAATAATATTTTTTCAAATGTACAACCAGTTTCTAAGCTAATTCAAATATTTTCTCTAAGTAGTAGGGTATAAATAAGATTATTTAAAATGAAATTGCAGATTATTATATCCTTACTGAGAACATTTTATTTTATAACTAGAGGTAAATTAATGTGTTACATACATTTTACATCCTCAGCAATGCATTATGGATGTTCATTCATTAAACCCTGTGCATATAGTGTTTAATTTTTCAAAACACATTAAACACTTTAATGGACTTTCTTTCTTTAGAACAATCATTTTCTCTTATAATTTTCTGGTGTATTTTTTTCTCAAAGGTGTTAATATGATTGATGCAATCTTCCAAGTCAGATCATTTAAGGTTAAAGAAATCAAATACATTATAATCTTTAAGTAGTCCCAGGTATATTTTCTTATTACATCAGTTTTACCAAATTAAGTGACCTATTCAAAGGAACTAAGCCTGTATTTGGCAGAGTAAGAGTCAGACACAGGGAGTAGGTTCCCACCTATTCCTCCACAGAGGCACTGCTCACTTCTTCCTCTTAGGTGTCAATTTTCAATTCTCGCAAGATCGCTCACTCCTGGCAAACACAATGGGCTCCATTTCTTTTTTTTTTTTAACTTTTATTTAAATTGAATTTATTGGTACATTCTAGGTAGACGGTACAGTTACATTCATTACTGGGATCTTGTACCTTTACATGGCAGGTCTTGGTTCTCATTTTTCCCCTTGTCCCCACCTTCCCTTCACCCCCCTCCTCCCCTCCCCACTTTCAAACACTTTAATTCCATTTTTACATTTTCTCATATTTTTTTCCTTTTCCCTTGTTCCCCTTTCCCTATCCTTCTCACTGTCCCTATACCTTTGGTCCTTTTCTTCCTATTTCACATTGCTAATGGTCCCGTTAGGATCTTGAGTACTATTTTAGTTTTTCACACCAGAGAAACTATATTTCAATATATTTCTTGAAGCCACTCATCTCAGTAGGGTTTGGTTCTTTTTGGGGGGGAGGGGTAAGGGGATCCAACTCCTTGTGCCTGCAAGGCAGCCTGCGGAACCACTGAGCTAAATTCCCAGCCCCAGTGGGGTTCTTTAAGTAGACAGTAACCTGAGTTTTGTCATCTTTTGGGGTTGCAACGGAGTTTGATTTTTTTTTAAAGGTAGATCTTTGTTTTATTTTGTTTGCAATGTTTGGGATAGAAACCAGTGTCTTTTGTGGGCCAGGTAAGCACTTTAACATTGAACTACATCCCTAGCCCTACAAAAGAGTTCTTCAATTCTATAAATATATCATAAAACATTAGACTCTATAATGCTTCAGAATGCATTTAGATTTTTTACATTCTTATTTCAACATAAATGGCATTTGGAGTATATTTTGATTGAACTATCTCTTCTAGTTAAAGTAAGGGTTTGAACACTGTCAGGATTTGCCTAGGGTCATCAAAGACTTTGTTGAAAACGCACATGCCTGTGCCCACCATTGCAAATTCCTAATGGTGGATCTGAACTGAGCTCTTAAACAAATTCCCCATGTGATTTTAATGAATGCAAACTTTTTAAACAACTGATTTAGAGAATTCCAGTGGTCTGCTCTTATCTGTCATTTTCCTCATGGCTGGGCCAGAGATTGGATGGAAAGGAAGATAAACTTCAGATAAATTTGTCACTTTTAAAATACAAAATAGAAGCTTTCTCTTCTCTGGAGGAATTCCTATGTTGTCTTCTGGTGTTGGTGGTGGAGAAGACATTAAGGTAGAAATGGGAGTTGCCTAGTAAAATGGAATGGAAATCCATGAGCTTTCAGTGTTCAGTTCCCCTTCCTCCTCTGCCATTTGCTTGCTGATTGGGCTTGAACCAATTATGTGAACTCTATATTTGAATCTAAAGTGTACTTCAAAAATGCTAATACTGCCAGTGAGGGGGAGGTTTACAACAGTGGAGGTGTCAAATGGATAGTGAGCGTTTGCCTTTTAGTTTTTGCTCTCTTGCAAATATTAATGTTTTTCTATTGCAGAGAAACAAAAAACCCTGAAATATCCCCTGGCTTCATCATTTTCAAATGTCTTCAAAGTGCTGCTGTCTCAGTGAAAGTGCATGGTGTCTGGTCGTTTGTTTCACTCCTATCCCAGTCCTATGGGTGTAGCTCTTTATCTTTGTCCCTGTCTCCCTCTCTAGCCATATCTACATCTCTCTCTCTATGATGATACACACTTAAAATAAAACTCAGTAGAAATCCAAAGAACAAATATTTACTTACTTGACCTTTCTTTTGATGGCAAATATTCAATTCTATAACTTACTAAATTCCATTTCTCCCTCTGAAATACTTAATTTGGTTCTCTTTAGAGATATTAAAGACTTGGGCAATTATCTTCAAGCCCTAATGTCACATGCATGTAGTTGGTTTGTTTTTAAAGACTGAGTTATCTCTGTGTTGTCTGACTTCATTATAATTGCTCAGTTTTGGTGCTTGTAGAACAACTGTCTCTGGAAATATTGGCTCAAAGGATAAAATGGGCCAGTTCATCTTGCAGATGCTTCCACCATGGTTCAGGTAGAACATACTCAATGCATGTGGCCATGGTTCCCTTAAAAAAAAAAAACAAAAAATCAAAAGTAATTTCCTTGTGCATAAGCACAAAAGGCACCTGGAGTGTGATACATTTTTCCCAGGAGAAAGTGTGAGACCAAATACCTTCCTGAGTGAATGAATTCAGGTATTCTTTTCACCATCAGCGTCCTGAGCTCTCTCTTACCAGCTGGGTTTGTAGAAGACTTTGATTTCTCTTAAATGCCCACACCTCCAGGGAGCTAAGGATTTGATCCACTGGGGCCACTTTTTGTGAATGAAAGATCTGAAAACTGCTCCTCATATGCACAGGGCATGAGGAGAGGGCCGCCTCCCCTCACAGTGTGTACCAAGGATGAATGCTGGAAACAGTCTTTGCATCATTTGTCATCATAAGAACCTGAATACGATCTTAAACTTATTTCTTAAACATCAAGGTATGGTATGTGATTTCCTTTTCTGTGTACTGCACCTTATTAAGACTATACTCTGTTTAAAAGAATCTGTTAATCATAATATGCTACCGTAACCTCTTCTCCTAATTTCATTACGTAAGTTTTGATGGTGTGAAAACAATTACTCAAATCTTAAAGCTCCAAACACAGTCTAGAAAATATACATCTTGCTATATTTTCTCTGTGTGTGTGTGTGTGTGTGTGTACCAGGAATTGAACCTACATCTATCACACTAAACTATATCCCCAGTCCTTTTCTTTCTTTTTGAATTTGAGACAGGGTCTTCGTAAGTCACTAAATTTTCCAGGCTGGACTCAAAGTTGAGATTATTCTGCATCAGTCTCCCAGAGTGCTGGGGTTACAGAGTGTGCTAGCACACCTGGTTTCTTCCTTTTTAATAGATTTGAACTTTATAGTTTAATTATAAAGTAATGTTATGGTTTCTTATTTCTGCTCTGATGGATTCTACCTCTATATATCATATTTAATAGTAGGAAATTAAAATTATTCTTGTGGTCAATTTTCTTTTTCTTAGTTTCCCACTACTTATTAATTAAATTAATTCTAAAATGAAGCCTAGTCCTGTCTGTATATATAATTTAGAGAGTTGAAATCCTATCTTTTCTGGCCCTAATGTAGTCATTTAAATTTCTTTCATCTATGTTCATTCTTCTATTTCTTGCTAATCTACACATGTCCTAAACACTACCTATGGCTGCGCTGAACACAGTGTTGTGTTTTGGGAGATAAATTACCTACAGACTTTCATCTGGTGGCTGGAAAGACATCTCATCATTCTGTCTATTGTTTCTGACTTTCAAGCTTAGATAGCAAGGATTTGAATATACAGTAAAATTCCCAGGATTGCAAATTGCAGTATATATTGATTAATTATATCTATAAAATTCTTTTTATTTTTTGCTTTTGAGAAATAAAAGAATAAATATCTTTGCACCCAGCTTTAAATAAGTAGAAACTGATACTTCTGTATTATTTTATCTGTAGGAGGTTTTCTTTTTTTTTTTTTTTCTTTGCTTTCTTGTGTAATATTGAGGATCTTAGCTGATTTTCTTGAAGTTTCAGCCTCATATTTCTAGGCTGAATGCAATTTTCTTTGCTTCTTCTTTAGCCTCCCCTCACTCCCTTTCTTTTTCTTCCTGCATCACAAGGTCTCACTGACGCACTAAATAATTTGACGTCATCGAAAATACCAGCTTTCCTATGTCCTCTCCTAGGACCTTTACGGTGTCAAATGTGTGCCTAGCACTTACTCTCTCCATCGCCGCTCTTGGCACTTCACTTTGTCCTGCGCGCTGTTCTTCAGCCATTTCCATATCTTACATAAATGCTCCTTTGCTACTTACAATCATTCTGAAACCCTAAGGCACACCAGTCTAAAACCCAGTTCTTTTATGCTTTTGGTACCACAAATCAAACTCAGGACCTTGTGCTTGCCAGACAGTCATGGCGCCACTGAGCTCCATCCCTGGTTGGTTATTTTTTGCATTCCACACTAAAAGAACCTCGCATATAAGCAGAAATATCTTTATACTAACATTTCTACATAGCTTTTGATTTTTAATTGTCTTTTTTCTGGCATTAAAAATAATAAAAGTGTTAGAGTAGGCTCATGAAAAATTTCCAAACATACTCATCTATATTTAATTTTTCCCCATGAAAATCTGCAAGGTAGACCAGATTGATGTTATAACCCCATTTTACAGATCATTCGTTCTGAAAATACTCACAGAAGTATGTGATAGGCCCTAAGACAAACATCAAATGATTTTTGGCAATGCTACCTACTACAATAAACTATGTAACTCCAAAACTGTGTTGCTTAGTGTAGTGCTTAGCTTTCCTTTTGGTGGCATGGGATACCTGACACCTATAATTTAAAGGGAGAGAATTTTCTTTTGGCTCTCAGTAGCAGAGGTATGAGTGCAATAGTAGGTTGATTATAAGGAAGAAGCATCAGGATGGACAGGCATGGTGGAAGAAAGCTGCTTAAATCATGGCACACGAGGAGCAGAGAGCAGGGGGAGAACACCAGAAGAAGGCATCAGGGACCAGGTAAAGTCTCCAAGGTCATTCCCTGTGACCCATTCAGACATATTCAAGGTATGCATTACTAATCTCCTAGGCATCTCTGAAGCCAATCAAATTGACAAGCAAAGATTTACCATTAATGTCACACTTAGCATATATATATATAGTTTAATAATATATGTAAGAATATAAATATACTTGTTTTCCTTGCAGGTGGTTTGCAGTCTGGGAAGGATGGAAGTGAAGGAAATTGAGCTCTCACTGCTATTTAGGAATCCAGTCAGAACCTCTGAATTCTCCACACATGGCTTTCAAGATTCCTTGAGTTTCCATGTTTTGAAAGAAAGAACTTAGGAGAGGAAATAGCTACTTCTTTACCGTTTAAACCACAAAGCAGCACATACCACTTATGCTCAGGTTAATGAGGCAGGTGCCTGCATGCAAGGCTTGCTGAGAAGTGTAATTCATGGCCGGGCAGACTTTTCCCTGCAAGGATCCTCCTTTACCAAGGAGAAGCACAAGCCAAGTTGAGTAGTCAGCGGCTTGTGCCCTTGGTTCGAAGCCAGTTGGTGCAAAGCAGGGACTTCTGCCCCAGCTGAGTCTCCTCCATGTGAATCTTTTCCCCTTTTGCTTTCTGAAATTTTGAGCTCCAATTTCTGATACCATGGTAGAACAACTTTTTTTTTAATGCACTCAATCCTCAATAGTAAAGGATTCATATATTTGCCTTCTTTTTAAAATTTGATTATGAAGTTCAGTAAAGAGTGAGAATGCACTCCAGTTGTTCTATACCTACTTAATAAAACATGCTTCTTCTGGATTTTGGGGGCTACTCCACTGTCCCTTTGTGCTGCTAGTGGTTGTTCCTGGACCATGTGGGTTTACGAAGACACATTTTTTCTCTACTTTCTTAGCAGTAAGTTGAGAATAGGTAGTTATGCTAAATCTTGTAAGTCAGGGTTCTTAGACAGAAAGGACCAAGAGAATAAGCAGGCTAACAAATACTGTAGGTAGATAGATTATAGGGAAATAACAGGCCAGTAGATGCTCTTTTACCTATAATGAGATTAATTCTGATAAATCGATTGTAAGTAAAAAATACATTTAAAATCCTATACGCCCATCATAGAGTAAAAAGTATGATTGATTTGTTTTTGGTAGTCAAAAACATTTTAATATATATTTTTTTTATATATATTTAATATATATATATGTAAAATTGTATGTATTGATTATATCTTTATAAACCTGGGGAAACAGAAGTGTACATTTCAAGACATGTATATGTACACACACTCATATACCAGGAAGTGCTGTTTTAATTCATTAAGAAATAATTGATTACACAAATAAAAGATCCAGCCTAATCTGAATATATTGCAATCTGACTAATACAAAAGAATTTTTCCTAGCATCAGGAGTATAGTCTTGTAATAACTATATATTGAGAATATTTGCCAGGAAAACAAATTTATCCAGATCATAACCATTTTTTATTGAATCAGAAGAAAAGTCAAACACTTCCCTGGCTTTTAATCAAAGGTTAAAAAATCATTAAAATTCTCAGCAGAAGAAAACTTTTAGGTAGCCACAAAAAAAAAAAAAACTTATTAAACGAGCTTACTCTCTCTCCAAAGATTCTCCAAAAATGCATTGTGAAAATTTTAAATGGAGAATAACACTCCTGCTACACAAGTGTGAATGAATATTCTTTACATCATGTGCAACAAGAACACACAGTAGGAGCCATTCACTATGCTACTGCAAATGTTATTTTCTTGATTTCTTTTCTGGATACTTCATCAGTGTATAGAAATGCAATTACTTTTATATGCTGATTTTTGTGTCTTGAAATTTTGCTGAATTTATTTTTGAGTTTTACCATTGTTTTGGTGTCATCTTTAGGATTTTCTCTCTATAAGAACCTATCATGTGAAAACAGTGTAGATTATCCTGAATTTGACTACATTTCTTCTTTTACTGGAAGTTTGTAAATTTTCATATTTCTGGTGTCCCTTTGTTTCAATTTGAATAAGTTATTTTAGTGTGTTTTATAAGGTAGGTATAGTGATGAACTCTGCTTTAGTTTGTCTGGAAATTCTTTATCACTTCTTCACTTTTGAAGGATAGCTTTGCCAGTGGTTGACATTTTTTTACTTTCAATACTGTGAATATGTTAACCCACTCTGCCCTGGCCTGTGAGGTTTCTGCCAAAAAAATCCAGTCATAGTTTTCTAGAAGATCTCTTGTTTATGATGAATCATTTTTTTCTTGACTTTTTAGAAATTCTCTTTTGGTCTTTGATTTTTGAGAATTTGATTTCAATTTGTCTTGATAAATATCTTTATATTTAATCCATGTCACTTTCTTTGGATTTTATAGATCTAGATGTTCACTTGTCCCCAGATCTTCAAAGTTGTTATTTCTCTCTCTCGGGGATTATTGGGGATCAAAGTTGGGTCCTTGTGCTTGCAAGGCAGGCAGCAGAAACACTGAGCTAAATCCCTGGCATAATGTATATATTCTCTTTTTTGATGGTATCTCATAAATCTTACATGCATTTTAAAAATTCTATTTTTATTCCTCTGGATAATTTAAAAATATTTATGTTGCAAGCTCACTGATTCTTTCTTCTTTTTGATCAAGTCTATGATGGAATCTCTCTATTGAATTTTTGTTTCAGTCATTGTGTTTTTCATTTCCAGAATTTTTGTTTCATTCTTCTTTCTTTTTGTTCCTATTTTTTTGTTGAACTTCTCATTTTGTTCATCTATAGATTTCCTGGTATCATTTATGTATCTATGTTTTGTTGTAGCTCTCTGAATCTCTTTAAGAAACGATTCTTATAAGTCACACATGTATAAATACCAAATAGTTTCTCTGGTGTGAAAAACTATAATGGTACATAAGAACCTAATGATATCATTGACAATCATCTAGCCTTCCTAGAAAAGGGCTAAAGGTGTAGGGGAAATGGGAAGGGTAGGGGGAAGGTAATAAGGGAAAAGGAAAAAAAACATGAGAAAATGAAAAAATGGAAATAAAGTATTTGTAAATAGGGAAGGCAGGAGGAGGTGAAGGGAGGGCAGGGACAAGGGGGAAAATGAGAACCAAGAACTGTCATGTAAAGGTACAAGATCCCAATGATGAATGTAAATATACTGTATACCTAAAATGTACCAATAAACTCAATGAAAAAAAGAAAGAAACTATTCTTAATTCTGTTGGACAGATCACAGATTTTCATTTCTTTAGACAAGTTCTGGTACTTAATCTGTTCCTTTTGGGGAATTCTTTTATTTGTCATCCTTGAGGGCTTGCACTTGTGCCTGTGATTATGAAGATACAGATATCTCTTTTTTGTACTTACAGCTTGTTTTGATAGTAAAAGTCCTTCATTCAGACAGACAGTAAAAGGCTGCTCATTCAGACTTATTAGACAGAGGTCTGGCATGGTCCATAGCAGGCTATAATTACTGCACTGGTTTTAAGGCTAGCTAATTTAGTGGCTGGGTCAATGTGTGGATGAGTCTGACTTTTTTGACCAAATGGACCATCTTGATGCTTGAGTACTCTGGGAAGGCTTGGCACTAGGTCTATAGTGGTGAGTCTAGAGCTTGGGTCTAGGTGGATGAGTCTGGCTTATGGATCCATGAAAACAGATCTGGTGTCCGACATTATATCAATCTAAAGCATTTCAGACACAACCTGAGCCTTACATAAAGTGCAGGAGACATTTCAATAAGGGAGCAGGGGTGTAATGACCTTAGGTTGCAGATATATTCTTTCTGACAAACCATCCTTTTTAATTCTTAGTCCCTGTTTAGCTCTTGAAGCTGAGGTCATGGTCTTTGCTGAAATAACTCTATTGTACTGTGGAATTTAGGAACAATCCAGTCTCAAATTTTTATCTCTGAGGAAATGGTTAAGAACTGTTCCCATATAGCTTTAACTCTGAGAAAAAAATATAGCTTCTTTGTACTCTCTGTGTTAACTTCTATGACCTTTAGCTTTGTAACTGTGTTATTCTGGAAATTTTCAATGGACTACACACATTTACACTTTACATTTTCATGATTTTCTTCATAGGACATTTTTTTGCTTTTGGTTGCAAAGACATTGTACAGAAACATACTGACTTCACTGACAGGTGGAAGAATTACATAATTCTGATAGCGTCATTTTCAACATGAATATTTGTAAATTCTGTCAACATAGCAGAAATGAAACTATAAAAAGTTATGGAAATCCTCCTCTGATGTGAGAAATTCTTTGAATAAGTGGATTATTTTGTTCTATGCCTGCCTTTCTGGCCCAAATTGAAGGAGAAATTTGTGAATTAAAAAATAAACATACAAGAAGATGGATATAGTCAAGGCATGATATGTGCAGAAATGGAAATGTCAACTATGTCAACAATGAAACAGGTCATGTCAACAATGAAAAGCTATTAATTTTTACCATTAATACATGCTAACAAAAATAAATAAATTGATTAAAAGTAGGTGTACAAGACCAGGCCTGGTGGCTCACCCCTGACAGCTTCTGGGAGCATAGAGGATAATTGCAAGCTCAAGGTCAGCTTGGGCAACTTAGCAAGACCTGTCAAAATAAAAGAAAGGCAGGAGGGAAGGAAGCAGGAAAGGGAGGGAGTGAGGAGGGAAGAAATGAAGAACAAAAGAAGTTGGGGATAGCAGTGGTAGAGCACCTATGGGTTTGACCTTCAATATGTAACAAATAAATAAATATATAGAAAATTGATCTGCCTGATAAGAATAGTACAGAGCAAACCTATAAATCAGGTAATTTTTGTTTGGCAACATCTCTGACTCCTTGCATGTTTGTTTTTTCTTGGTATTATATTCTTTTTCCAATTACTTTCTCCACAAACTCCTGCCAAAGGTTTGCTTTCTAATTCTGTCCCTCTTTCTTTCAAACTTTACCTGGGACTATCCCTTTGATTCTCAGGCAGTTAAAATAGTATGATAAAGTTTTGTCAACAGATAATTGCTTTAATATAAAGAGCTCTACTGATGACATCACATTGAAGAGGACTTTTGAGATAAATAGTCTTACATTTTATTCAAAGAAATTAAAAGTAGATAAAAAAATTAGGGGGCCAAGAAATGTGGAGTTACTTCTGTACAGAAAGAACTTTGCAAACATTCTTTAAATTACACATCCTTATTTTTGTATAACAACCATTCTGCTAATGTTAAACACATTGGTTCACTTGTTATATGAATATTAAACACAATGGTTCACTTGTTATACTAAAATGAAACTAATTAATTATTAGGGCAGTTTACATTTCTAAAGTAATTTCATATGTATTTTCTTACGTTATTATCTCAGGAGAAGGAGCACACAGTTTCACCTTTTTACAAATGAGAGAACTGAGTCTCGGAGAAGTTAATAGATTTGTTCAAGGTGGTCAAGCCATGTGTAGCAAAAATAGGAAGAGAAGCAATATCTCTGGACTCCTAGCCTGGTAATTGTTCCATTATTGTTAGTTAAGACATGCAAATGATTGCAATTCAATCCAGTCCCTCTTCTCTCTATATATATATATATATTAAGCACCTGCAATATGCTTCACACCATAGAGATATGAAAGTCACAGACAAATCTTCACAGGATATCTGAGACTGGGAAGGTAAAGGTATCTGAACAGATTCCTATAATGAATAAAAAAGAAGAAATAAAAATACCACAATTGAGAAGCGATGAAATAACAAGGAAATCTGGAGAAAGATGTTTTTAACAGAAAGAGGATATTGTGGTCTTCACCCTACAGTATGCACCTGGGCATGGCTGTTTTGGGTGATTAGGTTATGAATACACAGAGCTGAAAGATGAGGATAATACATAAAAGCAGAAGGAAGACTAAGCATGAAGTTCAACAGGAAAAAAGGCAAATGATATAGTTCATATGCATTTTGTTTGCACTGTGTCAGTACCTCTTTCTCTGTTAACAATATCCGAATATTTTTTGGGGGAAGCCACCTCTCTCCAACTTTAAATTTGTGCATTTTACCTGAGGTCGATCTGACTACTCTGCTCCGAAGTGGTTCAAAGTACCCAGGCCTGACCAATCGGATTTACAGTGGTTCTGGGATATGCATTTTGCCCAGGAGTTTTGGAAGAGAGGACGTTTGCTTTCTGTTGCTGTTGTTCATTTAGCAGGATAACTAACTATCTAACTGCTATCCCATGGAGAAAGCCTTTTGTTGGGAGACTTCTCCATGTGTTTCTCATATTTCTGTGCATCTCGTAAAGTGCTGATTGCCTTTTGTTCCAGACTATTTTTTAAAGATAAGTTTGAAAACTTGAAGAGCGAAATGTCTTGAGAAAGGACAGATCAAGATCAGAGCAGAGGGAAAGGGTGCCCACGACTCACTGTTACATGCGCATTTCGTAAGTCAGAGTTCTGGAATGGCAGCACTACCTCCCGTCTCAGTGGGCATCAGTCTGGCCTTGTCTGTGTCACCCATGGGATTTACAGATAAAGAGGAGGCATGGAATTATAATGATCTTCATGCTTCTGGTTGTGTCATGAATAGTTCAGTAATCTTATATCTTCTGTCAACGTCCTTGTAACTAAGGCCAGTTAACTTGTTAGTGTCAATTTTCAGATCCTTCTCATTTCCAGACATTTCTAGACAAAAACAACATAGCGAAAAATGTTGGCGACAATAATTTTTTAGAATCAGTATCAAATTGTACCTAATTCTAGCTCTCTCTCTCTCTCTTTATTATAGAAGCCACTATAATTCCTCTCTTGATTGTTTCTTAAATAAATTTCTATCATTTGTAACCAATAATAATGATTGATCCCAATATATGAGAGAAATCTAATAATTAATTTTAACTAGAAGAGTAGGATATAAGAATAGAACTATGGAAAGATTAAATCAGATATTTGTTTCTTGAAGAGCTGTGGATTTGGCTTGAAATTAACAGAAAGAATTGGAACCTCCCATTAGTCTGTGATAATTGCATACATTTAATTTGTGAATACAAAAATATGTATATCCACTTCACTGTATTCTACCCACATAGTCAAGTAGTGAAAAATGCATGCCAGACTTTTACCTACATTAGCTTTGACAATACAAGGACCACATGTTATTTACCATAAACAAATTAAGATTGAATGACTTACCTGAAGCCCTATCATGGTCTGCAATGGAACATAATTTATGTGATTGCCTTGAGGGTCTCTATGTCTTCTTTTCTGACATCTTACTTCAAAATAACAAATAGAAAAATAAAACAAATGCAAACTAATTATATGAAATATAATTTTCTACATATTTTTAAAATAAAATATAAGATTATGTGCTTCATTTTTTAGTAAAGTATAAGATGTATAAGATAGTATGAAAGCATTAAACTTGGAATAATTTCACTTGTGTTTTTATTAGAATCCTGTACAGCACACAACTTCTCCAACTCTTGGAGTTCTTGTGTAAATTAGGATAATTAATCCTGTCTTCAAAGAGTTACTAAAGATTAAGGGAGCTCTATTGTACACGAATGTGTTTAGCAGGTATTAGAAAGAAATCTAGTAGGTACTGTATAAGATTTACTGTTCTTTCCCTTTGTTATGGAAATAAATACTATAAGTGTTTTTTGATGTGCTAAAATAATGAAGTTGATTTTATAAGAATAAATGATTATGTCTTTGGGATACATCTTGAAATTCTTAAGATATCTGAAAAATAAAAACATTATATATATATATATATATATATATATATATACACACACACACATGTATACATACATATATATGATGTGGGAGCTTGTGTGTTTTCTTACATATTAAAACATAGTATAGACTAATAATCAGTAAAAGAGGAAAATGCATAAAAGAATTAACAGATTGGTAAAACAATAGATAATCCTAAGGAAACTGTAAATTAATTTATTAAAACATGAAACAACTGTTATAATTCAACAGAAGTTTGAAAAGTTGTCTCTGGAGTTAAAAAACAAGTTATAACTTTATAAACATTATTTTCATGTGGATTTAGAAGTTTAAAAAAGTCTTGAAATGCCATGAAACCTTTAATGCATTAAAGCAATGAAAACATTCATATAGGCAGGTGTCTAGTAGATGACTGTAGGTAAATACACAAACATATTACTTCTGTATATCAAAATATGACTAAAAATCAAATGATGCATTATAAACATATTTCCAACAAATATGACAAAAATAGAGTTCTCCTAAATGATATAAAAAGAAAAATCCCATGGAAAAAGAATAAAGGTCAGTATGGGCTGGGGATTTAGCTCAGCAGTTCGATGGCCGGCCTTGCAAGTGCAAGGACCCAAGTTCAATCCCTGGTACCAAAAAAAAAAAAAAGTCAGTAGAGCCTAACAAAAGAGAAAAATAAAGGACCTAGAAACATGGAAAATGCTATCTTCACTAGGAATCAGTGAAATATTAATAAACAGATTATTTTTATAATTGCTAGAAAATGTACAGTGGTCTGATATATGCACAAAATAGGTACTTTCTATGAATATTTTTTAAAGAAAGTTGTTAATACTATTTGAAAACTTACAAGTGATTTTTTTTATTATATCCCTAATCCTTATCCTAAATCTAAATTGAGTTCTATCCGTAGCCATACCTCAATTTCCTAATCTGTCTGGCAATTTCTTCAAATAAAATAATCAGTAACTCTTATTACCGTGTAATATAAATGTTAACTACAGCATGAGGTAAAAAGAAGTCAGTGAGAGGAGCCTAAAAATAATTAGTGATATGCTACATACACATGTGAAAATTTTTATTAAAAATTAAGTTTTCAAAAATGTCTGGGGAAATACTCATGATATACATTAAATGAAATACAAAAGGAAACATGATATAAAAACATAGTCTGATACCTCTCATGCAAAAATATGCACTAAAAAGAAAAATCAAATACAAATTGAGATCATGCTTATTCAAATTTGTAATATCATAACTTATTTTATATTTTATGCTTTTGTGTGTTTTTCAAATCATTCTTTTACAATGTGATCTGCTTCTTTAATGAGGAAAAATTCAATATGTTAAAAATAAAGTGCTCAAATAAAAAATAAACATGCTTCTCTTTGGATGAAAACAGCTCATCTGTAAAATTATGTACTATTCAAATTTCAGAGTACCCAATAAGGTAAGAAAAATTAATTTGATTTTATGGTACAAAGTTTCAAAAATGAGATGCATACTTTATGCTTGTGATAGGAATATTTCTCATATTATTGGCACCACTAACAGAAGATATACTATTTTGCATATTTTAGCTCTCTTCTCTTTGCATTACATGACCTTAAGTTTGATTTGCACAATTTAAATGATACTTTTGAGTGGCATGTAGTTGAATAATTATTCTTTTAATTACTGTTATTAACCTGTTTGTTTAATAGCAGATAATTTTAGTAGATCATTTTCACCTTTTGAATTTTGCAGTTTCATATGTACTATAGATAGCCTATATCAAAATGGTAAAATTATACTAGTAGATATAAAGAGCACTATTGCGATGTCTGTAGGATTATAGATTTATCTTTCTCCTAAACAAGCAAAGAAAAGCTATCTATGCTATTTAAACCTAAGTAAGTCAAAAGTTAAATATTTAACTGTTACATTTTATTTAATTGTGGGAATCATTCACAAAATACACAAAATGTTAAATTGCTTGACTTTATTGAATGACATACACTTTCTTCCTATCTTTTAGAATAATTTTCTTTTATAATAGACCTAAGAACAAAGTAATATTATCAGTAAAATATATACATTCAATTCTAGATAAAGAAATAGAAATGGTATTCAAAGTCAGATGGGTGCTGATGGTATTTTCATTTTTTCATTTGTGTCAAAGCCAAGTTCTTTGTAGCTTGTAAGAATGCTTACAATTTCAAATTTCTAGCCAGTAGTCCCACTTTCAGATTTATTAACACAAACATTGAAAATCTCACAATTAGAGTGTATATCAGACTCTAAATATCCTCATTTATTCTAGAGGAAATGTGAGGATTGTGGAGGTGAAGCAGATGTTTGCTGCCTCCTGAGGCTCTTTTGGGGATCAGAATAGACTGGACAGTCAAGTTTCAGACGTTAACCAACTTCTTAAAATTTCTAAAATTTCCCACGAAGGACTATTTGCCTTGCTGCCATATTTAAAGCCAGTTTTGCTTCCTTTGAGTATGTGTCAGTATCTGGTGTTAGGAGGAAAATCAAGCAGTAGGAGGCAGAATGCTGAACTATTCACAAAGAGTTTGTACTTCCCCTGGAGAAGCCTTGACCAGTGTGTGTCCCTCGCGCCCACGTAACAGGACCAACTCTTGTGGTTTACAGCAACAAAACGTGTGGGTCTAGCCAATGAGTCCACAAGGAGGAGACACCAAGGAGAGACACTGCAGCCAGAGGGCTAGGGGTGGGTGGAGGGTTTTAGTTAAGATGGAAGACTAAGGACTTGCCAGGATCAATTAATGAGTGTCTTGGGTCATAAGACAGAAGTGAGAAAAATCAACCCATCACACTCAGTGGTGTAATTAGTAACTTCAGTCAACCCCCACCACCTCAATAAGCTACCAAACCTATCAGTTCTACAACTCTCACATTGCCCCCAACTACACCCCTACATGATGTCATCCTTGTCTTCATTTAGAATCCCATCAGCTCTCCACTCAACTACTGCAAGAGCGTTCTAATTGATTTCCTTGCTTACTGTCTCAGACCTCCCAGAAATCCCTCCTACATGCTTCTGTTAATATGATCTTTCAGAGGCAAACACTTGCCATGTTATTCCCTTGCTTAAAGCCTGACCTGTTTGCATCAGCTCTTAGGTGGGAGCGCATGAAACAGATGATACGGAACAGGATGAGGCCCACAAAAAGAGCAGTTTTCTAATATAACGTTCGAAACCTTCATCAGGACACTTTGGGTTGCAAGTCGCAGAATATTTAATTAAAGGTGGTTAGAAAATGAAAAATTTTATCTCATTAAAATATTTCATAAATTTTCTACTTAGCACTACCTTTCTTCTCTCTCTACATATGCTAGGCAGAATTAACCAGTACATACCCTTCTGAGCAATAGCACTTTTTATATGAGGATGTCCTTCAAACTACATTTATTTGTCTTATTTTCATCATAGCCTCAAGTTCTTTGAGGGGAGAAACCACTACTGATTTATTTGTATAACTTCACACAGTGCCTAACCTATAATAGGCACGAAATATTTGTGGACTGAGAGAACGATGGGGCGGTGAGATGGATGGACAAATAATTAGCTACATAGAATAAGGTCAGACCTCTATCATACTTGTATGAGTAGGTGCAAATGTCCGGTAACAGCACCACACTATGGATTACAGTTTGGAGACTTGCAGTACCATGCATTTCTTTCCCCATATCATTCCCAGAGGGTGTGACAACTGGCATTGCTTCCAAAACTGCTTTTTTCTTGTTTTCCGGTCTGACAGTGCCAGTAACAATACCAATATCATGTCGCTTTCAATGCAGAGGCAACTGATGCAAGTTAGTAGCCTTCAAAACAATTACTCCTGTTTCATATAAATACTATAACTATGTGTATATATAATTGTCTTTTCAAATAATGCTGTTTAAAGTGAACTTCAATACTAGAGTTTAACGAATTGTTGACTAATGTTTCCAGAAGGTGGTTTCAAAATTGCTAGCTAATATTGTTGGAAATATTTGCTAATCAAAAAGTGAGGTTTACAGAGTAAAAATAAACTGGTTTTGAGAGCTCATATTAAGTATTAAGTGAAATAACCTTATAGATTATTCACTTTATAGAAGGCAAGGGTTATATAACACATCTTCTTTCCACAGACTGTTTTAAAGTACTTCTCAAATGATCTGTTTTCTTTTTTTTTCAGATTTAATTGAGTATTGGTACATAAGGCAAGGGTTATATAACACATCTTCTTTCCACAGACTGTTTTAAAGTACTTCTCAAATGATCTGTTTTCTTTTTTTTTCAGATTTAATTGAGTTTATTGGTACATTTTAGGGATACAGTGCAGTTACATTCATTGTTGGGATCTTGTACCTCTACATGACAAGTCTTGATTCTCATTTTTCCCCTTACTCCTGCCCTCCCTTTTCTTTAAATTAATGGAACAATGTGTTCATCAAAATCTAAAATTTTTTGTATAGCTCCAAGCATTAGAAGCAAATGTGTAAATTACAGAGAGGGTTTCACTCCGGTTCTCATAGTTTGTACTCAAGAGAAAGTTCCTTATTCAAAATTGTGTATAATAACTTTATGATTCCTAAAATAGACTGCCATTTCCAACACTCAGAGAGGTATAGTGGATTCAGAGGTGGATGGTTTTACTTATTAATTTCACCTCTCCAGTTTCCTCTTAATACTTCTTTCCCAGTCGAGAATCTTGCGGAGGTGAAGAAGTGAGTGCTGAAAAGAATATAAGCAAGTCTATTATGCAATAGAGCACAGAGTGGGCTACAAAAAATAAAAAAAGTAAATTTCAGCATGCAGAAGTTGGCACTAGGATGAGCAGTATGCTCCAAAGCAATATTATGAAAAGTGAGGCTATTTGTTGATGTGTACATACAGGTCTTCTCGGAGTCAAAGGCTCCCAACCGCCCAGTTTCATCTCAAAGACAAATCAACAATGCAAAACTCAACTTCCTTCTGTCAGTGATGATTTTATGTCTGGAGACTATGGGTAAAGTCAGAGGTATCTCATGCTTGGGCAACTGGAGGAAGCACTGAGTGCTTTGGAGAGGTCTCCACTGCCCAAGTGACTCAGTGACTCAGTGACTCAGGAGGACAACGATCCCCAAATGTCCACTGGTTTTATTCAAATCAGCAGTTCCATGAAACAAGCATATCACTGCATCTGTCATTCCTGTCATTAACTCAGTCATGAGGGAGAAGGGATGAGTGCACGGCCCAGATGGGCGTCTGCAGGTGTATCATATATTTTAGGAGAGAGGCCCCAAGCAGGTGGATCTGAGACAAGCACAGGGAACACGGCCACGTGTAACACATAGGAGTCACTTCGAGCAAATCTGAAATGGTGTCTGGACAAGCAACGGTTTAGATCTAAAAAGTTCCCCAACGTGTGTGGAAGGTGACTGGATAACAAGGTGCTGAATCCACTGAAGAGTTCACAACTGAGTGTTCTGGTAGGAGTGGGGCCTGGCTGGAGGTGGGTCATTGGAGGTGTGGCCTAGGAGGACGTCATTTCCGTCCCTGGCTTCTCCCTGCTCTACTTCCTGGTTGCCATAGAGCACCTTTTCCTCTACCAAGCTCCACTCCATGCTGCTTCCTGCCGTGGAGCCTGCCAACCACGGAATGAAACCGTGAGCCAAAATAATCCTTTCCTCCTCTAGGTTGTGAGTGTTGGGAATTTTGTTCCAGCATTGGGAAAATGGCTCAGACAACTCTGGTTGTTACTGCAGTATGGAAAGGGTAACTGTAGACAGCACCCGCAGGTAATACAACTTGACACAGAACTGAGAGTCAGGGTCAGAATGAAGTCTGCTGCAAGGCTGTGTGAGTGATCTTGACAGCTAGGATCCCTTATCCCTTTTCCACATCTTTAGTCCCAGTGTGGCCTCCGTGGAGCCCACAGTTAGAAGAACCAGAGGAATGCAGAATCGTATTCTTTTAGTTGCTGTTAACTACTGAGATGCTTTAAGTTTGGTTGACTGCCTGGTAACAATGTCATCTAACCTCCACCTGCCTGTCAGACCCTCTGACCACACTCTTCCGTGTTTCTCCCTACATCTATAAGATACTGTGCAGATATTTCATGAATGGATGAGGAATTCATTTCTCTCTTGAACAGAGACATATCAACACTGTTCCTCAACCAGCAATCCACTTACATCTCACCTCTAAATGACTCCTAACTCTCTTCTTGCAACTTTATACCACAAGGGTATGGAGTTCACCAGTGTGTCCATTGTTCTATTGACCCCTATGCCTCTTTCTAGGTAATCTACTATTTTTTTCTGCTTCCTTACAAGCATTCTTAAAATGAGTTCTGTAAATACATAATATTCAAATCTTGTGTGAATCTCCTGAAGTTATATTTTAAATTTTGGGTATATTTCCTAATGTAAACTTTTCTGAAGATAGTATTCATGATGTTTACTGGATATTCAGTGTAGCTGGACATATGATATGGGTAAAGATTTATGGCATCTATGTTATTCATTGGCTTCCTGCCATTCTCTTTATAGTGTAACAATAGTTACGCTACCACAATCACGACTAAATTTATGCAGCACTTTACAACTCACAATATTCTTTACAATACTCTTTTGTATTCCTAGACCCACTTGATGTTCCTGACTTTCCTGAGCGGGGACAGGAAAGTATTATATCCACTTATTATATCCATTACAGTTGAGGAAATTCAAACTCAGAGACATGAAAGATCTTCCCACTGGGTATATGACAGAGCTGAAACCTGAACCGAAGTTCTTGATTGGTCTGCAAGAAGAGAGATGGCTCTTTGCATGGCAAAGGCATTCGATGTCTGCCTGGGACTTTCTCTTCTTTGGGCCAGGTAGAAAAATGTCAGTATGTTTATTACCCAGATTTCCTCTATTTCCAAAGAAGTGACTGCTACACAGTGTGATTTTTCTTTAGGGCCCTGAATCTCCTTCAGTATATTTAGGAACAAAATGATTCACTGACTTAAACCATGGTGGAAGTAAACATGAGGGAAGTCGGTAATTTAGAGAACTAACTGGTTCCGATTTGCTGTATGACCTTAGACAGAACATTTAACCTTTTTTCCTCACATAATCTGTGAAATGGAGTTAAAACATTATCTCATACCTGTAAAGGAACAGTTGTAATTCACAGACCCCTTGGAAATCTACACATGCTATGTAAATATAAATGTTTTTGATGCTATTTTGAGCAGGTCAGTATTTCCTGGGCTCAGCTAATAAAAGGGAAAAAAAAAGTCTTGTGAACAAGATTGAATCTGTAATTCATTTGCTGATTAGACCTTTTATTAAAAAAAGTTCACTTTTTTTCTGCATTTCTAGTTGATTATTTCTTCCACTAAATTTACTGTCTCATCAAAGCAGTGTTTGTTCATTTGTAGAATCATTTAGCAAGTATTGGACTATAGGGACCTGAGACGGAACTTTTCCCATTTAAGAAAATAGCCACTCTGTATTTAGATTCCTGTGGGGGACACTTTAGTAGAGTGATGTTGTTCTATCACGCCTACAAATACCTCATCTGGGTCTAGAGTCCCTGATATATCTGCTCATTCAAGATAGCAGCACTTAGCAATTCAACAAGATGTAAAGTTGGCTAATAAACAAAGCCAGTAGTCTCTGGGGGTCTGAACAACACTTCCTATGTTTGACTCTCTTTGCCCTGAAGTTGTTTTAAGTCCAACCCTCCGGGCGAATTTTCCCCTGGTGCACTGAACAGCTCATGCCATGTCAAAGGCCACTGACCTTTTCATTCATAGAACAAAAAGACTGGAAGCAAATTATGCTCAGAGAACTGGTCAAAGGGTAACCACCATCACAAGAAAAAAGTGCCTGACACCCCCACCTCTACAGTGATGAACACGATTTCTAAGCTTTAGAGCATTATCTCTATTGTCTGTTTAACTAACTTTTATTCAAAGTGTAATATGAGCATTTGCTTCAATTTGTTCTGAAACCCCCACCCCCACCCTGCGTGTGCTCCCTCTGCAGAACACAATAAACCAACTCCCGTTGCCTCTATTCCCCTCATCCAACTGGGTCTTGTCCAATTTACAAGCTGTCCACCACGCAGCTGAATCTTCCAGAGACAATGACTCATCTGTAAGTTTCGCTCGTGGTTTGGGAGAGTATATTTAGTGTGAAGAACTGGAGGATGCAGCATATCCAAACACATGCTAGGGTACAGCATTCTAGTGGGAAGAGGAGGACAGGGCTGAAATAGAATTGGTATAATAAGCCAAAGAACTGGGAGCACAGCTTAGCTCTTTTAGCTATGTAGCTGCAGCAACACCTACAGTTCCCCGCCAAGAATGGCACACCACATTAATGCAAGGAAAACGAAGGCTCTCTGATGATTTCCTTGGGAAAAGAGAAAAAATACTCTCTCTAAAAAATACACTGAATATTAAATATAAAGCAAAACTATACATCTCTAGCGTCCCTTGCTGATGGGAAAATCATTTCTCTTTGTATTACTGACATTAGGCCACAACAGGTGCCCAGAAGCCATTTGAGTAGATAAGTATGTTGGGAGAGGCTGACCATAATGCATAAGAATTATTTGGGTGGGATCTCTACAGGTCTCCGAAGCTGAATCTGACTCAAGTGTGGAGTCACTCCCCTCACCTTTTTTCCCCACCATACTCCTGAACAGGAAGTTTTTGCCTCAGTGAATGCAGTCACTGTTTAGGTGCTGCCTTCAGCACATTTGTGGAAAACTAGCCATGACGTCATGTGCACAATGGTCAGTTCATCAGTGCTCTGTTGTGGAGTCAGAATTGGAAAGCAATGATCACAAAAGGCAGCCATTAAAGATCAGTGTTCCGGCCCACTCTGCAATGTGAGCACAGGTGCTTTCTTTGACTTGAACTTACTCTCCCGTCAGCTTTTAACCAGCCCTTACTCTTCTCTCCTCTCTTATGACTCTGTCTTTGTGTTTTTCCCTCTCTGTTGCTAATTTCGTGTTTCTTTTGTCTACTTGCCCCTCTCTTTAATTTTTACCTGCTTTTCATTCTTTCTTTCGTCTCTCTTGCTCCTCCCACTTTCATGTATTTTCCTTAACTGACCACGAAACTGAAACGAAGGTTATTCTTAAAAAAATGTGGTAAATCTGCAAAAATTTCATATTTTCTATTCTTCAATTCATAAGCACTAAAGCTAAAGTTTTATATTCCTCTCTTAAAAGATACTTGTCATTATTTTTATTTGTATGAAGCTTTGATTTCTTTTTTTTTTCTTTGTAGTTTAATACTAAAAGGAGAGAGATTCTTGATCCTAATATAAAACCAGAATGTGTTTTTGTAGTAAAGCAGTTCAAGTTGCCCAAATAGGAAAAACTTGTTTCTGGACAGCTGCTTTGAATATGATTTCCTTTTATTATCCTAAATTGATTCACGCATAGAAATAGTCTTTGATTTACTTTATGAACAAGGCTAGCGGGCTTCAGTAATTTTAATTGCAGTTTCAATCATATTTTATTAAAAAACTCATATTTTGTTTCAATTTTCATATTTTTCTTGCTTATTACATCTTTAATTATATTTAAATTAAATCTTTAGTATATAAACATATGATGTTAAAATATATTTGACAATCAAGTAAATGTAGAATTAGATACTTAGATAGCTTCCAATATTTGGTCAATCAAATAAAAATTATAGCCCCGAATGATTGCAACAGTTCTATGAGATTCCAAGTTAGGTTTATATATGGCTACCAGAGGGCAAATTAGTTTTGTATTTCCCTCTCTGTCTCTTTTTTATGTGTGCATGTGTACACAAATACACAAATAAAATAAAATATATACACTTATATAAGTACACAGTAGATGTTGTAACAATGTATACATTTTCTCTGTAAGGGCACACAGAGGTCTGCACACATACCTATATAAACACACAGATATTTATATCTTTTGAGCCCATAATTTCACATGTAGAAACTTGTCTTAAAGCAACAATTCTAAGTTTGGGAATATGACTATGGACATTATGTTTTCCATAGTATTATTTATATTTTTGAAATAGGAAAAGCACACAAATACTTGATTATAGAGGAATCATTAAGTAAACCATTAGTGCTTACTTAATGTGTTTAACAGCATTTTACACAGAAATTTAAATAATTATATAAAAATATATAGTAATATCGGGATAATCATGGTTTGATGGCATGATCTCATGTTTATGCAATATAGAAAGTATATATATAGGAAGAAATCACAAAGGAAAACATAAAATTGTCAAATATGCTTGTGAAATATTACAACTGTTTTTCCAAAAAATGTTTGAATTTCAAATTTGTATTAATGCACATGTAAAACTTTTGAAAACCCGTGTAAAGATCTGTACCTTTCTCCATCCTCAACTTCTCCAGAAAAACTTGCCTGTACTTACTTTTGTGGATCTTAATACATTTTTGTCTTTTAATAATTTGGAGCAACAGTGCACTGAAATCTTGTAAACTTTGCAAGTGTTGAAAGGCTACACCACTAAATTACACACTAAGGGAAAAAGTATGACATCTTTGGGTGACTGTCATTTGCACTACAAAAAGTTGCTCCCCTATTCCAATGGGTTACAAAATGTTGTTTTCTAGATGTAACAAATTTTAAATTCTACTTCTTATAGCCTTGGTCATACAAAAAAAGAAATATGGGGAGAGAAGATGTGTCACAGAGTTTGACATTACTGTAAGGGGAAAAAAAGAAAAGAGTGAGATGCAAACAGAGTTCTTATTTCTATTACAAATTTAAATTTAATTTTTAAAATTCTACTGACTTTTCTTTTTGGGCCATATCTGAAGTTTATTTTTGACACAGACAAATACGTCCCTGAACAATTGTGATTAGGAGTGTTGTGTTAACAACTCCTGCTGATCTATCAAAACTGCGAACACAGAATGGTTATTAATTAATGGGAGACATTACCAGGCGGGAAAAGTTGAGAGAGTATTCAATAAGCTGTCAAAACAGGAGCTGAATTCTATAGAATGGGTGTTCACATTTCTGACAAAAATCGATCCTGAAACTTTGCTTTTCCATTTTTGCTTAGAAACAACACTACCCAGAGTCTCACCCACCAATCTTTCAATAGCTTAGAATAATGGTGTTTATACCATGAAAATCAAATTTATTTTCATATCTTTGAGACCAACAAAGCCCCTGTGAATTGTGGCACAAAAGGGTTATACAGATGTGCATTTAGATTCATAATTGAAACAGTTTTATTTTATCTTGAATATTTTTATCTTACAAAAGCCTCATAAGAGGGAACATGGTGTGGAAAATAAATGGTACCACTATTGCTGCTAAATTAAGGCCATAAAATCTCCAGAAAGTAAACTGATTCTTAAATTAGGATTTCAGATATGCAAAATTATATTTCAACATGTATATCTAAAATTCTGGTGGAAAAAAGATGAAATAAGTGACATAGGAACCATAAATGAAATGACTAAGGTAAATTAGTCATAAACATTTTTTGAGCGAACACAGGGAGGGACTACTTTGAAGAGAAGATGAAAAATGTAATTGACACATATCTTGGTTTTCCAAACTCCTGATCTCACAATGGCAGTACCTCCTAAGGAGAAGCCAAGGCCTCTGATTTAAACCTACGATGTGGTGCTATTTTACTCCCAGTGAGAGCCCATGGAGGTCTGTGATCTATGGGCATTTAAAGTACACTGCTCAAAAAGTCTTCTCCATTCTCTTGATTTCATACGTGATGTTCCAAAGTTGAAGTTACATCTTTATGTTAGGAGCACTGATTAGCCTTTGTGAGATGCTTATCAGAACCCTGGGAGCACACGCCGCAACAGTTCATTAAAAAGAGAAAATACAAATTAACCCCAAATGGTGCTCTACTTCACTACTAAAAATATATTTGTTTTTTCCATTTTTAATTGTCAAAATGCATACGACATGAGATGTATTGTGTTATTTTAGCCATTGTAAGTACACAGTTCAAAGGTATAAAATACATTCATAAATCTGAGCAATCCTCACCACCTTTTATCTTGGAAAATTATCATTTAATAGTAGCTCCTCATCCTCTCCTTCCTGTGGCTCCTGGACTCCTGCATTTGCTTTCTGTCTCTATGATTTTTGACTACTCTCAGAGGCTCATTTAAGTAGAATCATTCAGTGTGCATGTTTTTGTCACTGGGATACCTCATTTAGCATAGTGTCTTCCTATTGTATCATGACTCAGGATTTTCTTCCTAAAGAGTTTAAATAATATTCTACATTGCATGTACATACCTCATTTTGCTTACCCATTTATCTGCTGTTGTACATGTGGAGCACCTCCATATTTTAGCTCTTGTGAGCACTGTTGCTATGGACCTGGTTATACAGATAGTGCTTAGACATTGCTTCCAATTCTTTCAGTTGTATACCTAAAGAAGGAACTGCTGGATCATGTGCTAATTCTACTTTTTAATTTTTAGAGAAATTACCATACTGTCTTCTACAATGGCTATCCCATATTACATTACCAGAGGTTCCCAAGTCAAAATATATGTTTTAGCAAAGATCACTGTCTCAATAATACTTAAAACAATGAAACATTGAATGTACCTCAGTACCCATCAGTAGGCTAAAGTATGTTTCGTTCATATTACCAATGACTCTGCTAACAATAGAATGAAATTTCACTCACATTTCACACAGAACATTATCTCTGTGTATTATTTTGTTTAAAATCAGATTACATAAAAGCATACACAAAATGATACCATTTATGTAGAATTGTATACAGTATCTTTAATGTATACAGATGTATGTGTTTATTATTGCTGGGTAACTAGGTAGCTAGTCATTTGTTGCTTTCTTTTGGGTATTTTCCTTAGTGTTCAATTTTTTTTTAAAAAGTCTCGACATTTTTTAGCTATAAAAATAATGTATTCTATTTGTTAATAGCTTAACACACTGCTAAAAATGTACTTTTCATTAGTTCATTATTAAGTGTCCTAGGTGGGCCTTGTCAAAGTGCAGCAGATGATTTTGATATTTATTGATGTCCTTTCATATATCACTGTACCAGGAGGCCTTGGAGAAAAGGCTAGGACGTTGGCTCCAGCCATTTCCCCAGTGCTCATGATTTACTGGAAATGAACCACGACGACAAATACATCGGATGTCTACAGTAATATACAAATGAAAAGAATAAAACCAATATTGAAGAGAGAATAATAATCTGTCTAGAAGCTAGAGGCCTGGGAAGAAAGAGAGGAGGAGATGCCTAAGCAAGTTGAAAAAGAAAGAGTAAACAGTTGCCAGATGATGAGAAGGCAATTAGGGTTTAGGAAGAGAACAGGACACTGGAGAGCAGTAGGTTCTTTCTTATTGGCACATGTTTACACGAAAATCAGTAGGAAAATTCCTCAAAAAACTGAAAACAGGGATTTCATTGGACCCAAGTGATTCCCTACTAGGTTCCCTCCTGAAACAGTTGAAGATATTTACAGTGATCCATGCATGCACATATTTATACATAGCACTAGATTTTGAAAGCCATGGAGGCAAGAACTCAAGGAGGCTCAGTGTTCTTAAAAATGAGGAGGACAGGCTGGGAAGAGACACACAAACTGTGCCCCAGGACTGGATTTTGGTTTTGGTAGGAGTTCGTCTAATTATTGGAGGCATTTGTGGCTTTAATCATCATGCCATGTTTTATAGTTTAGATGTTAGAGGGAATGTGTCTATTCTTTGCATTGTTCCTTACAAACAGCTCCTGTCTAAATTCACCTGTACTTAACAGCTTGACTCTGCTCCTCATAGATTTTGATGGATAAACTTAAGCTGGTAAAATAAACAGTAACAGAGATCCACAGTTTTGTTCTTGCAGACACTCAGTTAGCTGTGCATGTCTAGTGGTTTTGCATGCTGGCAAACTGTCACTTAGCTGGAGCATTTACCAGCCAAGTTGGGCAGAGGAGATGGCAGCTGAGAGCTGTCAATTTCTACATCAGTGGTCGCTAAGACAAGCATTGCTGCCTCACCATAATTCTTCATTACAAAGGAACAGGCCCATGTTCTCCCTCTCATGCAATGTTATTGCAATACATATCAAAGTAAAGAGCTGCTTAGGATTTCCATTAAAATAGGAATTAGAAGGCTGGCCTACAGTGAAGATACTTGAAATTTACAAGTGGAAAGAAAATTAGGCTGATGTGCAACTAACTTCAGGAACTAATCAGTAGTAAAAAATGCTTTTCGGCACAATTTTTCTTTGCACAAAGACATGATTCAGCAGCTTTCTGCTCTAGCACTGTCAACATTTTTGAATTGGTGATGATTTTGTTGGCCATGTTTGCTGGGTTTTGCCCTTGCTAGGCATTGCTAATTGTACCACCTGGAGGAATGTACTCAGATTGAGACAAAGTTCCACCAGAAACTTATTTGAAATTGTTTCCATCTATGGTTTATTCCGAGGATTGAGCAAGGTGTTCTTCTCTATGAGGAGAGTCTTGGGAGGAACAACCAATAAAACTGATTACAAAACACTTGGCGAGATAAAGTGCTATGCAAATGCTACTTAATAATAACAGCGATACATTAAAGTCTCTAAAAGTGGGAGGCTAATGTGATATTTCAGAAATTTGGGAAAATACACAAAGCAGAAATTAAACTTATTTAAGGTAAACTGTGTGTTTAATTTAATGTTCACTGAGATAATTGTCATTTATGCACATAGCAGGAAAACAAGAAATTTACTTTTCACTGTGAAATATAAGAATGAAGAGTATATAAATGAAGACCACACTAATTAGCAGGCTGCGACTTTTTTTGGAGTACCGGGGATTGAACTGGGGTCCTTGTGTGTGTGAGGGAGGTGGCAGAACCTCTGAGCTAAATCCCCGGCCCTGTGACTCTTAGTTACTCTAGAAACTAAGATGGAGAGTAAACTTCATCTTTTTCTATAGCAGCTCTCACCAAGGAAGTGGTGTAGTTTAGGAGTGAAAGCGCTCGGCTTTGGCCCCAATTTGGTTTGATAGTGCAGAGGTCAAACTCTTAGCTTCCAAACCAGGCAGTCTGGATGCAAGTCAGTCTCCTGATGTTGGACATGTGAACTTGGTCAAGGCACGTGACTTCCTGAGTCCGATCTGTATTTAAATGGAAGTGATAGTAGTTTCTACTTCATAGGGTTTGCTAATGAAAAATTCATTTAAAGCACATAGTAAATATTCCAGAAGTGTTAGATAATATACTTTGATTCTTATTTACAAGTTATATTCCCTTGGACAACACAAAAAATCTCTTATTGTCTGTAAGCTCCAGTTCTTATTTTTTTTGGTACTGGGGATCAAACTCGGGTCCTTGCGCTTGCGAGGCAGGCCACTGAGCCACTGAGCTAAATCCCCTGCCCCAGTTCTTTATCCATAGAAAAAAGGAGTTCAGTTCCTGAGCTAATTGGAAAGTACTTCGAGCCAGAGGGCTTTCCTGCAGATTCAGTCTCCAACAGTAGCATAAGAAAGGTTATCAGAAGCTCGTCCGTGAAGAACCGTGTTCATTATTTCAAAAATGAATCATTTTAGGGGCCAGAGATCTGGCTCAGTGATTCTGCCACCTGCTTTGCAAGCGCAAGGGCCTCAGTTCGATCCCTGGTACAAAAAAAAAAAAAAAAAA